>NC_138827.1:75463206-76140081 GCF_965183815.1 Platalea leucorodia
TGTTAAAGAGTAAAGCTATCAGCATAAAGATATTAAGTTTTATACTGGGTACCCCCAAGATGCAGTTTGTATTCACTGCTCACAAACATGACAACGTGATGCATGACAACACAATTTTTCTAACAGTTCACTGTGCAATTAACAGAATCAGAAATCAATCTCTACTGTTGAGAAAAGCAAGCAAAAACCTGCTATTTAGACATTTTTACTGTGCCTGTCATTCTGCTATCCCAGTGCCTAAAATAGAAGTTAATGTGCAGCCCAGGCCTGCTCAGCACACCCAGGAACAGGGCTCTCTTGGGGCTCTGGCATTTTTATAAAACAGATGTTATAGCAATAGATGTGACTGTGGGAAATTTAACTGCTGAGGAAACCTACACCTCTTTTGCATGAGAATCATAGTGCGACTAGTCGATGCCATTTTAAAGTGGCTAAATCAGCCTCAGATCACTCCGACAGAGCAAATCCATGTGCAGTTACGCTGGCATGTGAGAAGTGGCAGCAGCCATCGGTGTTTAACGCGATACAGGAGAGTTCAACGTACCCTTCAGTACTTGTACTGTATTCTGTTAAAGTAACGTTTAATGTTTTATATGTGCCATTATCATATTTTTAAAATTGCTAATTTTTTATCACTTATGTAATTGAGTAACCAGAAGGGCTATCAACATCCAAGAGCATCGGCTGGCAGTTGTATTCTTGTGAAGCCTGCAACATGTGGACTGCAAATGATAAGGGTGTGCTCGAGAACTGGAGGAGAAACAACTTTGCATGAAGAAATCTCTTTGGGAGAACTTATGATACAAAGTTTTTTATTTTTAAAGCACACGTGAATATGCCCAAGTTATACAGGCTTTTAATTTTTTTTTTTTTTTACATATTCTTTTTCTTTTACAAGAAATGTGATAAGCAGCTTGTTGCATGACGAGCAATGAAGAGGTGTCATATGCCTGCTGTTTCAGTCTCTCGCCTAATCTGTGCTACTACACCCTATAAGAAAGCGTGTTACAAGCTTCAACTGCTCTGCACACAACACACAGCTGCATTTACCTCCTGATACCAGCAAGGCTCCTTCTAACAAGTCAATTCCAATGTAACAGTAATCCTCTGGGCACTGAAACTCTGTTCAAACTGTTCATCCTGAAAACCCACAATTTCTATTACAGAAGCCAGTATCTCTTGTAAATATTTTTTTTTTAATTTTGCAAAAGGTAAAAATGCACTCATCATCTAGTTGCTATTGAGTAAAAGGGTTAAATTCCTCTTAAAAAATACTTATGGGAACAGAAGCACTGACTTCCTCACTGGCAAAAAAATTATCTTTTCCCCTACACTCTGCAGGAGAAACTTGAATAATTTTAGACACATTGGGGGGTCTTCATCATTCTCAACAGCATTCCTGGGCATCCGGTAGTACCAGCTCACAAGAAAAACCCTCTGCAATACTCTTGTGCTAATATGAAAGGAACATGCTTTCCCAAGGAGCTAACTATCAGATGGTATTGGAGAGTGTGAGGGGGGGAGGCTTCTCTTTCTAAAAGCCAAGCTGTAACTTGCTGTACCCAAAACTGCTACAATTATCTTTTTAGCAACTACAGGGAAAAGTGATGGTGTTCTATTTCATTTAAATACTTTCTCTCCTACCATGCCCCCTTTGAGGGTCCAAGTATAAAGTGCATGACCAACACAGAATTAGACCCCAGTAATTTATTAAAAGTTATTTAAAACAGTAATCTAAAAACAAAACAAAACAAGAACACACCCCCCCCCCCCAAAAAAAAAAAAAAAAACCAACCACCAAAACACAAACCCAACAGATACTTGCTCTCTCCACAGGGCTTGCCTCTATTGAAGAGGGAGAGCCACTGACCCTGCATGCAAATACATCAGACTGCCATAGGCAATCTACAGCACAGTCCTCAGGGTAAGACACCTTTTACCACAAATTCAATAAAACACAGCAGTCCCTGCTCTCACGGACTAGTCAGATACGAGAACAACTCACATCTTACTGAATTCACAAGACCTGCACCAAACGTTTCCAACTACTTAAAAAGCCAAACAATTCCAACATAAAATCAGAAAGCACTTCCAGCAATTTTTTTAAACGCGTACAAGGCTTGCTGTTACACATGAGCTATTAATCTGAAGATACCTTGCAGTCGGAAATCTTACTGAGATGCATCAAATGAAAGCAACATTATTTAAATGTAGCTTTACTGCAAATCTGAACACTGGATGCTCACAGCTAATGAGGATTTTTATGCATCCTTTAAACAAAAATAAAACATGCAGATTTAAAGAAATTAGCTAGCTATGCTACTGTTTAACTTTCCTACAGATCAAGTACTCCAGTTACTGTCACTTCATCTAAGACTAAATCACTCAATCTTCCAAGCTTACAATTTCATTTTCTAAAACCTAACAGAAGTGTCTCCCAAGTTGGGAACTTCCTTACAAATATTCTCTATCAAGGGACTATAACTTTGACCAACAGACACATAAATTTAAAGGCAATACTTCCATTTATCTAACTGTTAAGCAACATACTAAGAGAATGCATATAAAAATCACATATGGTTCTTTACCTTTACTTCAGAATGAAGTGATAACTCTATAAACCCGGCACTCAAAAAGCCAGTTCAAACCACATGCAGACATTAAGTTGAAAGCTTCAGCGTATTTTGAAGTTCATATAATTAATCTTTCACAGAGGCAGTGACCAGCTACGAAAAACAAACTGAATACACTTTACTATGTACATCAATCACTAATGACTACGCCTCCAACATGCAGACAAAATAGCAAACTTCAATATCAAAACATTCCCTGTGCTTGTTCAATCTGCTGTACGCAATTTCTGTCTAGCAGTCACCGGCCGTAAACACTAAGTTTCCCATTTGTTAGCCTCAGCACATTAATCTCCTACCACCGTCCACAATTTAAGAAGCCGTTACATACCTGCAGTTAGGAGGAGGATCAAGGGTTATTTCAGCTAGCTCCTTCTGGATTCTGTTGGTGAAATGAGAACAGACACAAAGCATTTGAGATAGTCTATAGAATAAATCAGGGAATTACACTGCCCTCTACCACCATGCAGTTAAATGCAAGATTGGCTTTGCCTTCAGTAATGCTAACATGGCTGCTTCCTCTTTGTTCTCAGAGGCATAACCCAAATCCCACAGCTGAGAAACTTTGCAGCTTTTTTCCTGCTCCACACTGTATGTAAACAGAACACTTACAACTGAGTTGGGTAGAAATTTCCCACGAGTATTCAGAAAAGTAACTCTTTTTCACATCCGAGCACTTTTTACCAGAGAGATTTTCTTTGCAAGCTAATATGCAAATGAGGCAAGGGGGGGGGCCTGCACAGGCAGATTTGACAATGACTTTAAACCAGCGCTACAGACCTGTGACTGAGGCTGAAGAAGTGAACCGCGCTGGCAGCAGACACGCTCTTTTCACAGTATTTTACCTACTACTTTGCAGTGTGTTTAAAAAGTGGATTTGCAGATCTGCCAGGCTGTCTCTGTTACTGGAATAATCTCTCTGGATCAACTTTGCTTCTCTCCACACCTTCTGCTGCCTTTCCTCCCTCAACCTTATCCAGTAGCTGTATTTACATGATAAAAAGTGATATAATAATTTGAAATAACCTGTGCTTAGCTTTACTCTATTACAACCATTCCCAAGGTGTTAAGATCCGGAAGAGGAATACTGAAAACTTTTTGTCAATTTAATAGCTTATTCAGGTGTATAAGAGGTGTAATTTCATAAGACGTGTGGTAAATTCCTCTTAAAAATATCAAATAAGACTTCTCTTCAGAAGAGGACCCATACGAGCAAGATCGTGAATTTCACATGAACAGCAAGTGTGAAAATATCTAGTATCAATAAATTCAGTCAGACTACTGAACTATTTGAGATGTATGGAATTAGACTTGCAACAATTAAGTGAAATAAAGGCAAGAAGGGAAAACTCGGTCTCGAAAGCCTGCATCTCAGACTTTTCAAAAAAGGTAAGTAATAACAAACTACAAAGCCTACATCGTAGTTCCAGAACTTTTCTTTCTTTAGCCAGTCCTGTTTCAAAGGTTTTCTTTAACAAGCTCAAAAGTCATCAAAGCCACCCAGTCATACTCAGCAGCAATTTTAACACATTTCAAAAAGTACTTACTGAATTTAAGTCCAATACAAAATTACTAAAGCGTTCCTAAAAGTTAGAACTACAGTATTCACGCTGAATAAGCAAAACTTGAGACTACTACGGCTACTCTACAGTTTTCTTGCTACAGGGTATTTGTAAGTGTTTGTAAAGAAAAGCAACTCCAGGGAAAGGACTGAAAAGTTATGCTGCACCTCCGAAGATCACCAGAATCAAGGGATTTAAAGTTTGCTTATTTCACACAGCTGAACTTACAGAAAATTATTATAGTGCATGTCTTGAGAGCTGGACTGACAGTAACCTTATATGCAAATAAAAATGCAACAGATGTAACTGAAGAAGGTTTCTGAAGATTTTGATATTTAAAGGTAGAAGCTACCTGTAGAACCCCATGGTTTGAATCTTCAGATCCTCAGGGAGAAAACTCACCTAAGTTTCTCCTGAAAGAACTGAAGAACGAACCCATTACTTCAGGGTGTGTAAGGCTCTCCCATGCATTGACATGAAAAGCTAGTCATAAGGCCCACAGAAGCCACTGGGGTTTTGTGACTTCTTTAATTAAAGACCATTGCTTGTCATCAGTCTACAGACCATAATAAAATACACCAGGAGGACTCCACCCCGTACCAATCAGGCATGGAAACCTAACTCTTAAAAAGACAGCCAAAGCTGACACTCTCTCGCGCATTTTTGCAAACATGAAACGTATTTAGGTGCCCCCCCAGCCAGCCTGTAAGCTACCAGGTTCTCAAACAACCCTTCAAAAGACGTATGACAAGTCTGTGTAATTATTACCCCAATATAAAGACTTGAAAAGTGCAATGCAAGTACTGCGACTGAAAATACTGTGCAAAAATACTACAGAGTGTTTTGCCGTCCCCTTTACCTTTTAGCACTAGTAGATAGCTTAGCAGTAGTTTTGCTGGATAGTTTGGTGTTCTTCTTCTGCTGGGTGGCCGAGGGCTTTCGTTCTTCTTGCTCTTCGGGTTCAGGCGCAGGTGGATCCCTCTGATCGGCATCTGAACTACCGCTGCTGGTACTTGGACTTTCATCGTCTGACCTCTGCCTATCACTGGACATCGTGGGGAACTTTTTTGGGGAAGGAGAAGAAAAGAGGCAGAGTTAACACAACAGGCAGGACTCTCTCTTGCCATTCCCCAAGTTCCAGAGAACGCTCGAATCGGTGACAACTCCGTTTCACTGAGAAATTAACCAAAATATACTTCTTTGTCTCGTCCCCAAGGGCTACAGTTTGACAGCTGCAAAGCAATATTTACACTTCTGAAAATACAGATATTTCCAATTTTTAAACCCACTCGCATTTTTTTCATACTTTAAACAATATGCCAATTGTCGACTTTGTTCTAAGGCATGAGACAGATTTAGCAGGGTACTTAGGCAATGAACATTAATAACTTATGACACATTGTAAATAACAGACCTCACTGAAAATGTTTTTTAAAAAGTCACTAATGCCCTGTAAATATTTACACTGGAGCAGAGCATTTTATTGGGTCCAAACGCCAGATCCCCCCTCTCCCCCTCCGAGAAAATACATTGCCAATAACACTTGGGTTGATTTCAGATGGAAATGTACACTTGCTCTGTGCATTTAAAGGGCTGGGCTGGGGAGGGGCGGGGGGGGGGGGGGGGAACGAGGGGTTTTTTTTGTTGTTGTTGTTGTTTTTTTAAAAAGGGAAAAACCCCGAGATGCATTTAAAGCAACTCGGGCAGCAGCAGCCCCGGTTATTTACATGGCCAGCAGCGAGAACTGCATTTGGCCACCACAGAGCTGCCGGAGGGGGAAGAAGCATAATTCAAACTGCACCTTCTGCACAGCTCTCCCCGCCGCCGCTCCCCGCGCAGCTCCACCAGGCAGACCGACATTTTTCCGCCGACCGGGGGGGTGGGGGGGCGGGGGGAGGAGGGGGCTGCCCCGGCGGCCGGGGGGGGCCGAGGAGGAGCGCGGCGGGGAGCTGCGGCAGGGCTGGAGGCGGCCGCCCGGCCGCGCTTTGTGGGGAGAGCCCGGCGCGGCGCGGCGCGGCTCGGCTCGGCTCGGCTGGGCTCGGCGCGGCGGGCGGCGGCGGCGGCTCGCCCGGCCCCGCACCGCACCGTGCGTGTGCACCAAGTGAGGCGTGAACTCGGGCCGGCTCCGCGCCCCCGGCCGCCGCCAGGCAGCGAGCGCCGAAAACAAGAACAAAGCTCCTCTACCAGCCCCCCCGCCTCCTCCCCGCCTCCCCCCACCGCGCTCGCCCAGCCGCCGCGGCAGCCGCCTCGCCCGCCTCTCCCTTACCTTCGCCGGCGTCCTGTCCCGCTGCTGGGTCGGAGGGGCGGGATGGCGGGGGGCCGGGCCGGGCCCGCGGCGCCCGAGGAGGGGACGGAGGCGGCCGGGGGGCTATACGGCGGCGGCGGCGGCTCTGTGGCCGGGCAGTGTGGAACATTGAGAGCCGGAGCAGGGGGGGACGGGGGGAGGCGCGGTGCGGCCCCGCGGCCGGCGGGTGGCGCTGGCGGGCCCCGCTCTGCGGCGCGGGCTCCCGCGGCGGGCCGGGGGGCCGGGGCGGGGGGCGGCGGGCGCGCGCCGGCGGGGGCGGGGGAGGGGGCGCCGGCCGCCTCCGGCCGCCTCCGGCCTCCCGCCTCCGCCCGCCCCCGCCCGCGGCCGCCGCGGCGCCGCCGGCGGAGCTCCCGGCCGGCGGGGGAGGGGAGAGGGGGCGCTCGCTCCCCTCCGGGCCGGGCCGCGCGCAGGCGCTCTCCCGCCGCGGCCGAGGGCGCGCGTGCTCCGGGCCGGGCAAGGACAAAGCGGCGGCGCGCGGGGGGGGCGGCCCTCGACGGCCGCTGGGCTCCGCTCGGCCCGGCCCGGCCCGCGGCCTCCCTCCGCCGCGGCCGCCGGCTGCGCCCGGGGCCCGACGGGCTCCTGCCTCCGGCCCGCCGGCGCCTGCCGGGCCGGGGCCCGCCGGCGGCTGCGGGCCGTGGGGCCTCCGCGGCCCCCGGCCTCCTCAGCCGCCCCGGCCTCGCACCTCACACCTCGCCTCATGCCTCGCGCCCGGCGTCAGCGCAGGGAGAGATGCTGGCCGCCGACACGGGAACGGGGCCCGTGGTGGTTTCTTACCCCGCCGTTCCCTCCCTCACGTGTTCCCCTCCAAAATATCGCCACTCTTGGCACGTCTTCATACGTGGCAACTGGAGAAACTCCAGTCTCTGGCGTGGCGTCTCTCCAGGAGCCCAAGCAGCGGAGCGGCGGCCCTGGCCGTCGCCCAGCCCTGGCTGCCCTGCCAGCCAGGCCCTGCGCGGGGCTGAGGAGACCCAACGTGCCGGGAGAGCCTGCGTCCCCAACGCGGGGCTGCGCCCCTGCCGCAGCAGGACTGCCGCCCTGCAGCCTCTCCGCTCCTCGCAGGGGTACTCGGGATTAAAAACAGAACTAGGAGTTGTTCCCTCAGCAGCCAGTGTGCCAAATTGTGAATGTTTTAAAGATGAAAGGGGATAATTGATAGCAGTTGTGGTAGGTGTCACAGGAACATAGTACAGAATGGAGATTCAGTTTATTTTCTGGCCTGTCATGAATGCGCTGTTCCGGTCTGTACTTGAACAGCTTTTCACACTGTGTGGTAAAAGCAATCCACCAGCTGAAATAATGTAAATATTCGAAACTTAAAGCCTGATCATACTGGCAATAAAATCCACTTGTAAAAGAAGATTTATTGTATCTGTGAAAAGTAGATGAGGTTGTGGATAACTGGCTTCAGCAGAGAAGGAATTAACAATTACTGTAAATGTTTGTGCAATTTACATGAAATCTCAGGCTAAGGTTGCTGTCCAGCACAAGGGCTTTCGCCTCAATGGCTTTTACCTCAAGGGCTTTCGTTATCAACAGCCTAATGACTTAAAACTACTGTGTTTTCTTAGCTTGTGCAGGATCAAGGGGTCAGACAGCGTATCTTGTGCTCTAGAGGGCATAAACAATTGGTGTGTCAGGGAATACCCTTCTCTGGGTAGCTGAAGTTAGCTCAGTTGAAAAGTATGCTGAAGATGCGGTGAGAGAGTTGAATGATGTGATGTGGAGGAATACTGGAGGTTTGTTTGTTAAAGTAGGCTATAGAGAATTCCCAGATCACCACTACAGGCAATTTGCCCCTGAGGTATGCTGTAGAAAATTCCTAGCATAAACAGTATCTGGCATGATGAGCAATCTGGGCATAATTAGTAAAAGGGAAGCATGGCAATATCAAAAATCTATCAGTCAGCACTGAGAGCCTTTTTTTCCCCCCTTCCCCCCCCCCCCCCCCTTCTGTTGATGATGCTCAAGATGAGGCTTGCTGGAGCTTTGAAAGTCAGGATTAAGTATTTAAATTTTTATTTTATTTCAGGTGAAAATTAACAACAGGCATCCAAAAAAAAAAAAGCACTAGAAGAGTGTGCATCTACACAGTAAAAGTAAGTAGGTTGGTCAAGGGTTGCACACCACGTCAGCTACTACACGTTGTGTGGCTTCTGTGGCTTTCAGGATACAAAGTGAAAATAAAGAAAGCCCATTTAACAGAGATTAATTGAAAAGCCAGCCTAGATTTTATTTTTTCCCAGCCTTTTGTACCTTATTAAAACAGATTTACTACAGCAACGTGTGGATATAGCAGATGTTTATTTGAATGAATATTCATTCGTTTGACATCAGGTCTCAAAGGATGACACTTTCTTCTTACGAGGTTGTATTTTCCTTGGGTATGTTTGTTATGTTGTCAGCCATAGAAAAAGTACCACACTGAGAACTACGGTACACTTTGAAGGAGGGGGAGAAATGCCGATTTTAATAGCCATTGTTACAAAGCTACATATCACAATCTCTCTGGCTTTTCATATCCCTTGTGATTTGACATCAGTGTAATTTTAACTGATGTACCCATCATGAATGCTTTTTCTCTGCCAGTTTATTGGGTACTTGAACTGCGAAAAGTGCAGCTGGTATTGTGAAGCGCAGAGCCTTCCTAAGGACCGTTCAGAATTGTCTGAACAGTCCTCGGCACTCGGGAGCGGGTGAGGCCTGCATTTTTTTCCTCAATCAGTTGCCTTCGTTGTTTGTGTTTTGTTGGGTTGGTTTGGTTTTTTGTTTTTTTTTTTTCACAAGCCCTACTCCCAAAGGCGGTTGATGTTTTTTCGGAAGCCCAGTGTCTTTCTGGGTATGTCTCCATCCCTGATCTGTCAGAGCACAGGTACGAAGTTACTGTCAGCATGCGGAGGTTTAACAGCTGTTTTGGGCTGCACAGACATCTGAAAATATTTTTCTAGGTTTAGGAATTCACAGTTCAGTCTCCTCCATCTGACATGAAATTCTGTGATAGCAAACAGCTCCATGCCTGGCACTAGAGCTAGGGTGAAAGGCATTTTCTGCTTCTCACAAAAAACTATGAGGGATGGAAAAATCATCGCTTGATCTCCTTGCCCCTACCATTTTAAGGGTGTACAGATGGTAAAATAAGGCCAGCATACATTTTTCATGATTAAGAGCAGCTCAATTGAAAATACTACTTAATGTTTACAGTCGTATACTCCATCTTCTTTATCACAAAATCATTGTTTCCTGACAGTAAATATATCTCCACCTAGCAATGCATCTTTCTGTTGTATGTGTGTTCCCATACCAGGCTGTGTTGTTAAAGCACCTGTTGGAGCGCTGCTACAATGCCACAGCTAGATGGGCACAAACTGCAGAACCAGGAAATGAACAAAATATTTTTTTTAAAAGTAGACGGGGTAAAATTAAGGTTGTGTTTTTATTAGTAATTAGTGTCATAGTAGCAACTAGTGCTCCTTGTAAGGTAGATCCTGTACAACTATCCAGCATGTCTTTTCCCAAGATAATTAACAATTTTAACACAGAGCGCTAGGAAAGTAGATTAGGCAAAAACCTTGGGCCAGGAAGAGATGGAGTGACTTACAGAAGCACGTGCAGGAAGCCTGCTACAGAGTCAGTAATTGCAGCTCATCCTGTTGTGCCTTAAACTTAAAATCACTACCATAAATAGGATTATTTTTACATTGTGATACTATAGGTTCATTTGGGTTTACAAATGAAAAAGAAGCCCCTAAAGAACAATGTTCCTACTATGTTTCAATTAATTTGTATCCTCAAGAATTCACAAGAAAAGCAGAGGTAACTTTTTTGTCCTCAAGCCGACAAGTAAAGTAAGCGTGGCAGCGGGCAGGAACCAACTGTTAGGAAACCACCTCCCAGTCCCTTTGTCAGCTGGTGTTTAGCCCATCTGTTGGTTTTATATTGCCACCTTACAAAGCCTGGCACGGGAATATGATGGAGGAAGGATGGGGGGTGGAGTGGGGGGAAGAGACGAGGGCAAGAGCCAGAACACTGCTGCGCTTCAGTTGTTCTTGTTTGAAGAATGACTTTTTGGAGGCTGTTGTAGCTCAGCAATAGTCCTGAGACTGCTCTAATGCAGACTGTCACGAGGCCTGGAACTCAGGATGCTTAGAGGAGTTTTTCAGGATATCTTTACTTTCTCTGGATCCTTATGTGCTTAAATAAAGCCAGGAGGAGAATTTCACCAACTGTATTTTAACACAGGAGTTAGCTAGTTAGCCAGGGTTCTTTATAGTGTTGAGTGCTGCTGTATCTAAATCCGTAGAAAAATACTTAACATATATTAAAGCACCACAGCTATTAATTAATCTTCATCGCAATCCTATGAAGTAGGCAGTAAGTTCTACTGTATGGTATACATTGTATTCGACAGTTGTTTTTTACACACTAAAAGACTAAATGGTCAGTTGGGTACTAGTTTCTAATGGGCAGATTAGCGTTAAGCACTTAAAAAACATAACAGGTAAATCCATGTTTTTGAAGCACAAAGTCATGTGGAAATGTTTTTATTTCAGTGTTCCCATGGAGTCCTTGTATTCTATTGTGTAAATTCTTTCCTTGTGTGTGGATTATTGATGCAAGAAAAAAACATAATGGCCCCTTTGGAGTTCCTGTAGTCATTCATGTGAATCCGGTGTCTGCATGTCAAATGAGTATCAGTGCTTTAAAAAAAAACATGGTTTTTTTTTGTTGCAAGCAGCTTGTATTATTAGCCAGCTTTTAACCTCCATAATTTTCATTTTACTTGGAAGGCTGTGAGAAAAGTGAGAAAAATTAAATAGAGAAAATTCAGGTGGGATTGTCTGTCTACTGGACAATAGTAATTTGTACTTCATGAGGGTATTTCCCTCTATAAATAAGCATTATTTCAGTGAGTATTCATCTGCAAGCAATGTCATGAAGAGAATTTTTTCTTTATTGGAAATTTTAATTTAAAAAATATCCTTGATGTGTCTATATATTTCAGCTTGCATTAACACAGACTTAATTTTTGGTAGAGTGTCATGAATGTTTGACTATAGCACAGTAAAATGCAAATACTGGCAGACTTTTACCTGTAGCAAAGTGTGAGAATGAGAGGTCTATAAGCAACTTCATAAACTCCATAAAATGGTTTTGTGGTGTATATTCGACAGTATAGTGTGTAAATCATAAGAGAACTTGGCTCTACAGATGCAACCCTCTCAGACCAGCATTCTCAGAAAACTTTCAGTGTGAGAATCTGCTCCTTTTGTGCACACAGGGCGTGGTAAAATAATACTGTCATTCTCAGTGTGTGATGCTCTGCTATGAAAGTAGTGGCTGTTGTAGTGAATAATGTTGAAGGCCTAGTAAACTTCTCATTTCCCTGTTACAAATAGAGATATTCCACCCCTAAACCATCTCAGATTAAATTGTCTATAAGTATGTACACAAGCATATATCTTAGTGCCATCTACAGACTGCTTAGATTGGAAACCTTTGGCTCCAAAAGACCAAAGTTTGAGTGAAAGCAGAAAGTTAATAGGCTGGTAGTAATAGAGCTAATATCCTCATTCATGCCAGCCAGAATAAGGCAAGATAATTATAAAGTCAAACTCACTTGACCGAGTTGAGGTCAGACAGAAACATACACATGGGGCAGGCATTATTCGTAAGCTGATTGATGTTTTTTTTTAAAAAAAAAAAATTAAAATTTACTTGAGTAATTGGTCCATCCTGAGGGTGTTACTAAATAAAAAGAATCCTGCTTCAGTCTGGCTAATCTGTTTCCCTGGGGTTAGGTGGGCAAAAGATTTCCTTCATCACCTTTAGGGCTGGCTACAATTGGCACAAACAGCTTTATCTGGCTTATCAGCAGTTTGGCCCCCAACAGGCTCTTCAAATTCTGGTTTCTGACATCCCATCGAGGAGGGAGGAACTGACCAGCATTTAAAGAAAATCTTACAAATCCCTGAGAGCAGTCACACCCTTTAGTGACGAGTCACAGTGCTTTACATTTGCCTGCCTGGAAAGCTTGTGACACTTTTGAATGCACCCTAATGATAGGGTAAGGCCCATACATATTTCCCATTATCATGTCTGCACTGGATAAAAGGCCAGCTTGGCTGATTGCCTGTTCTACAATAAAGAAGTAATACCTTTTTTAGCGTATAAAGATCAGGATTACCAAAGACTCCTGTGGAGTAGCTTTGTGGCATCTTGCTTTTTAACTAGGAACATTACTGTCTGCATTTATCCACTCCCTTCCTGCTGTAGGAGCCCTAACCTCCCACAAAGGGACAGGAAAGACAGGTCAGGGCCCGATCATGATAAATCACTGCTGCGAATAACTGGGCAGGGCTGATCTTCCACAGCCTGGACTGGGGAGCTTGCTGGGCAGTCTCTACAATAGGCGTAGGTGTTGCAACTCCCAGCAGTTTCTCTTGTGCCCTGGTCAGTGGGAGTTGTTCCCACAGCAGTCACAGCAGGAGCGAACGTGTGTCAGGAATGGGTCTCCATGGTGGTGGTGAGGGCTGAGAGGGGAGGACAGCCCTGGCTGAAGAGCTTCCACATATTTGATCTGTTATCTCCCCTGCTGGAGCGGTCACATCCAAGCGGAGAGCCTGGGTGATGCCGTCTTAAATCACTGTAGCTAAAGCCATCTGAGATGGAAAGGCAGGCCCTGGAGATACGCTGGCAAAACTCAGGGGCAAGAATGGATTGAATCCTGCAGGGTAGGTGGAGGGTTTATGTTTGTCATTGAGCATGTTGAAAGGTTTCTCTGAAGTATTTGAGTGGTGAAGTGGTGCAGACTTAGAAATGAGCTGCTTTTAGTGTTACAGTCATTTTTATCACCCCCATCTGTGTGATGTCAAGATGTGACTATCTTCAAGTAGCTCTTTTAGTATCACCAGCCAGAAATCTTTGCACAGGGAAGTTGTTATGATTAGCAGGTGTGAGACCAGTCTGATTTTAGTCTTGTCCCATGGTTTCAACAATAAACTCTTCTTTCAGCTTTTGCTTCTTTTTATAATGAGCATTTCCATTTTACACTTTTGAGCAACATCCTCCTTCCAAGTGAGAACTGAACCAGGCTCCCTCTGGAGTCCCTCATTACTGCTAGGCTGGCTGGGTAGCAGCTGATGATGAGTGTCCTTCCTGGCCAGCCACGTGTGCTGTCTCTGCTGCACTCCCAGTAGAGAATGAGAGATCAAGGATGTTCTCCGTGCCCCTGCAGAGCACAGCTGCACTGCCGAGTGCAGTTATCCCTCAAGTTGCTTTTGTCTTAAGTACCCATTGTGTCGTTTCCCTACCTTTATTCACATGTATGTCAACAGACTGACTGTTGTGTGTTTTCCAGCGCAGTAATCCCAGCTGCTTCTGGAGCCCTCCTTCGCAATGCAATGTGGCACTGCAGTGCATGCTTCTACTTACAGTGTTTAATAAATATGTAAATTAGCCTACTCTCTCTCTTCAGGTAGGAGAGTTGTATGACTGCACTTGTATATCACTGAATATGCTATTTATGAGGACGGCAGAGCATGGAGGGGCAAGGAGCTTGAGGTGGAAGTTTGAAATATAATTAACACAATGAAAGTGTCAGTTAAAGCCTAAGTTTAAAGCGTTTCAGTGTTTCCAACCAGAGTTATGCTGAAATGATGCTCCTGTGTTCTGCGCAACACTGGTGAGGAAGACTAGGAAACACAAGCTTAATTCACGCCAGCTCTGCTTGGATCGGTCTAACTGCAGCATTGCCTATTCATACTTGAATTTCTAACAAACAGTTATCTTTTACTACTGCTTTACTATGTTCTCACTAATATTTAATGTGCGTATTAACATACTATGTTTTTAAGAGTGCTTTTTGGTTAAATAAAAGTAGAGGAGACTGTACTATGCCAGAACAAATAAGAACATGGTGCTAACTTCAAAACAGCAGAAAAAAAATATGCCAATGAAGCTGCTTCCACTCATCTAACATCAAAAGATTACTTTACTTTGTACTGTATCCATGATCTTGAAAGCCATGAAAAAATCTCTCAGGGGTATTCTTACTCCTAAGTTACCTTACGTTGTTTTAATTAATTTGCTAAATGGAGATCATCATTCCTGAGGTCTGCTTATTTTTGTCCCTGTTTCAGCTGTGTGTGAGAATGAACTTTTGGCCTTTGCTGTCAGGCTGATCATGGTTTTAAATAGTAATGTTCTTGCTAGTAGAGTGTGTTAATCCTATTAATGGAAATTTTGAGATAGGGAACGTCTTGGTCAGTGGAATCAAATTCGTCTACTTTAGTGTTGAACTGGGACACAGGTATTTAAAGTTAAGTGTTTAAATGCCAGCACACAAACAGGTGGCCAGATTATTTAAAAAAAAAGCTAGCAACTCCCATCAATATTTTACATATGGTACCTTCTAGTATCTGGTATAGATATCTGACATATTGGTGTGGTACTTTCCTGTCTCAGCATCAAACCAAGGATAAAGGAGATATAGAACTGAAATGGTTCCGTTAATCGGAATTGGTTAAAACATATTCATTCAATAATGGGCATTTTGCAATGTGCATTTTTAGCCTCCAGAGTACATTTTTCCTATTTAATTATCTTTCTCAAACTAAACTTTGAAATAGTATGGTGCTAATATAATTCTGGCTGAAACATTTGTTTGATACCTCTTTCAGTGAAGAAATGCAGTGACGTTAAGATTCATTTTATCAAATTATTAAACTTTAGTGAGTGGATAAGTGACTCAGAATGTGTGAAATCCTGAAGCAAACAAAAATCTTTTTAATGATACATTGTTTTTCATTATTTTTTTGTACCAAGGAAGCAGTGAAGTCAGTCTTTATGTTCCCAAATTTATTTTTCACAGAATCCTACCCAACAAGTAGATGCGTACATGAAGAAAGAGTTTTAAAAGTGCAAATCAACTTGTTTTCTTTGCATTGTTTCTTAGCAGTTAATATGCTATTAATGGGGTCATTCTGAACTGTCAAAAAGCCCTGTTCATACAAGTAATGTCCAGCAGAATAGAAAGAGGTTTTGTGCTGAGGCTCAGGGCTAACAGGTGATAAGCTGTGGTTCTCCTCCCAGAAAAAAAAGGAAAATGAGAAATGGGCGGGAGAAAGCACCTATCTACACTCCACAATATTCAGATATATAGATCTCCATGAGCATTGTCCTTTACCACACATTGATGCAAAAAAAAACCTACAGAGGAGAATAAATGCGCCATTTTCTTGAATAATTATAGGTGAATTGATTATGTCTGGTTTTGTACTTTATTAACAGAAAACTCATGCTGTTGAGTGCAAGATCCAGAACTGTTGAATTTTGACCTCAGAGCTGATCTACAGCTGCGCCTTGACCTTCATTAACAAGACCAGATCAGATGGTGCCAGCTAACCAAAGTCAGTCCACTGGGCTGTTCAAAACAGCAAGGAGAGAAGGTATGCCATACTATTCAGCCGCAAATGCTAAAATGGTAGTAGTATCATTTGAATATATCTACCTTCAAGCCAGCTCTTGCGTCTCCCCACAAAAGAGGTTTCCCAAGATTGGTGCTTGTAGGTTTTACATGCTGGTGAAGCTCATTTCCTAAGGCACTTCGGTGTTCACACAGACTCTGCTGAGACATTCCCAAATACTCTCTCCAGTCAGTCACGTGATTGTCATTCAGGTAGCCACCTTGGCACATGTTGGTCACGTCGCAAAGTCCGTTACAAACATAGGTGTGGCCTGAAAAAGAAAGTTGCTCACCTACCCTGGTGTGTCTGCCCTCAAACTGAAAATCAGCTCAGGTACTGTAAAGCATCCACTAAAGCAAAAATCATCCATTTTTTTTTTCTGAGAATGTGGGGCCTTCTGCAGGTGAACAGCACTTGTAAAAATGCTTCACTTTTCTTCCCATCTCTTCCTCCATTTTCTTAACGGTGTTGTCAGATATAACAGGAATAAAGCAAATCCAATTTGTGACATAGTTTGCAAGTCATGTAATACTTGCAGATAAACGTGCAGATAAACTCTGTCACTGAGGTTTCCACAGTCTGAAATTCGGCTCTCTGTAGTATCTTGAGGCTGTGGATTAATTTCGCACACTGGGCTGAATGCAGTGAACTGTGGAAGGACCGTACTGCAAGGAGAGTTGAGCATACTTACCAGAACAGGCCAACCTTCTTTGGCAGGCAGTAATCATGCAGCAGGCACAGGGCTTAATATCCTGCAAAGACGTTGGCAGGTTTCTGGGAAAAGGCACTCCCTAGAAACGTACAATGTGCCTGCTTGTGATTTTGGATGATGCCTGTCCACCTTTGCTGCAGGATGCTTCAGCACCTGGCAAAGGAGCTGCGAGATTGTCAAGATTGTATCATCTGAAGAAGCAAACTTGTATTTTGTTCAGCACTGTGCTCAAGTTAGACCACTTTTCCTGACATTTCCACATACAACAGAACTTCCAACTAACAAATAAATAGTCTTTTTCCGCCAGCCACTAGAACGGGGAGATTTGTATTCTGTCTTCAGGTGTACCTGTTCACTAATAGTTACCCTGCTGCCTGGAATCTAAGAGGTTTGCTTCCCTCAGTAGGCTGGCCCTCCACAGAATTTGGGTCAGTTTCAGAATATCATTATTAAATTTAAAAGCTTTGTTTTCCAAGTCACTACCTAGAGCAGCTTATTTTCAGACAATGATGTTCTCTCCTGCTATCTACTTTAGTTCAGGAACAGCGTTTATCCTAACCTCAGGGGTAAGTCTCATGACAGTAGAAGACACAGAAGACATTCAAACCCCTTGCTGAAATAGATAAGAATGATCACAACTTTCACAGCCTCCAGGGTTAAGTATAACATGTTATTTTAGCCTTGCTATCCCCACCATGTACACAGCTTAAAGCAGCAATGAAGAAAAGAGGAAAGCAGAAAAGGTCAAAATGGAGAGTGAGAAGAGGAAATAAGTTAGATAAACCCTGTCTGGGGAAAGGAAAGAGCGAATTTAGACTTGTGGCCTGTTGTAATATTGGTTATTAATTCTTGAGAGAAGATCATATACTGTGGGAAAGGGCAGCTGAGATTGACAGATGAGATAGATAGCATTGCTACACTCTGACCCCAGCAGTCACAGAACTGTTCTGTGTCTGAGTTTCCTCATCTGTAAAATGAGAATTGTTCTCACTTACATTTCAGGGTCCTCAGAAGCATTAATTGGTGCTTATTGATAAGGCCCGTTGAGACCACCAGTTGGAAATACAGAATAACCTGGGTCTTCTGGGCTGTCTTTTCCATCTCTCTATATTCTAGCCAAATTCATTTAAAAGACAGGTGCTGTCAGTTCAGGGTTTCTTGGAAAATAATCAACTGTAAAAATGGGAAGAAGGAAGGGTTGTTGTGAAACACATGCCTAATTTTAAAGCAGAGGAGCACTGCTAATGTGCTCTCCTGTCTGCTGTGGTGCTTATCCCCCCGTCCCCATTCCCGTCAAGCACAGCCAAGTCTCAGAGACTGCTCGGGCTCCTTGTGGAACCATTCTCTGGAAGCAAAATTGACATTTTCTTTTGAAGGCAAGAGATCATTTCTTTACAAGAGCTGAAAATAAGATGCCAACCTTGCTTCTTCCCTCCGTACCATGTACTTTTCTTACCGCCAAAAAAGCGGACTGTTCAGCAGCTGCCATCATAGGGAAGGTCAGACTATGGCATTTCTTTTTCTGGAGAAGGTGCAATAGAGAAGTGGAGAGGTCTCACCTCTGTAGGGGTAGGTGATGCAAACAAAACTGTAGCACTTCTGCTCCTCTCTTGATGTCTGCCTTTCCACAGTTATGCAGGATATGATTTGCGCCAGTGTCATGTTTCTAAGGAGCATGGTGGGCATGGGCAGTTATGGAGGGGATTGCCTTTTACATCGTCTTCAGCACTACCCACCACAGCACTCCTGTTAGCGGGGAGAGTACCAGAGCTGATGAGATGGTCTGGCCCTCATTAAGCTAATGTCAGGAAAGGATTAAAATCATCCAGTTGCATTTCTAGGTTTCAAATTAACATTAAACCCACAATAAATTACTAAATAAAACCAAAGACCTTTTCATCCTCAGATCAGGTTAATTTTAATCTTTAAAATTATTCCCATTTTTATAACATTTCCAAACCAGTTATAGTGTCAGTGGCTACCTACAGTTACTCACTATTAGTTACTCATTAGCTGTCACAAAGCTCTGTAACTTCTCTCACCATGACCTCTTTTCCAAGGCAATCCTGGAGCATGAGCCTTCTTTTACTGAAGTTTATTTTCAAACATCATTCAAATATCTGTTCTGAACAGCTTCTCATTCTTGCAGTTGCAGTACGCAACATTCTTTTTTTACTCCCTCTGCTCCATCTCTTGCGTCACCTGAAGTATATAGATTTTTTTCCCTTTGCAGGTTCCATTGCTTGCATCGTTCCTCTGTGCTCCCACAACTGATATTCTCCATAGGAGAGTTCTTCAAACTGTTTGTTACAGCCCCCAACAAGCTTCCAGTGGGTCACAGGAGCTGTGAATTTTTAGACTCTTGAAGGAGCAATGAACTACTTTGCTTGGCAGTCTACATCTGCAGCTGTCATATAAAGCTAGTTTTTACTTCCTTGCCTTGGAAGGGCTGAGCAGATGCTGTTTCCTCAGAGAAGTGGAAGTACGGAGTGGATAACACCTCCTCTGAGATGCCCTCCTCTTTTTCCCTGCATAATTTGCATGAAGATGAATGAATTTGTGCTTGCAAATAATTTGAGACTATATGTCCTCCAGAGGGACTAGTTGTTAAGCAGTGTCAATCTTTTCTCCCCAACAAGCCAGTTTTTACTCTCCATATTCTCATCCATTCTCCGGTTCTCCTCCATTTGTTCCTCCCCCTCTTATCCATTTTTCTCTCTCATCTTTCTCTCTCCTTGTGTTTGTCTGTTTTCATCCCCTTAAGTTCTCATTTGGCCCGTTGGCCACGCACCTCACTGCCTCACTTGACCGTTCGTGCTAGATCAGCCCTTCCCATTTGAATGCCTGCTTGTCCAGCCTTGTCACCTCTCACTGTAATAAAACAACTGCTCCTTGTTAGTGCTTTCTTCATCCGGTTTTAGGCCTGGTTTCTTGAGGAAACAAAATTTATGTGATTATAGTGTATAAATGCATATATTTACCCTTTACTGTGAATAAAGTATTAAGCCTTTGGCAAAACTTGGAAGAGGAGTAGAGGGATTTAAAGTGTCTTTAAGTTTTATCGAAGAAGATGGCCACAGAGAAGAAAAGGAGTTTATTTTGTGTTCCTCTGAAAAGAAAGAATGCAGAGCTCCTACTTACTAGACAATAGAAAATCCATGCAGAGGACTGTGGGACTCTCATTCTATTAGGTATTACATTATTAGAGATTGTATTGTTAGAGCTTCAGTCTGTGTTTCTCTCCTCTGTGGACTCTCCAGATGCAAACTCTGATTTTGGCTTTTCCCACAGTTGCAGCCTTCAAATTATTTCTCTCCTGTGTGTATTCTTTGCTGTCCAATAACAAGTGAACTCATGGTATATTGTTAATATTATTCAGTAACAAACCCAATCAATCACAATGTACAACTCCAAAGGAAAGAAGACCTCATGGATTCTGATATTCAGAGAACTACTATTTTCTGACACTTGTTTCTTAATCTATTGTCTGTGTATTGTTTAGATCATAAATATTTGGCATAGGGATCATCTCTCTTTTTTTAACCACTGTCTTGTATTGGAATAGTAAGCAGTGGTTATAGTTAGAAAAATGGTTCCCATAGTTTTTAAACATTTCTATATGTTAAGTATGTTTTAGGAAGATTAAAGAAAACACATGCTTTCAGTTGCACTGCCTTTTGACAGAGTAGTAAGTTGAAGCTTCCTTAACGCATGCTTGGAATATTTCGGTCTTAACTTGGTACTATGGAATTCTTAATACAGGCATTTCTCAGAAATACCAAACTTAAAAGTGTGAAACATGTTGTAAGTAATAATGAGCAAAGGTAAGTAATAGCATCCCAGTTGAAATAAAAGCAGAAAATAGCTAAATCATTTGAAAAGAGATGAATTACAGCAAAGTAGCTGTGCAGTGTATAATGATGAGAAGTGACTGTGGTCTACAGTAGAATGAACTCATCTTGCAGTGTGTGAGCCCAGGTCCTACAAAAATGGCAGGGCTCCTGGCCAGAAATATGTAATCAGACAGCATCAGAAAACATGTAAAAAAATCTGGTTTTTGTAAAGATAATTTAATGCAATTGTGGAATCTTTACCCTCACCCTATTTTATCCTGAATTGTATAAGACTAATGAGTACAGAGAGATATTTTCACACAAACACACAAAAAAGAAACCGAAACCAAAGGTATGAAAAAAATTCAAAATTGTACTTAGGTGAATTTAGTGACAGTTAAAAATTAATCTGAGGAAAAATGGGAAAAATTTTGCATCCTGTGCAGTCTGCTGTACACTGTGTCCTGTGTGTAATTAATCATTTACACCTGTGTGGAATGTCACAATTCTTAGTTGGTAACATTTTGCACTGGGATAACTAATACAGTAGCTGCAGGGGTTTGGTAAATAAATGGCTTTCCTTATTTACTTATTATCTTTCCCCCCCACCTAGAATATGTTAAGCATGTTTCAGACCTGACTTGGTTTCAGGTATGAATAGGTTTTCAATAGCAATGTCATATATCTTACTTGAAGGTGTGAAGAAAAGGAAGAAACAAAAATGTTTTAACTCCAGCACACAGTTTCCATGCTTCAGCATACTTAGGTCCCCTAGGTGTCATAAAAGTGATAAACGAGCACTTTTGACAGCAAACCTATTTTTATATAACCTTTTTCACAATAAGTAAGTGACTAGTTATCAAATTTAATTGCTAACTGTTCTCTGACTTTGCAAAACTTCCTGGGCACCATAGAGTTTCATGGATAGGTTTGCAGGGAAAAAGGCCTGACTAGATCCTAAGAGGGGGAAAACACAATATATTCTGATTCAGTGTTAACTAAGTGGCTAATGTAGATGTTTACAAATATAACCAGTTTGTTTATACACACCCATCATATTGTCAGCCCCCATCTTCAGTCAATAGATTGCTTTTCCTTTGAGGATGCCTTTTGTATAGAAAGAGCTATGTGGAAAATCAACCCACAAGATATTACTGTTTTATGGAGCTCCCAGTAGACTACAGTGAGAGCTGAATCCCTAGCACTTTTCATTTTAGCCAGGAAACAAAAGTAATGATGGTGCTGTCACCAATTCAGCACCTCCCTGAGCAACACAGAAGAACTGTTAAGTATCCCAAAGTGGCTATTACTACCTGTCATCTTTCCACGCTGTTTATAGCACTTAGACCAACTGTTGTTATGGTGGGAAAAAATGAGAAGGCTCATTTGAAACTGGTATAAAACCCAAAAGATTCAATTCAGACACAGTTTACACAGTTTAAACGGTTGATTTGCATGAAGTTGCAATTACACTGCAGCAGGTCTGGATCTGGATGCAAGTTCCCTGCCAGCAGCTGTTGTACTGCTGAGGGTTCTCTGCAGTGCGTGTCAGCTGTCCCCCCTCCTTTGTCAGCTTTTGGTGTCACTAAATTGCCAAATTGCCTCAATGCAGAAATGTAGCTCTGTTTCTGGGATGTTCCAGCTTCTTTGTTTTTCTTAACTATATTAACAATGTTGCACACTGTTATCATCCCTTTGGACTGCTGAGACAATGAATGAATTTAGACCTTCGACAACAGCAACTTCAATACCCATATTAAAACCGGGATTGTGATCACTACGTCCTACATTCGCCCTACATTGATGTCTTTGATCACATCCTCTGTATCTCAGCCAAACCGACGTTACTCTTTTCTTTGAGGACTGATGTGCAAATTGAACTCACTGTTTCTGATGTAAAAACTTACTTTAGTCTGAGTGCCCTTCTGTCCCCTAAGTTTGAAATCTTTTCTGGTCCATGACTGAGCAGTGCTTGCCTGTATATTTTTCTCTACATTTCGCATCCATTGTTTGTCATGTTTAATCGGTATCCAGAGGTATAATATACAGCACGTAAGAGCTGTACAAAAAACATTTGACCAATTAAATGTGGTCATCTCTTCCTGAAGAAAAAAAAGTCAGATATTTTAATCAACTACTCACTTATCAGGAAAGAAACGTAATCTTTCAGTTGATGTCTTTTCCATATGTATTTCTTTGATTATGCCAGAAACAGCTGTGTTTAGGAACCATTAACCTTAGGAAATGTAAAATCTCTAACTTACCTGAAATAGGAAATCATCATTTTCTGTCAGCAAATGCTATGAAAGCAGTGTCTTTGGCTAAGTGTGTTCTGCAGGAATCAAGGAACTTGTGCCATGTGAATTTTTCAGAGAGACATTTGAAAATATTCTGGTCTTTAATGTCTATTAGTATGTATCTGCTACTTATAAGGGACTTTTTCTGTAGGCTGTACAGCACATATGGAAAAAAGTTTTTAAATGTGAAAATGAAAACCATTGCAATTTTTCCTTCAAGACCTAATTTACATTATATGCAAACAGAAAACATTTAATGAAAAAACCCTTCATGAGATTGTATATTTTTATTGTATTGTATACAATATTGTATATTATATCCTGGGTAAAACTGAAAAAAATAGTAGTAGTAAGTTAGATTTCATTAAAATTTGGACTTTTTTATTTCCCCCAGGTGAATGTGTCTTTTTCAACTAAATGATCTCTAGTGAAAAAATAAACCGCCTGTCCTGTAAGAATAGCACATTGAGGAGTGATGATGTAGCTTCACAAGTCACCACATCATCATTCACACATCATCTCCTGCTGAACATAGTGCTTTATCTTCAAGAGATAAATTCAGCGTAATTGCAGGAAGAGAGATTTATGTTAGACATTAAGAAAAACTTCCTAGCCCTAAGTGTGGTACAACAATAGGGCAGGTTGTCTTGTGAGATTGTGGGATCACTGAGGATTTCTGAGAAGGTGTTAGAGGAAAATATCCATCAGAAATAGCTTAATCCTATTCTGGAGTAGGGAGATATGTTCCTGTGATTCCGGTCATGATTGTCTCATCATGACCAGAACAGCATGATTCAGCATTGGCTCAAAAAATGAAAAAAAATTGAAGCTTTTGCCTTCTGTGAGAAAATTTGATTTTTCTCTTTTAACCAGAAATGAAAACGTCAGGTGTGAGAATGTCTGATTTGTTTCACAGTCTTCAGGCAACTCTTACAAAAAAGAAAAATAGTGGGCTTCCTAGAGTACTCCACCTTGCCTAGAGGGTCCTGTCATAGCTGGCGGAATAGAGGAAATCTCTGCACAGGTCTAGCTTCCTCCAAGAGCAGTCTAGGTCTTGAATGGCAGAGAGCCAAGGTAGACCTGTTTTACTTGTTGTCCAAGAAGAGCTACAGAGCTGATCCATAGCCCTGCATATAGGTCTGTAGGTGAAAACTGTTGTTACTTTTGAGTGGAAACAAGCTGTTGAAGGGAAAACTTCCCAATGACAGGCTGCTTCTCATCTCTGCTGCATTTCTGCCAAAGAGTAAATCTGGTCCTACATTAGCATAAGGTCTTGTATGCACAAGTGGAGAAATTGTTTCCCAAAATAACCTTAACTTGTGCTTACATAGTGCTTTGTATTGCTGTGTATGCTGCTTACTTTAATCATTTAATGTGTGCATTGCTTAGTATGTTATTCTCTCTGCTCAGGGCAGCATTACAGGTGTTGAGGATATCATAATTTTTAATTTACTGACTTAGGTTTGTATAAACTTACAGCCATACTCATCATATCAGCACCTTTTGCCTTTCATTTCCTTTTCGTTGAATACTGCCTCATCTTCTGAACATATTTCTTAATGCAAGAAGTATATTTATACATGCTGATTCCTCAAGCATGACATTTCCCCTCAAAAAAACTTTTCTAAAGTGTTTGCTATTAAGTTAACAACAGACTTGAAATATTTAAGCTGAACTGGTGAGCATTTTAAAGCATTTTCAAAACCTTTAAAAGTTAGAAGCACCTGGGTAGAAAGGCTTAGAAAATGTCTTTTCAACCATAACTCTAGAGTTGCTATAGCAATGTTATAATAGTGCCTTATTAATAGACAACTACCTAAATATGCCTTAAAAAATCTGTGCAAATTTGTGCAATAATTTTTTTAATGTCAGTGCTGGTAACAAGCTTAAGAATCTGAAGACACTAGCCCCTTCATTTTGGGCTGCTTTAAGCCAGGATGGAGCATCCTGGATTTATCTAACTGTTTTGCTTTATCTAAGCAAAATGGCTATCTAAGTTTTGTAGGTAACAGAAAAGGCTGGTTCTATCTTCGGTTCCTATTTACATGCAGTAGCTACATTCCCAGCGCTGTACATCCTCTTCTGTGAACAGTGTTCCCTAAATAGTTTTGTTGCTTTAAATGGTGCCTGGCTATGCCATCCCCCTGTTAGAATGTCAGTTGCAAAATGATCTGTTACCTCTACACCATGTGCCATTTTTTTCTTCTTTTGATTCTTATCCCTCCCAGTGTGTTAGCGGCTATATAAACCCCTGGAATTGAACCAAGCCATCGAACACAACAGTATTCCACTAACTTTGGCTGAAGGATCTATTTGGGGTGTTTTTTCCATAGCATTTCCTATTCCTGTTACTGAATATAATAATGAATAACAGCAGGTAAGATGTCACACTGCATGAGAAGATAATACATTTTTCATGCTCTTCACAAAAACCTTTTGAATGTCTACCATTGCTCTGAGGTCATGTCCTTTCAGAAGGAAAAAGGCCACTGTGACCAGAAAAACAGTTTGTCCTGAGCCCTTAGAAAGAGTTAACTCCATCATCCACAAGGCTTTTATTCATAGGAGCTATTGCAATCTTGATTTTTGCTGTTGTGGACATTAGAGTATAGTATTTTGTCAGCCAGGCTACTTTTTCAAGATTTTCATTACTTCAACTATTTCATACTCAGTGTTTCACCTGTAAGAGAGTAAAGCAAACAAGAAAAAGTAGAAAAAAATGACAAGAACTGTTAATGTCACGACTTACTGATTTACCCAAATTCATAAAGCTCTTTGGTAAAGGGAAATACATTTTTCTCTTTCTGTACTGAAAACAGGCAGTCAGAATATAGCGTTGATGATAAGCTCCTTGAGTCTACTTATTATTAAAAAATTAACGAGCACTGAATAAGATCAATGTCTTTAATTTTGTCTTGCAAGATTTTACACATTAACCAGAAGATATTTAAATCTCTTCTGTAGAATAGGACCCCTTTTCAGGAATGTCCTTCTGCCTGATCAGACTTCTTAAACATTGCCATTCTTTTAATTTTATAGTAAAATCACTCCACTACTTTTCTCAATGTTTTTGTTTAACAATTTGTCATTTAGCTGAATTTTTTCCCCTTCTGGCCAGAACATTTTCACATGGTTTCTGAAGGTGATGATCACACGTTACAAAAAAAGCAGTGCTGGTATGTAGAATAATTGTTTTCATATTCATGGCTTTCAAGTTAAGATTACAAATAATCATCATAGGTGATGATTAAGGTTGATTGATGATTAAGATCATTAAGGTCATGTATCTTTGTGACTGAGTACTGACGGGGGAAAAAGAAAGGATTTCTGTCTGGCAAAAACTAAACTTCTTTTGTGGTAATTTTTGACATTTATTCTTTAGACTTGCCATAAAAGCTTTCTCCAAATTAAACATTTTTGGATTATCAGTAGATTCTGGTTCAGATAAAGTTCCTTGTGCTCAGGGAATTGCTTTCATGTTTTCTTAGATCAGTGTTCAATTTTTTTTCTGCAACCTCTTTCTCTAATCTCTGTAGTTTTTCTGTAGTAGGGGGGTCTTTTTCATAAAATATGCTGGTTATACCTTCATTTCTATCAAGTTTGTCATTTAGGCTATGCAGCCTAAATTATTTTAGCTTGTAGTAAGTTAATTTTCTCTTGATTTGCCCAAGTTCTTCAGAGCTGAATTCTGCTGCCTTGTGTATTTTCATTTTTTTCATGAAGCTTTTTTATTATGTTGTTTTCTCCATGGAATTAAGTAATATTTAATTTATTTTTTAATTCAAAGGCTACTCATTACATTCAATGCTATTTTTTCCTTCCTTCGGGGAACTTTTAATACTTCTACATGATTTTTCTGTGAAATTCTTACAATTAGAGCTAAAAAACAGTCCTTAATTATTGACTTAATCAGTAAAGACTAGTATATTCACTTTCACTTTTTTGTCCAATCTTCATATTTGCATAGTCTCTGAATATTTACTAAAATTTCACAAATTTCAAAGGATACAGGTATTCATTCAGCCATACATATCAAAAGTGTATTTTTCTTTGTTATTTCATCTCTATTTTATTTGGACATTCTAAGTCATCCTTCAAGAATGGAAATTTTGGCTTGTGAGCTAAATGATCAATTAGATGCTATGAATAGTCAATATGAGCGATTTGCAAACAATGCAGAAGATTGTGGCATGCTTACATAGAAGCAATTTGGCGTATGCCTACAAATAAAGAAAATCTGTTCACAAATGATTAAGGAACACTAAACTTATAGTAAATCATATTTACAATGTGTAATTTGACCCAATATACATGAAATCAAATTTCAGTTGATGTTGCTTAGCCTTTTTTCAGATTTAACGTTCCAGCTTCCTGTAATGACAGCAAAATGGATTTTATTTTAGAACTCAGCCTTCATAAACTGTTTCCATTTTAACTGAATGACTGCTCTATCCAGCTGCATCCTACCTGTTCTTCACTCACAGTAAATGTAATTCTTATCCTTTAATGTAATTAACTCATTCACTGTTATTTCAGAATCCTCTGCATTTTCATTTCTAGTCATCACACTTCTATGTCCTCCAGCTGATTATGTGCAAGAACCTAATGCAGCCAAAACTGTGTGCTTGGGCTGCGCTAAGGACAGCGGAATAGTGTAAAGTCTGTGTAGGAGGGCTCTGGATCTGTTTGCTGTTGGTGTGACAAGTGTAGTTGCTCTCCACTGCAGCTCAAAAGCGTTCTGATGCCGCGTGGCCACCTGGACCCACACAGATCTCTCTCAAGGGAGGGTAATGTTCTGCATCTGCTTCTCCCTCCCTATTAAAAGTTGATTATATGGACAGCCTGGGACAAGTAGGATGTGAAGATATTTTTCCACCAACCTGTGGGACATCAATTTGTGATTGCATTTCCAGGCCAAATTTGCTAAGGAAAACTGGATCAGGTAGCTGTCTGCTACTTTCTTTTTATGCAGTTTGGCCCGTGACTCTAAAAACACATTCAAGGATATTTCTGTAATTGGGAGACAAAACTGCAGGGAGCTATCTGGAAGGAAATCGAATTTTGTAATGGCCAATAAAACACTCTTATATGCTGTAAAATGACTGAATTTATTATGCCACAAATTAATAAGAAATGATATATTTATTAGAATTACTGTACTAATATGAATATTACTTTTTAGGTACCGTAGAAGCTATTATCTATCCTAGTAATTTTTTTGCATTAAAGAAAGCTTACTGTCGGTAGCAGTTTTGCATAGATAAACAAAATGCTTTTGAAACCAAAAGTGCTTGGCACTTAGAAAATTGCTGATTAGACTAATATTTCTTTGTGTAGGATAATGTTACCACCATGACTTGTATGCCAGTGGTATTTTCAGGACTTTTTTGCAATCACGCTTTACAAAAAGTGTTGGCAATGGCATTTCTGACTTCCAGATCTTTAAATGTTGACAAACACAGTCCTTGCAATTGTTTTGTGGTGCTTATATAACTGTGTACCCAGGCATGCTCTATTTTAACATGTATGTTGATCAAACACTATGTTTATTCTATATGTGGGTGATTTTTTTTTTTTTTAAATGAAACAGGCAAGCCTAGAAACTACATACCCTTTGAAGCAAGTGCTTCTCCCCTAAGGGAAAGAACATACTTGCTGCCTCTTACACTCACTTGTTCTGTGGGTGTCAGAAGGTGAAGAGAAGGGAAGAGAAGGTGAAAAATGGTCTCTTTGTAAAATTTTAATTTAAGCATTAATTATCTTCAAAAATTAAAAGGGTTCATCTGGCAATAGATGCGTAGGGTCTGGTGCTCAAAAGGGGCATGGTGTGGCAATGAGACATGAAAAGCTGTGAGTTTGTACTCCTCCTCCTCCTCTCTACCTCCCACTGAACATCCCTAACAGAAGAACAAAAACATTTCAGTTAGCAGTCTTTCTGCATCTGAAGGGAACTTACTATTACATACATAAGCATACATATATGCCTAAAAAGAATAGCCATAGAGCATCCTTATCTAGCAATAGAGCATCATTACCTAGCAATAGAGCAGAGAGAAAAAATGCAACCCTGATACACAATTATTATGCAGATGTTAAGTATTTGTTTGAAACCACTGTCTGTGTTTACCATGTCTTAGCATCAGTTGGCAATATCCATATCAAAATCTAGAGGATGATAACAAGTTAAAAATAATCAATAGTCATTTATCATTTAATTTATTACTACTTTCTCAAATTCTGGAAGAGTGCTTGATTTAATCAGCTGAAGACATATCAGGATAATTTAATACGTTAATAGTTAGAGGCTCCAATTGAAGCTCCAGTTTCTTTCTGGGCTTGATTATAAATCTGTAAAATATTTCTTTCCAGCTACATTAATTGATAATTTGGCAGAAAAGATTACAGCAAATTAACCTCTAATAATTGTCTTTTACTAAATGTGTTTGTATCTTCTGATCTGAGTACAGAAAGACAGAATATTTAAGTGCATTAACCCTGGTCCACAGAGGATACTACTGAGACTGTGTCTGGCTGGCCCCCAGCCTTGGGACCAAATGCTGTGTCCCGTGGTGCTAGCTCAGTTAAGTGACTTCTAAACTTCATCTAACTAGACTGTCCCTGAATCTGGCCTCACACTTGTTGTTTGGTTTCTTCTGGACTCATCCCTACCCAGCTGGAAAAATTGGCTGGTGAGTCAAATGATGAGGCCACAGAACGAAACACACCTTTAGGAGTCAGGCACTAGCTGCAAGCATCTTTTGGTCCGTAGATGGAGTTTGATAGGTCTGAGTTTGAGACGACATCTGTGGATCCAAGCATTGGATTAAGTCCTGCTGGGTACTTCTGTAGGAACACAGCTCTGACTGACTAACCTGAAGAAAGTGGTCAGCAATTAAAAGTTAATTACTATGATCCTTGTGTTGTAGGTAACCAGAGTAACACTCAATTCGCTATGGGGTTTGGGCTTCAAAAAGAAGTTTAGGACTATAGTTCTCCATTTAAGATGTGACAAACAAATACCATTTCTTCTTTCCCCTCTCTCCATCTTTTAACACACACACACACACACATAAAAGACAAAGATCCCCTAAATGGTCTGACAACAGGTGAAGGAAGACCTGGAGGCTAGGCTCCCTCCAATAGTTGGAAGCGATTAAGGAAGAAAAGACGACCTTCGTCATTCCATATCTGTCATAGTTACTGGATAAGTTAAAGTAGCAAAGTACAGCTTAATAGGTCACATTCTTATTTTTATGTATTTACATGTCTGGGCAATGCAGCAGGTGACAATCCAGACAAACAGTGTGAGGCAGGTGGAAGAACTAGGTCACAGGTACACAGCAAGTATTAGGCAATGCTATTCTTGGCAAGTTTTTAAAAAATAATAACCAATTTCTAACTAACATATAAAAATGATAAGCATATAGCTATATATGCATGAGATATTTATACTGCACTGGGACATTACTGTCTAAGTATCAAAAGTCTGAAGGAAGAAAATGATTTTTATCTTGCCAGTTTATTTTATTTTAATTTTCCTGCTCCCTGTGTAATCTAAGTTAATTCAATGTGCAACACATAATTCGTAACAGCCTTAAAATATTTGTCTGTATCTCTTTTCATAAGTGAATGTGGACTTTTTCATCTGTGCAGCAAATTCACAGGTTTTCTATTATGGATTCTTACAGTATCACATAGCATGTTATTTTCCCAGATCTGATGGTATTTACACTGGAGTTTGGAGTATCTAAAGCGAGTTTAACATTTAGAGTAATCATGAATAGTTATGTGAAGATGTGCAAACCTGAGAACAGCAGGCAAATACACTTCTTTGTAGCATAAGACATATAACTACACAACAAACACTGGACTGACAAACCCAGATCTCCAGGCTGTCCTTCTCAGGGGTGTCATACTGAATTTGAGTGAACAATTTCACTGGATGACAACATTTGCTAGGTCTTTAACATGTTGGGTTTTGCTAATTGTCTTTAATATCTTCATTATTGGAAGTATTTTTTTTCATTGAATTCTGCAAATGGTGCAGCCAACTGACCTGTGATTGCTAGTGCCTGATATGAACTTTGTTGGTTAGTTTTGATGAGGCTCAAACTTCCTTGCACGATCACTTTCCCTGACTGAATAAGCATACTTCACAAAACAAACATTCTAGTGTTACCCAAAAAAGTGAAAAAAAAATCTGATTTTTAAATCTTTTTTTTTTTTTTAGATTAAAAAACCCCAACAACTTGCTACCAGTATTTGCCAATATTCCCTGCCTTCTGAAATAGTATGCTAGTACTGCTGGTCGGACCATCCATCAGGCCCACGAACAGACCTAGTAAACATTAAAAATGTGAATGGCTATTCCTGGAAAAACATTTGCATTATTTATATTAGATCTAATAATGAAAACTTATGGCAGCAAAAACACTCCAATTCATACAGAAGCGTTTCACACTGAAGAAATGTTTCTGTGGAAAAGATGAACAGAATAGCTAGAAAGAAATTTCTCACAGCTACAAAGACTGTAACAAAAGCAGACATTGTGGCAATAGAAAACAAATTGCTAGCTATTGTAAATCCTATTATTTTCTCAATGTGCCTAAATAGCGTACTACCGGGACTCCCACTGACATTACTAGCGTGGAAATAGAATATTATTGTGAATGCATTTTCAAAATATTATAGAATATGCAATATAAGCTATCAAGCTCTCCCTTTCCTTTGGTGTCAAACCCCATGTTCCTTACACAGAGTGAGCCTGATTTTTGGTAAGGCCTCTGTTTTACCACAATAAATATAAGTAAATATGACTAGTGCATTCCCAAGTTTAGAAGACATTTTTACAACCTGATTTCCATTTGATTCATGCAGTCTGCTACAGTTTTGACATGTTTCACTTTCGTCACAAGACTTTTCCCTACATGAGGCATATTGTGAGGAAATGTGACATGTCATGGCTGAACATCATATCCGTCTCTTCATGCTCACCCACGAACAGTTGGAGATGATTCCAGGTCAGTTGTTTTGGATACAAAACAGGTGACACTGAGTGCTACAATGATGCTGAGCAAAGTTTTTCCAAAAGCTCTGTACAAAAAAAGTGTTTTGCCCAAATCTGTTGTATCTATCAAAATTCTTTCCTCCCCCCATGCTAAATTATTGGTTTATGCATAGCTTTCAAAAGAAGTGAGAGGGTTTTTTAAAGTCCCATTTTTCTTTTCTACTCTATAGTTACATTGGAAAAAGCTCAGTCATACCTCATAAGACAAACAGTTCATTTTGTTGGTGACACATTGAGGAAGATACGTTCACACACACGCATGCGTGCTCACACACACACACATCTATGCTCCAGAAAATTAAGCTTGCACCGTAACATTTTGAAAAGTTCCTAACTGATTTACAAGCTTTAATGATCAAAACAGTTTGAAGATTTAAATTCTAAAGCAAACAGGAAAATCATGATTTTTTGCAATAAAAGCTGAAGACTTAAAACACTGGCAAGTAAGACTTGGGTTGACCAATACAATTGTAAATTCAGTTCTTTCAGCTCAATTGTTTTTGCTGTCCTATGACAGTAGTTTAGATGTTACCATTCTCCATGGGAGTTTCACAGTGGATAAACTGATATGATAAGAACGCTTCAGATGTGTAGCTTTTAAAAAATAAAACCAGCAAACTGCTACTTAAAGTAAAATGTACATTATTTCTAATTCTGATGATTCATACATGGATACTGGTTTCTTACATGATCCTAGAAGTTTAGATTTTTCAGCTTTTTAACTTAATTTACCCTATAAATTTGATGGGAAAAACAGCCTTTTAAAATCATTATTTTGAATAGCCAGATAACTTGCTTGAGATATATGACTTTTAACTCAATGGCTTTAGTATTTCAGATTTCTCCATCATTTCCAGTGTAGAAGCTTTACTGTCATTGTCAAGCAATTTAAAGAAATTAGTTTTCTGTAGTGGTGGCTGATTTTTATTTGGTCTATGTGCATAAAGTCTTGTGTTTTCAGTTCTTGCTTTGTAATTTTAACATGAGTAATTTGTTTAAATTAAAGTTTAAAGTCTTCCATGAGTGTTTGCTGTACGGAGCTGGCGCTGTATGAAAATGCCATGTATATCAAGACTTGTGAATGTTGAGGATTGACATCACTGAGTTTGAGATTATAATTTTTACCATGCATGCACATAGTACGAAAAATCTTTCATTATGATTGTCAAGCCCATAAAAAGTTTCTCACAGAAATGTATCTAAAATCTTTTACGTGAAACTACATTGCCATATGGAATTTCATGCAGAATTGTATGATTTGAGAAAAAATCTTCCTACTATTGTTGGTCGTTAGAGTTTTGGTCAAGTCTGTAATATCTTCAAGATCATACTGTCTGTGTGTACATCTGTGTCTATGTTTTTGGGTACTGAGCACATGATTTTGCTACAGCACTACCTTCCTTTGCTTTGGTAAAATCTGATCTCCTGTTTACAATGAAAGTTTTATAGAATACACATGTTGTGAATATCTTGTGGGAGAGATAAGTGGTACGCTTATGGTAAACTCAGGGCAAATTTCTCATTGTGTAGCTCAGATTTCTCAGCACGCATATATAATTTGGAGCATTTAATACAGTCCCTACAGAACACCTGAGGGAAGTCCAAATATTCACATGAATAGCAGCATGCGTGTGGTACCAACTTCACAATAGACAGAGAACAGATTTGCATTATGCGAAGTGTAATACATTTTGACTTACCTGATAAAAATTTCTCAGCCCATTCAAGAAAGAACACAAATTTAGTAGCATAAGTTTCAAGTTTCATGCAAAATTAATCGTGAACCATGCATGATTAAGCTTTTACAGCAGATCTCCCGCTTCTGTACGTTACTGGAACATTAAGAGCCAGGTTATGTACATTCCACATCACGTTACATGTTTTCACAAGATACTCATTATATTTCATCTTAAAAGCTTTCATGCGGAAAGCATTTAAATCTCATAATACAAACTTCAGAGGATTACTATGAATTTCACTGAGCAAGAAAAGCTGCATATTGTAATATAGATTGGACACTCTACAGCTGAGTGAAACCTTAAATGTATGGATGGATTCAAAATAAATGACATGAGAGCACATCACACTAGTATTTCTAAGAACATCAAACAAGTACCAGCAATTTTCTCATATACCAGCTGCAAAAGTTAATAGATTTTACATTCTTGCACATCCTATGCCTGCCCGTGCACACACACGTCTGCCCACCAGCAATTATTTTTTTTTATTTAAAACAAGAGAGAGACAAAAAAACCCTCACAAATACAGAGTCATTATTAGAAATTTAAACAGTTCAGATGACAGACAAGTAGTGTTTGAATTAGGAAGTGGAAACACACTAGGGTACACTTAAATGCAGTGGTTAGACAGCTAACGTATCAAGCAAATTTCAGCAGCTTGGAAATGCTGGTAACAAACAATGCAAATTCAACAACAACTGTGATGAATAATTCAAAGCATACCCTCGGTGCAAGCTTTCCTGCAAAATTTTCCAGCTGACACAAATTCAAATTTTATAGTGTTTGCACAACACAAGTTTCACAGCACACAAAACTCATATTCAATAAATGAAAATTATCTCACATGGAGAATTTCTACACAATGTGGCTGAATGTGAAAACTGCATTTTGCAGGGCTTGCTTCTGTAATAGCCCCAGCAGTGGGCTTTAAACTTTGACTTTAGTTCTCTATTGATATAATCTGGTAAACAGCATTAAGAAGTACCTGCTGGAGATGGGTGCCACCTGTTCACTACCAGTTGTTTCACACGCATGCTGTGAACTTCTCTGCTCCTCCTGCAGCTTCTGCAGTCTTAGTAGAAGACAGATTTTGCAGAGGACATCATGAAACGTGTGTTGTACAACATATTTGCAATTTATGTTGCACAAATTGCTTCATGACTTGATGCCAATTTGCTATCAAAGCAGACACACTAAACAAAGAATAGAAAAAAAGAGAATTGCATGTATTTATTAATGGCATCTGCTTTAAGTTTGGAGGGACAAAGCTGTCTTATCAGTATATAATCTTGCCACCTGACTTGCTAGCTGTTGGTTCTCTCTGAATCCTAATAATTCTGAGGGAGCAATGAGACATACTAGAGTGCATTTCCTCCTGTCAGTCAGCCAAAGGATTAGAGCTGGAGCTGCTATTCACTACCCAACCTTAGCATCAAAACAAGTATTTTTTTTTTAAACTACAGTTTGAATTTGCTAATGACAAAGGGAACTCCCAGTGGGTGTGACAATCATGAGATAATCAGCTTTAGAGGATTAGAGGACCCCAGGGGTGTGATTAGCTCAGGTTGGCCAAGCCCTCTGTCATGAATTAATTCAGAAATGAATATTTGCATTCCAACACTGCATCTTAGTGAAACCAATTTCCAGCCTAAGAAACGTTTTTTTTTCCTTCTTTTTTCTTTTTTTTTCTTTTTGGTTATGAAAAGCAATTCACATTGCACAAGACAATTGGCAGCTGTGGCTAATGAAATGTGAGATGATTAAGCAATAAGGATCTGAATTTTGTGCAATTTACTTCTGCCAATGATCTTTCAATGCGCAGAACATGTTCATTGTTATTTTTAGTCGGTCTTTTTCCTACACTTTCGTTAAATGCTTGATGAAATATTTTCAATTCATTTGATTCCATGGTTGACAATCAGATAACTTTTCCTTCCATAATTAGCAATTATCAACTGTACAAAAATACTGAATGCTGTTGGGTTTGCATAATAAACAAAGAGCAGAAGTGATGGTAGCAAGTTTGCTGAACTGAAAATATATCTTTTGTGCACTTGACAGCTATTTGGGAATTTGAAATGGTGTTACATACTTACGAATGCACTGGTGAAATGGCCTATATGTCTGACAGTTACATTAAATCCAAGCAGGCAAAATTGTCGCCTGACACAGATTTAGCCAATGCATTTGATAAAATAGGCCAGAGAAACATAATCTGACAATGCAGCAGTAATTTAAATCTGTTTTATCAAATAAAGGAAAATAATTATGTGCAATAAGAGAAACAGATACAGATTTGTATGGCTAACTTTTTGCTATACGAGAGTTCATTATATGTACGGAGGATAATAGATGAATAGCAGCCACGTGGGCTGCTTAGTATGGCTTGCATGTGCACTCTCTCTCTTCTTTATATCCATTTGCCTGCTGGTTCCACAATCTGTTCTTCAGTGTTGGCAATTTCTTGGATACATTTTTTTTGTAATCTACTTGTTCTGATCATGTATCTCAATCTACATGTCTATAAAATGAAGATGATAGTGATGAACTCTCTCTAAACAGTGCTTTGAAATTTAGTTACAAAAAGCATTAAATGCCATCAGTAAAGATAATTTTGCTATTTTCTTGCCTGAACTTACTTTTCATTAAAAATGTTTCTTCTTCTCTTTGGGGAAAATTAAGAATAATTCTATTCCAGTACTGCCTATGTTCCCATCAGAAATTGTTTTTTAACTGAACAAAGATATCCTATAGTTCTCATTTCTGACTTTCTGCTTTATCAGTCCATTCTTCTGTCATATCCACCAAATCTTATTTAATCTGTTTATAAAACGTTGCCCTTTTTGCTGAATTTTATTAGATTTTTCTGTTACATTCCCTGGGAGAAACTGATGATTACTTTTTGGTTTAATTGTCTGCATTGTCTGCCTAAGTACTTCAAAGCACTCAGCAAAATCTGAACTTGTATTTCTTCACCAGGAGTAACAATAGTCATAGCTGTAGCCCTGATGACAGAAAAGCAGTAACATTGTGTAAAAGCCAATACTTAAGCCTCTTAGCCTGAGTATTAAATTGTCCTGCGCTATGTGGACCTGGAGAAAGGCAAGGAATAGAGATTGGAGTTGATGGGCTTTCACAGGCTTTGTTGAATTGTAACACGTGTTAATCCAAAACCTGAAGGTTAGCTGCTGCTTTGTTCTTAATATTTGCATCTGCCTTGTTTCCTTATAGCAGTTCTGTACTTAATATCCTTTATTAACATTTTGAAAGGAAATTTTAAAAGAGTGTCTATGGTTCTGTATCCCTGTTGAGATTCTCCTCCCTTAAATCCCTTTGCAACCTGTTTTTCTCTCTTCCTTTATTAATCCCTCCTTGAGTATGCTCCCAGCCACTGACAAATTTATCTATGGGTTGTATGGCTTGAGGACTGTGCCTTAAAAACCAGAAAGTCTGAGTGGTGCAAATCTTATCTTATTGTTATATACTGCCATAAAGCACTAAATATAAAATAAAGTAGACTTCTTGTGAGCACCGGAGTCATTAATAGCCCGATTGTGAAAAAATTTTACGCATAATTCTCATTTGATTTTAGTGGGTGCATAAGTGCCTCCATAATTCTGGCCCCCAAAGAGAGCTGAAGAAACAGCTTTTAACTGTGAATGGTCTTATCTTATGCAATGGAAAGCAGTCAGCAGTGAAGGCACCTTCATTGATAACATTGCAGTTCATCCATATTCAATATAGCACGCTGCCAACAAAACCGTATTCTGTATTCAGCCTAATAAATACTAATAAGCCTACATCCATTGTATAGGGACAGTACCTTCCTAAGGTGCATGTTACCAGTCTCACTGGGAGAGAGCAGAGGGCTAAATGAGCTCCTTCCAATGACTGCAGCCAAAACAGTCACTGTTTGGGGTGATTTTTTTCCCTGCAGCCACAGTCAACAAAACTTGCAGAGCTGCAGGCTGTCAGAGGACGAGCTGCTGCTGTACACAACTGAGCAAATAACGCTGCCAAACGGAGAGTGCTGTGCACAGCTGGCCCTCTGCTCCTTCAGAGCAGCCCGTGGCCGAGCCTGCTCAGGTCCAGGCAGACCACTGACTTCACGAAGAAACTCTGCAGAAACTGCAGACTAAGAGGGTGTAAGAAGTTGCCCTGTTTTCTATATTGACTATTTCTGAGCAGATATGTCAAAAAAAAAGGAATAGGGGGACCGAAACATAAAGATGCAGACACATGTGTCCAGCACGACATTCATACTGACAGAAACATGGGTTGAATGCATGCGTGGAAACTTTTGAAATTCCACAAGGTGCTTTTCTGTATTTTCAGATGCTGCTGTCTCTCAAAACTGTGGCCCTTTCTGTTTCAGGTGTTAAAGTACTTTGCAAGTTGCATTATTTCACAATTCTAATTCTTAAGTGCTGATTCCCTTCATGTCTAGTGAACAGATTTTTTTGTTTGCAATTCATCTTGAATGATTCATAATATGCCATTTTAGGATGATAAACAACTGTGATACAATATATCTTTCATATTTTCCTTAAAAGGGTAAAGAAATCTTAAAAATGTTTTAAGCTGAGTTTAATCCAAATAAAAAAGCATCATCTGCATCTAATCAAATAGCATGGATAACAGGTCACTGAACTGAATGGATTCTTCTCAGGCCCCTAATGCTATGATGAGCATGAATGTGAAATTTCTGCTGCACACGTTACAGATAATGGATTTTCAGCAGTCACTCAGAGAAATATCCTTTCAGATGCTGTATTTTATTTACAACAACAAATAAGTTTTAATCTTTTATACAACTTCTGGCATTTTTTTATTAGGTTTATTCTGTAAATGACTTCCTGAGCTTAACTGGTAGGGTAGGTAGGTGGTAGTAATGCAACAAATATGATGGGGATGGATAACTGGGTTTTGTAATGGTGTTTTAATCATACTTCTGTTTGACAGCAAGGACCATAGAAAGGGTCAAATTCAGCATTCACTAAAAATAAAAGAAATCTGGCTTCTGTACTAAGTTAGGTTATAAAAATATCTATTCTGGAATTTGTATATGGTGCTCTAAGTTTCTAGTATTGAGCAGCACTCCTTTTTTACAGTCACAGCCAGAGGAGTCTGTGCCAGCTAGTTGCTTCAAGACATTGGGGTGTTGTAGCAATGGTAGGGACCGGTAGCTAAAAGGCTGTGAGTCCTTGAAGTCTTCAGCCTGTGTTCACTCCATGAGTATGGTCCGTATCTAGTTTACCGTGGTCAGCCATCATTTCTGCACAGGTTCTGTGTCCACTCTGACCCACATATTGGAAAAAATTGACTCTTGGGGTTTCATAGAGGAAGATGGTACAGAGAAGGATTCAAGAGACAGGTACCCTGATCAATATTATAAAACATGAATTAAAGCTTCTGGTCCCCTGTAGCATGATCCAAGGTGCACAGCGTCTCAGGGGACATTTGCAGATGACCTGCAGACAACCAGCTCACAGGAGATGGAACTTAACTCTTTAATACAGTTTCTGTGTTCAGGACCAAAATTTTCTTTGATAAGGCGGGAGTTGATGAGGTTTGCTTTCTGTCAATAGTAACTGTTAATATGAAGCCCCTTTGTAAAGCTTCTGTCCTCAACAAGGGGCTATAGAAGCATAAATAAAATGTCCCCACTTAGCAATAATACACAGGCTTAACTAATCCACGCATTGCTTTAGTTTTCTGTATTTTCCTTATAAAATTGGTAGAAAGGTCTTCCAAAGACTCCTTTTTAGCTGTAAAAAAGTTGCTAACTTTGGATTCTGTGCAATATTTTTGCACTGTTTTTCTATTCTTCCCTTACACAAAATAGTAATTGGGTAAGCATCATGGACACTTAACAGTCAATCCAACATAGAATCATAGAAACAGAGAATCATTAAGGTTGGAAAAGACCCTTAAGATCATCGAGTCCAACCGTTAACCTAGCACTGCCAAGTCCACCACTAAACCATGTGGTCAAGCACCACGTCTCAAATGCAGATTAACCTGCACGTGTTTTGTTGCATTTCTGTGTCCTGGTAAAGGAACTACCAAAGTCAGTGTTTCACATTCCCAGAAGGTTTTTCTTAACTAAAATTTAAGTACCAGATAGCCTGCTATTCTGTATGTAAACACAAAGCTGTAATTAATACATAATAAATTTCAAACCTAGGATACAGGGTCAGTTTCCAGAAGGCACCCAGAGTATATGAATATATGTGTCAGATTTGTAACACGAATGTTCCCACAACCCAGTCCTCTAGAGAAAAATGCATACTCATTTTCACTCCTGTAAAATTTGAGCATGTTCAAACTGATGTTTAGCATGGAAACAACTCTGCAGTGTGCAGTCTTGCTGTGTAATTATGAAGCATTTTAGAAAGTAGTTGCAATAGCTGTTTTCTAGACATAAGTATCCAGTCCCTCTCACAGCAGCAAAAGTAATTATCCTTCTTTTAAGTAATAAGTGCTTGCTAACCAATATTCCCCCCCCCCAAAAAAAAAATAGAAGTTTTGGTTTAAGAGCACAAAAAGAATGACTTTGCTTGGTATTCATTAAATAATTTGTTCTAGAAAAAGCTTTATAGCAGTTCTTTATATTTCTGAAAAGGACATTCAAATGTTTTCTTCGGTGATAAATCAAAACACCTTTCATGAGAGGCACATTGCTGGGCACACACACGTCAAAATCTTACAAATAAACTTGAATATATGCACTGTACAGTAATTTCAAAAGACCTCCTGTCCCTTCCCAATGTAAGCCTTCTTTTAAAATACAGAAGTTTTTGGAGATGTGTGACCTAAGATAAGATATTGCCATCAGCCAACACCCACTTCAGAAAAACAGGCAGATTCACCACCTGACAGCAAGGTTAAAAACAAGATTTGATCAACAATTTTCCCCAGAATTAATTAACTGAAGGGTAAAAGCTTATTTTTCAAGGCTAGACTTTCTCAGATTGTTCTACATTTATTTTCTGTGTTTTAATTTTGTGATGACAGCTCTATGCCTGTCCGCTAGCAATGTCCAAATCCCTTTTGATTGCTTTTAGAAGGAGCAGGATGGCTGCTTAGCTGCAGGGCAGGAGCAGAGGCACAGAACTTCCCACTTTCTGCATTGCCTTGTTTGGACAGGGAGACGGTCAGCTGTGGATCTCATAGCTGCATTTTGGATCTTCCAGAGTGGAAACTTTCAGGAAATCTCTTCCCAGAATAAAAAAATGTGATTTCAATTGTCTTCTTACTCGGCATTAAATTTTCTCCAAAATCACACAGATTATTGATTATTTTCCTAATATCTGTAAAGAAAATGAAGGTACAGATGCAAACTTTGCAGCCTAGGCCTGTCTCTAATATGTGCCTATTGAAGGAAGAATCCTCTGCAAATGCATTGAATACTTGGGATTAAAAGCTTAAAGGTAGAAGTAAAACACAAAAGACATGCAATTCATAGAAATATATCTGAAAGGGAAGAAGAGGGAGATTTCTTGACAGAAAGCAAAAGGTGAGGTGAGATAAATGATGCTAAGAATCTGCATTATAATTAAAAATTCTAATTACCATGTCTATATCCAAAACCATACTTTTAAGGCAAAGTATTGTTTAAAGGCATTTGGTCATCTGGTTAGGGCTCAAAATAGAAACTCTCTGGTGAGTTTCTGATTTTGAACTATGTCTCTACTAGTTGGGTGAGGTAATAAATTAATACAATAGCATCACAACTTAATGATTATTATCTTACTGATTTATACTGTTTCCTTGAAAATGACCAGTGGTCTAAGTTCTCTGAATGAAATTTGAACCTATTAATATTAATGAATTATACAAAAGATATAGTTTTCTATCTTGCAGTTATTCGTAAGTTGAGGTAAAAAAGTACCTTCAGAACAAAATCTGTATCACTCTAAATCAGCAAACAGAATCCAGGGAACTGAATGAAATATCTGCCATCCTATTGAGGGAGTCTGGGCACAACTTTGTGCATGTCAGGTTTCTGACATACGAAAAAAACATACGAATTTGAATGACACTGTGTGATTTTAGATAACTCTGGCATCTCAATTTAACCACCATTTTTTAAAGTTTATTGCACACACAGCTTTGATTTTAAATGGTAAAATGCACTTGCTTTTCTTTTCCCCTTCATTCATGAAAAATTTGGATTTAAAGCCTCTATTTCTAAAGGAAATGTGGACTCTGCTAGCACAAAAGTCTGGCAACAGACCATGGTCAATATTATGCATGGTGTGGTGTAATCAGAAGTTAGCTGCCAGGGCTAGCTAGAGGTGCTCTAGTGAACTGGCCCAAGTCGAGCCCATAACATGCCCAGCAATGTTACATCAACATCTGTGTTTGCTGGAGAGAGGGAAGTTAAAGTATGACATTGATTTCTGGCTGCTGAGACGGTGAGCCAGGAGCTTCCTGGGAAAGACCAAATACAACGCTGATCTTGTAAGTCTGGAGGGATTTACTGTTGTTGTCGCCAGAGAAAGGTCATAATGTCCAGTACCATACCACCATCTAGACATCTTCACCAGCTAGCCAGTTTGCCTAGTGTTAGTATTTGCTCTGAAATATGAGATCACCATGGAAACTAGTTAGTGTGTATAGTATAGAGGTAATGTGCAGTTATTACAGCTTTGTAGTCCATGCTGTTACATGTGAACAGGTTTCTGGATCTGAATACTTCAGTTTCTGTCATTTAGCACAGTTATGTTTGATCAGCAAAGAACGTTGGTTACTGAAGATGACTTCATGTGATACAGTGGTGTTTAGTCAAGTGTGAGATGTGTTATGTTTGATCTCAGATAAGAAAGTGAGGTATTAATCAAACTTGGAGCATCTTCAAGTTAGGTCTTAATCCTAACATGCTGAAGCAGGACAAAATGGTACAAACATGAATGAATGTAGAACAGAAATTAGGGGAAAATGTTCCTAACTCTCATAGTAGTGAGATTCTGGAAGAGCTTTCCACTCATAAAAGCACCATTTCAAATACGGAACTCTGTTTCTGTAGGGCATTTATTTACAGTAGTGTTTCAGTGTTGGAAGACTGGCCTTGATTAACTAAGAGTTTCCTTCCTGTGTTTCTAAGGCTACTAACATGCAGGTGTACATGTAATTTCACTCATCTGAACTATGGCAATAAATCAGTGGGAATGTTCGCAGTACCGTTGTTAACGTCGTTAAAGGCTGGGAGGATCAGGGCTTTGACTTTCCATAATTTAGCAAAAGGATCTTTTGAGTCTGAACTGGTAAGTATTAGAAAAAATACAAACAGTTTGAAAAGTCAGCTGTGGTACATTCAGAGAAGGCTGTGGTCCCACAACACAGATCAGAAATCTTGAGGAATGCCCTTAGAGTGTTTTGGACTTTTCTTATTTGCTTCATCCCCCAAAAGAATGAGGCAACTTGGGATCTACAAAGTCAGGTGCCCTTTGGTTTTTCTTGATTTCTGCATTTCACTTGCACACTTTCCATGTGACTACTTGTATCAAGGAACAGAGTGCATACTTAGTAAGTGTCTTCAGTCAAACTAAGATTTCACAAAGATGATTTAAAAGTACATCTCCAACTATAATCACACATTACTTCATATTAATAGAGGTTTTAAGTCTGAGTAGATTTTATAGTATAAAAAAGCACCTTCTTTATCTCTATATGAGTCAAGTGAATAATTCGCCATGAATAATTTATAAGATGAATTGAGGTTCCTCTTTCATGTACCACCTACATGAAATAATTTCATTTATTTTACTTTTTTCTTTTCTTTTTTTTTTTTTAATTCTGAGGTAATATGCACATCTGAAAGTTGAGCTTCCTTACCTATTGGTGCCTGGTCAAGTAAGATCCATGTGTCTGTATCTTGAATGGATGAGCAGAATATAAATATGTTGTGGAAGCAAATGTTTTAATTACAGATTTTAAATCTGCTTTTGACAAACACTGCTTAATATGAAACATGCTCTCAGAAGTTATTACCAGGAGTAATGTGAATAGGATAAGATGATTACATAAATCAAATAGAACAGGGTAATCAGAATCATCTCTCAATTCATATGCAGGCATTTTTGTGGTGAATCCTCTTTTGGAATAGATATACAGGAGTATGTTGCCTATTTTAAAGGACCCAAAGTACCCCTGAGGAATAGAGCAGTAAGCACAGGCAGAGAGCGTGCTTTCTGGCTCTGTGGCGCCTTTTAGGAAGGTCTCCAGAGGGAGCAGCGTTATACAACAGAGAAAGCATGGCTGAGGCAGTCACATTATACCCTTGGTACATCAAAGACTGTCTCCAGTATACAGGTTAGGGCAGTCTCGGTCCCTTTTTAATATATGCCAACAACTAGACCAATTCCAAGCTGTCCGAAAGAGAGGAAGTAGGAGCTGCCTCCCTCCTATGTCTGTGCTAAGCTCTGCACCACCTCAGAAAGAATTAGGCCTACTTTATAGAGAGTTTCAGACTCTTAATCCTATTTAAATTTTAATGTGAAGGCTTGTTATAGTTTCTATAATTTGAGGCATTAAAAGCAGATGAAGCATCTTTAATCATAAAAGCTTCATTGCTCTAATTTATGATACCTGCATTTTAAGCCCTACCATAAAGTGGATTGTGTTTGGGGGATGATAGTTCACAGTAAGGAAATGTGATCCATCAGGAAACCTGTTTACATTAAAACATTTTGACAGCGGCAGTAATTAAACCTGTTTCCCAGGTGCAGAGCAATATTTTAAATGCCCCTCTGGCTACAATACCATTCAGGTTTGTCTGTCTTTCTCCCTTATCATCTACTGCAAAAACAAGATAATGAGAAAAGGGCAAAATATAAGGAGGGCTGGACTAACAATTAATAATCTAAGTATATAACCAGAACGTTAAAATCTCATTTGAACTGATTTGTGTATTAGTTTGTATGACACTGAAAAATTCTTTTGTGCATTTCCATGTGCCTGAGAAACAGTAAATGGGAAATCATGGCACCAGTGCTTGCTGCTATGACAAGTTATAGCCTAACACGATCATTTCTGACTTTGAAACGTGAGTTGGCTTTAGAGCACAGCTACGCAAACCTTTTTATGCAGCCAGCATGTGATTTTTTTTCTGTGAACTTCTTTGAGTAACAGTGCATGAAGACTGGCAAATCCTAAAAACCTGATGAACTCATGAAAGCATAATTTGGACAAGTACATACTTGTGCCATGAAGCCAAGGGTAAGATCTATTTGACTTACACACAGCCTAGATCAAACACTGCTCCCTGTCAGACTGCTAAAATTCTTTTTTAGCAGCCCATGCCCAGGCTAACTTGCTTCCTATCAACCTCCTCCTTAAAAGCCCCAAACTGACAGGAGAATGGGTACTTAACCGTCCACTTATTGGTATCTTTTGGGAGTAACCAGTCAGTCCTGCTCTCATCTTCATCCACCAGAACAGCTGGCCACAGTGCTGCATTTCCAAACCATGCATCTGAAATCTTTGGAGATCTTTGGAAGCAGGGTCCCAGGCATCAGTCTGCCCTTGGTACTATAGCCAACATACAATTTTATTCTGAAGACTTGGCCTTGGCACACCTAGCTGTTTAACTCTTTCCTGGTTTTGACCACATTGTCGAGGTCGCTATATCAAAAGTAGACAGCTCAGCCTGGGAAGTTTGATTACGTTGGAGGGATGTGGTGACTCCTGGCAGTGGGCTGAAGGCAGGAGTAGCAACCCACCCATGAGAAGTTTTGAGAGGGAGCAGGACAGTCACAGGAGGTCTGAAAAAGAAAGGTTTTAGTACCACCCTATTTCACAGCCAAGTGTGTCTGCCCACCCTTTCCAATGCAATATTTTCTACAGCAGATGAATGGAGAATTATCACCATTTGTAAATGCCTGAGAGCATATATATCATGTGCTTAACTGAAGTATTTATCATTTAAAAACACCTTTATAAATATCAGAAAGGCATAATTATTGAAATACTAAATGTCTTCGTTATTGTTCCTACACTGCTTATATGCAAATACATGCCGCTCCCCAGAGCTTGAATTCCCAGGAAATGAAATGGAACAGCTTTTTTCCTCTTTCACGTATTTTTTTTCCATGTTGTGAAATAAGGCATTGCACAAAGCTGGCATGTCACTTGTACAATCTATAGTCATTACAATAAAATCTTCATTGCTAAATCAGAAACTCTGGGAACACCTTCATATTCAGTGCTAATTCCAGTCGTTTCTATGGCTGCTCACCAGCTCTGTACTGTGGTCAGGAAGCTAGGTAGAAATGTTAGTAGCATGGGTCTGTGCCTGGTGTAAATGAGACCCACTTCAGAATAAAAAGGATTTTTGAGTGTTTATTACTTTCCGTAAATATACAAATATACACAAATATTTGTTAGAAGCAAAAGCCACTGTTCACCATCCATTTTATTGATAATGGAAGTGATCTGATTTAGCACAGCTCTAACGATCGTGTTTTCATACCTATGGTCCAGGAGCTATTTGTTTAAAAACCACAACAAAGCAGATCTCCTGAGATGTTGCTCATAAAAGAGAAAATATAACCATTATTCATATAGTTATTGTCAGAGGGCATAAGTGGGCATAGTGAGTAAACTGTTAATACTCTATGTGTCCTAATGCCTCTACGTGCTGCTCAGCTGAAGCACAGCACACTCATTTCTATCTGGGTTTCTAGGGTAAGAGGCTGCCTGGATCACCAGAGGACTGGCAGGGACTGTCTCCTAAGCAGCGTAAGAAATACCTGTTAGGAGTTGTTGTAAAAACCTGTACTACAGGAAAGATCATAGTTTGCAACAATGACTTGTGTTAGTCTTACAAAACCACAGCTCGGTGCCGTGCTGTGTGCTGGTGCTGTGTCTGTTTAGTGTTTATATACTAACAGTCAAAGTACTTCTGTAACCACAGGACTGGGTGATGTCCTGTCTTGTTCATTGGGGAATTAATTGTACTTGTTTTAGAGTTAGCTGTTAAGGAGATTAGGAAGGTGAAGCATAGCAGGGTAGCTGTGGTTGCATGGCAACTGGAAAGAACAGTAACATCTGGTATTCTTAATTTTTTTAGAAGCTATAGATCTTTGTGCCGTTGTATGAGTATTGTTATTTCTACCACCATGCCTCATTTTTCCTATTTGTTAGCCAATAGGTAATATCCTTGATGTTACCAGTTAACCCAGGGGCAAAATTAGATATAACATTGGATGCTGTGATGTTAAAGTCAGCTTCCTAATTCCCAGGCACGGCTAACACTAGAGGATACTCTCAAGAAGCAGCATAGAGGAAAAGGTCTATCCTCATATGAAAGACCAGCTTTGAGGTTAGTCAGCCAGTGCCGTTAGCTGCTTGAGTGTATGGTGTCTCTCCTGTCTGCTGAAACAATAGATCTATTTGAAATTTTGTTTACTTTCCTCCCGCAGGGCCATTTCTTTCCTGTTAGGAGGGCAGGAAGACCAGGCCATCTGTCACAAGAACGGCATCTATAAGAAAAACTGCATTAAATGCACTTTAACTCATCTTCCTTGATAATTTCCCCACTTGTGGCTCCGACTGCTTCATGTTTTATTTCTGACAAACAAAAGAGCCTTATTAAAGCAGTGGTTTGCTTCATTCATTTTTGAAATAAAAACTCAGTAAGTGATGGGGTGTCAAGTGTAGACCAGACTGGTTTTGTTCAGCTGCCTTTAAGCATTTGACATCACTCACCCACCCTGTGGTTTTCTTCAGTGATTACTTTAAAATAAAAGAAAAGGAACAACAGAGGGGTGTCCACAGAGCTTCCCACCGGGGAGCAGCAGACGTCAGGCAGCTTCAGCAAGCACCACAGCACTCGGCTGGTACAGAGCCTTGGAAAGCCTCCCCGGCCTTGCCGCCTCAGAGACAAGCTCTATTTTAAGCTCTCCTTGCCTCTGTGTAGGCACCCGAGACAGCCCATTCCTAGGGCAAAGCTGCTGATTTCATCAAGCCTGAATGGCAGTGGGACTTTGGAGAGCAGGAGCTGCAAGGGAGGGTGGGCGTGCTCCCCACACTGCTCAGCACCCCTCGCCTTTGGACCCACTGATCTGCCCAATGCTGGACAGAAAATAAATATAGAGGAATCCCCTATGCCAAAGCCCCTTTTTCAGCCTGAACACTTTGCTGGGAAGATCAAGCAGGGACCTGGAGTTTATGAACATTGACGAGGAACCGTTTTCCTCAGCTGATGAACTTCAGCGAACCCTGTGTGTGCATTTCCTTGGCTGGTACAATTCTCATTGTCACCCAAGAAGCTGATGAGAGCATTTTGAAATAGCTAACAATTGTACAAACATGGAAAATTAATTTCTTATATTTTAAAATATTGACTAGACTAGCAGATTGTTTAATCGATGCATAAAAATTTTCTTTTGCATATTCTCCCTTTAAGACTTCATTTTATAAAACCACCTTTATAAATCCTCTTTTGCTACTTCCTATTCATCCTTTTGTTCAGATCTTTTTCAGAGTTAACCCAGATTAGAATTCATCATCTGTAAAAAAAATGAGATGCTAAAGGTATTCTTTCTTCAGTGTGCATCTCCAGCCTTTCTTGACAGGCTGTCAAGAAATATGTCTCTAAAAAGCCAGGTTAGATCCTCAGAGACAACCAGTGATGCCGTTCTTAGTAATGTGCTAAAACCCAGTCAGAGTGCACCTTATTGTTGCTGTGTGCAGTGATGTGACATCTGAGTTATTTGTTTGCTCTGCCATAAGATAGCATTAGTGGATATAATGGGAACAGATCACTCATTTGTGGAAATATTTATGGTGCTGCTTTCGAGGGATCATTCAATTCGAAAGCAGATTGTGAAGCATCGATATTCATGGACTACTTTAAAAGCTATCTTAGGTAAAATGTTTTCATAGAGAGCAGCTAAAGCATGTAACAATCTGATATTTTACAACACTTACCATTTAATGTTTACATATACTTACAATAAATCTTCATGAATACTACTCAAGCAAGAATTTGCTAGTTCCAGTTTTTATTGTAGTATATCCCATGAGTTCCTTATCGCTCAGGCCCCTGACCCTGCAAATACCTATGCATGAGTTAAACAACACGCAGCTGAGGGTCCTACTGCAAGACTAAGTGTTTGTAGCACAGCAAACTCCAGGAACACGTGTCATGTGTTGAGATTTTCAATTGTTTGGGCATTTGGGATGTCCAGCTTATGACAACTAAAAGAAGTCTAGCTTTAGAAGTGATGAATTTGCCTGCTCAGAACTGCAGGATCGTTCTAAGGTGTTAGGTTGGGCATCCAGAAAACAAATCTTTTCTAAAGATGCTGTCCAAAGGCTTTAATATTCTGCAAATACGAATTCAGCTAAATGTGAGGTAGCTGTTTAGATCATTTCATGTCCTTCTTCCCTAATTGCCTGAAGCCCAGCTTTCCATGGTTCAACGTTTAGAAAAGATGGTGAGTAAATGTCTGTTAATTGTGTTGAGTTGGAGGACTGGCCTTTTTCATGGAATAGGTGTTTTAACATGTATTCAGATGACACAAACTTCTCAGCTTCTTGACTGCATTTGGTATCCCTCCCCAGGCACTCCCTGGGCTGCCTCTCACTCACTCCCTTCTGTCCTTCAGGGAACATCCACGTGCCCCTTTCACGTTTTAAAGACCTGTACGTTCCAGCGACAATATCCCACACGTCCTGTTATCCAAACCCACACTTTTAAGTTTGAAACAAATGCAAAAAAAAAATTATCAGAATAAGTTTTAAAACTATTCCCTTAGTAAAACTTATAACACAGGATTTTGACCTATCTAGTTTAGCTAGTGTTTATTTGCAGTTCTCTTGTTCTCAGTTGTCTGATAGTTAAGATACGTCCCCATTACATTGATGTACTTCAGGTGTGGGCTATGTGCCTGCCTTTGGTGGGGCTTGGCCCTGGGTTCGCAGCTGGAGCTGCTTGGGGTGTCATTGCCTCTCAGCTGTTTGCAATGAGTGCTGTGCTGGAGGCTGCTTGATTCGGGAGGGGGCTGGCCAAGGTAGGGTTTTTCCTTGTGTCTGGGGCTGTGGGTTTGGCTGCAGCACAGGAGCTTGTGGGAGCATGTGGGCTGTTGTCAGCTTTGTGTAGACCCATTTCCGTGGGACTGGCAGGTAAATTATTGAGGTTTTATGTTGCTGAGGCTGCTGGGCTCTGAAAGATGAGTAACTTGCAAGAGAAGAGGTAGAGACTGAAGTGCATTAAGATACCACAACTGTTTCCTAAGCAAATGTCTTTTGAAGTGCTTGGTTTTAAATTTGCTGGTTTGGTTTCTTATAGCAGTATGAATATGGAAACATTGAGCCGAGTGTGGGTCAGGCTTTTTGGTTGTGGTCTGTAGTCTCTGAAAGACTGCTGCTTGTATTGGGGATTAACTAATTTGAAGTTTGTTGAGTTGAATGCACTGGTCCTTGCACTGCTGGCATATCTTTAGATGTCAGGGAGAGGGTTTTTTTCCTTTTTACTGTTTGTGTGGGGTCTTGTCTTGTTACTAGTTCTCATGGTGATAAAAATGATTATTAAGTATCCTGCTGCTTCTTTCTATCTTATCCACCCCATTCTGAGTGCAGCTATTTCATGTTAAAATTGAAATAAACCCTGTGACTGAATGTGACTTCTGCACCCACTGTGGGCTGTGCTCCTTCTCTGGTAGTGCCCTGGGGAAGGGGCCATCCTGCAGGCCTCCATCTAACTCACTGTTTGATTTTTCCAGCTCAGTTTCCTTACAGCCTTGCAACGCTGTTCTCTTTACTCTTTCTAGTCCTACAAGTCAGGCTGTCTCTCAGCTAACAATAAATGCACTTGGTGGCATAGCAGGAACAGTAAATGCTCTGGGAAGCATCTTACTATGAGCAGTTCAAAGGCCGATGCAGGAGCATGTACTTATATGCATATGTATGTAGTGTTTATTAAAATGTACTCAAATAAGTATTAATAATGGATACAATGCTAATGTTTGCTAGGGGTTTTCAAGCCACTGGGGAAAGTGGAGTATAAACTACTGTAACTTCAAATAGTTCTCTGGTAAGAAGTAGCTAGATTACGAGTACTGCAGTGTGCTCACTTTCCAGGAAAGCAATTAGTTAAATATGATTAATGGCATAAACTGTCTGAAGAAGATAATAATACCAGAAAAATGCTTTAAATAGGTAAACAATTGTGTCCAGCCATATTAACAACATAACAAAGACTGAAGCTGTTCTTTCTACCTTAAATACAATAGCTCTATTATCTCTGCCTGTAGAGAAAGATCTGAGTAGAACAGACCTGGGATTTTCTGTCTTTATTCACTTTGATTCAAAGTGCTACCAATTTTTGTAGAAAACAAGTTAGAAACTTAGATTCAGATTTTCTTTGGTTGAAGCCTAGTGCCAGTAGTTAAGATCGTGTGCAGAGTTTATGTGTGTTAGTTGTGTTAAATTACTTCAGCCTGGTATTCACCAAGTTAGCATTATTCATGGTCTGTGGTGGTTCATGCTTTGAAAGCCTGTGAAGAGTTGCAGCAGGATTTTTTCAAATTCTTCATCTTGCCTGGCAGAAGGAATAATAATGGGTAAAAAGAAGACAAACAAATCAGAAATGGCAAAACTTACTGACTCTGCGCAATGTTCAGGCATGCAGTCTGTGGTTGACTAAATGAAACAAGAACACAGGGGACTATATTTAATTTAAACACCACTCATCCTAAAATAACTTAACCTGCAGAATGATTGCTGTGCAAACACTGTAATAATATAGCAGAGCTGTCACTTCAGTCAGTATTTAATAGTCTCTGGCCAATTTCATTATTACACTTAAAGTACTTCATGAGAAGTGATGAAAATACAGATACATAACCCTTACTGAACTCTCCAAGATCCCACAGAAGATGTTTGTAGCTACTGCCTGCTGCTTGTCAAGGGGGACAGCGAATGGTTGTGAACTGGGCTGTTAGCAGCAGATTCCTAAACTCCTCTCATTTCAAGACTGCCAACAAAGTAGATGAAATGGGCTCTTCACAGCTGTTGCTTCCATGTGGTCTGTGTGGAAGCCTTCTCAGTGAGGGATAATGTTTCCTCCTCCTACCCTAAAGAGTTGGGGATTTCTTTTTTATTTTACTTAAATTCATATGAACACCAAGCTAGAAGACACATCACAGGAACAGCCCAAGAGCGATTACCAAAAAAAGACTGCAGCTGCAGAAAAAAATATCTGTAGTCAAGGTGTTAAACTTCTGGTTTTACTATCCTGGATTCCAAAAGTTCCTTACTGTAACACAGGTCCTGGTGATTGTGGAAAGAAGTGGAATAGCCAAAATTTTTATATTTATTTATATTTGTGTGTGTGTGTGCATGCATATATGAGGGGACCACTAAAGTCAAATGAGTTCCTCTGGTTTTTTTTAAGGCTCTACAAATCCACTTGCCTAATACTGGGAGAGAGTGCTTGGGCTTCTGCTTGTGTTACCATTGGGCTTTGGTTGGTGGTTCATGTGGCTGTTTGTGGGTTGATGGTTATAGGTAATAACAGCTGGCATGGAACTTAGTAAGGGCTTGATCACTTGTCTGAAGGAGCTGAAATGGACTCTCTAGAGGGCCTGGACATTTCCTTGGTTTCTGGCATAAGCTCAAACGGCAAGTTTCAGCCTTTCCATGTTGAACTACAGCAGCTGGGAGGTTTGCATGCCTGTTGTGTATTTCCATTAATGACAGATTAAGTAGCCTTAATTTGAACTTGGAGGTATAACTTTAGGTGCACCTGTGGTGAGCATGAGTGTAGAGCTGCTGGCCTCCCAGGTAAGGGTGGAGAGATGAGGCCAATGATGCAGAGGTCTCCATGGTTAACAATGCAGAAAACCCCTTGGGAAAACCATTCCTCTCTCTCTCCTTGGAATTTCTGTAAGTATCTGTGAATGTCTTAAGGCATTTGACTGGTATTGAGTGGTCACTTGAGTTACTTTGTTCTGATCTGAAGCTTATGTCTTGAAATGGAGAAAACCTTGATTGAAAGGACAGGGAATTACTCATAATTGAATTTTAATTGAATTCCCAGCTGAGGTATCCCCACTGGGTGCATTGGTTGCTCTTTCTGGACAAGTGCATTTCAGGTGGAAAAAAAACCTAACAAGAAGGTGGCTAGACTTTTTTTTCCCCTTACAAAGCAAATTTGTAATGTGTACCCGCTGTGCTGCTTTTTCTTGTTGCTTGAATGTGACACAAATTGTGGAATTTATGAAGTGCTGAATCTGTATAATGCATTGGTGCTGAGTTTCTGCAGTCTTGATGTTGGCTTGGTGCAGCTTTCAGCTGGCATTCTGGGAGCACTTGGGTGTAAGCTGTGCTTGATTTAAAGAAAAATTAATGCTTAGAACTTTTTCAGGCTTCATGTGATGTTGTTTTGGACGTAAAAAAAAAAAATCCAAATGAGCTTTAAGCTTAGATTAAAATAGATAATAATTCCTAAATTTGCCAGTACCAATTCCTAAATTTGCTAGTGGAGTGACAGATGTGCATGGCCCTGCTAGGAGAACTAGTTAACTCCATGACAAATTGAGCTAACCTGGTCTTAAAATTCCCCCCATGCAGTAGAACCTGGAGCAGGACATGCAGCCCTGTGTTACGGTAACAGGTTGGACAAATTCAGTACTATTTCCATATGCTTTCCAATGCCTCCACATGCCCTGCCTCCCTCCTGCTGTGCTTGTGCTGGCTGGTTGGCTGTGCGCAGCTGCTATTGCATATTTCTTGAGCTTTTTTCCTCTATATGTGTGTGTATACCCTCCAAATGTACTGTAGGAGTTACTATGCTACAGTCTTGCAAGCTGGGACAGTGTTTACATTTGTTCTGGAATCGAGGAACAAGGGATTTATTTAGTGAAGAGGGTTATCTTTGGAAAAGCAACCATGTAAATTCGTTGCTTATTCATAGAAGCAGTTGAACAGTGAGAGTCCAACATTGTCCATGCCTGCTCACACACTTTGCCGTTCCCCTGGGATTCTGGGCTGTCTGGCTGCTGTCATAAATTAAAGCTTGTGCAGGGTTGCTCGCACTAATCAGGGGTTATGGGTTCAGCCCTTAGTGGACCAACACAAAGGTACATGCAGCCTGGCTCTTGTGGCTGATGCTGGCTAAAGCAGAAGGAAACTCCTGGTGCTCAAAAGCAGAGTTCAGAAGCTGGGTGCTGCCTGTAGTGGGACGGCAGGTGAGGGGTCTGGCTGAGGACCCGAGACGCGGTGCAGGAGGAGGCTGATGCTTGCTCTGGCCTGGGCTGGGGTAAGTGGACAGAGGGCAACGGGAGGCTGTTACTTAATCTCCCGCAGGTCTTAGGGTTGCATCAACTAAACTGGGCTTGTTCATTTAGTAAACTATTAAAGAAGTTGTCTCCAGGGTATTTATTTCAGGCAGTTCTAGTGAAGTAATCCCTTAATTCCTCAGAGTAAATGCTGATGAGGATTTACTGCTGGCTAGGTGGTATGGAGGTCACTGTGAGAGTGCTTAGAGTGTATTTGGGAGCAGTGCAGCTGCTGTCCCTTGGGGCTGGGCAGTTGGAGCTGCAGGGTTTCCCCCTGGCTGACCCATGGCAGGGCTGTCCTCTGTGTGGGCACTGGTGACTGCGGGTGGGTGATGTATGTGGGAACGCTTGTGTTTCCAAGCCCAAAGGAAGGGGCCAGTTCTGCTTCAACTTTGTCTGAACCCACTCCTCCTCCAAATGTTCTGCTGCATCTTCCTCTTGTGCATGCTGCTCTGCTTTCTCCCCTCTTCCTTGAATCTTCCTTTTTCTGGGTCCTCTCAAACAATGAGAGAAGCCCCAGCTCCAGCTGAAACCATGCCCTGTTGCATATACTTGAACTTCAGTGCTGTTTCCTCTGTATGCATCATCTTGCCCACAAAAACATAATGATTTTCACTATTTAGACTGAATGATTTCTTCACTCTGTACAAAGTGTTCTCCTTCTTTGGAGGCCAGGAGATGGCTTGTGCTCTTCCACTTATTCAAAATGGATGTACAAGGCTTCAAGTAGCTAGGTTTACAAGTTAGGAATTATTTATCTTCATCTTGGTACTGTGGGAGCAGTCAAAAGAAACCCAAGAGGAGTTGCAGCCCACAGTGGGCAAAGGAACTAGGACTTTGGTATTTCGTCAAACTCCCCAAGGGAGCTGGTTTCCTGGCACACCAGGGCAGAGGTGTTTAGGCTGCATGACAATGAAATTCTGTGTGAGTACATCTTATGCCAGTATCTCAGATGGTAAGCTGAATGGTTACAGAATGGTATATGGTATTGAGAATGATGAGCTGTGTTATGAAAAGGAAATGGCAGCCTGCAGTGGCATAAAACATAGGTGGAGTAAGCAGCTTATTTGCTCTGGAAACTCCTTTGCTCAGGGAAAATTTCTTAGTGGCCAGAGCGTGGCTGTGGTCTGCACAGGTACTCCTGGTCTCTGCTGGGCACCACGCTGTTCTCTGACTCTCTTCTGTAAGATGTCCCTGCTAATGGATGCAGGATCATTATGCAAAAATCTGATATTAGAAGTTTGTTCTTCGATAATAATAAAAAAATCCAAACCTGGAAGTGATGAAGAGCAGAGTCATGTAGAAAGCCAAGACTTGTAGCAATGTCTCTGCTGCAGAAGGAAAATGATGAACTACTGTGACCAATTCCAGGTTATTAAATAAAAAAAATAAAGTATCATTTTCTTATAAACTGGATCCTTTCAGCTTCTTCCACTTCTCAGTATCTCAGCTCAGACCTGGAGCTGGTTAACATGGCTAACTTATATTAGAAGTTCCAACATCTTGTTATGTTTTCTTTCCATATGCAAACAAAAAATTATATTAGGATGTTTCCTGAAATTAAGTATTTTAGAAGGCATTTGAAACTTCAAATTGACTAATAGACCACTGTAATTTTAAAATGTACTGTGCTTATATATAGCTGCTGTATATAGTTTTTGCATTATTTCTGGTTAGGTACTGAGTAACTGTAGTCCCTGACAGGCCCCATAGTCAAAAAGGGCTGTTTTAATTTAATACTAGAAGCTCAAAGCTATTGAAAGCAGCTGCTCTTCTGTTTATAAAATAGAGTTTAATACTTTGATCTGGAAAATAATGATGTGTCTCATTAGAGGTTAAAAAGGAAATATTTTGATCTAGAAAAGGTAAGAAGTTTCAAGGAGTACTAAGTAGCAGCAGCCACCCTTAAAGCTTTTAAAAATAGAATATTTCAGGTGTGCCTTAATCTGACATGTCATTATGATTATAAAGCTTGTGATGTGACTTGGTACAATGATGTGTTGTATTAAATGTTATCACTGACCTATGTCATGAAACAACGCATGAATAATAAATGTAAAATCAGATTTTATTTTAAAGTATTTTTCAACATAGAAAAATAGAAATAGAACCTAAAAATATCATCCTGTTTCTGGAAATTGTTCTGAAAGAACAGGGCAAATTCATGCAGTTTGAGTGACACAGGGCACTGAATATGTGCATGTTCCTGCAGCCTGCCAATATCAATGTGGTGCTGGAAATCAGTCAAGGCTGTTTACACTTCATAGCCTCAGCAAAGGGTGAAACTTAGCCTCGGGGGGGTCAATGGCATGTTTCCCATTGACTCCAGTGGAGCCAGGATTTTGGCTGTAGCTCCAAGAGCAGCTTTGTGTGAGCAGCCCCCATTGCTCTCGAGGAAGTGGGGAACACAGGAGTCCCCATTCCTGTGGGGACTGTGGGTTGTGCCATGCTGTAGGCTGTCACAGGCGAAGCCTGGAGGCTGCCAGAGGGTGGAGAAGAAGGTGCTGCAGAGTAAGCAAACCCTGGTGTGACTTCCCTCTCTTCTTGCAGCAGCTGTTGTCTTACTAAACAAACCATCTTCGCATGTAACGTTGATAGGCACGGGAACTTCAACTTGGTGTGTTTAAAATTGCAGTACTTGATTATATTTTGTAACAGAAATATGTCATCTTTCTGAGTATTTGAGGCCTAAATGCAGACCTTTGAAAGGGAGAACAAGTTAATGTCAAGGCCAGCATGTAGGAGCCTCGTTTTCCATTTACCCTATTCAGATCAAAGCATTGGGTTACTAAACCCTAATCAAGGCTTGATTATTGGGAAGTCTTTATTTGAGCTCTTCCAAGGTATTAAACTACTGCCTGTTAAATTGAGTTTCCTTTTCCTGGTGCTAAAACAGTAGAAGATTATCTTTGTATCTTGGCGGGGGGCCAAACCTGTTCCAGTGTTTCACCACCCTAATTTTAAAAAATTTCTTCCTTCTGTCTAGTCTAAATCTACCCTCTTTTAGTTTAAAACTGTTACCCCTTGTCCTGTTGCAACAGGCCCTGCCATATGTATGTTAGCATGACAGCCTTCTTTGTCTTATGTACTTGTTGCTGGTTCAGTTTAGTACTTGACAGTCTGCAAGAGTTAATGGATTCTACAATGCTCCTGAGCAGTTATTTCCATTTTTGCAAGGAGAAACTGAGAGTCGGAAAAATTAATTGATGTGCCCAAGGTCACACAGGAAAAATAGGGAAAGGCAAGCATACTTGGGTCCTCCTCTGGTGCCTTTGCCTACTGTGTACTCTGCCTTGTTTTAGGGAAAAACCACAGCTCATCTTTTCTCATATCTATTGCTGTGAGACAGATATTTTACAACAGATTTCAGGAGCAAACTGGATGGGGGGAGCTAGAAAACATCACTACATTTAGAGTTATTTTGCTGGTGGCCTTAACTGTTGCCATTTATCACAAGGCCTTTTGTTAAGGTTTGTCGTGATGACTTTTCCTCCACCACTGCTAGTTGTTTGCTTAACAAGCAGGAAGAAATGAACACAGTTATCACTGTTAAGTAGAGAAGCACTGTTTCAGGCTAGAAGTTGATAGTTGCAGACTTTATAACCACTAGGATATTTATTGCTTAAGGTGGATAATATTACTAATATCAGTAAGTGGTGCTACAGTTGCTATTTATGGTCACTAGTTTTGTGTGATGTACACATCTCAGCTTTAGTCCATGTTTATCTTGCTAGTCTCTGCACTATGCTCATGCCCAAATCAGTCCTGCTGAGAAATCAAAACAGCTGTAGTGCTAATATTGGTTATTTTCTCCAGGCTCTCTGTCTCCCTCTTGATTAAGTATTTGCAGGGCCAGTGTCACTTACAAATACAATTCTGGGAGGAGATGCCTGCCTATGGCCACAGCTGCTGCTCCAGAGTCTTTCCACACTTTCTTTCCCAAGGCTCAGCCTTGCCTCACTATGCAGGTCTACTTGTTTATTCAGGATGTGGTTACTAATTTCCTTTATATATATTGTTCTATATAACCAGGTAAAACTTGTATGATAAAAAGATTATTTTTCTGCTAATTTGTTTATCCGTACTCTAAGTGGACAAATGAGTACACCATGAGTTTACGGTGTATTCTTTAAATGCCATATTTGGACCTTTTTATATTTTCCTCTATAAAATGCTACAGGTGTCTTGGGTACCTTCATTAGCCATTTAATAGACTACAGGCATTTTACTCATTAGTCTGTTATCTGGCTGCTTATCAGCCTTGCTCTCAAGTTCTGAACATGTTGTCCTGTTATAGTAATTGGGCTTTGTTCTTATCAGGTTTGTGTAGCATTGTGTTAGAGTAGTTATTTTTCTGAGTATAACTAACGTGAGCGTGAATAACATTTTCCCATGTTACAGAGGAGTTATGAGGATTACTGTGCATAAAATGCATTTGTACTTTTAACTGACAAAGCTATAACAGTGCACCACATTGAGAAACTTGATGGTTTAGACCTGCTAAAATAGTAGGGAAAAACACAGACCCTCTGTAGAGAGAAAGCAGCTTAAAATGGGAAGGTGTTCAGTGTGGATACCCCTGCCTTTATGTCAACCTATAGAATTTCCTGCCTCATTGAAGAGATGTATGGACAACCTGCTACTGTCTAGCTATCAGGAGAAAAAGGGAATTGTAGATCAGTTTGTGAGCCTGTGGTGAAGAGTGACACAGTCAAGTGCAAGGTAAAAGTAGCTATTGAAATAGGTCAGTGCCATCAGAATTTGTCTGAGGACTCAGGGGTGGAAAAGTCAGGCCAAATAAAAGTGAAAGCTCTGTACCAGTTCTTCTGTATCTTAAATGCCTTTAAGTCTGAATTGGATTTTCAGTTTCAGTCCCCACAGCAGTTCCTGGTGTGGTGTGGCAGCATGACAAATCTGTAGCCTGGCTGCCTTGTATGTGATATCGCAGAAAGGTCAGTGCAGAGGGAAGGAGGAGGGCCACTTGAGCATCTGTTATTTACAAGGTTGCCTACTGGTGGAAGCAGGGAAAAGCCATGGAAACAAAGTGGGATGTGGAAAGATGGAAGCTGAGAAAGGAAACCACAAAATTGCAATAGAAAGGCTGTTTCTTATCTCTATCTAGAAATATTATTACTAGTGTTTAACTGCATGCCACTGTGAGTAGGATATCACATTAAAGAAGCAGAGTAAAATTATTACAGGCATTCTTGCTAGCCAAATATGACACGAAGAGCAATTTAAAAAACCCCCTTGTATTAGCCCCAAGGTTGCATGCAAGGTCCTAGGCATCTTGTTTGTCTTGCTGGATGTACTGCTTGTGGGGAGAAATAAGAGCTTCCCACTGGAAGGTGAAAAGGTGGTCATGGGGAGCTGCCATCCCAAAATCTGATACACCTGGAAATCGCCTACTCTGCTTCTTAAAAATGCAGTTAAAAGCAATTCCATGTGACAACACAAATATTCCAAAGCATTTGTGTAGCTTTAATGGTTTTGGTAATTAGTCTGTATTCATTTAGACACATGAGATATGGAGAGTCCAAAATAAATGCCCAATCAACTGTATTGAAGGTCTCACTTATTATAGTGTGGTTGAATAAACAGAATGGTGCTAACCCAGCATATCTGACAAATAACTGTGCTAAACTCTGGCTGGCATATGGGATTAGGCATAATGACCCTCCATACTGATGCTTATGGGTACAGCAACGAAAGCATTAATGTACATCTGTAGTCTGGCTGAGAGTGAGAATTAATCTGCGCAGAGTCAAGAGCTATGCAGAGAGACCTTTGTATCCTCCGCATGTGCGTGAAAACATGTGTGCTCTGACCCTGACTCTAAGCTGTCCTTTCTGCAGCTTCCCATTTGTACACTCTTTTCCTTTTGGGGGGAAAAATATACATCGATCAGTGTTGCTCTGAGACTAACAGTGTCTTATGAGACTAACAGTGCATGACACTTGATATGCAGAAAGGAATGTAGTCAAGTCCTGTGTTCCATTTAGATGGAATAAATGCAATTTAGCTCTCAGCTGACTGAAATACAGTCGACAACAAATCTGATTCAGCATTATCTGAAGCAAAAAATAGCCACACTTATTTAAGGAGTTTTATCTCATTTAAGAAGGGCTTGGGTAAGCCAAAACTGAAGGTTTTTACCTATTTAAATACTGGTTTTGATTCAGTTGTTACAGGATTTAATATTTTTCTTTAATTTTTATTTTTGAAAGACTAATGAGTTGCAAAATTGCAACCCTCCATTGAAAGGGTTATTTTGTGTTATTGCTCTGTATGACTTTCTCTTTTACAATGACTGACTTGTTTGCCTCTGAATGTTATATTAACTTTCTGTCTATATAGTAAAATTAAATCTGATCCTTTCTGGCAGAAAAATTTAGTTGTGAAATTGTTGAAATAAGGCCTTACAAACACTACTTACTGCAAAATTTTGAAATGGATGTACTAGGTGCATTTAATTTTTGGTAGCTGAACTAACTTTCAAGTTCAAAAGTTTAGGAAAAACTAAAAAAAAAAAAAAAAAAGAAAAATATCTAACATTACCTTATTCTGAAGCTGGGCGTTTTGAAAAGTTACTAGATAAAGCAGTTGGCTGCAGGAACAGAAAATAAAAGGCACTGTTTGTTTACTCACAGTTGGGGGGGCTTGCTTTATATAAAATTAAACTGAAAATCTTCACAAAATGTCTTAAAATGCTTCAAGAAATATTCAGAAGCAATGCAAAGAATTTTTCCTTTCTATATGTTTGCAAAGATATTGCTACCACCTTCTGAATTATAATGTGAAACATTCTCTTGTTCAGTCTCTACACCTTTGAGTGGAGATCTATTAAAGCTCTTGCTCTCAGACAGGCACCACAGGTCCTCAATCTGGCTTTATGTTGGATCCCTGTAGCAGCTGGCAGGAGGCTTTCAGTGCATTCTGCAATACATATGTGAACTGAATTGTACATAATTTAGTGTTTTATTCTCCACCTATTTTAAAATCCAAGTACTCTTTAGCATGGGTTGAATTCAGTTCTCCAATACATTGTTTGTAGGTTCTAGAGATAACTCTTTAGTTTCTGGTCATTAGTGTCCTATTTGTGGACCATAAAAGGTTTTTCAACTCTTATAACTATGTATTTACCAAATGAGGTAGAAAGTCAGAGCTCTCCTTTGAAAAGATAGTACACCATCTCTTTCAGTCTTGCAGTACATATATTTTTTTTCTGCATTATTCAATTTAAAATGTGGATTTTTTGGAGACCAAAACACTTCTTTGATCACTATGTTCAGTGCAAGACTGATTCATTCCAAATAGGATTGGGAGTTGTTAAGCAGCTCTGGGGACAAAAAAGAAACCATGGGATGGACCTCTTTGGCACAAAGCTCAGTCGGAAATTACTTGAAAATAAGAAAGCTGTACCACCCACTTCTGCGGAGCTTCTGGGGTTATGTCTCATTGGCTATGTGTGCAAAACAAGGCAGCTTTATTTACCTCTTTCCTTCTCCTTGTTTAAAGCAATACTCTGCGATATTATAGGTGTTTGCACAATATACTTACCAGAACTGTCATAATGCTAATTGGTTTCAAATTGTGCTCATTCACTACAGTACACATTATCGCTGTTAGATTATTCTCGGAGGCTGTGTTTGTCTCTGCACAAGCTTCACCAAATGGCTGTTTTATGGCTTCAGATTACATGACTGAGATCAGTTCTGTCTCTTAGGCTGCCTCACACCTTTTTGCTAAATGTTACAGGTTACTTGGATCTTCCAGGCAAAGAAAATCCTTTGCATGGACAAAAGAGCCATTAGAAGTAGCAAAGCATGTAAAGTTAGTTTTCATACAATCTTGATAACTTAGTTACTGTTTTGTATTACATTTCCTCGTAATCTGCAAAGTTCCTTGGAGAAGCATTTAGCCATGTTGAATTGTTACTAACTGGAAACTTAAAGTGTGAGGTGTGAAATGGGGCACAGTATTTATGCTTTGCTTTCGAAGTATGTATTTCCACACCTGGTTTTCACAGCTCCAGATTGAGGGGGTTTAATTACAGTTTATAAGCATCTCTTTACTAAAACCCACTAAAGCTGATGCTAAAGCAGTTCTTAGAAATCCTGTCAAGAGTGAAGAATTAAGGTCTGAATGGAGAAGAACATAAGTTAAACCCAGCATGTGCTAAATCTCCTCAGTTGGCATCATGGCAGCTATTCTCTGGCCAAACTGGGTGTGTCCAGTACTTCTTGGGAACAAAAAAATTTGTCTCAACATCAGCAAAAATTATCAAACGACACTTGTCTTAAAACTGTAATAGGCTATTTGTGCCACTTACGTTTACTTTCATTTTCACTGGAAATTAAATGTTGCCTTTTCTGTGAGAACTCTTTTAGGGTGTGGTTCAATTCATGTGTGCTGGCTTTGTGTTTGACAGGTACAGACTGTTCTGTGCATGACTACTCATCCTATAGAGGATCTTTAATGCCCTGATGAGATCACATCTTTCTCATTCAGGAAATGCAGGAGTAGAGCCAGTTCTGACCTGGGCGATACCCCCATCTGAAACCAGTGGGACAGTTTGGTTTTAAATGAGGACAGAGTTTGGCCTGAGTTCTGTGTGCTTTGGAGCAGAGGAAACCAAGAAGTGATCTCATCAGAAGAGATGTAAAATACACTCACGGAGTTAATGAATGCTACTTCTGAAAAAAGTATTTAACTTAATCTTAAGACCTTAGGACTTTACAGGCAGGGTCTGAGTAAATTAATTAGCAGGCCTTTGTAGGGACTCTTGCTTAATATTTATTTTCAGGTGCACCCTGAAAGAACTTGTGGATGCTGAGGCCTGTTTTATGATTGGTTAGTAGATTGGCCCAAAAAGCTCTATCAGAGCACAGATCAGAAGTAATTTTACTTTGATCTCTTGTTGGAGAGAGACCAGCCCAGGTGTGGAAAAGTAGAAAGTCTGAGTGGTAAAATCACAACTATGCCAACTAGTTCTTGCTGCCACCCTCTCTTCCTCTTTCTCAACTACTATAAATCATCACTCTCTCTACTACTGCACTATCCCAGGATATTGTGTCACTCAAAATTATTTCTCTAGAGTGAGAGAGCTTTTTACCTTGAGCAAGCTAGGAGTCACCCACCCTTATCCCCCTGCCCACACATAATTTTTTTCCTCACAAAGTCCACTTTTTTAGAAAGAGTTTTCCATTGGAGAAAGTGTTAAACCCCAGAAGTTCTTCAGCTGCCTTATTGCGATGAGCATTAGTCTTTTTTCTTTCCTTCTGCATAGATAAATGGGAAAATTGACAGGATCCTCTAGGTCAAGCTCTTTGCATCCTGGGATAGCAAGAAAAGCTGAATTCTGAGGTGACAGAGCTATACACTTCTTTGTCATGATTTGCTTATCAGGCTCTTAACAAATTAAAATTCTTCTGGATTTAGATGTTTTGGTTTGGGGTTTTTCCTGTTCTGAATAACTTTGGTTTTTAAAAGTGTGCTGCCTTTGGCTGGTTTAAGTGATGTGCTCATGGAAGCAATATAACACTGATAAAAAAAATGAAGTGTCTAAATGAATCTCTGATGTCAACTACAGCTATTACAGACTTGAGCTAAGCCAGCAAGTAAAGCTGTTCCAGTGCACCTCTCAGCTGGAGCTGATGGCTGTGAAGAAGATGGAAAGCCATGCCCTCTTCATAGCTTGGGCCAGCTAAAGAGCCCTGGCAGTATGCCATCCCCATTCCCTCCTCCTTTCCCTGCCAGAGGCAGGAGAGCAATAGTAAGTGCTGCCAGATGTGGAGACATCCTGCTGTGTGGCTGCGTCCAGGACTGGTGATCAGGCAGCCTCTTTGGACCCTTCTCAAACCACTAACGGCACAGAAACTTGCCAAGCTGTGACAGGCATGGTTTAAATAGTCCCACAGCCTCAACTTAAGTTTCTTAGCTGCTGGGTGGAAGGTCGTTTCACGTGTTAGTTTTGTAACTTTAGCACACTATTTTTTTTTTTAAAAGCACTTTCTATACCCTAAACCTGAAGACTGGTGTAGTCTGTAGCTCAGGTTAGGAAAAGCATCACAAACAATAGCTGTCCTGAGTAAAGAAACAATTAGGTTTGATTACTTCCACTGTTGCTTTTTTGCCAACATCTGGAAGCTGCCACCACAACCAAAAACTGCAGGAACAAGGTGGAGAAATATAAGCATCTTCTGAAGATGCCATGCCTCTCCCATTCCAGCTTGTTCCTTGACTGCTGGGCAGCACATGAAAAGGAAAAGAATCGCTAATGGAATTGGTCTTGCCCTGGAGAAGCAAAGTGTATGAGGTGAGCACCCTGAGCGCTCTTCTGGCTGTTTCAAGTTTGAGATTTCTCCTCCAGAAAGTGTTTTCTCTTCCCATCATTATATAATCCAGACCAGCGTGCGAATCCTGGCTTCAATGGTAAGTGATATATCTTGCCTGGAGCACTCAAATTCCGAAGTTGCTGATGTATCTCTCATGCTGCAGGCTACCTTCCAGGCCTTGAGGTACACAACAGTTTTACCATTGCCTTGTGCAGGAATGGGAATTTTCCCTTTCTTGATGTCTGCACTGCTGTCTTAAAAACAAATCTGTGACTGTAAGGTGAAGATTAGGTGTGACTTTTGTTGCCTGGCATTTTATGACCTCAGCAGTACCAATAAATACTTGCTGATATAATAATACCAGCAATAAGCTTTAAAGCATCATAAAAGTATAAAAGATGCAGCACCTGGCAAGACCTGCCTAGCTCTAGCATGTCCAGGATATGAAGATGCAGACAGAGCCATTATTTCTGTGAAGGCAGAGTGTTCCTGGGAAGCCCAGTCATCACCAGATATAAAAGCCTCCTTTCTCTCACTAGAAATCTTTTTTCTGCAAGGCTGGTATTAAGTGTTTCCTTGAGTGCATTATGTCTCTGCCTCTGTTTGCCTGTGCTCAGTGTGAGTGCTCATTTGAATGATGCATCGCACGTACCCAGTTTGGAGGATATTGCTCCTCATTATTACAGTAGAGTTCCTTCCCACAGTTTTGTAAGTGCACTTCAGTAATTGCTGCTTCATATCTTGGGTCAAAGTGTTCTCCTAGTCAAAGGAATGGGTATTAAATTACATTCCCTACTTAGCTTTCCAAGGTTTCTGCTTCTGGCAAGCAGCTGGTCTATGCAGCCACTCTGGAGTTGTAGACTTCAGCCCCCCAGAAAACGGTGTTGAGTGTAATCTCAACGTGAGTCTGCACAAGGCAGAGCAATCCAAGTGCCAAACAGTATTGGTATTATTATCAAAAAGAGCAAGGAAACATGCCAAGCAGCAAAGTAACCTAGCTTAAAGACAGGCAGTGGTTTCTCAAAACTTCTCCAGAAGTGCTCTGTAACTGAATGGAGTGTTGCAAAATCCAGTAGTGCAGCTGAAGCTCATTGCCTGTTTTTTTATAAGCCAGCAAGGTGACAATACTGTTGTGGTCATCCTCTGTTACGCCTGGGTCTTCAGGCCTGCCAGAAGGCTGTGAGAGGGCAGTTCTGCATGCCAGCTCAGGGCTGTTTCCATTCCAGGCAGTGTTTAATTTTTCTGATACAGAAATGCATCCGGTAAGAAGTGGAGCAGGACAGCTGGCCTGCTGGCTGCAGAAGGCCAAGGAGGATCTGTCCTGATGGGACAGGAGTTAGCTGGCAGCCTGCTGATGAAAAGCTGCTTTTCCATTGCCAATCTGTATTTCATTACCAATCCTCTGTATAGGCCAGTCCCTGAGATGGAAACTAATGCTTGAGCAATAAAAAGAAAGGAAAAAGATCTCATTTTATATGATGCATTATAGATCTTATGCCATAATAATTCAGGATAGACATTTTTCTTATGATTGTTATTTTTATATTGATTATAATCTGATTTTTATCAATTTAAAAAGCTCAGTGGCTGAAGCTGTAAGAGCAAATAAACCTGCCTATAAAACACCAGATTGGTCTTTGTGATGTATACATCCCAGCTCTGCATAGACAGGCAATAGGCTTAGATATCAGCAAATCTGCTTTAACATAAATTCTTTGCTAATTTGGGTTTATATTTCTAGAAGCAAGAATCATTTCCAGTAGCTTTGCCCTTGATTTGAACACTTAACAGTTCGGGCCCTGTCTTTTGCCTCTTACTCCCCATTTTAGGTCAGGTGTTTCAGCTTTCTTTGTAGTATAAGCAAGAGGTCTATATCATGCAAAAAATCTAGTTGCCTGACAGTGTTTTCTATCTTGAGCTCTTTAAGCTATGCAATTGGAGAGTGATGCCACTAACATGAGCTTATTTATAGCTTGCTCAAAGGAACAAGGTATGCTTACTCTAGTCTGAAAACCTTTTTAAAATTTCAGGCACTTCATACTTCTCCTGGCTATTTTGCACATCCCTTCACCCTTGTCCTTGCTACCTATTAATTGACATGCCATTGAAATTGATACTGATTTTTTTTTTTCCTGTCTTTGAGTTCACCCCCAGGCCAAGGCAAGATTTTTTTTTTTTTCCTTCCGAGAAAGAGAAGGGCCATGTTGTACATGATGCCAAGAATATACTTTCTATGCGTTACTTGGATGGTGAAATCCATACGATGAAAACCATGTAAACTCAACTTTTTATTGGTTAGCTTTCAGATGCTCATTCTATTTTGCTAAATATGGAAGGCTCATACCAGAGATCTGTATGGGGCCAAATTAATTGTATGGCTAACTTGCTGTTAATCTGTTTTTTTTCAAAAGGCCCCTAAACCCTGCAGCTCAACAGCAGTGTAGTTTATACGTGTGTGAATGGTTAATTTACTGCTGAATCCCCTCTTCTCCCAGTGGTGCAGCTACAGCAAAACTGCTCCTGCCCTCTGAAAGACTTAAATGTCTATCCCCTTACTGCCCTCCTCATGTTTTTACAGATTCTTAAGTTGAGTACACTGTAGTGGTATTTTAGCTCCTTTGCAGAGACGATATTAATTTGGTTTGGAGTAGGTAGCTCTGACCCATCAGTCAGCCTTGCACTGATCTTTCAATCTTGGTCAGATGGCATCCTCTGAATCCTACAACTGCTTCCACTTAAGCTAGGGGGGCAGCTCCTATTAGCTATGCAAAGGCCATACTTTGGAAGAGGATGTTACATGATTCAGCTTATTGGTGGGCAAAAGAAACTTGTATAGAGAGAAGTGGACAATAAAGAGAAATGCTAATTTTCAGTATTTTTTTAGTTTCATTTCAGAACCCTGTGGACTTTACCTATGGCATCATTCCTAGAAATGATAATAAAACTTAGCAGCTCACTGATTTTCTTATATTCAGACAAAACAGTTTTTCCTCTGCTTTTACACACTGAGGCATGTAAGTGTAACTTTCAGCCTTTGCTTTTACTTGCCTTGGTATCAGGCCTATCAAATGAGTCTTTTTTTGTTAATTTCTATGGCTTTCTGCCCTGGGACTGTATTAATTCGACACTGATTTACTGGAGCAAAATTTCTCAGACAAACTCTCCATGCTGCTGTAACCCATCTTTTCAAGTGTTGAATAGTCATGCAGCCTTGATAAAGATAACTAATCTCATGTTTAACTCTGCACATAGGAGGAAAGTTTTGCTCAATACTTACAGCAAAGAGAAGAGAAACACTAGCCTAGTTAAAGCAATACAATTTTTCAACAATGTACTCAAAAAAATGAGAATAGATGGTAACACAGTACAAACTTCTCTCTTCCCATGATTTGTGTGGCACTGATGCTTATTGCTATGTATATCTTTTCTGTGGGGATTCATAGCCAAGAATGTAGCTAAATATAAATGAGCAACATAACTCATGTACAGGTACTTAAGTTTCCAAAATGTTCAAAACTTGCCTAAGCTTTGTGTGTAGATCCATCTCCTTCATGTTTTCAGCAGATTAAATGTGAATGTGTATAGAGGAAGTTGTTCTCACTACGTTATTGTGTTTAGCCATGTGAGCACAGATACCTTTTGGTATGCTAAAAAAGTTAGCTGTATCTAAGATGATTAAAGAGATGATTATTGCTCCTTTGTCCTATCTTAATTTTCCACCTAAACATCTGACAAGGGTGTCCTTAGCTAAAGCTTGCTTTTATCTTCCTTTCAGAGTAATGAAAAGTGCTTTTTGCCCTTTGAGCCAAGAGCTTCTTTCTTAGTCTATTTTCTTGTACAAACATTGCCTCCCTCCAAGGCCCTCGGCAGTCACTCAGCCTCTGTGTTACAATCCTTTCTGCAGTGCAAAGTGAGGATAATAGCATCACTAATCGCACCTTCACAGCAGTGTGGTAAGAATTAGCTAGTTAGAGTTGGCGAGCTGCTTTTATGATAACATGCGTTATTGGTTCTAACCTTATTCTCATTGAAGTCAATGGCCAAAATTATGTAAATAGCATAGTATTCTTTAGCACACACACACACACACAAACATACACTCAAGGAAAAAAAAACAATCCTTGAAAGCATGAAGCTATCAAGAAAATAGAAGGTAAAAAGAAAAACAGGAGAATTCCCTAAATTGTCATCAGGATTGTATGAATTCTGGCTAATATGTTGTGTCTATGAAATTTGCCACTTTATTTCTATTAAAGTTTAATAAAAAGGTGTTTTGCTTGTCTTGAGCTATATAATTGTACTGGGCAATCTAAGAGACCCTAGAAAGCAATGGAGAGTGAATTTAAGTGGAATAATCCATACTGAACTCCTCCATGCAGCTTTCTGTAATTGTATAATTTGAAATATTTCCCCTGGCAAATAGAGGATACTAAGAATTAGCCTTGTGGCAAACATAACAGGTGTTGTATATCTTTGGGTGATGTTTTTGATAACTGATCTGTAGTCCTTCAGCCGTAGGCTTTATATCATCTGCAAATAATTGAGCTAGGCTGTTGCTCACAAAGCTGAAGATGGTGAAAAGATGAAAGACTGTATCTTTCATTGTCTTGAATCCCATTTCAGTTGTCTACAAAAAATAAAAAAATATTTTCCTGTAGTCTTGTGTTGCGCTTCTGTATACATTGCCTTGCAAAGATAAGGTTAGTTGTTTGTTGTTACATATGAGCCAAAAGCAATTTGAGTTTTTGTTGAAGCCGCAGTTATGATCACGATGGGAGCAGCAGCAGAGGTGCTGCCTGGGCACAGTGCTATGTCTGGCCTCTGGCCTGAATCAGAGGCGTTTGAGGGCTGGGAGCTTAGCTCACGCTGTCAGTTCATGCATGGGACTGTGTGCACGGACTGTGTGCACAGACTGCATGTGACAGGCTTTTTATGAGTCGGACACATGCCTTTTAATTTGTTCTGTTTCTTGTTAAGTTATGAGGTAGCTGGAACACAGCTAGCAGAGAAAATACTCGGTAATATGGTGCCTTTCCCCACCAGCAAGAAAAATGCATGTTCTCGGTCGTTATTTACTGAGCAAGTAACTAAACATTATCCTAACCTCTGGTGAAGGACAGTATTGAAGGACTTCGCAATGCAAAAGTGTTTCCCACGCAGCCTAAAATAAAAATCAAATGTGTTAGTTACAGAAAGAGGCACCAACTCATTAATGGGAGGAAGTGCCTTAACCTGTTATGTGATCCAGCACATGCATAAGATCATCTTGAATATTTGCAGCAGCTTTATCTGCCGAGATCTTATCTTGTAGTGTAACAAAAGCTTCAGTCAGTTTTCAGGAGCATTTCACTTTATGAACAGATGCCACAGGATTATGATGTTTGGTTGACAGGTTCTTTTTTTCTTAAATAAAATGACTGCTCAGAGCTGTGTTCACTTTTGCATCAAGTATCCTGTATGCTTCAGAGTAAGAGCATATAATTACTGATCCTTGATACCTTTGCAAAACAGAATTGTATCCATTGGACTATTCCATGTGCAATTTTTTCAAGCAAGTTAGTCAATTGCTTACTATGCTTGAAAAAAGAAAGCTCTTTATAGTGGATAAATTCAGATTGAAGTCAACTTTGGGGAAACATAAGCAGTCAGTCCTTGAAATCTCTTTGGTACTGGCTCATGCCTCAGAGTTCAGTGCTATGTTTATCTACTTTAGAGACAATCCAGTTGGGACTGAATCTTGGCTGTTGTTAACTAACACAGATTTATCAAAGGAAATATGCTGATTTACACTTGCAGAGGCACTAACCCTCAATATTTTTAGGTCTTAAAGAAGCCTATTTGCAGAGGTCTTAATGCACTGATAATAAAAGAAATACTTTTAGTTTAAAAAAAAAGTTTAAACAGGAACATCAACATCTTGGATCTGTCGGATGAAATTTCAGGTCCTTCAAATATTTACATGTGCAAATGAGGTATATTTGGAAAGTGAAACAAAGGGAAACTATATATATATATATAAAAAAATAACAGTGGGGGAAAAAGAAGCATCATCTTAGAAATTAAGATATTTCCCTGGCTGGTGAGGGAAGGGGAAGGAAGTACCATTCACATATTAGTAAACTGAATACTATTGGGGTACAAACCTTATGCAGAGCTGAGATAAGAAAAAATTGATTAGAATATTATTGCAGGGCGAACTGAACTGTTGTGAAGCATTCAACCTTTCTAATGTTGTAAGAACAGATTAATTTTCTCAATTAAAATGCCTCACCAGAGTTTAATATGCTCTAAAATACACTGGGAGTATAGGTCAAAAATAAGGAATATGACAGCTGAACTGCTTCATTACAGCTGACCTGCTGAAACCTCTGCAATCAGTCCAGTGTTACACAGTGTTTTCTCACCATGAATATATTCAGTGTGCATTACTGCTTTAAGTTCATTCAGACTATATTTCAGTAAGTGGATTGAACAATATTACCTGATCAATGTTGGTTATAATATAAGATGAAGCTCAAAGTTGCAGCTGTTCTGATTTGTCTCTGGTACACCAACATATTTGTACTTAGTCTGCTGACTTCAGTAGCCAAACTTCCTAAACTTCATTTGGGCTCAAAAAGGAAGGAAAGGCATCAAGCTAATTCTTGTTACTAATGTGACAGAAAACACCCCCTTTGTCTAACACTTTTCCAACCCAGTTAATGTGTTTAAACCCTGTTAATCAGTGGGTTTTTCTCAGGTGTCAACCTGAGGCATAGCGACCATCTCGCTTTCTCCAGACAGTGAAGTGCATTGGGACTAATTTGTAATATGTTGATTTAGGATATGAAAGTGGATGATCTTGTGCTGTTGTAAGTTGAAGACAGGCTTTGCTGTGAGCTGTCCTCTTCAGTAGGAACAGCTTGATGTTTCTTTCTAGAGATGTGCTCTAATGATTCTTTCAACACCTTGTGGGGATGAGATGACTTCAGTTTGGGTCACAACTTGTAGAAGATGGTCAGTGCTCCGCATTTTTCTGAGTATATTTTTAGAAAGGATCAGGAGAAATAATACATGAAAAGGAGCTAGGTAATGCCGGGTGAAGAAAGGCTAAGGTGATTCTGATGCTGTAAAGAAAAGTTTTGGAGGTCTTTGTTTGCTGACATGCCACCAGTGTTGGTCTACTTGCTCTACACACATAGAATGCTCCTCGATCCCTGGTTTACAGCCTTGCATAAAACAAGTATTTTTTTTGTCAATTGGCTAGAACAATATTATAATAGTCTGTTTTACACAAATATAGCTGGACAGGTAAATGAGATTGTTTAAGAATATGCTGGTAAGCAAAAACTGTTGCTGTATTTTATAGAAGTAAAAGCTTGCTTCTGCTTGAGGCTGGAGAAAAATACAGGGGTGCTCTGGTCTCTTGTCTCTAGAGGTTTACAGAGTCCCTTGGTGCCTGTGGCTCTTTCAGGCTTGGGAGCTCCAAAACTCTTCTACAGATGAAGACCCCAAGTCCCATCATCAGAAAGAGTCTTACTCTTCACAAATTTGATCCTTGACATTTAAATACTTTTTGTTTCAATCCAAGGGGTGGACTACTGTAGAGTACTCTGTATTCGAGTGTACTTGAATTGTGCTCAGACTGGAGCTAGCACAGAAAATAGCAGTTTATGTAAACGCCTTCTGAGCAAGCATGATGGTACCTACAATCCCCAGGCTGCACTGGTAGCTTAGTGGCTACAAGATGATACTTGCTGTGCTACTTCTGCCAGTCCTAAATGACTTCCCTAATATATGCTGTGTGTTTTCTTGTTTTGCTCTGCTGTACCTGTTCCCTAGAAAGAAGTTGATGAGAGCTGGTGAGCACTAGTGTTATTGTCCTGGGCTCCTTCTCTTCTGCAGCCTTTCCATCTGTCTTGGAGATAGGCTGGCAAATAGGGAAAGCTTCAAATCCAGTTGTGTGGATTATGCCTTTATGGAGTTCTTACAGGATTTCTCATGGCTGAAATATGATAGCAAAAAAGCTCCTCTTTCAAAAAGAATTTGTTGCTGATTTTGTTCATGGCACTGTTTGTAGAGCTTAAGAAGGACAATCTTTTCATTTTTAAAAACCTGTGTTAGCATGTTGCCCTCTGTATGAACATATTGTAAGGGTGGGAAGGGAAGATCTTATTGTAATTTTACAAGTCTGGAGGCTGGAAAATCTACACCTCAATCACTTGTTACATGATTTTTTTTTTTTCTAAATTGAGAAAAAAAGATGGAGTTACAATAAAGAATGAATTCAATGATACACCACTTCTCCAGGGCTGCTTTTCCAAGCAGAACTGCATTTTGCACTTTTATGTATGAGGCTATAAAGGTCCGGTAAACATTTTTGCTAATTTTGACATACAGTAAATAAGGTTGTGCCCTCCCCAGGCCAGAAATGATATATTATGCTCCTTGATCAGTATTTTTCTTTCTAGGGAGTAATGTTATTCAAATTAAGTGGTACTTGAAAGCTGTATGTGAGACAGTCTGTGGTCCATGAGGCAATTTCTGTATCACTAACCAATATAGGTCTTCTAACTTAATATACACCCTGTATTTGAGGAAGCAATGCAATGAGAAAAGGCCTTTTGATTTTTCTGACATGCAGAACAAATCTCTTACGGAAAAAAAATCTAGCTCAAAGTAGTGCTATTTTGGTGAGCAGCATATATTGTTTGCTGCTGCTTTTTGCTCTGGAGCTGGTGTTATATCAATACATTTAACAGAGCCCTCCTGCTGCTGTTATAGTGCTTACTGCAAGTGATGTTGCGTTTTGTTTGTGTTTAAAGTTAATTCACAACAGTGCGTGTGTGTGTGTGTGTCTCAGCAGGGGAAGCTCAGCACTTGCAGATGGGCAGAACCTGGTAAAACAGTCGGAGGTAGGGAGGGTCCCTGAGGCAGGGTCCCCTGCTCCTGAGCCTGCCCCTGCACCCCCTAACCCCAGGGGTCTCCTGGCTACCCACCAGCATGGTGGGGTGGTTCTTGCTAGTGCCTATGCTCTCTGAGTTGGGACTGAGGTGTGAAATAAAACAGGAGTTGATGCTAAGCCCACAAAAGATGAGTGGGTGTGCCATGCACATGACAATCTTTAGCTTTTTGTGTTGCTCTGGGCCATGCAAATGTTTGTATAAATTAAAAACAAAACAAAAACAACAACAAAACAACTTTGACTATTTCTTACTAAAACTGCTTATTTTTCTCACCCTTTCAGCATAATTCTAACTGAAATAGCTTTGTATAAAGGAATAGAATTTGTATTAGGATATTCTTGCCTTTGTCCCAAGGAAATACTGGCAGATTGTTCTAGTCTGAAAATATGTAAGCTATGCTGAATGAAAAATTATACACTTCAAATACCAGGGCTGCTGTGAGCTCATCGTTTCCAGAACTCTATTGCTGGAGATGTAGGGAAAGAATAGATGAACCAGATTAATGTCACCGGTTTTCTGTAACGCCTGGGGATTTTCTTGGCAGGTTTATCTTTCCAGCAAGTTCCCTGTTCCTCTTCTGTTTGTTCTTAACTCCTAGCTCCTCTTTCCTAAGAAAGAGAAGCCCCTTTCTAGCTTTCTATGCTCCTCTCTGGAACTCACCCCTTATCCTGGCACTGCAAAAATGCTGTACCATACCTTATTTCAGAGCTTGATCAGGCTTATAGTGGGTAGGGGCTCATTATTTAAGGGATGGTGAATCAGCTGTGGGGAGAGGGACCTCAGCTGAATTCCACATTTCAAACCAAGAAAAATCTAGCCTATGTTCATCTGTAATTAGTGTGTGTGTGTGCGCGCATATATGGATGTACGTATATATAAAAATAAAAAAGGCAGTCTGAAGTGTGATTATTTTTTTTTCCCTTACAGCAAGTGCATAAGTATTCTAGATGCAGTTTGTCCTTGAAATTGTCTTTGTGGGTGTAGTTTTGACAGCTTATTTCCATTTGATCACTTTTTTGTTTTTTTGGGGAAAAAACAATGATGTTTGTATCTGCAGATATGAACAATTCATCATTTTCTGTTGGCATTAAGTTTTCACTGATATCACAATCTGTATTTGATTCTCCCTCAGCCTTTGGTTGTCCTACCACAATTACTATTTAGTGAAGCTACTCTATGCTGAAGGGCCTTGTGCTTGTGCTTCCATGTACCCTTGCTTCCAGTAAGTCACATGCACCACTTAACTACGAGGAGGCACCATGTGTCTTCTCTACATCACATCTGCACACCTTCATATTACTTATGTACTAGGATTTTTTTTTTTTATCTTACCATAGTGTACTTGGAGCCTCTTTGCTTTCCAAAATGGTGGCTGCTCTTTCCAGTTGCTCTTCTGCTGGCTGGTTCCAGAGATGTGGACAGAAACAAAATGCTTTTCTCCTTTCAATAAAATGTTACTTGTGAGACCTTGCATGAATCCACCAAATAAAGAAAACCTGCTTCCCTTAGCTCATCCCACCTGGTGCATTTTAAGTATATTGTCAAGTGATAAATACAAATAATTGGTGAAACTCTGTTCAGTGATAGTAGAAAGATTTATTTTTTTTATCTGCTACCCAGTGTGTTCTGCAAACAGAAGCTCTTCCTACTTATGTTGTTAAGGTCCCTAAGCTCCCCCCATCTCTATTTGGCCAAATAGTTAAGAGGTCAAAACTGAGAGATTTGTAAGTCTGGCTTTCCTGCTTTTTGATAAGACACGTATGATCAAATTGCAGGTGCATAGACATGAAAAGCAGGAACAAGCGAGTTGAAGTACATGCCCACATAGTCTTAACTCTGGGTCCTGGCACTGCCCCAGTACACCTGCAATATGTAGATTTCTCACTGGATTTTTAACTCTACTGCATAGAACTTACCTCCCCTCTCACCAAGTCTGTTATCCTGTCATGAGAAGGAACACCATGTCTGCCTAATTCTGAAATCCTTATTGTCCTTTGCATCTCTATCCCTCTCATGTTCCCTGCCACAAAATGTGATACTTTGCTACCTGTCATTAATCCTAGACATCATGTCCATCTGCCACCTGACTGTTGACAGTCCCTCTGGCAAAAACCTTCCTCAGTTGTGACAGATGTAGTTTATGTAACACAGTACTGAAATAAGCTGTTTCTGTTTCTCTGAAAATACTTTTTAAAAATTTTGCTTTTAATCGTACATAGGGGGTCTCTCCTTCCCCATCTCCACCCCATGAGATCACTGGTCCTCTGATATATCTTCACAGCACTGCGAAGCTGTTTTGTGTAATCTCCCTGCTGCTGTAAGCCTACATCCCTCCTGATGAATGCAGCTGACCTGTTTGCAGATAGTTACTTTTGGCCATTACCAGCTTCAGGTTTGGTTGTGAGAGGGTTGCACTGGGCTGCTGTGTGTATCTTGGCCCTGTGTCTCCACACTTTTGGTCTGAGTTCCTCTGTACGTGTCTCTTCTGCAAGGCAGAAGGTACGGTTTCCTAACAGTCGTCATTTTTCTCCCTCTTTGAAGCAACAACATTCAGCAGTAAGAAAACTTGGCTCAGAAGTACAGAGCAGTTTTGTATAGTTTGGCAAATCATTCCTAACCCATTGCCTTATTAGCTTAATTGGATGGGGTAGCAGACAAAAATAACATTTTCAAGCCATCAGGGAGGAAGACTTCATAAATGAGACTTACAAGAGCTAGTCTTGCTCAGTGAGATTACTGAGGGAGTTATTCCTCACCTGCAAGAGATGTAAAAAGTTTCTAGTTTGGCTCTATATGCTAGAGAAATCAGCCTTAGCTGGAGTTCTGCAATGAAGGTAAGATGCAGAGTCAACCTGGCAGCTGTGCATAGCAGCTCCTGGAACATGGCTGATGGGCTGCAAGAATAAGGTATAGTATTGCAGATATAATGCATCCATAGCAATCTCAGTAACCTGTGCCTTTGGAAAGCCTTCCCAAAGGGGGGAGAGAGGGACAAGAATCCCACTACAAGAGTATAAGCAAAAGAACCTGGCCTGACTGCAAGAAATTTTCAGTTACTGTCCATTAACCCATTAATCCTTTTGTCAATAAATACATGTGTGCTATAACATCAGTCTTCCACAATCTTTCTAATAGAAATAGATGCTGTGCAAAAGATAGTTAAAATGGGAGATTAACCTTTATTGCCCTCTTGGAGAAAGTTATTGTAAACATTCAGTCATAAAAAGTGTAAATAGTAGATTCCCCTATTCCTGCACTCTCCTTGAGCTGTCTGGTTGTCTCTTTAAAAAAAGTTCTATGATTATTTTTGAGTATCTTGCTCCCTCATATGTCCTTAGTTATGCTTCCTGGATAAAAAATGTTTTCTATCCCACACTTGTTACCTTATAATATTTGATATGATATTTTGTTTGCTTTGTTTCTCAAACTACAAGTTTGATAGCATGTGCTCAACAGTAGAAACCATCAGCTAGGCACATCTGGGTAAACAGAATTTAAGAGAAAAGGCTTTTTAGTGCATAAGTCATTGACTCAAATTTTCAGACTACTTTGTTCCTTTGAATGCCAGGAGTTGGGAGTGGAGGAGACCCAAGAGATACCTAAAATACTGTGGGTTGTTCTTATTTTTGCTTCTGTTTTCAGACAGTTAATATTTGTTCATTTCTTAAACTGGTGCTGTTCTCACCTTGGACTGAATCCAAACTATTTCTTACTTTAAAAAGTAAGCCTATCAAACAGTCTGACTCAGACAATGGAACATTAAGCCACTACCCATCTTTGAATTTTGTTATTGCATAGGTTCAGCACTGTCACAAAAACCCCAGAGTTAAACTGGGCATGCAAAATGGCATAAGAACAGTAACCAATTAATCTTCATGGACCTAAAATAACATGATTCAGTGCAGGAGTGTTGCTGTGCTATGGGAGTATGTGCACGTGAATTAAGAAGATGCCTGTCCCAAAGTATGTCACTCCTATAAACACTAACTGTTCAGAATGATGGATTGGATTGAAACACATAAAGGTGATGTTACATGAAGCACTGTAGTGCCACTGAAACAGTAGATCAGGAGAAAAAATTTTCAGCTGTTCTGGGCAGCTTTAATTCCCTGTAGGAAAGAAGTATATAGCTCTCTGAAGCAAATCTCTCCAGGTGTCTCTCTTGTGATTTGCTGTAGGTGACAGGATCCCACAGGACACTGTGCTGTAACTTGCTGGACACTGCTGTCATCTGCAGGCAGTGCAGGCTCAGACTGTGAGCAAGCATGCAGCCTGTCCAAGTTGTGATGGGCTGGTTTAGCCCTGACAATGAGCTAGAGCTGGATGATGTAAAAAGATCTGTGCAGTCTTTCTCAGAAACTGAAGGCTTCCTTTTGTAGTTAGTGCAAGGCATGTGAGTAGATAAATGCATGCAAAGGAGGACTTTATCAGCCCTCATGCAATTGAACAGGGAGACTGAAATATCCTTAAAATCCCAGAACATGATGGAATAATGGTTAATATTTCAGAAATGTATGTCTTATTAGTTCATACAAACTCAGACACTGTGTAATCATCCTATGTGATAGAGAAAGCTGGGGCTTTCATCTGGATTTATTAACATGAACTACTTATGGAAGAGTTCAAAAATCTGTCTCAATGTTTAAACATTTGAGCATATAACTGAGGACAGACACCTAACAATTCATAGCCTACTATAATCAGCCTTGCACATCGTAAAACATAAAACAGAATCCTTTCTTTTAAAGTGGTTGTTAAGTCTAGATCAAAGGTAGAGGATTATGCAGCATGCCCAGTTTAAGAAAGTGCCATTCAAAAGGTTAACATAAAACTGCAAACGCTAACACTTTATGCGTAGTCTTATCTACTATCTTTCTATTATGTGGAAACATTAGTGAGTGTTTACAGCCAGCCATGCCAAACTTCACTGAGCTCAGCTGAAGAAAGAATAAAAGAATGCTTAAACTGTGGATTTAGTATTTTAAAGTGACTACCTAGAAGTGGCATCATGTTACTCAGTGTTTCTGATCACTGGATGTTTGCAGGCTTGCAGTCTCCTACGTTATTTTAAACAGTAAAGTGTTACATACACCTGTCAGCCCTGTGAATCTGACCCAGGTATGAAAAAGTATATACTGGGTCTTGTGGCCCAGGTGTCAATAGCGGTGATCTGGTCTGAACGAAGGCTGGCTGCTCAGTATCCTCTTCAAATCCTTGCCTTGTTCCATGCTCTGTGTGGTTCCCAAGACCGCAGGATTAAAAGGTGCATAAATGTGGTATGACTTCATGTGCTTTTTATCCATACTTATAGAGATTTTTGCAAGTCAGAACTAACCAGCTTGAATTTCAAGTTTCTTGGGGAGCTTGAAAGAGCAGTAAATAGAACTGCTTTCCTGCTCTGGGAGCAATTTTGACTGCGCTGTTGAGATTTGGAGATGATGGAATGTGGCTTTGCCCTTTAAACAAAGTCACTCTTCAGAGTACCAGTACATTAGCAGGAATTCCTTCTCTTCAGTCCTTTGATTCTCTGTAGTTATCTGTACTTCTTCAAGATTTATGGTGCCTTCTGTAATGAGAGCAATCTTATATAATATATGCAGCCTTTGTACTTTCTAGACTAGAGCCCAATCCAGTTCTTAGTCCTTTGAAAAATGCCTTTGTGTCTGCCTGCCTCTTTCAGATCTTGGGCTTTCAAAGTCTAAAGACCTATATTTTTAAAGACCTATATTTTTAATAGTCTGTGGCTGTATTCTTTCCTGATGAAGATCTGGTAAGCTTGAGGAAAAAAAAAAGTTAATTGTGAACCAGATCCAGTCAGAAGACCTGGTGGGCTGAGTGCATAAATATGTGTATACACACACAGTTTTTTAATGATAGTATGGAAACTATGTAGGCAATCTATTGATACAATAAGAAGTGTAAGGGCTGCATGAATAATAACTTTTATGTTTGGTATTATGGCTGATTAGTGCTATCCTCTGTGATGATTCATTATTATAAAGCCCAATCCTTACAAGCTACTGTAGCATCTCGGGCAACTTGGCATAATTGCACTATGTTTTCTTCAAGAAAACATAAAGCCTGCCTTTGTCAGGCAATTGCTGAGTAATTGCTGAACAGTTACATGTGTATGTGATATGAAATACAAATGATACCATAATATTTTTCTTTTCTGTCTGACTGCCCTCCCCAGTGATCAGTTTCTGGGTTTTGGGTTTCTGTGTGGTGTTTGTTTTTTTGGTTGTGTTTTTTTTTTTTTTTTTTCCAGCTCATTATAAAATGAGTCTTCTCTCACTGGTGTTCTATTGGTACAATACATTGTGCTGATGCTGCTGAGTTTGCTGCCCCACATGGTTTAGCAATTAAGACCTAGACTTGAAAGATTAAGTACTCTCCCCTGGGATTCAGTGACTACCAGTTAGCAGCGCATTAGATTCAGATGTCATCAAGGCTTGTGCCAGGGGATACACGCTCTTCTTTTTGTGCTGTGCTCACAGTAATCGAAACTTTCAATGCTTTTGAAAGAAGTCTTCATCGCTGTATTTGGTATTTAGGTGGCTCTCCTTGCTCAGTGTCTGGTACAGTCATTGACTGATGTGTATGTGTTTTCTGGTTTGTTTTTTTTTTGAGGGGGGAAGAAAGAGGGTTGTTCTTGCATTATGAGTGGACATAGAGAGAGATAAATCCTATAGGTTTAATAGGAAGTTATAGGAAGTCTGGAAGTAGATGAGGCTTCCCAGGTCTCAGTATCTTCTTAAATATCTTTTTTTGTTGCTCTTCCATCTCAGGAACGTTTTCTTTCACAGAATGGAGTCTGATTCAGTCTTGCGTAACTCAGATTATAAGCCTATATGGGAGTAAACACTGTTACAGAGTAGCAAAGAAGCTGCTTCTGTCATGTAACTTTTAAATAGATCCTTCATTTCATACCTAGGCAGTATACTCCATACAATGTAAGATATGAATATATGTGTATATTGAGTAGAATAATAGCACAAAAGACAAGACATGGAGTTAACATGTAAAAGTCTTTGCCTGTGGGGTGTCGTGCAGACCAGCATGTGTTTCCCAAGGGTGGGTTATGAGGAGACTGGAGCACGGAAAGGCCTACACAGGAGTTTTGGCTGGAGCCACAGTATCTGGTCAGAGAGAGGTGCCCCAAAAACAGGACTGGAAGCATCTTCTCTCCCTGAGAGAGTATCCCCTAGGTTCAATGGGATTTTGCTCCAGTTAACCTCTAATTTAGAAATGCTGTATGGCATGCTGCCTTAAAAGCTGATGATTCCTGCCATATGCAGCAGATTTTGGAAAATTATTTTCAATAAAGGAGCAAGAGATGGAGCACTTTGTATTCCTGATACATCCAGTGCTTTTAAAGAAAAATATTGGGGCAAACAATAAACATTGCTCAAACACTGTTTTAGTGCTGTTTGCAGTACCTTAATACCACCATCTGGTGAACTGAAATCATGTTACAGCTTATTTGTACTTTTTTTTTCTTTATATAACTTAATGTGCTTGTCTGAGAAGGTGCCATGTTTTGATGAGGGAGCTGAACCTCCTAAAATAGGATTGTGGTGTCACTTCTGAAATGCTGTGCACTTATCTTGCTTTGTTTCCTGATCCTAGGTGGGTGCAATACAAGGGCAACAAGAATGCTCTTCTCATAGGTAGGACTTTGGTGTCCTGTTCAGCCCATTTCATGCTGCTGAGCCACTGGAAGAAAAACTTGCAGCTCAATTGCATTCTAAAAAATGCTATTGCTGAGTGACTTGTAACAGGTTCGCCTCATGCATGTGTTTTGGGTCTGACTGATTACTCTTAAGCAGTCAGTCTTGGGATGCTTATCTAATCTGAACTTCCAAACCTTCTGAGATTCACCTCGCTAATCTCTGCTATTCCTCTTGAGTCCTGTATTTTTAAGGGCATGCTAAATATTCCACATTGATTTAAGTCATGATAATGTAAACTTATTCATTGAATGTTCATTGTGCTCTTGTTCTAACCATTTCATGTGGTGCCAAAAATCCCCTTTTTAAGTGTTTCTTCATCATTTATTGATGAATAGGGTTCTTAAACTGTGAAATAGCTCTCCCAGACTGTCATTCTGGTTCTGTTCCAGCTTAAACATATTTTTTGATTTGGAATAAAACATGATTATCCAACATCTTTAAAAAGAAATTGGACCCGACCTGAGCCTGGCATTAGTTGCTGTTGCTCCTGTCTCTTTGAATTGCATCCAATTCAAAACTAAGCAACTATGGAGGACATTGGCAAGTGCAGAAAGATATATCCAAAACAATTAAATGTTATGCTCAGTTTTTCCTAATTATAATATTTCAGAATCCCATAGTATAAACTCGCAGACTAATGATTAATTGCTCATAATTAGTAAATAGCCCAGTGGAAAAAGAGGGTTTCTTTTGTGCTAGCAGAATTAAAGGAAGGAAACCAACCATCTTGATTCTTCTCCTGCGGGGAAGATTTTCTTTATTATGAATAAATTCAGATAATTTATTTTATTATTAACAAAGTCAAGTTTAAGAGCAAGGACAAATGTTGATAGCCCAAGCCTGCATGTTCATGTTTTGCAATCATTACATGTTATTCTTTTGATAATAATTCCTCCTATGAACAGCAGTGACCATGTCGTTGTAGCAAGAATACCTTTGCAGCTAAAAGAAAAAGGCAATGTACCCTCATGTGCTGTGACCGGGGGTAAAAGATAAGATTGGTCTCAAACACCTACCCTCTAAAAGGTATTTATTCTCTCATCTACCATGGGAGAAAAGAAAAAAAAAAAATCTAGAATAGAGGAAAGGGAGATTACTTTTCTACTGTTGACTGAATCATCTCTTTTCAGTGTTTATAAAATATAATGTGATGATTTCAAATTAAAAGAAAATTAATTTTTCTGTTAGGCATTGTAAGACACATTAGAAGTTTACTGACATGGTGTTTGGGTTTGTCCAGCAAGGCTTACTTTTTAAACCTGCTTGTTCACTATTCACTCAAAATCAATGATATATAATCCCATTAGTTTAAATGTGTTGGAACAGTTGGGTATTATGGACATCTTATTCCATAGACTTGTAAAAGAGATAGGCTTCCTAATTTGCTTTTCTAATAATGCTAGGAGCCCTATAGGAAGGGGGGACTCTAAATTAGGTATAAGCCATGGTCCAATGGTAACATATAATAGTGTGGATCCCTGTTTAGATATCTCTCTCCTCCTTAAACATCTTTTTTCTTTGTTTTTCAAATTAATTTTGTTTGAAACTTATTTTCATATTTTTCTAATTGGTTAAACAGGAGTTGTAATACTCAGGCTAACCACACTTTGTTTTTATTTTATATTTTATTTATTAACCTTTTCTTTTCATGTTTTACTCCTTTCTAAATTATCTATACATTTCCAAGTGTGTGTATGTTGTCTAATTGTTTCAATAAACTATAATGCATAACGCCTAGACAAGTTCCTTACCTTGGTTTTCATCATTCCTTTTTGTCTCACACTTTGCAAGTGGGAATTGCTCAACTGTCTGTTTTGTTCCAGTAAAAGGTGCTTTACTAAAAGATGGTTATGAATGCCCTCAGCCTAGGGACAATATATTCTGTTATTTGCTCTTTGGTAATATTGAGTTGCACTTGTATGCTAAATGTAGGCTGAAGCGAAATTACATGACCACAGAGAAATACCTTACACTGCTCTGTAACGTAGTTTCCCTATCCCCAGTAAATGTGTTTAACTGAGTGTCACTGTTGCAGTGGGAAGCAGGATCCCACCGTGCTGGGGAATCTGGAGAAGTTGCTCTTGTTTGCTCAGCATCAACTGGAAGCTGGGAGGGACTTCACGTGGCTATAATGTACTGAGGATGGATCTGAGATGTAAAATCACAGATGCGGTTACTAGAGGAAAAGGGAAGGAGCAGGAGTATCTGGTTGAATTTAGCTTGGTCGCAAGTGTCAAAGATTCATTGTTGACTTCATCTTTCTCACTGTGCTGAAGTGAAAGCCAGAAGTGGTGGTGGTGATTTCAGTGGCATGTGGTACTTTCCCATGACAGATGTAAATGTTTTTGTGGAAATAAAAGGGTCATCTCGGACCTTAGTGACACAAGTGTGAGTAATAGCACTCTTGCTCAAATATGGTAGCATGCAACTTAGCAAAGAAACACTGTATCTGTGTTTTACTTAAGAAGCAAACAACAACAACAACAAAATCTAGAAAAAAACTTCTTGTACTCTAACCATAGAGATGAGTATACTAAAGGTGGTTTGTGTTAGCAGGTTAGGAGGGGTCTGGTCATATGGTAATGACTGATACATGAGCTGGTGTTTCATGTATTCTTTACATCAACAGCTAAAGTGAGCCAACAGCACCTAAATATGGTGTAATATGCCCTCTGCTGAGTCATTTCCACCTGGATATCTGAGACAGAAACTTCAAGGAGGATCTTTGCTTGGGAGTGTGTGTACGAGGCTGGCTAACCTCTAGAAAAAGAGGACCAGCCCTTATTTTTCTATCCACTGCCCAGCAGGAGTGGGCAGTGAGGAGCTGCACTCAGCATGTGCTCCCAGGGCATGGGAAGGATGCTGGCAGCTCCTCAGCAAGGCTGGTCTGCTAAATGTGTGTGTGCACGCTGGCTACTGCCTATGGCTGTGCAGGAGAAAGAGGGAGCTTTGTCTGATGGACGGCTAATTAACTGCCCCAGTTCAGCACTTCCTATGGCTTGGTAGGCAAATAGTATGGTAAGCAGTGTAGCTTGCTTATACTTTGCAATTTCTCCTCCTCCATGTGATAAACTATGTACTGCCCCTTTCCTCCCCTTGCAGAGACCTTCTGCTGATCACGTGGAACAAATGCTTCTTGCCCAGATGTTTTCCCTTTCCCTTCTTTGTATTTACTTGAGGCAGATATGGCACTGTCATTCTGCTCGTGTCCCTGCTGTGGCTTGTCCTGTGAATTATGCAAACCTATTGGCATCTGCTCTTGTATAGTGGGAACAAGGATAATGTGGTAACAACCTGACCTTGCAGCAAGTGAAAGTCCTGCTCCTGCCTCCAGTGGGACCAAAGTTTAAGCCAAGATTTTTTTCACTGCCCCTGTGTATTTTATTTAGCATGGTTGTTAAGACAGACACACATATTTTCCTTCCCTACATAACAGTAATAAATAGGTAAAGGCAGCTGCAAAAATAAAAGTACGAAGGTCCCTGTAACAGCTGGCATGTTTAGTGATGTTATCCATGGTTTGCGACCACAGCCCATGACAGTGGCATAAGAAAAAAATCTGACAGAGGAAAAGTGCATGAGGGAGTTCAGGCTTCTACCTGCCCTCAAATACTTATCAAGTATGATCAAGTAATTAAGCAGTGACAGCAGGATTCATCCAGTGCATGCTTTTTTTGGTGAGTTGGTACCCTTAGGTTTAAACCATAGTTGAACAAACAGAATTATGCAACTAAGTGAACCAATATGTTGAAAATCATAGCTAATAAAATAAGGATTCTCCCCTCCTTTTTAAGTAAAAAATGGTTACATGGCACTTACAAGCACTGAACAGACAGACAAGTGTGGAAAATAACCACTAGTATAACACAGGGATTATAAAATATTATTTTTAAGGCACTTTATGTATTAGAGTGAATATATCTAACTGATATTGCTGTACGTAATTCTTTCAGATTTGAACACCTGGTTTCAACCTTTAAAGGTTTTATATAGTGAATTTATGGGATACCAGAGGCATGTGTAGGCTCATTTACTCTGCACAGTAAAAATATAAGCCTTAAACTTCCTCAATGGTTTAATGTTTTTAATAATACAAGATGAGAAGCATATTACAGAATCCCTTCATATGCTGCATTTACTTTTTAATGGAAGTTAAAGAAAAGCATTGCATGTTTTACAGATTTAGTCTACTTGTGCAATCCTTGTGAGGACTGATGGTACTTGCTCCTCTCATAACTACATATTATAGTTACTGGTAAATGTAATGAGCAGTACTCTTCCAGGTTTTGACTATTCAAATATAAACACAAGGTTCTGCATTTGATCCATTTGACTGTTTAAATTTTTATAATGTTAATGATAAATTTCAGGTTCCAATATAATTAAATAATGAAATATTATCCTGTTTTTAAAAAGCAAAATTAATACTATAAACATCAGTGTTATACATTTATTTTTAAAAACTCTTGAGAAAGCTTGCTGAAAACAAGTCAATAGAACAATTGTGCATTTAATTGCTAATCTATTTTATATTTTATTAAATGCTTAGTGTTGTTTTCCTAATTCACTTACATGGTAATAGGCAATCAAGTAATGATCAGTGGCTTATAATTTAAAAACAGCTTCATTGTATGGAACCTTGAAAGCTAAACAGGACCTGCCATCTGGATGGACAAAACATGAACATACATAGTCTTTTTTTCCCAAGAAACAGTAATTGTTGTGTTCCTATCTGGTGTTTGACTTAACATTATACCAGATGATTTCTTTTCAGTCTGCTGTTCTCAGCACTTCTGAAAACTGAGTTTTGGACTGAAAACTCCTGGGCTTGAAGTCTACTGTAAAAAATTTTTTTTGCTTTCCTTGTAGTACTCCTGTGGGTGTAAAATTTAAAATACTGGAATCTACCCCATTTGACTTCTAAGACGGTGTGGGGGAAAGACACACGTGACGATACCTGTTCTTTAGAAAACTAAAGGGTTATTTGAGCATGGATCTCTTGGGCATGGCCAAGCTCTAGGGTATGAAATACCACCTAGTAAAGGTGTGAGGGACTATGACTCTCATCTCAAAACCAAGTAGGGGGAGAGGGGAGGATGAGAAGCCAGTAGTGAATAGCAGGATATGTGTTCAAGAAAGCAGCAGGAGTGAAAGACTATGGTGTTGCATCTATGCTAAAGTCTTTCAGGAGTAATTAAGTCTTGCAAACATTGGAAAGCATAGAGTTGCAGTGTTTTTACTGAATACCTGAATCTCCTATGTGCTGCCAATTATAGGTTAGGTGAACCAGATGTGTGTGCCTGCAACAACCTGATGGGATGCCTTGTGTATCCTTGCTTGCCTCTACTTTGAGTGGTCATGTTGGTGTAACTGAATATCTAGCAATCAAAACACCAACATGCTCTGAAATAGTGCAGACAACTGGTTAGCTTGCAAAGGCACTTAGAGATTAAAAACAAACAAACAAAAAAAAAAAAACCAAACAAGTTTTGAGTGTAACATTTTCCATTGTAGACAGATTTCCTCCTGAACTTCTAACAATGAGGCTTTAAATCAGTAGCATCAAATCTATTTGCTCAGAAAAAGTCAAATTGGGAGTCTACTTGTGAAAACTGACAAAGTCAACTGAGGTGTTATTTTACAGTTTACCAATTCCGCAGGTAGCTATTTACATGAGCCAGTAAAGGAGATAATGCACTGCGTGTAAATCAAAGCACAAATTTCACTTCTGGTCAGTCTAGTAGTATTGTTTTCCCCAAGGTTAGAGCTCATTTACTTAACCTGAAGCACTTGCACCCAGGGCTTCACCCTACATACCAAAATTTTAGCTTGCTTTGAGGAAAAGGATATTTAACAGCAGCATTGAAATACTTCACCATGCACAAAGCCATCAGGGGAGGCTAAACATGTTAGAGGTATGGACTGACAATCTTCAGAAACTTCTAAATGCATATGATGAAAAGCTAACCACTGGCTGGTTGAATTCAAAGATGAATTAGTCATCATTATATTTAAACAAGGGGAAAAAATATATATATGGCAAAATTCTCTTATCCTTCCAGATGTGTAGCATAGCGAGGGATGCAATGGCCAGAATTGCAAGGAAAACAATGGCTGTGCTGCAAGCTGCTGATAGCCGTGTTTCTGTACGGGTGGCTGCTTGTAGAAGTGACCCGATACATCTTAGTGTCTATCTGTGCCTTTTCTGAGTGACAAATTTTGTGTTTTAAGGAGACTTTAAAAAGCAATACTTCTCTTAAGTTAGCCTATGGCACCAGATGTTGTGTGGCCAATGAAAGGTCTCTGGAAATTAAATAGGATGAAAGAGGGTTGTATAGTTGAAGCTCTTGGCTTCAACTGTGAAACTCATTAAATGTGGCTGAAGTCTTTTGACTACCATCAACTGGCTGATTGTAAGGTATTTAGAGATGCCTTTCCATTCTCAATGAAGGGCTTCAAATAATATATAGGGAGCATGGATTTGTAAGTAGGATGGCAATAGGTGCTTCTAGAGGTTATATTAGTTTTAAAACCATTACCTTAAATGGTCAGATGCTCCTGCTTTCAGCTCTGTTCAGTGTGAGGAAATGGTTATTTAACTTTAAAGTTCATCCTCTAGTGAAAAACAATGTTCTCATTCTGATAATTCAAAAGTATACGGAAGAAAACAGAAAATTACTGATTGACAGGAATGAGCTGGAGGTGTTTCCATGTTTCCAATTTCCTTAAGTATTTGTGTCTACATCCTTTAAATATGAGGATTATAACATGGAGACACTAAAATGCATTTCAGGAAAAAACAAAACAAAGAAAAAAAACAACAAAAAACCAAACAACCAACCAAACAACAAACCCAAACCAAATTACTACAGTACAGAAGATAAAAATCTTAAGACCACCACTGAAGGGGGCAAGGGGAGAATCAAAATATGCCAGTGGCATTAACAAATTCTCAGAGTAATCTATCTTCCTTCCAGGGTTCAGGACCTTACTACAGAAGATGACAAAGCATGTTTAACATGAATCGAATTGCTGACTGTAAAAGTCAGGGTACTTATTAATCTGACCGAGTAACTCTGTTCTTCCGAGCTGTAACATTAAATAATCATCTTGTACTTCACAATTAAGTAATCGCTCTTCAGAAGTGGCAGGTGTGATGGAATATAGAAAAATGCAAAAGGGGGATACACCAGCCAACAGCAGTTGACCTAGGTATGCAATATCTGGAAACAAATAGATTAGGTGGCAATGAATGTTAATCAGTTTTGACATTGAATTGGGGGGCAATCCCAAGAATGTAACTTTGATATAAATGTGTGTTTAAGACATACTGAAAATTAGGAAGATGTACTCTAAAATTTTGAAATGAGACAGGGTTTTCTAGCTCAGATATGAGTAAAAGGTTTAGACAATATATTTGATTTAAAAAATAGGATGAATCTACTGGCACTCAGAGGATTGCCCTTCTGTCAGTTAGTGCTGGGCACAAATGCATTCTTCACTAAAATGCACTTGCTTTGAGCAGCAAGCGAGGCTGACCTTCCTTCTCAGAAGTCTACCCTGCCGATGATCCTCTGATCCAGTAACAACATGGTGCCCTTCTGGAGTATCTTTGACGTAGGTCTCTTGGCTTCAAATGGTCACATGTAGATAGCACACCTGTGTCTTACAGAATGAGGCAGAAGGTTTGGGTGAACCTGCAAACCATTTATTCAAGGAGTAAGTCTTAAACATCCTTCTTATGTGCATCTCTTCACTGACTTAGCTATGGTTGTCCCACCAGCTGCAGGAGCATCATAAGGGTGTAAGGAAGCTTAGTGGAGTATTTGCAGTTGTGCGCGGTGCTGAAGAAAGCTGCCTGGGCATGGCAGGCTGCTTAGGCATGAGAAGCAAAGAAAATAGTTCAGAATGTGCCAAGTTGAGTTACAAATAGTGTTTTTACAGGACAGTTTCTGGTAAACTGTCACTGAACTCGGAGCATGACTTATGCTGGAATTTTTGGTTTTCCTGGAAGCTTGGCTAAAACTGGAGCAAGTATTTTCCTAGTGCTCTAACTAGTGATAGAGGTATGAGCCCTGAAAGACTGGAGATTATTCCCTAATCAATTTATTGACTGGGGGGGGAGGGGGAGAGGAAGATGATGGAAACTGTTTAAAAACCATCATGCTGTAGTGCTTGTATGCACTCACTACTCTTCTGAAGATTCACTTCCCTACTGCTTTGTTGCCCCCTTGTAACTAAAATACAAAGGACTAGTATTATATTGTAATGTGAGTATGTAATGCCATTCAGACTCAAATAGCAGAGAAATTCTATTCTTGCTTGCACTGTGGCTGGATGTTAGGTGAAGATTAAAGATTTTGTGTGGCAAAGGAAGATTGCTGTTAGCAAAATACCACGGAAGGCTTTAGTTTGTGGCACCTGCAAACTGGCCTGCCTATCTCTTGCTTTTAAAGATTTTGAACTGTTTGTTTTAATGGTGTTGGCTGTGCTTCTTCCAGTCTTGCAAGCCATGTGAGCTAAGGGAAAGTAAATGAAAAGTTCTGTATTTGAACTGTCATTGTGGCTTAGGTTTTTGTTTTCTTTTAACCTACACCTTCAAAGGAAGGAAATACCAGAAGCCTTGCAATATAATATGCATAGCTGACCTTTTGAGTTCCGGATTGCATCAGGAAGGAGGAAAGTATTTCAAGGTACAAAAGCGGAAGGTTAGAACAAGGTTTAGTAATTCCAGCACTTTGAGTCACTGGCAATAATAAATACCGCAGAGATAATTGTGCAGTGCAAAGATGGAAGAAAAATGCGAAGATATCCTGAACCATTAAAATATTAGACCAATGTTTTCAGCATCACTGTAACTTTTTCATTTGTATTGAACTATGAGGTTGAGTACAACAGAATTAAAATGCCAACTGTGACAAAATACATAAAACAACAAGAGAAGGGAATTAATACCAAATGGTATCATCCAAAGCTATTAAACGGGAATCAAACAGGCTACAGCATTCACTGTGTCTAATTCACTGGCATGCACTAATTCCGATAAGCAATTTAGCAGCATCTCCTCTATCCTGGATAGGACTAAGGGTAATAAATGAAATAATTGCCCTCTGGGTTTGGAAGCTGTATGTGAAAGGCAGGAATTGTTGTCTGTCCATTTTTTTTTTTTTTAACAGTAGGAATAAAATCCTTTTTTTTAACTGAGGTGTGTGGCAAAACTCCTATTGATGTTAGTTTCACTACTATGTTAAAATAGTAACGCCTCATGATCCAGCAAGTGTGAGGCCTATTGTGCTGCCAATACAGAAATGTGGAATAAGAGATAGTTGCTGTTCCCAGAGAACTTGCTATCTAAACAGAGTATGAAATAGATGGTGCGCTAAAGAGATTTCATATAAATGGTATCTTTCTAGTGACGAATTGTGAGGCTTCGGAATCCCTGAAAGTAAAAGGAGAGAGATAGCAAGAGAATCCAAATGTTCACTGTAAAACTTTGAAGTAAAGGCATCAGCAGTGAGTTGGGAGTTGACATCATCTGGTTGAGTCAGTTCTGAGAGGCAGCTGCATCCCTCCCTCACACAGCCACATGGCAAACAAAATGGGAATGCTGGTGGTGGGGTCCAGAGGCTTGTTTGGCCAAACACCAAGTTGTGTGGGGCACTTTCAGTGAGTAAGTTGTAAATTTTCATTTTAATTGTGTATGTACCACTTGCTGAGATGGGTGGGGGAGCTGCTTTTTTCAGAGAAGAAATGCTGCCTCATTGTGTCGCAGGAACTGTGATGACAGCTGCCTGGGGCGAAAGGGGGAGCACTGTGCTCCCAGCGGCAGGGCTGTGGAGGAGCATTACTGGAGTTACCTGTTATGTGGACTTTGGCCCCTTAGCTGAAGGAGTACTGTCTTTCATGCCCCAGTCTTCCCCAACTCTTCCTTTTGAGTTGTTCCTTCCCTTTCAGTAGATGTAGACGGTCAGAAGCACTCCTGCAATGCCTTGGAGCGCTACGTACTGCATTGAAGGATTAGAAAAGACCTTTCACTGTCGGATGGGGTTGACTGGGGTTCAGTGGGTTTTCTGCCTGCCTTGCAGCTGGAGCACAGAGAATCAAGACTCAACTGCTTCCTCAGAGTACAATAAAACAACACTTCTTGTGACTTGCGATTGCAAAGCAGAGCAGAGAAGTGATAAACATGCTGTTTCCCATTGTAAATGAAATTTGAGACTCTTTCTGTTTGATCTTTTGCCAGAAGGGGACAGATGTCTGTCTGTCGAACAGAAGCAGTCAAACCAAGGTGTTCTGTTCAGTTCCCCCCGACTTTTGCAGGCTGTGCTGGAGCGCAGGCTGCAAGGCCACCCAAGAGGAGCTTTGCACCCCATACATGAACCAGGTTAGATGCTTGATCATTGAAGTTGCAAAAAGATACATACTTTTATCCAATAATTCTTAAAATAAGGTTCAAGCCTGCTGCTTAAAACCTCTTCCAGCATCTGTTTTCCATCCATTTATGTGCCCTAAGCAAGTGCTTTATTTCAAAATGATGTTTGCTGGTTTGGGTTGGTCTTTAATGCAACAAGTTAGATATTTATTTTAGGCACAAAGTGGTTCTAATTTTTTCCCGTGATTTTATAGCTTTAAATTCCGGTAGCCTGTTGTATCCAAAGCACTGTCACTTCATGAAACAGAGAACACTGCTCATTATGCAGAAAGAACAAATCTTACGCTCTAAGTCTTTACTCTTTGTACTTGTGTTATATAGTTTCACTCTTATCTAAAAGTAAACTTGCTTAGATTGAAAATGTAGTTACTAGTTACAAAAAGCTGCTACACAGTATTAAGAAGTCAGTCACTGCTAAGCTGGTAATTTTTATAGCATTTTGTCCTACTTGTAAAACATGCTTTTTTTTTGTGCATCTCACTTATGGTACACAGCCCTTGAGGTTTTTAGGCACTCCCAGATGCTGTTGTGAACAGCACTCAAGCAGTGAAATAACAATTTCTGTACTTCATGATGCTCACAGGTGCATTAATACTGCACTGAAATATGAGCTTGTGGTATGTTGGTAACACACAGGCTAGCGAGCCACAAAACTGTCCCTAGTAAGATTCTGTAGTGCTAAGCACGCACTTCGATAAGGAAAACTAAAATATGAGCATTTGGGCTGCTTTTTCTTCACAGTGGCTTTGTGCAGCTTAGCACTTAAACTGTCTGGAAAATCACTCCAAGCCTCCTTGTTACCATCACTCAAGTGCTCTTTCACATGCAGTTTCCTTTCCACACTTTCCTGCAACTGAGATAATGTCTTCCGAGTGCCTTTTCCACAGCGAAGGTGCTGATTCTTGGAATTTGAAGGCGCACAAAGGTGAGGTTGGCTGCAGCGGTAGACGTAGATCTTGGATGGTGTCAGCCATCCTTTCACTGGCAGAGATGGAAGTGTGGGCTGCTGTGCCATGGCAGGGCCACGGGCAGCCCCCACCTGTGCAAATCTGAGGGTACTGTATAAGTACCCATAGAGCTAAAAACCCCCTGGCTCTAAATGCTCAGTCCAGAGCTGCAGCTCCTGTGTCCTTTCCTGATATGGCCACAAATACATCTTTATCTTAATGGTTCCTCATTGATTTCTGCCTCCAGATGGATGGGCAGCAGTTGCCTGCATATATTCTGTATTCAAAGTGTGAGCTGTGGCAGGTAGTTAACCACTTATAAGAAATCTTTTTGTTTCTCTGATGGGGTGAATGTCAATAACTGCATAGTTAGTGCGAAATTTGTTCTTACTGCAAATTAGCAGCTGCCTGCAGCATGTAATGCAATGTTAATTTTTTTTTTTTGAGGTATGTTGAAGAATAGAAAGTGTTTTTTAACAGCTGGAGCACTTCTCTCAATTTCTTCTGGTTTTTGGTCATTTTCAGACAAAAATGAAAGTGTGGCTCAAAGTGCCAAACACTATTAAAATTACTTAGGGGTGGAGAAGAACAATGACAGATATTGTAATAATGTTGTGACTTTGGTAGAGTAAATGAAGCATTTTTAGACCAGATCTCAAAGGTAAAGCTCACTTAAAAGAAAAGGGTTTTTCAAACATTTAAAAAACCCTCAAAAATCCTCCAATAAAAAATATTTATGATCTTGAGTTTGGCACAGGTGGAAGAATTGTATTTACTGCTTGTGCTATAAGATCCTCTTTGCTTGTTATTTTTTAGACTGGGGATGTCTGCCAACTCTTAATTCTGAGGGGAAAATGATATCTCAATGATTAAGCCAGCAAACATACTCTTGAAAAACGAGTTCAATCTTTTTTCCATTATGGTGTTTTTATGCTTAGTGTATTTAAAAAAAAAAAAAAAAAAAAAAAAAAAAAAAAAAAAAACATGCAGAGAAGTCAGACTAGCATTGGACCTCATACTACTGTCATGTGTTTGGCCATGACAGGTGAACCAGAAGCCTGAAAGACAGTGTCTTAACATCCAGTACATCCAGCTGGACTAGGGTAGTTGAATTTAGTTCATCAGTTTAACAGTTACCACTGTTTTTTTTAATAAATAAAAGCAAAATTCAGCATTTTAAAATCAGCTAAAGACACTGTACTAATTCTTGTGGATGAAAGCTTTTGTGCAATTTTAAAGACTCTAAATAATCACATGCCACAAGGGAGAAGAATGAGTGCAACATCTACTAACTGCACAACAAATACAGTTGCGAAATTGTGGGGTTCATATGTTTGGCCTCTCCAGCCTGGCCTCTGGACCAACGAGATTGTCCTCATCCTACATAACATGGCGAGCGGAGTTTCTGTCAGAGCTATGACTATAGTGAATTTCCTTGGATTATAAAATTAAGCACAACTTTACATTCATGTTAGCTCAGTTTAGATAAATTAGTGAATTTCCTTGGATTATAAAATTAAGCACAACTTTACATTCATGTTAGCTCAGTTTAGATAAACTTGATATTGCAGAGGATGTCTTGCCCAGTAGGGCTGGAGGTTGCTGTCATTGAGATGAAATACTGGTTTTGTTTTCTTTCAAAGAAGTGTATTACTTAAAATGCTTGGCAAATACTTGTGTTTAGAAACAAGATGTTCTCATTACTAAATGCAGAAGACTTTTGCTTTAACAGATGAGATCTGATGAATCTTGCTTTGCCAATTTATGATGTTGCTCCCCACCTTACTGAAGGTTATTTTTGTCTTAGTGAAGTTAGCAGACAGTGATATAGCCCATGCTGTAGTGTATCCATTACGAAGTCCAGCATCTTAATTGAAAGCTATGTTCTCCAGCAATTAAAGCAGAGGGACAGGACTGACGGCTCAGGCAGTTATTATGAAACCACTGTAGGTAGTTGCATGTGCAGTCAAAGCAGCTAACTCCTCTTCACCAGGTAGGCTCTTGGGTGTAGTAGGGCTGACTTAAAGGGTTAGGGGCAGCTTATGGTGTTTAGCTGGAGACAATTTCACTAAAAGCTGTTCGATTTCATTTGAAAATGGGGGAGAAAAAAAGGAGACACTATTATTCATGTAATCTAATGGGGAATATCTGTTTCCTGAGCAGAATTTCCTGGTTAAATATGATGTCTTTTTGACAGTTTCCATGGTCTCTTTCACTGTCTCTGAATTGGAGAACATTTAAATTAAAATGTTAAGTTCTGCTACATTCTGCTCTCAGTATTTTTATTTTCTGAGTTTAGGTTCCCCCTCTTGCTGGAGATTATGACCAAGCATTCCTGTCAGCTGCTATGGTGTAACATGGGAGCAAGGAGATCGCAAGCCAAGGTGTTTGCATTTCTTTTGTCCATTTTTGCCCAGTAATGCCCATCTGCTGCTGTTTGAAGGAGAAGTGAAAAGTTGATTCTTTAGAGTGAATTTGTGGAGGGAAGGGGTGTGCAAGGCCAGTCGGGGCTGAGGGAAGGTCTGTTTTATCCAAAGCTAAGCAGGACACTGGCGTTGCTCCAAATTTGTAACAACTGTTTTCTTTGTCAAGGTCTGTACTTGTGAACAGTGCAAACTATACAGGTGTTGGTAGCAGAAATAAAGCATTTTGTGTAGCTTTAAAGATTATTTTTGTCATCAAATACTGTTTACTACAAAATGTATTAGTTCTTTTCACTGCATCAATATAATTAGTTCAGTCTGGTAACCAGTGTATTTCATCTAATACTTTGTTCTGCATTTGCTGACAATACAATTACAAAAAATTACAAACCAACTGAAAACAATGCAAATACATTTGTCTGTTTGCTCTTTCTTCTACAATGGCAGTTTGCCAGAGATGACATGCTTCACTAAATGTCACTAAATATTATGTACTTAGGACTTAATTAGCCTTTAAGGCACTGGCCCTTTCGGGGAAGAGTGTGGATAAAATTGCTTCCTTGAGAGCTTTGAGCCATGCTCTGCCTGAGAAAACATGACTGCTGGCAGTGTGGTAGGAAATCAAAAAGCAAGTTGATCATCTATTTGAGATGATGGAACATATGTCCTTGCCCACATCTTCTCAGCTCTGCTGATGGGTGAGCTATCTCACTGTTCTGGGCATTAAATAAACCTCTGATAAAGCTATGTCTGCATCTGTAGCCTCAATTGCTCTTTCTGTCCTGTTATCTAAGGCTTACAATGGGGAGGTAACTTTCAGGCTACAAAGTCTGAGATCCTAAATACTTCTAGATTTTCCTACACTAAGACATAGTATGAATGCTTAATTAAAAAAAAAAAAAAAAAAGACTCACTTTGCAGGCTTTTTGTCCAGCACAAGCACTGTGAGCCAGGAAGACAGAAGGGATGAGAGTCTAGACTGGGATCTCACTGACCTCTAAAGAGGTTGTCAGACCCAGGACGTGCAATTGCTGGCAGCTTCTAATTCTTAACTTCTTCAAAATAATATATATCATAGCATATTTATAAACTTCAGAATATATATATTGAGGCAACCCATGGGAACACAGCTAAATCAGGATTATATTGCACTGTGGAAGTATGTAGGATGTAGCTGTTGAATAATTTAATGCTGCTTTTTTTCCTATCAACTTTTTTGTCTATCCATTCTCCTTAACAATTAGTCCACTCTCAAAAGGTCCCTTAAAAGTCCTTTCTAAAGTCAAACTATTACAAACTACTACAGATGAGAGTCAGTAAGTGCTATTAGTAGTGCTGGATTTCCCAAGAGCTGTATCTCATGTCAGGTAATTTTGTTTAGAGTTTTATCTCTTTAGACAGTTACTCATTAACAAAAATAGTATCTCAATTTCAAAATCTGCATAATCTAGGTTACAAGAGCAACTCCCTAAACCAGGTAACTTCAGTGTCAAAATTTCTTCTTCCAGTGCTTCCTCATGGTTCACAAAATCACTGTGCTGAGTAACAGGTTGTAAGTTCAGGAGCCAGTCCTGGCAATCACCTTTTCTCTGCCATAGTGTCTTCTACTTCTAATGTGAGCTTTCTCCAACTCACCTCTGCTGTATGGCTTTCACTCAAGCTCTACTCCTGGGCTGAAGTTTTGCAGAGATGAAAATGGCACCTGTCCTCAATGGGACTTGCTCCCTGTCCCCCAGTCAATGATTTAGCCTCCTCACTGGTTTCTGGAAACCTATCTTCTGAGTTTTTTTGTGTATTTGACTCTGCTATCCATACATGTGTAAAGCCAGAGATGATCGCAGCAAATACTTCCATCTTCTTTGCTGTGTGTACTCAAACACATCTGGGCTAAAATTTTATTGCTTAGAAGAAGATAAGCAACATATGCTCTAGTCTCAAGCACTGGCTTGCAAAACAAAAATAGCAGAGCTTGAGTTCTAATAAGTGAAACATGAAGAGCCGCCATTCACATGGGTTGCTTGATTTTAGCCTTGACTTCAATAGAGAAAATGTCCTAGAACTGTTATATCTTCCTTGCTGTAATATACATAAAATGCAAATGCATTCTAACTTAGTCATCAGTGATATTTATGTAAAGCACTGGGTTTACAATGGTACATAATTTATTATTGACATGAAATTTAATTGCACTTAAATATTACTCAGTGTATGCCTTTTCCCATTCTATTATAAATGCATCTTAGCATGCTCCCTGCTTGCAGCTGAAATAATAAATGATTTCATAATTTGAGTTATTTGCGGGATACCAGAAATGGGTTTTCTGTCAGTACAGAGCCATTTTATGAACTTGTTATGGTGTGGGTATTCATAGCTTCCTCTCTTTTTGCGGAATAAGTCTGAACAGTAGTATCTAGCATATAAATGTTTTGGAGGAGCTCATGTTGAAACAAGAAGAATATTGAGGGTAGATACCAAGTGATGTTTTTGCCAAAGATTTTAGTTTTAGTGACACAGATTTAATAATGCTCTACTAAATACCTTCAAATGTGTACCTTATATTTTCAGCCTTGTTCTCATGTAATTTCACTGCTATCAGTGCTTTTAAAGCAGGTTTTTTCTTTCTCTATCTTAAAGTTTATCAATATGAAATGCTGCAATAGACTTAACAGGAAAACAATATTTTTGGTATAATAGTTCTCATGAAAAACATCGAAATTGTGCCAGTTCTCACAGGGAGTATTCTCTCAGTACTTAGGTGAAATACAAGACATCACTCATGCTAAAAGATTTTCAATTTTCTAGATAGATTTCCTATATAGTAGTTTTACAGAATGTATTAAATGCTACATGACACTTAAGAAACAAATTACTAACCCGCCTTCTTAAAAACATGTTAAGACTAGGATGTGAAATACAGAAAAATTAAAAAAAATTCAGGGTTCAAGAGGGTTATGAAACCCTAACATGGTATCCTAGTACATTCTTTTCTTTCCATTATTTTCTTCTCCTCTCCTCTCCTTATTTCTACCTTATTCAATACTTGCTGTGAAAGATATTTTTTTCTTTTCATCTTTCAGTGTGTGGTCACATGCATTATTAACTACTTGCTATTCCAACCCTACAATAAAAAAAAGTTAATGTATGCCTAGACTTCTGTATGGCACTGTCATCAATTGTGGTATTGTGACAAGTATTAATGAAATCATCCTTAAATCGGATCTATTATGGGAGATGGTGTGTGTATGAGAGAAAAATGTGTGTGATTAGATAAAGATACTATCCATATTTCATACATGAGGCTATGAGGTGCAAAGTTAATACCAGAAACTTATCTGACGTTGAGGGCTCAGTTTGGAAGAGATCTTATTTTTAAAATGCTTCATATGTTAGGAAAAACTTTTTTAATCATAAGGTGAGTGCATGAGTACTTGTCACTTCTGCAAATCACTCTCTAGGTATTGGTGTTATTCGGTGTCTGTAGGTGTAGTTAGTGCAGAGAAAACATGAAGGGCTGTTAAAGATTAAAGGACTGTCAAAGGGAATTAGAAGGGGCTTGGTCTCAGGGGTCTGCTCCTCGTGGGTTAATGCAGCGCCTGGATAATGAGCTGGGACCCAATAAACCCTGTTACAGAAGCAGCGCTGTCAGCGTGGTGCTGTGCTTGGGCATATGCACCAACCCAGCTTTGGAGATACAGCTTGCCTCTGCCTCGTGCGGAGTGCAGGCAGAGGCACTTGTGTGATAAGAAAATGGTAACAATTGCCCAAGCAATGTTTTCTTGCCTGCTGTTGACTTTTTAAAAATATGCTAGACTTGTATGCTTCTGGATAGAGCTTCTGAAATTATACATTTTTAAGAAATTCTATGTATGAAGGATTCACTTCTAGGAAGAAGTCACTATCAAGACTTGCAGTACAGACCTGTACAATTTGAGCTAATGGAGTAACTCGATTACGGGAATCGGGTACTAAAAAAAAAAACAAAAGTGCTTTGTGAGAAAGGAGTAATGAAAGTTGGGGCTCCTGGTTTAATTTACAATTGTGTAGTTCTGCAGGCTTCAGTAGGCTTTCTGCTTCTGCCACCGTGACTTCCTCATTGCTTACATCTGCTCCTGTTCCTTCAGCTCCCAGTACCTATTTGTACCCTTTTTCTGTGGCTTTCTCCCATGTCCTTTGCCAAAACATCTGTATTTTTCCATGGTGCCTGTCATTCTCTCCAGACCTATTTCTCTGCCAAGCTGTCTGAGGCATCTTTCCTCACTTGCTATTTCTTGTTTGTGTGCTTGACTAATGTCCTTCTCTGACCTTCCTTTTCCTTCTCTGCACTGCTGTGGTGTCAAGAAAGGAGGCAAAGTACACTGGCTTTTCCATCTTCGCTGCTGCTTACTGTTGAGGCAGTGGAGCTGTTTTGGCACAAACTTCAGAAGGAAAAATAATTGGGCTCAGCAGAGAGCAGTATGGGCAACTGCATTCAAAAATGTTAAGTTTGGGATGGTCAGGCAATTAAAAAGATTTTTAGAATGGAAAGATTTGAGCAGCTTTAGTGGTAGACCTCATCCTTTGACCTAAAGCAATGTTTCCTGCTTGAAATATATGTCTGTAGTTAATAATCCTGTTTCTCCTACACTTTTGGCCATTTTAAGAAGGGTTAGGACTATATTGTTCTAGGGATGTGAATGCACAAACTAGGTAATGATTTCACACCCAGACTATTTTTTTAAACAATTGCTATGATAATGTGACATGACTTGTGCTATAGATGCTCTAAAGGACACATAGGGTTAAATCTAATGCATTTCAATGCTAATTAAAATCTTACACTGGAGGTGGTAACTGACAGTGGGCATCCTCACTGGGTGAGTCAGTTCCCTCCATATTCCTACCCATTTTCCCTGAATCTTGCATCAAAAAAACTCTTCTCTGATCCCATAATACATACTATCAGTTTTTAGTAACAGCAATGCACAGAACAGAATGCAAAATGACCTTTTGCTTTACTGAAGTGGTTTACATCTGAATTTCTGCCTGCTGGTGGTGGTTGATGTATTGTATCTATAACATTTATTTTTTGCAGATCTCTTAACCGAAGTGGAAGAGATGGTCATTTCAGTTATTTGTCACTAATGTAAATTTATATTACTGTGGCATTAATCTTACTAACAACATATAACTTACAGAAACATCACGATGGTCCACTAACATATACGCAACATACTAGAATAGAGTTTTCACTGAAGCTGTCAACTGCACACTACATTTTAGCTTACCAAACTGACAAAAACTAGCTATTCAGAGCCACCATGAGATGCAGTATTACAGGCTACGCTGTCTCAATTTGTGCTAACTGTAAATCTTAGTTTTCAATAGGAATACACAGAGATAAACTTGGCACATTGTGTCAGCTAGTGGAAAATAGAAGCTATTATCTTTGCTTAGAAGCAATGGTGACAAGACCTGATAGCAAAGAGCATCTCCAACAATATGATTAATAACGTGTAAGGCCAGAAGGATCCGTTATCACATACAAACCATGAAACTTCAGCAGGTAAATGTTAGTTTGAACTAAACTGTATCTTAATTTAATAACTGGAGGCAATGGAGAATCTACCACAATTAATATAGCTGCTTAACAGTACTCATCATGAAAAAGAAAACTGTAAATTATGCCTGGAACTTAGTACCCTGACTAATTCATTGGTGATTAAGTATGAGGTCTTTGTTACCATTCCTTGTTCTGCTTTGCAGAATTAAACTTTCTTCTACCACACATGAAGAATTTGACCAAGAAATTGGTAGACCCTCTTTTGACTGAAGAGGCTGTGCTCTGTTGTCAGAGATTATCAGCAGCTCTGCTCCCTTGCAGGCTGACAGATGCAGTCTGATACTTCAAGTGAGGACTGCCAAATTTTTTGCTGAGCAGAAAAGTTGCCACTTTCACACGAAGGTGACCAGGATTCAGAGGTAGTTATTCTAAATACTTATTCTATACCTGGTCATTACTTAAAAAAATCTGAATTGACATAAGTGAGTATTTTTAATACTCATAAGTATTGTGTCAGCAAACCCAGAACACTTGTAACTGCAAATAAGGTAAAGGATCTGCTGTTTTATTTGTAGTGTAATAGTTTTTGAAGTAGGGACAAGCCTGCAGAAGGTGTTGGAGGGGAAGGGTGAGAGCCAAGGGATTTTGCTATTAGGGGACTTTCTGGAAGGAAGAACAGAAGTAATGGGGGGGTGAAGGGGATGCCTGATTTCTTAATTTTTTTTTTTTTTTAAAAACCCATTACAGAAAGCATTTTTCTTTGCCTTCTTGAAACAGAGCTTTTTGCTGTAACATATTATGCTGACTTTAAACTTTGAATGTATTCTGTCATGTAATTATGAAGATCTGCATTATGAAGGAAATTATTTGATTTTAGTGAAACAATGTTTTGACCTGAAATAGGTTGTTCCGGAAGCTTGTGGGATAGGAAATGGTAACCCTATGTGGTAATGGTTCTTGGAGCTGTGCTTGAGAGAGACAAAAATAGGTTTGGTGGCTGCTTGTATTCCTCCAGCAGGACTGCACTTTAATCAGGATGAAGGGGATTGTGCAGTCAGGGAGCAGGATGCTGTGGTATGAGTTCTACCTAATGGATGCAGGTTTGTTACCCTGGGCAGAGGGGCAGCTCTTCTGCTTACCGAAAGCACTCATGAAGGATCAGAGCAGGAGGGGATACTTTCCCCTTGGCAAAAACAGTTCAGAAATCATTCTAGCAGGCTGTCCCAGATACTTGTTAGATGAAGACTAAAATTAATCCCTATGTTCCTGTGAACTCAACCACAGTATGAGTAAACTGAGACTTTTTCTTCTTCCATGCAACTTCCCTTCCTCTGTCTTGTACTGTGGAGAATAACCCTTTGCTCTGTCCCTTCTGTGTTGCCTCTGTGGCCCTGTGTGTCCTTGCCCCACCAGCACTCTCCTGCATAACATTTCTAAGACCCAGACACTCCTCCATGTTTGTCCTGTTTCACATCTCCATTGCTTAAACATCCTTCTGTTTGCCCCCAACACCAGCAGAGTTGTTCTCGATTATACCCATTGTCAGCTCTCCTGCTAAAACCACTTTTGGAGCTTGCTGTGCTGCCAGTGCTCCCAGTTTCTGTTCACCTTCCTTTCTCTGGCTCCCCTTCAGTATTGCATCAATCATAAACTAATCAACTCCCTACCTTTCATTAAACATTCATTAATGAGTTTGCCTCCTGCCCTGATTGTGCTAGGACTTTGGGAGGCAACAGTACTGCAAGAACTAAAGAACAACACGCAGAGAGCTTGCGGACAGAACAAAATTGACGGTGAAGCAGACTACTGTAATGATAGAGAATGAAAAGACCACCACCGCAAGGGCGTTTAGGCAGGGGGTGGTTTGGAAACCTTGATGTTAAGGACCAAGGAAGAGAAAGGAGCAGGATATACTTTCATGGCTGGCTTAAAGGGATGTAAGTCAATGCTGCTCTACTGTAAAGGGGTAGTCACACATCTGCCTCCAAAGGCCTTCTCGTACCTTTTGCATTGGCAGCAGCTTTCACCTGGTATGGGTTGAGTTGGGTCAGTTTGCTGATTCAGCAACAATGAGCTGCTAAGGCAGGGGTGAGGAAGGGATAACACTTTTTTCTCCCAGCAGTTTGGCCTTAGATTGGTTCAAAACTACCATAAAAACATCTCTTTAGAAAGGTGAATTTAGGGTTCTGAGGAAAATAGAGTCAGAAGAGTGCCTGGAGGAAAGAGACTCTGTGTAGGAGAGAACTCTGACATTTTACTGGGTCTTAATACCTCTACAAAGAGCAGGATGGGGGAAAAAGATATCAAAGTAGTTGGGAAAGGAGTAAATACCACGTCCTTCCTTCTCCTCCCCAAAACAAGTGGGAGGAAAAGGGAATGGTTGCATTGTCTGAGCAACTAAATAAATTAGTCAAAAAGTCTGAAACAGTTGTCAACTTCAATTTTGCACGACTTCAGTCTAAGTGGGAAATTATTTTACTGCCACTTTGACTGCCTTCCTTCTCCGCCTCCTCTTTCCTCATTTCATCCATCTGTTGTGCCCTTTCATTCCTGAAGATTTTTTTGTTGTTGTTTCTTGTTAGAGTAGTGATCCTTTAGTGTATGATTATGAAATGCTGAAGATAACAGGACCTTGATCTCTGCCTGGGGCCTCTACCTGTCTGTAGTGACATTTCTAGTGAGTCAGAGTCTGTCCAGACAAGGATATCTCTGCAACCAGAGCTCCGTTAATGAAAGATACAAAAATAAACCATGTTCACCACGGACCTGCCTTAAGCTGAGACAAGGCCACTTCCAACTGAAAGCATTCATTTAGGCATATGGCTGCTGTGAACTTTTGTGAATGTTAGTTAAACTAATAACAGATGTGCCCACCTTGAAGTAATAGGGTTTGATATAGAGGAGAAAGGAAATCTAATAGAAAACATCCTCCAAAAATTCAGTCTTCTCCAAATTACATTTTTATATATAAATAAATAGATAAATTAAGACTTTATTAGAAATTTTAAAATATCTTTATCAGCAATAATGACATTTTAGGGTACATTACAAATTGATAACTAACAGGTATATACCAAGTAAAAGGATCTGTAAGTAATATCACATTCTGCAAAAGGCGATATAAAAATGTTTTGGAGAAAATGCTAACAGTTAGGTCTGAGACAAGGCTCTCTTCTTAACTCTAAGTCCAGATCCAGTTCATGTCTTTTATAATAATAGGGTTATATAGCAATCGACCTCAGTACATGTATCTTTATTTCAGCTCTATTTGCTTTAAATCCTGATTTTTCCCATAATCATAACTTTCAGTCTTTGTTTTCCTCCACCCTGCTAATTGTAACAGAGATCCTTTAAAACCATGACCAGATTTTACTAGCAAATATCTATTTGTCATGTCTGAGTAGCTTAATAACCAACAAATAAATTGATTGATGTCCTAGCTTAATTGACACTTGAACTATCCTGTCAGTTGAGCTTGTTTTTGTAAGCCAGCCTGCCTCCCTGTGGAAAATCAGCTCTGACAAAGCTGAAGCCCTTTACACCTTGCATATTTCTGCCTTTTAGCAGACTAGCTTTGTGTTTAAATAGCCTCTTGTAATAAATCAAGACAGGTTGGCTGTTGGCCGCAGTGCTGGAAATCATAACTCACCTGCAACAGTGGTCTAACCCAGGAAAAAATCAGCATTAGGTGGATCCAGAGCTGTGAATCCTCTTTGGGCCAGGAGATGGCCTTGTCCTTGGCCAGCTGGAAGGGGGGGAGCTCCTTCTCTTAGCAGAGTCAAGGTATTTACCCAGCATGATGGTGGCTTTTGGATCTGGGGATAAAGCAGCATGTTTCTTTTTGAGTTTCCTCTAATAGACATCAGCAATTAAAGTACGTTATTACCATTTGTTTCCTTTTTTTGCTAAGTTTCTAAAAAACTTGAGGGAAGTTTCTGAGAAAGGATGGATTTCTTCAGAAATGTGAGGGTTTCTCATACTCAGAGGAATTTTTGGGTAACAAATTAATCAGTTGCTGTTCTGTGCTGCCAACAAGTTGAACATCTCGGAATAATTTGTTTTTCAGATACTACAGGTTATCTTTCATTGGTACGTGCTCATGGCATTTGTTGGCACTCTGGGCAGATTTGGGCCACTATGTCTGTATTTTTTCTCTCATGCATTTGTTTCCTCATTAATGTTAGGAGCAGAGGAGATTCCTGGGTGGTTTTCTGTGTGTTCTAATTATCTTGGAAAAGAGATTCTTATCTATTCAGATATGTTTGCACAGTGGCAGCAGAGGGGTTTATGCCCAACAGACTGGGAAACTGCCAGGCTGTTCAGCTCAGGCACAGTCTGAACCATCACTATCCTGGAAGGGTTTGCCCCATGCTGAATGCAGTGCTGTGTTATAATGTAACCCTTCTTCCTTTTCTTGAGTACATTAAAATAGACAATTTATACACTGTAAGTCATTGCAATGCAATCTTTAAGTGTAGTTAATCTCCTTACATGTAATTTGACAACTGTAAAATACATTTTAATAAACATGATTTCAGTAGTAATTTTACAGAGAAAAATCTTACTAAATTATGCCTAACTGTACATTCAGCTGCACCTTCTGTGTGTTGAATTTCTGAATGCACTAGTGCATGAATGGCGATGCTAGAGAAATGGCCTTGCTGGTAGTTAAGAGGAGATCTCAGGATGTGCTCCTTGCTGGTGTTACCCTGGCAGATATACACAATAAAGTAGCAAACCAAGAACAATAAAAAAAATTAGTCAGATATTACAAAAAGTCAATTAAATGTATAGAAACATAATGATGAATTTTTACAAGTAAAAGTGAGTCAAATGAGGTTGAGTTATGAGTCTGCTGATTGGGATGCATTTGTTTCCCCCAGCCCTCTTTTGCATTCTTTACTCAATAACATTTGCAACATGTTCTATAGCCTTCCCCCCATGTAACAGTATTTTAATGCTACTCGACCCTTTCTTTAGAAGAGAAAGAAATATGATCCAGTAGACAGGATGACAAGCTAAGCAACTACCTTCTAAAGTGGTTTTAATACAGCAAGGAATCTAGTGCAGTGGTATTTTAGTGGCACTAAAAGATTTGTTGGTACTTTTTCTGAAGTATTAAGCTACAGTGCTTGTAAAGTGGTGTCCGTTATTTTGGAAGCAGGAGCTGGTGTTTCTGAGATGGTTTTGTTGTACAAGCAATTACAAATAAAATTTGTGGTCCTAAAAAATAGAATCTGCCATGTCATATACTCATTTTCTTACCCTGTCAAGCAAATGAGACTAATGATATCAATAAGACTGCTCATGATGCAAGTTACATACTTGGAAATGCAAGTGGCAGGTTCTGGTCCTACAAAGGTAATGAAATTTTGAAGGAAAAACACATGATCTGATTTATGGACTTTTTATCATCTTCAATTGGCTGTTCTAAATACAGCCATCAAAAAGGTCTTAAATAAAACCACTTGCTCAGAATGCAAAGGGTTAAGAAATTGCCTCTACGACAAAACCATGTCACCTAAAGATTCTGCACCTCTGCCTCCCAGCAGAGCCTTAATGAATATTTCCAGAAGAAAGAGAGAGAGAGAATACTAAACCTATCAGTTAATGGTTGCTCACAGTGTTAATACAAACGTGCTGTCAGGTGAACACAGGTACTGTGAAAAGCATCAGTTTCGGAAAGTGTGTATCTCTTCACTGAAAAACAGGAGCACCTGGCTTTTCTTTTTTCACACACAAATTTGTTGCAGTAAATTGTAATTCTGTTGTGACTACCTGATGTTTGGACCAGGAAAATAAGTATTAACGTTGTCTTACTGCATTGGGGAAAGTAGAGATTTAAAATTTACATTCCTTTCTCTCTTTCCACTTTTAGTATTAAGTTTCACTGAGATGATGTTATTATCTGTCTGCCTTTTGAAGAGCTTACTGCAACTTCAGAGAATCTCAAGACATCAGAAAAATACTTTTTTGTGTTCCCTTTTGTTTATTTATAAAAGATTACTTAATGGAATTCATTCTTTCCAACTTGCACACTTATTTAAAAGTCAAAATCCAGTTGCCAAGCAAAATAAACACAGCAGGGTAAGCTGCTGTGGAAAAACAAGGCATCAATACGTAATTTCGTTGAACTGACAAAGTGAAATCATAATATTAACCTAATAATAGTTTCATAGAAAGCCAATCATAACATTATTTAAATATTGTAATAGATTTTGAATCACAAAAGCCTTGTAAGATAAATTCCTTTGTTTTTGCCACAGAGATGCATGTTTTCTTCTTCACTTGTTAGTGAATCAAACAGCTTCTAGTAAAGTAGATAAGGCAATCAGCTTTGTCCTAAATATTCTGTAATATCCTTGGCTGCCTGGTGCAGTGGCAGTCTCGACTGCCTTGCTCGGGAAGTGGTGTGTGTTCTGCAGAGGTCCCTGCGCGCTCTTCCTGGTCTCCAGGAGTCTCTGCATAGCTGGGGTCAGAAACAGGGCGGGGGGAGTGGGGGCCTCTGATGCCCCTGCACAAATGCTTTTAGTCTTATAGTACCACACCTGTAGGAGCACATCAGGGTTTCATACTGATCTCAAAATGATTCTTTAAGTAAAATTGCTGTAGAGAGGTACGTAGTCCAGCAGGATACAAAACTCCACTGTTTGTTGTACTGCAACAAACCAACCTGAATGTGCGAGTAGCCAAACTAGTTTGCTAGCTTACAGGTATTAGATGCTATTTTCTTTCCTTCGGATCCAATTTATAACACCAAAAACTGTTATAAATTTTTCTGTCAAAACCTGGCAACAAAAATTCTTGAGAAAGGAGATTCATACTATAATGGAGAACAATTTTTTCCTTCTTTCTTTTTTTAACTGGGAAGCTAAGTGATGGGTTCAGTTCTTCCAACCTGTGATCAATTAACAGGACAAGTGAGCAAAAGGAAGCAGGAACCGAACCCTTTACTCTGTTTTGGATGTTTGAGTACTACTTGGTTTTTGTTTTGTTTTCAGGAGCTTTTCAAATGCTGATCTGCAGAAACCTGTGTTCAGGGCTATAAAGTGGGGTTTGTGTTCCTAGAAGATAGCCTACTTCATTTTTACAGTTATATCCGTGCATAAAACGGCATACTACTACTCCCTGTGAATCCATGTTAAAGGATTTTTAAGTCATTCTACATGTGAATTATCAGGGTTCAAGCTCAAAGTCTTTGAGCTGATGAGCAGAGTGTTTTGCACGAGTAAGCCCCTTCCTGTGCACCAAATGCGAGTGCTAGTTAGGGAAACTTCAGTGCTTTTCACTCGGAAATGTAACTGTGTATGTGACTCTTCTCCAACATAAGCACATAGCCCTGAATTGCCTGCCAGAAGAGGTGAGCCCAAATGCTAAACACTACTGAAGTGTTTCCTTCAGCTGGAGTATCTTTAGGGACTAAAAAAGGGAGCTTTGGTGTTGAAGCTGCTGTGTTGTCCTTACCACCACAGGCAGCTTAGGCAGCTGGTGGACTGACTGCAGTGGAAGTCCATTTTTCACAAGATAAGGGTGTTTACAGAAAAATTATCATTGAAGGACTTTTCACATGGGTGAAAATGTTCTTTCATTGACAAAATCATTTAAGGCACTAGCATTTAAAGGATGCGTCTGTTTTCACGACAGTACGTAGCATTGCTCTTCGTGCAACGTTCAGGAAAAGCAAACATTTAATCTCTTCCTTCCTTCCCTGCTTAGCTGGTTGAGGAGTGTGTAAAGCACCACATCTTTGATGTTTCTGTCCTGGCAGCAGAATTGACAGTGTGTGGTGTCTCCTGTGAGTCAAGATGATCTCATGTCCTCACGTGCTAGCTTTCTGGGATTAACAGAGCCTTAAGCAGAGGTAACTTCTGTAGCTGTAGCCTGGATAAAACTTGGCTGTTCATTCAGAGCTTTAACACGTGAGATGGAAATGCTTGGGTTAAAAGAATAACCAGAAACTAATACTTGAGAGGTTGTGCAGGTTCTTCTGCTAATCAAAGCACTAATGCCTTTCATATTATGCAAATCCCATTGTACTACACGTGTATAAACTGTATGAATATTGTAATTCCCTAAGTAATAGAAATAATATGATTTAGCAGGGAAGAGGCCTCTCTTAAAGCGATAAGGCGCTCTGTATAGAGCTGAGACCAGAATAAATGAACATATCATAAGTCTTAAATTACTCCTCATTGTCAACCAGTAAACTGCAAGTTACATTAGAACCTAATATTTCATGATTTATTTTTTTGATTACTGTAATAATATAAAGCTGCATTCTTCTGCCTTTCTGGCATATCTTAATCACGTGTGACTCCAGGAGGGACCTTTGGCTGCCACGTGCTGTCGGCTCTATGCAAACCCGTGACACAACATGGAAATATGCAAGTTGAAAATTTTTTTCCAATGTTTCTTTGCATTGCAGTGCAAGAAAGGGTGATGGAATCAGGCCTGTAATCTTTGTAGCAGCAGACACACAGTTTGTAGTTGAAAACACTCCCATATTTTCACGAACTTACAGTTTTGTCAGTGAAAAATAATTTTATTTTTCCCATAGATTCATTTATAAGTGATTCAAAATATATATATTTGTTTATTATTGCATTTTAAAGTACTGGTACCAGAGGAAGATGATGTTTTCTTATTAGAAAAATAGATGAGCTGTGAAACTAAAAAATGACTGAGCTCCTCAAATATGAGTATGTTTCTCCCGTAGCTACTGTGTCTTAGCACTTGACAAAGGGTTGACAGCCCAAAATGTTCAGTTGACAAATACTCCCATTCTCTCCCTGACCCCTCCTTACATGATTGCTCTGCAGAGTTCAGACCTTAGCAAGCTGCAGCACCAATAAATACTTGGTTACGTAGCTGAAGGGTAGAGCAGGTAGCACAACAGGCACCAACTATGAAATGCAGATTGTCAGGTGGATGACCTGGTGTCCAGGCATGTTTTATTTCAAACTATAGAAAAGGGGGTGGGATTTGGTTTGGTTTTGAGTTTCTTTTTCCAGGATATGCAAAGGGATATGAAGAAAAAAACCCAAAACAGCTCACCAAAGTCATCTATAGTCCTACCTACTTCAGGCAATTGAAACTCTGTGCTCAAATATTTTTTTTTTGTTAAATTTATTGAGCAATAACAGAACTAGATTACCCTGTGAGTCACACAACAATGAAGCACACTCCACATCTGGTGCCTATTTGGTTCTCCCTTCTGATGAAACAGCGCTATAGATCTGGATGCAAGGACACTAGAAGTAGTTAAAACTCTGCTACTTTAATTATATGACAACATCTTCAGTAGAGATAGAAAAATGGGTTCTTTGGACTTTTTGTGGGGCCTTTTTGATAACGAGGGAAAAGTTATTTTTCAATGAGAACAATTTAATGTTTTGGATATAAAAAGGGCGTGCTATGTAGGAAGTAGTTAATGTTTTTCATATTTAGTTATTGCTGCTTACAAAAAACATTCTTGCTTTAAAATCATTAATTATATGTGAAGTAAAATCACCAACTGTGATAAATTAGAGCTGCTGAAGAATTATTTTGCTTTAGAGCCTATGTAGTCTTCAAATTACTTCTCAGTTTCTATAAGGGTCTGAAAGCTTTCATGGCAGTCACCAACAATAGTGTTGGCCACTTCTTAATACATACATCTTCGCCCTCTTTTTGCAACCTTTGTCCTTCATATCAAGTAACAGAGAGAGATTTTTCTTTAAGCAATGCTCAGCAAACTAAAGCCATAAACTCCTCTCTTTTTGTCCTGCTAGCCAAAGGATGTGCACAACAATTCAATTTACTGTCAAAGTGTGAAGCAACTTGCCTGTGGAAATGACCGAAGTTGTGTTGTGTTTTTTTTTTTTGTGGTTTGTTTTCTTTTTTTTTTTTTCTTACTCCTTGACACCTTCATAGTTGCTCAGCATGAGTAAACTTAAGCAACTCAGGTTTCAGCCTTTGGCAGGAAAAAAAATTTTACAAGCAATTGGCTGAAACCTCACAGAGATTTTAAGGGAGAGCTATGTGGAATATAAATCCAAACAGCAGTAAATTGAAATTGTCCATTGCAAACAAAATGCCTTTTTCTGTTTTAACAGCAAGCGTTGCTCCTGTGCAGTATGGCAACTGGTTTCTATGCAGGGGCAAGGGAGAAGCAGGGTTTACTTACTGGTGGCTTAAATAACTAGCATTTGCTCTTTATGAGGTTAAATGTGTCAAGTATAGGTTGATGTATGGAAAACACATCAATGACTGTGAAATGCTTAGATACACTCCTAATGGCAGATATATGTAATTCAAATTAATGCATTATTACAGTGCTACTGATTCTTATTTTATCTGAAATGAGTCATTTTTGACAGCCCAAAGGGGTGAATTACTCTTACACACCTTTGTTAAAAATTTTAGTTGATCCACGTCAGATAAAACTAGTAAAAGACTTTTTCATAGAGAAAAAATATTTTAGTTTTAGATTTAAATTCTATTATTTTTTTTATACAACCACTACCAAAAAACCTCATTATCATCTTTCTCATAAATGGCACTAAACTTCAGGGTAGGTCAGTGAGTGGACTAGTCACGTGCAATCAGAGCAGCTGTTTTATGCGGGCTAGAAAACTGGTGATATATTATTTTAGCTTAAACCTTTGCAGATTTAATTATTTCAATGCGAAATCTGCATGTGGAGGAGACTGCATTTATGTGATGGGCAAAGGAGGAACTTCATGTTACATAAATATAGACAGAAGTCCCTCTCTAGTCAATAAAGTCGGAGGGTAATTCAGAACAGGACTCTAGTTTAAGGCCTCTTGGTCCTTCCCTGGAGGACACTCTTCTACTAGAGGACTAGAAGGAGTCAGGAGAGAAAATCCACCAAGTTTGTTAGGTGGTTTAATATTCAGTGATGAATTTGTTCAGCTCTTGACTATTTTCTAGAGGGTATCAGAATGTGTCTGAGGAGGTGCTAGGGTCTGCTCACACACAACGCAACACTTGAGGAAAACTTACAAATGGTATTACTGGACAAGAAGGAAAATACAATTGCACTAAAAATGTGAAGAAGAGTGGCAAATGGCCAGTCCTGTGGTATAACTATGCTGCAGATTGTATGCCTTGCAAGTGTGCTAATTAGTAGCCAGATTTGTCTGTCTACATCCTAAATGTTAATTGCCTACTTGAGCAGCAAGTCTGCTGTGAGTGTACAGGGAGTTTATAGCTTTGTGTTGGATCGTTGGGCACTATTCACTCTGTGGAAGGAAAAATGATTTCAGAAAACTTCAAAAAAAAAAAAAAGTTGATTTTTCTCTGGGTCATTCTGAACATACCCTTAGAAACAGTAAGCAAAAACTTGGTATATCCCAGCAATTTACTGGTCTGTGTGCACAACAGAATCTGTCCAAACACGCACTTGAGATTTTAAAAAAAAAGCCGTAGTGATTTTCACACTTGAGACATGCAGCTGTTTCCTTGTTCATCTTCCTCAATAAGAGATGCCTCAGACTGTCACCAACTAAAATTCATTTCCAGCATGCTGAAAGCATGTTTTCATGAATGATGGTATTGTTGCTGGCGAGGTTGTTAAGAAATTGTGCTGAAAATAACTGAGGAAATTATTATCTTGTCTGTCGCGGTTAGTCCTATCTGTCCAAACTGTCACTATGCTCAAAAGTTAGAAGCATAACAGCTTATTAACACCTTTGCTTTGTGCTTAGGGTGGAGTTCAATGGGGAAAAGAAATCTGAGTCTCCATAACAACAGTGAACCTAGAGAAGAAGATCCAATTGGCATTAAAAAAATGCGGTTTGCTTCCTGGAGCCTCATTATGAATGACACTTTGCATTTGTCCTCTGCAAGTTGGCCCAAGCTGATATTTAGAACCAAAATGGACATCTGTGTCCTTAACCAGCTAAATGCATTTCACTCTTCTAGGAGAGATCTTATTTGTACTTTTTCATTAATCTTTTAGGGCTTTTTGGTGTGTTTTAGTTGTTTTGTTTTGGTTTTGTTTTTTTTTTTTTTAAAGCTATCTTCTCCAGTCTCTGGATTTTGGACTGTTAGAAAAGGATGGCTTGTTGCTTTAGACTTGTGACTTAATTATTGGCTATATTTGCTTTGCAGTTTAACACTGGCATAATTATATCATTATTAACTCACTAATTTTATTATTCTGATTTCAGCTGTGACTTTACTTGATAATAGTTCTGTAACATTTCCCACCAGATCACCAGAAATGGAGAGTAGTTCAAGCTAAGTGATGGATTTCTTGAATGTTAAGATCTGCTTCATTATTGTACATTTGTGAGAAGAAGGTACTGAGGAAAACCATTTAAGGTCACCGACTGGTATTGACTCAGGTCTGTAAAAACTAGGAGCTGGTGATACCCTGCTTGGCACCAAACCTCATATCATGCCTCACACACAGAGGAAAGCAAACTCGGGTGGATGATGCTGTGGTTCCTCTTCCCTAACCCTGGAGGCTTTAGCAAATATTTCTTTCCTTCACTTACTCTGTCCCCATCCTGTTTCTCAGAAGACATGAGCTTGGCTTACTGCAGTGTTTCACTCCCTTTGCAAGGCCTTTGGTCAAATCAAGCCCGCTCTTGACTGAGGGGATTTAATCCAGCTAAGGTTTTGATGCAGTCATGGTCATTGGTATGTAAAAAGCTTTGTCATTTAAAATGTATTCAGTGTTTTGAGTTGGGTAGAGGCTTTGGCATTGCTGCTAGCTGCCTCCCTTGACACTGAAGAGTTGAAGGAAATGCAAGTGTGTGAACAGCAAGGTGTGTTCTTGCCCTGGAAAAAATCTTAGGTTTATATTGCTGTTTATTTGTGGAAAAGACAATAGAAATATATCTAATTAGGAAAAAATTGTCAGTCAACATTCACATATCAGTGATTATAAAAATAGAGCTGAGACACACGTTCCCTTTGGCACAAGCACTGAGAGGTGAAATGAGCTGAACCCATTGCTGGTGTAACACGGGTGGTTATTTTGAAGGTACAGTAGGGATCTGTCTTGCTTGTTGATCCTGAGCTGAGGGGCAGGCTCACCAGTATGTGCCATAGCACCTGGCAGGTAATAACCTCCCGATGGCAGAACCATGGTGCAATTCAGCCCTCACCAGACAGTGGGCAGTGCGTTAAAATGGACGCGTTTTGGTGGAAATACTGCTTTGAAAAGGAAAGGAAGCAGGGGAAGCTGCTCGAGGGTTGTAGGGTACCCATGCTATAGACTGCATGTCTGTGCCCTGGTCTCAGGGCTGACATGGGCACTGCCGGTGTGGCTGTGAGGGATGCAGCCATGCAGGATAAGGCACGGACTCGGGTGTCCTGCCTGGAGGCACACAGCGCTGCCCAGCAGCAGGGTTTGTTCTCTTCTGCGCTGCAGTGTGCGCAGTTTTGTTGTACATTCACCAAGGTGCAAGTTGTACTCCATATTTCTAGCTAAACTTAACTGATGTGTCAGAGCAACAAAAATGTCAAAGAAATGGATGTCCTACATTGTGTCCTCAAAGTTGACTTCCTCCAAATTCTTTAGTTGCCAGGTGCGAAAACCCGCCCTTGCAAAAGATTGTGGGGCTCTTGCCATTGACATTTTCTAGTCAAGCAGGGTTTTCCTTTGAAATACTTCCCAGCTGCTTCAAGCAGGAGAGTGCTTATTGATTGCGTCCCTGTAAGACAGGAATTTGGGTTTCCTCTTCCCACCTTTCCCCTAGGAGAGTTTTATTTCGTATATGAAAAGATCAACAGGAGCAAGAAAAGGAAAGCATGAGACAGGGAATTCCTGTGGAAGATTAAGCAGTTACTTATGCAATTTAAATTAGACTTGTAATAAATTTGTACAGGAAATGAATTAGGATGGCTAGCTTTTATGGAAAAGGGATTGATTTTCATAGTGCTTTTTATTATTCGTTTTGCTCATAGTTTTTATCTTTCTTCCTATTATTTTTTTAATCTGCATAGGATTAGTTTCTAATTAATTCAAACTCTACATAGATTGATTAGTGACTTTTAATCTTTGGTCTCTCCTCCCCCTCTATCTGAGCCTTGCTAGTTGGTTTTAATTTTTTTATATAATTACTTGGAGGCAACAGTATAAGCAATATAAAATGTTACTTTGCTGCTTTTCTGTGTGGTCAAAATGTGTTGCGCTTTTGTCCACCTGTTGCTGAAAAATGCTGCCCCCCAACCTATTCCAGTACCTGCTGAATGCTTATACTGTTACTCTTAGTGGCAAAGCCCTGTTTATATTTGTAGGATATTATTGCTGCCTCGGTGCTAGGTGGAGCACTGAATTACTTTGAGGAAGCAGCTTTATTGTTCACTGAAGAAGTATATCAATCTCCTTGAAACTACAGAGAAATTGCCTTAGGACTGTAATAAGAGCAGCTGTCCAGTCAGGCTTTCTTGACAATGTTATCCCATAATACTGCTGCTGTGATCAGCTGGTCCTAGTTGTACACACCATACAGGGGATGAGTGACGCAAACTCCTTTGCTCTGTTCGAGGCACTGCTGCTCGCCCTGTGGCTATACAGATTGTGGCCACAGTGCTCTTCTGTGAGCTGTGCGCCAGGTAAAGCTGCTGCTTTCCTCCTGGATGCATTGGTTTGGGTTTGGGATTCCCGCTGCCTGCTGGGTGGGAGTGCAGACTGACCTCTTCACATCCACCCTCTTGTGTCCTCAAGCCTTTCACCCAAGTTTCCTATAGGATTGCTTTAATTTAGATAAATAAACTTGACTTTATCTGCTATCATATCTGACACAAGAATGCTCTAATGTGGCTGAATATGGAGTATTAGTGCTGTTTTGTCCAAGGCGTGCCCAAAAGGTCAAATGGCTTCAGAGAATTTCTAAACTACTTATGCTGTTCACATCAGGATTTGGGCCACAGGCAATCAGCTGGCTTTCCAGTCAACCAAGGGTGAGCATGGGTTTGTTGGAAGGAGGGAACAAACTAAAATAATCAGCTGTCTTTCTGGATGGTAACGCCCAGTGTTTTTAATGTCCTTTTTCTGTTTGTTATAGGACAACTTTGACACCTGAAGGAATGATTACATAATATCTGTTTAACTTTGATATTCTGTTAGAGTTGATGTGCACTAGTTTGCGGTCTGCTTTGTTCATCAGTTGCAGTAAAAAACAGTTTAAGGGAATATGCTCCTTACCAGCATCCTTTTTGCTACCACCAATCAATCATGCCACAGTATGAAACTGGAAGCTATTGTGATCACTGAGTTCAGGTTTCTGCATAATAGCCCCTATTTTATATCCAGTAGGCCTGTATGTAACATAGCAAATTGGAGTCGAACTCGGGTTCATCTACTCAATGGATTAGAGCAGAACATAATTCTGTGACAATACAGGCAGGTCATCTAGAAAAAAAAAGGAATAAACCATGTAATGGCATGTATCATTTTCCCTGTTTATCTAATTTTCACTTTCTCTTATGAATGCCTTTTTAATTTCCCTGCAGCATTTTAAGATATTAAAAAAAAAAAAAAAAAATGTTTTCAAACACGCACAAAAATGTGTAGCAGCTTTGGTAAAGCAGAAGATTGTAAGTGTAACACTAAGAAGTTAAGGGTTAAGTTTTTTCTTTGAACACACAACACATTCCTTCAAAGTTATCCTGTTCTCCCTGTGAGTACAGCACCCCTATTGACATCAATTGGAGATTAATACAAGCAGATATTGTAGAATAGACTTCAAGGGAACCTGTGTAATGATCAGAGAAGAGAATTTAACTCTTATTACTTAGCAACTGAGAAAATAAAAATTATATATTGGAAACTCCACTTGTATTCACAGCTGGTGAGAGCAGTGTTACAGGTACTCTGTGGCCTGATTCTGCTTCCCGTGGAAAGAAGAGATGCAGAATTGAGCTTCAACTATCCAGTTTTAAATGGGGGCTTATAATATCAAAAAAAGCCACAGGAAATGGCAGGAGTATGGAGGCTGGTGTGGCTATAGTGTGAAACAGATGTTATCCTATAGGATGAGAATCTAATTACCTCTGCCGGACAGGAGGAAGCCCTGAAGCCTGCATGTCTGCCCTTTTATATCTGATGCTTTAAAAGCCAGTGGGGGCAATATTACCTCAATATTTTTAGTGGTCACTTTATCCCAGCAGACCTTATACTAGATCAGATCTCATTAACATGACTTACTCAAACTTTCCAAAAGATCTAGCATAAAACCAGCATAAAAGTATAAAGCCAGCAGAAATGCAGTGTATGCTATGTCTCATTGGGTAGAACTGTTCTGCCTGGTACAGGTTAGATTGGTACCTGAGCAGCACACAGACCTGCTGCCCATTACTTGGGAACCTGCCATGTGCATCTTTTGCAGATTAGTAGTAGAGGAAGCAACATTACTGAAATTCATGCAAAACTTTAAGTAACTGTGTGCAAGTCTTATGAAGGGGTGGCCTTGTAGAGGGTAATGTAGAGGTAATTGGGACAGTGTGTATTTGACTACAGACTTCATGCAGCTTGTAGGTGTTTAGTTAACTTTGGAAATTGCAATCTTGCATTTACATCCTTGGGCTGTTGAGCTGCAGCAAGCCTCCTGGGGTAGAGATGTGCCTGTTCTCATGTCAGTAAATGCTTTTAATGATGGTGTTTGGCCCATGCATTGTTCACATATTCAAAGTACAAAAATGGTAGTTGCTCAGCAAGTGAATCATAAAAAATTAATTATAGTGTGAGTGGTGTCTTAAGACATGTCTTAAGAGCCTACAACTGGATTAATTAGTGCTGATGAGAGAGTTTGCTTCATGCCATGCTAACTGCAGGCTTGTGGTTCTCATATTGGGTTGACAGTGGAAGACAGGAAACCAAACCTTTCAGGGATGTGATCATGGTGGGAAACTCAGAAAGTTTTCATCCCTTGCATACAGTGACACTCTGACACCGTGTGCTCGCGACCTCCCTCTGTTGGCTGCCACTGCACTAAATGAAAATGGAGCTGTATATCTTTTTTTTTTTTCACATGGCTTTAGCATGTTTTAATAAAGGACAATAATACAAGTTTCCTTTCAAAATAAGAAGGAAAACAAACATTGTCTCAGCTGTTGCTGGAGGTTACAGTCAAAACATTATTTCTTTATCATTTGGTAGAAACAAAGCTGGCAAAATATTGATATGCAAGTGCTTTATATCTTTCTTTGTCATTATTCATAGCCACCCCCTCCCATAATGCTAAATTTCCCCACGTGCCATCTGTCAGTATCCTGTGAGATTAAAAAAAAAAAAATTAGAAATTAGTCACAAGATTATATACAGCATCTGTGGGTGCAGTAGCTGTGATAAAACTATCCTTGCTATTAATTTTGATGGCAAAATCCCACAAAGGGTAGAAGTAAAGAATAACCCTCCTCCCATCATTTAGCAGTGGATAGCTGGATAAATGGATGTAAGATACAGCTGTACATAAAATACATGTCAATATACATGGATATTTAAGACCTGTTTTATCCTTGCAGCTTTTTATATTTCATCAGTACAGAGTAAAATTCAACAGGCTTTCATTAAGACTGCAATGCAATGGCAGATTGACTTACTGTGGGGAAAAAAAGCAGGATACCACAGGTTTTATTAGCATTTTTAAAAGTGCACCAAATGTAAATTGACTTAATTTTTGCATATTCTTTTTAAAAATACAAAGATGCTTATTATGATTCTTCTGCTCCTTATTTATCACTCCTATATATGAATTGCTACATGGTTCAGTACTTCCTTTAAGATAGGGAGAAAAGACCTGACACAAACCCTCTTGATAGAGTAACACCTTTACAAAGTACGTATGACCTTTAATGCAGAAATCTTTTACTTGCCCAAAAGGAACTGGCATGGAAAGATAGCAGTGGTAGTGCCATCTCTGATTAATATATGAATGTAAGCATTACTTTATTTTTAGACTAGTTTCTAATGATTAAGTAATCAGTCCTGTAAAGCAAATGCTTCTTAACTTTTAATAGTGTAAGTATATTCTATACTTTGCTAAGAAAAATGGAAACATATAGGTATCTACTTCAGTTAAAAAAATGCTGTTTACAGATGTTTTCACAGATTTTTTGTAGTGGTTGATCCCTTATTCATAAATTTCAATTTGACAAAAATGATTATCAAATTACTTTTAAAATGTTTTTAATGTCAACTGCTGCTATTGGCATAAGAGTGTGGCTTTGTCTCTTTGGTCTCTGACTAAATTTTGCTGTGAATAAAAATAGGTGGTCACATATAAAGGTATCCAAACCCATAATTTTTGAAGGTGGTTAGACCAGATGTACAGCTGCTCTTGCTGTAATAAAGCCAGTGATACAGATTTCAGAATTAGTAGATATAAGAATCAAGACGATAAACCTCTCACTGATGCCCTTATTAACTCATGGATTAAATCAAAATATCTAGCTCTGAGCCCCTCTCAATTTCATCTATATCTTGTGGCTAAAGCCAAATGCCATAACAAAGAGTATTTTTTTTACCTCTTAAATCATCTCAGGTTACTTATTACACAGAAACTGAAGTCCTTTTACCCTTATAATGTATATCTCTCCCATCAAATGAAAGGTACAGAAGGTAGGATCATTCAGAAAACACTGGAGTGTTGAATCCAGGGCAAATCATATGTTTGTTTGTGTTTAAGCACCTAAAAGTGGCATAATAGTAGATATAGGTTAACTCTAGAAAAGAGTGGAAGTAGTTTGCTTTTGCAGGCCAGGAAAACATGCTTAAAAAGTAAAAGGTAAATTAAATGAGCTTGAAAAAAGGTGAAATAATATGGTTCATTGTCTTTTTCAATTTGTGCTGCTTAGTCATAAAATAACGGACATTCAGTTTTAAACCTTTGTTATAGTCACTAGTATATACATACCAGATTGAAATATATTTCAAAGAAAACACATCAGGTCATTCCGCTTAACGTGACTTTTGTTGAGAAGTAAAAGTTTGTGTCGGATATAAAAATAAACCAAGTTTAGGGTTGCTCAGATCACTCATCAGACTCGTTACTCCAGAAGTAATCCTGCAGGGTATGCTGGGACATCACTATAGGTACAGCAGTCTGAAGTGTGAAACTCAAACCAAACTCTAGGAAAGTGCTGCTACTGGTTGAGGATATTGAGTCCATAGGAGCCTCCACAACCAAAGTAATTCTGGCTTCAGCCGGTCAGAGTTTGAGATGTGATGGTACTTTGGGCTCAAGGGACATAGTTTTCCAGCTCCAGCCAGGAAAGGCTGACTTCAAATGAGTGACTGGTGGATATCCCCAGGGAGGACCTTTCATGGGAAGTAATGAGCCACAGAGGGATCTGGGAATCCAGTTGATTGTGATGCGGAACGGGGACAATAATGAGGTCAGGCCTGGGCAGCAGGGTAACTTGTGTTTGCTGCCAGGAGCCCTTACTGATGTTGGGATGTGATGAAAAGTGCTGTTACCATTTAATGTGGCCTTTTCAGGGGGGGTTGGTTTGTTTTTTTTATGTTGTAACTCTGAAGCCTCTTTAGCTTCATCATTGCCCTCTACTATCAGTTCAAGCTTCTGAATTGGGCGCTCTGATTTAGGGATTGTGTGGTTTTGCCACATAGTACTGTCTGAGATAGGAAGGATGTTTCTCAGACCCTTTTTCCTTTTGTAACTGAAATGCAGACTGTTGCAGAACAAAGAGTTTCTTGACTGTAGGGGGTGGAGGGAGAAATCAGAAATGAAAGCTTCCTTAAGAGCCAAACTACTTTGTGATTTTAAAAACAAGATAAAAATTGTATTATTCATCTTTGCATTAGAAACCTGCAGAGACCTGACATCTCTTGGATAGTAGAAATGTTTATACAGTGTATTTGGGACAGATGTGAGCTTGCTCCAACCCTTGCTCTGAGCTGAAAGAAAGGTTTTGGTGCATCAAGTATCCCTTTGATTAAATTTCATTTATTCACAAAGGATAAAAAGGCAATTGTGTAAAAACTGATTATTTTTTTTAGCCTAGTAGAAATCAACAATAGGAGGCTCTTCATTTGCTAACCATTTCAAGCCTCTTGTAGTGACCACGTTAACATAAATCCTTTTTTTTTTTTAATCAGATAATGCTACCATGACTACTCTGCCTCTGTGTGGGTTTTCTGTTTTGTTTTTCCTTTTGTTTGGTGGTGGTGGGGAATGTTTGGAGAGGAATTTCAGTTTATTTTTAGGGGATGAGTTGGTTTGTTTAATCTGCTTTGGCTGTTTTTGTGTTTCTTCTCTGTCCTATATGATCACAGGCATATTGTTCCCTTATACAGCTTCACTAATTGATACTCAAGCAATGTACAAGTCTTGTGCCTGCTGTATCAGGCTCCAAGAAAATCCTGTCTTTGATAGTTCTTTGGTTGCTAACTCCTATGGTTCCAGCAGGAGATTTGGGTTTTATTACATAAGAACCAAAAGCAGGTGCATACACCACCAATGTAAGGAATCACGCTGATAGAGGGTAACCACCAGTACTCTGATTTTTGTGAACACACTTGTGTGTCAGAACATGTAAGTTGTTGATCTGCAGTGCCCTGCACTGGGAAACGTTTGGATTCCCCCGTTCATTCTCACATCTTGAGTTTATCTGCTGTACTTTAAGCACTGTCATGTGAAGAGCAGTCCCAGAGAGCCACAAGAGAAGTATGAATGGCTTTGTACTCAGTACTTGTGCAAAAAAACCTGACAGACTCTTGGAAACAGCTATTCGCTTTTCAGCTAGAGCATCGTTTATTTTGACAAAAAAGGAGAGTAGCAAAATGAAAAGTTCTTGCTATTAGCGTAAAAATTTCAACACACACTCAGGTAAAAGGCTGGGAATATTGTACCCTTTATACTGTTAGAAAAATGTCATGTTGCCTCTTTAAAGAGCAGGAAATATAAATACTATAAAATTGCTACACTATATGTTAACAAGTGTTACAGTTAATTTTAAAAGAAAAAACGGTGGGAATAGCCCTCTACAACAGGGAATTATTGCTTTTTGAGGTTCATGGGCAGCAATTCCTCTATCATGCCTCAAGCAAGACTCCTGACCACATACCAGGTAATGGGGTTAAACTGTAGAAATCCATTGGGGCCAAATGGGGAAGAGGTTCTGCAGCCTCTTCAGTTTGTGGTGAGGGCTGGGAGAGAAAAGTGGGAGCATGAGGCAAACTGCAAGGCTCTCTATGTTTTGGAGCAGGGTTTTGCTTCTCAATCTCTGTAATCAAGTACGAGGCCAGCTGAAGTCTATGGAAAAAGTCCCATCTCCTATAACAGCTTGGCCCCTGCAGTGCTGTGCTCATTAAGGTGTTGTCTGACCATGTGCTATGTAGGGGTTTTTCTTGGTTTGTCATTTAAATCAGACATACAAATATAAAAATGGGGCAAACACTATGTATTGCCTGAAGGGCTGCACATTCTTGCAGAATTGGATGGATTATACCAGGGCATCACCACAGAATTTTTATCTCTGACAGCCTTCTTCATACTTTGTTCAGGATACACAATAGCCTTACAGCCCCTCTGAACTTGAATAGTCTCCGATATGCTGTTGTGTATAAATTGACTCAATTCTCCATTTACTGTTTTTTTTTTTTTTTTTTGTAGGGAAATTTCTATGGTTTTGCACAACCACACAGCAGCAAATGCTTCTGGGTGCAAATTGCCTCTTTAACACATGAATGGGGATGGAAGGATTGGGTTTTTTCCTAATGGTGTCATAGTATCTTGGAAATATAAAGCCTGTTTGCATAGGTCAGTATTGGGTCAGTGAGTAACATGGCTTTGGCACAGCAGGCAAATGTAGCAAGGCTTGGGATTGCTGTATTTCCTGTTGATTTGCTTCCATGTTGTAGGGGCAGTTAATTATTTAGGGGGATAGAAAACAACCCCATAACGTGATGGTTAGAGGACTTGCTTGTGACAGTCTGATTCAAGAGACAAAAAAAAAAATCAAAATACTGAAATATTCATTGGACACGAGTAGAAGAGCAGGGTGCCCCAGTGCTTGTGGCCTCTCCTGCAAAGGGAGGAGGTGAGTGCAAGTCCTATAAGGGAGAGGCTCTCCTTGAATCCAGGTCACTCCATACTGGATGGTGCTTTTGGTTACTGTCTATTCAGTAAAAATGGGATCTTCACCCCCTCATGTATCCATGTCTAATTTTCCTTGAGGGGGTGGGGTGAATGATATGACCCAAAATGGAAACAATTTATTTTTGTTTGTCAAGAAAAAAATGAAAACATTTCCTTTTGGTTCTATCTAAACTGTCTGATTTTTTCAAATCGTGCTCCACGCTAGCAAATTGATTACTGACGCAGCCCCATTCAGATTGTTTTAATGTTTATTTGTTTTCACAAACCTTCTTGATAACTTTTAGTAAGGCCTTATCTCAATTAAGAAGGTGACTTTATTCTTCATATAATCCTGTCATGGTGGTATTTTTCTTTTTTTAAGCAAACTTGTAAATTATTTGTTCCAGCAAAACTGTTATGTGAAATGCACTCAACAGACTTAAATAGTTTGGCACTCCTGATGCGTAGCCCAGCCTCTTGAACTGAAGATCATCCTTCCTCTCTAGAGGCTTCCTTTATGCTCATCAGCAAAGCTGATGTTACTTTTCTTCCACGTTTACGTGCTATGTTTCTTCCGTGCATTTCTAGCTTTGTAAGACTAAGGTACGAAACAAAAACCAGCACATACTCCCTGTGGTATGTGTGTGTATGTCATCCATCACACCTGTCTGTGCCAAGGGTTTGTTTCCACTGGATGACAATTGTACAGAGTTTCCTTTTGATGAAAACTAGATTTTCAGTCTTTAGAGTTTCTTTTCACCTAACTCTGAGCAAACTCATTGACTTTCTGTAAGATAATTTCCACTGTCAGTAACCAGGAGGCAGAGGTGGGATCTTGGAGAAGGGAGCGGGTGTGAAAGCACTCTCTAACCATTTTCTGCAGTCACAGTTACTGGGACAGCTGAAGGACTCATTTCCACAGAGCAGATACTGGGTTATCCTCCCCGGCCCATGCTGAGGAGAAGCTAGGAGTACGGAGAGCAATTAACTCTTTCTCGGTGCTGATTGTGTGTGTTCTCAAGTGAGGTTCACAGAAGGTCTGGTGCGTGTACATACAGCCTTGATGTGTTTCTGCAAGAACCTGGTTAGTGTTTGTCCTGCAATAATAAAACTGAATCCTCTTACTAGTAGGTGTAGTTACTTCATTCAGAATAAAATGAGCTCTCTAAAAGGTTTAACTTTGCTCTATTATATGCCTTATACAGTGTAGAAGATCAATTTTTGTCTCCTGATAATAGGCGCCTATATTAGAATATAAATGATGTTCATGGCTTTTGGGTGGCACTGCATACAGATTAGCAGCAGCTCCTGCAACATACGGAAAACTAAAGAAAATATGAGCATTTCTGGGGCAATCTTTTGATTGCTGCTTCTTTTGCTATGTTGTTTTTTCTGCTTTTAAGCCTTTACATGGTTTTGCAAAAATTAAGGCTGTTTACAGAAAAGAGCTATTCTGTTTTTGAGAGTAGAACTTCTCTATGGATAGCAACGATCCTTTGCAGTATATGCCACAGGATACGATGTGGGGGTAAACAAGGCATCTCTAAAGGAATTTTACCTTCTGAAAATGCTAAGTTCCTTGAGCTTGGCAGTGGGGACAAGATTCAAAATTATACAGGTCCTTGGTACTGTTCTGCTGCTGGTGCTTAGTCGTAGCAGTCAGGCGAGAAGAGCAGTATTCAGTATCAGCTGGAGGAAGCAGAAAGGGAAGAGCATAATAAATAGTCAGATTTATCTTTGTGCTGTATATGCTAGTATATATTGAAGAAGAGACTGCTCTTAACGTTTAAAACATGTAATTGGTCATGTTTACCTGTTACACTCTATTTTCTATCTTATCTCACAGAATTAGAAAAAATATTCAAATCCTATTCCAACATTATTTAGAAAACTTGATTATCAAAGTAAACATTTCAGTAGTTAAAAACTCTTTAGTGACCATGCAGAAGCTGCGTATGTAACTTCGTAATATAAAATAATAAAAAAGCTTGCTTTTTTACTCACAAGTGGTATTCAAAATAAAAACTTCTGAGTATTGTATATTTGAGGTAAAAGTGGCTGTGTCTATAGAGGCTTCTAGAAGGTAGAGGCACTACTAATTTTTTATGATTTTATATAAAAAGAATATTACCACATCCTCAAATTTCATATCCGATAACAGTAATTTATCATTATTATGTCATTGCAACTTAAGATTTTTTTATTTGACAGGAACAGTAAAACTTTTGCTTGCTCTCTCCGTTTTGTACTGCTTCTTTATTAGACTATAGTCTCTGCACAGAAGGGAGCCGTGTCTTCTTTTACATTTACATAGCACTTAGTTTCAGTTGTACCCATAGGATGCTAAGAACAGGAAACAATAAGGCTTCAACAAGTAAAACTGTAATGTAATGTTTGATTAATACGTGCCGGTGGTGCAGCTGGGATCCCAGTGACTCTAGAAGTGGGAACTGCAAGGGTGGCTGCTGCTCAGCCCCGCTGTGGTATGCAACTGATTCTCACACCATGAAGAAAAGAGTTCAAATATAGTATGTCCTCTTTGACAGAATGACTCCTTCTCCACTTCAGGATGCACCTAGTAAAAATCTGAGTGCATCAAAGTTGGTTGTGGGTATCCAGAAGGCCTGTGAATATCTAACTGCTTGGTTTGCTGGCAGTTCGAAAGAATTGTATGGAAAATGACCAAGCGTGACTTAAAACAAAATCAGTTTTCCCATTTTTGGAAATTATCAGCAAATCAAAAGTAAAAACAATTTAATGCTTTTGGATTTAAGCAATTTAAAGATTTTTATAAATTAAAAAATAATCAAAGGAAATGCCAGAACAAGATACTTGGTGTTGAAAAGTTCATATTTCAATGTCAGGAAGGTTTTGAATTTTTTTCCCTTTTTTCTTGGAGAAAAAAAACAAAACAAAACAAAAAAACCCAAAACATGAGCAATTTAGCAGAAGTAAAGCAGGATACTTTAAAAAGTTCTAGTGTAGATGAATCTGCAATTATTACTCCCAAAGAAATGTTTGCCAAAGCTATCACATTGCTCTAAGACCAGCATGTTATCGGAGCAGTGGCTTTTCCTCTCCTGTGTCCCAAGGGACAGAGGTTTGAACAATTCCTACCATGCTCTCCGTCAGCTGGTGGTGCTGGCGAAGCCCTGGCAGCAAACCCCGTTCCTCCTGGAGCTGGTGGGTGCCATCTGGGTTGTAGGGTGGCTTCAGTTTGAGCAAGGATGGGGTGTGAAATATTGCAAAAAATGCTTCCTTCCAGAAGGTAGAGGCTGTAAGGATCACCTCCATACTAAGGGATTCTTCTTCAAAATAAACTGGATTTTTATGGTGATATTTGAGTTCTGTCATTCTACACATGCACGCACACAGATCTGCTGTTTCATGGGATTTTAGAGAGCCCTAACTTTGCATGAGAAAGAGATTCAAAGTCTCCTCTGACTTGAATAATTCTAGCATTAAGGTAACACAGCTGTGTTTGAAAATAGGCCAGATGAAGAGAGACTTTTTTCCCTTTTCTTCTTTTCTCTGCAATGTGTCTCCTAAGGCAGAACAGGGAAGGGGATCGCTTGCAGCAGGCAGCCAAGTGTGGTTTGGGCAGAAAAAGGGGCTTGGCTTGTACAAACCTTTCAGCAGTCCTGGGTGACCCCACCAGATCCTGTAACCTCAAGTCTTTGTGATCTGAGGTACTGTGGCATCAGGCTCCCCTTGCACCACAAGAAGTTTTCATAATGCATGACTTTTATTAGAGGTGGGATCTCTGTTATAAACTCTGTATTGTAAAGAGAAACAGGCTTAGTAAATTTTAAAAATTTTAAAAATAACTCTACCAATAAGGCTTCAAGAATAGTAACACAACAGAGTAACTGTTTCACTGCTCAAAAAACTACTGCTTCAACAGCACATTTAAGACTGCCTTTGCACAAACTTAAAATGAGCTGTAACACCTTTTAGTTATCAGTTCTAAGTGATTTTAAAGTAATTATTGACTATACTAATAATTCATAACTACATGAAAGTATTTTAATTTTAAATTAAAAATTACTGCCTCTGTGAAAAAAATAATTTTTTCTTCTTGTTTTTAAAACCTGAGTGTAATATCTTTTCAGGTTTTCTTACTTTTATTTTGTGTAATTTAAAGCACCAGTATGTAGTTCTAATGCTGATTTGTTTTCAATACTAAGTGTGTTTGTAAATTTAGGACCAAATGTAAACTGGAAATGCCATAGTGTGAATTGTCATGTAAAAGATTTTATAGTCTATAAACACAAGCACAACTGTGAAATGCAGGGACTATTTTAGAATGTTTTATTTTCTGAGAGGAGTAGAGGCTGATACACGTTCAAGATGCTTTAGCAAGTACTCTCTCAATCCCTTGAGTGACTCCACTCCAGCAATAGCCCTGTTGCTTGCTTTTCAAAGTGAACTAACGTATGTAGAGTGAAATTACTACTGTAAAATTACTGGAAAATCTGTGGAATTACTACCATTGACTCCACTGTATTTCTCTTAAGACTGAATTTTTTCTTTATTTTTAGGCTCTTTGCATTTTTGCATTATAGCAGCATGTATTGAAAGAGCGCTAAGTGTGCTTCATGCATTCCTTCCAAGTGTCACCCTTAGATGGATGCATGAGGAGCTGAAAGTGCTGGGATAAGGGACCAGCTTGGCCCAGTTAGCCAGATCATTTGTAGGCTGAATGGGATGGAGAAGTGCGTTCCCCATCAGTGCTAGCTGTCAGCCTGGGCTGGGGATGAGTGTATTGATTCCTGAGCTTTTCTAACATTTACTTTGACTCTCATATTTCAGAGTATGGCAAAGCCAGTTAAGATACTTTACAGCTCGTAATGTGGATTGCATTCAGTGTGCACAGGCTCTGAGCTCGAAAGCAGGACAAGCCCTATTGCTTTTAACGGTTCTCATCATGCAGGATGCTGGGACAATGGCTCTGTGGGGAAAACAGCTCTGTGTTTGGCAAAGCAAAGGACATAAAGCAAGAATGGGATGCATTTCAAAGAGGCGTTTTGCCTAATGTTTATTTGAAGCCCACAGACTGACTTAATCAAAGAAGGAAAAGTGAATTGAATACATTCAGTGTACTTGGAGTAAGTAATTAACTATTGGTTTTCTGACAAGATCACACCTGATGGCCAAAACCTTTGAATAGGAGCAGAAGAGAGACACTTGGCTTGATTAATTAAACCTCAGAAGTGCCCTCCTCATCACTGTTACTGTCAGGGAACCAGGAGTCAAGGTGGGCTAGAAAAAGCAGGTCGGGCTGCCATACCGCTTTTCAAAGAGCAGGGACTTCATTGAGGAGAGACTGTGAATGCCCTCACCAAATTCCTTGTCTAGTCTAAAGGAGCATTAAATCTAGTAGGGGATAAGCTCTAGAAACAGACCCACAAAGCGCGTTTTTCCATGATTGTTCTTCTGATTATCAGTCATGTTCCACATTGAATAAAGCTAATAAATTACACTGTAATCTGAAATAATGTGAGCAGCTCAATTGAGGTGTTGGAGCTACATGAGCTGGAAGGAAGCAGAGTGTGGCCAGAGTCTGGCGCTGCAGCCGGTGGCTGCTCTTACCCCCTGGACAGCGGCAGTGTTGAGAAATGCTATGTTGTGCTCCCTCCTCCCCTTTCCTCTGCACAGCTCTCAGGGCAATTTTTTTCAAAGACAGTTGTTTCATGCCTTATAATAAGGGAAAAATTTTTATATTTAACAATTTTGCAATATAACTTGCAATATGCACAGAGAAATTTAAGTTTAAAAGCAGACAATTTTAAAAAAGAGTGACTTATAATGTAAGCAAACATCAGGGGTATGAGAGCAGGGCTTTTTAAATTAGTGTTATAAAAAATACAAGGCCAACTTTTAACAGGTATTTTGAATAAAACCACAATTTTCTAAACCTAGTATCTTATTCTGGGGTTCCCTGCCATAATGCCAAATTTTATTTCATACTTTAATATTTTTTTTTTTTTTTCCTTAATATAATGTCTCTAAATGGGCCATGATCTCCGTAACGCTTGTGCTGAAGTCTAAGCCAAGGAGTTCAGGTCAGGCAGGGCAGGAATCAGCCTGGGCCTGTGTATCCATCCCTCTGTAGCCACAGCAGTGCACTGGTGGTTTCTTTCTCCCTCTGCCTTTCCTCAGCACCTGCCCTGCACTCTCTCCAGTGGCTGCACCATTGCTTTTTGTATTCCCTGTGGAGCCTGCTCCTTAACATGCATCAGTGAGGCTGAGAGAGTTTTATTCCCTGCTAGAAAAGTGTTCACTGTGGCGATGATTAGGGAAACTGGAATTAGTGAACACATTAAATGTTACTGCTCAGCTGCTGTTTCTTGTGATGTTCCCTTTCTGTTTCATTAAGGCCATATCCTGCAACTGGATCTGCCATGGCATGTATGCCCATATAGATATATAGGTATTTTGTGTGCCCTTTTGTATATGCCTGTATGTGTTGCCTGCAAACCTTACTTGCTTTATCTATTTTAACTTTAAACATGACAGAAGAGAGAACATAGCAAATCTCATAACTTTAGATAGATACTTGTGTGTTTATTTTCTGTAAATATGCTGCATTATTGAAAGAAAAACTTATAATTTTCTTGTGCTCAAACTAAAAATGGTATGTCTTGACATTGGTAAATCACTCAGTTTATATAGATTGTACCTTGAGTTTCTCTAAAATTGAAATGCACAGACAATAAGCTCTTTTGTGTTCAGTCTGGCTGAAATGCATTGAAAAAATTGTATTTCCTGGCCTTCATTTCTGCTCTATTACCAATGCAGATGCGCTCTTTGCAGTATGGTAAATACCAGTGTTAGAAAGAAAGGTTGTCACTTAGAGCAAGTTTAATATTCAGTTTCTTCTCTGTAAATATATACAATTTGATTAATGTAATTCTCTGGAAAGCAGTGCCTTTGACTTTGAAATTTACCTTTTAAGGCCAAACTATAAAATAATCCCTTAAATTCACCTTTCTTGGAGCACCTGAACCAATCAGACATGCTATTTTCTGGTAGTCCAGAAGAAAAGGTGACAAAGTCAGAAGTTGTCTGCTGTACGCTAGACCTGGATGGTACTGTTGGAAGTTCTCGGAATACTCATATATACTGGAGCACCATCAAATTACTGGCTGTCACACTAGGAAAGAGGCAGTGGTTTTCTTTTTCTTACCTTTCTAAACCATCGTTGAGCTGCTCTGATCTACACCATTGTCTGGCTTTACCCCAGAGTAAAGGCTGTTGTAGGCTATGGCTTCCAGGAGACATGAGCCACTTCACCCACAGCAGCGCAGCATCCCTTGTCCCAAACAGCCCATACCCTTCCGAGGAGGACACATGGGTCTCTGTGCTTGAGCTATCACCTCTCTGCTCTGTACTTTGTGGGGATGAAGGAGGAGCGCTCCTTCCTTCGGCCTCTTGCTGAAGCAAAAAACTCAGTGCAGGCACCTCTACTTCAGGTTTGGAGCTGCTGCAGAGATAACTGGGGCAGTGACATAGGGCTAAATGTAAAATCAGAATTAATATTTCATAATTTGTATGTAATCTGATATTGCACACATTTTTTGTATATTCTTCTGTATGTTGTTGCACCAGTTTGATGTAGAAACCCTAGAATTTGTTAAATATCGGTCAGCCCACATTATCATATGGTCTCTTCTACCCATAGAATCTGTAAATCTATTATAACAGCTGGATTTATAAAGCACAGGGGTCAAAACAATCAGCAATCATGCAGGCAGCCAGGTGGCTGAGACAACAACCCCTGCCCCTGGGGTGGCTGCTCCTTGTCCTCCGCAAGACTTGTACTTTCTGTAGTCCACATCTCTCGTGCATGGTCCATTGCCCCTTCCAGCCAGAGCCAAAAGACACTTTTGGAGCAGCCACATTTTTTTCTTTCAGGTGTGCTGTGAGGTACAGCTCTGGCAGTGCTCATTAGAAGGCTGCCCTGGCACCCCGGCAGAGCGCTGGGGTTGGAGGGGCAGCAGCGCTGACGTGCTCTGTGGGGCATAGCGGAGGTTCTTGCATGCGCGCTGGCACCAGCGCTCTTGTCTGCATGCACGTTGTTTCACAGATACCAACCCAAGTTCATAATTTTATCTTGTCTTACATATGCTTCTCCCCTTGTTTCTCTGGCAGGACAGTGCAAGAGTGGTGTGCTGTTTCACACATTATTTCAGATGCGGATGTTTCAGCAGTGCTATGTAAACATAACCACATTTAGAAAAAATGGGAATAAAAAATGCTGCACGCAGCCAAGTTAATGCTGCTATAAAAATCCGAATACGTTCTTGTTTTTCTAATGTTTGAGCTGAAAATGTGATATTGAATTATCTTATTTATCTTTGTACTTAAAGTGTGTGTAAAAATTAAAAGCCACTGCTCTTTAGAAGCAAATATCAGTCCACTTTATCTTCCTGATGTACTGTAAACTGCACACACAGAGGAGGTTAGTAGCTGAATGGGGGATGATTATGAAGATGAATGAGTGGCCGGGAGACAGAGTCAGTTTAATGAGCTGAGCAGTAAGGAGGCTGTAATTTTTATAGATTAGCACTGAACTTGTCACTTACTGGCTGATACAACAACTTAGTTTTAGAATTACAGTATGTCAGAAATGAGCTCAACAAGCTCAAAACCAGTGGCAATCTGATTATCTCCCACGTAATCCAAATTACAAGTGTAGTTCTCCTGGATGTGTATTGCCTCTTCCTGAAGTTCTATCTGTTGTAGGTAACGAGCAGAACCCAGACATGTGCGTGATTAGTCGTATGTCAGATGATATTTTTTTTTTTTTTCCTGTGCCGGCGGAGCCTTTGGGCAGCCTCCCACCCCCAAGCTCTCTTGTGTCGAATCAGCTCAGCTCACTGGCAGACATCTGTCCCGAGGGAAGTGGCCAGTGTGGGAAAGGAAACAGTGAATTCCCAGGACCACCAATTTCCTAGAGAAACTGTTGAAGATACAGTACTTTCTTATGTTACCATCACTTTGAGTCCTTGTGCTAGCCTCTATAACTACCTCCTAATATGTCTGCTCATCTCTGTAGGTTTGTCACCAGGGCTCGTGGGCTTTCGCTGCTCAGTAAGAGCTCCCAGTCCAACAGGCTGAAGGTGGAGTCCCTTTCCCTGCACTGCTGGATTTGGAGGCAGAGGAAGCTTGTGATCCTTTAGTCTGTTACGAACAACTGCTTGTCCCAGTGTCCCCAAGAAACCCATGCTTCCCAGCAACATCAGGCATGTAATATCTTAATTGACCTTGGGGATGAGGACTCCTCTAGGTTTGATCTCGCCACAGGTCTACTTGGCATGGGTGAGCCGAGGACCTGGTTCCTGTTAGGGAAGGCAGCAGCAGAACCACCACCTAGGCTGATTTATTTTTCACAAGCCGAGTGAAAGCCATGATCCCCTAGTCTGGCACCATTCCCAGAAGTGTTATTTTACAGGCGTGATGCTTTTGATAACAGCATCACTTCTGGAGTAGCGTACAAGGGATAATTATTGTTCCACAAGCAGATAACAGTGTTGATTTCTCCCCCTCATAATTCACTCAGGCTGTAGGTTGGTTTGTTGGAAGGAGTGTTTTGGTTTTAGACGGCTCTGGGACAGAATGGGGGAAGGCCAGATTTGGGTTTATTAAGAAAATGGGTATCTGTAATTCTGGAGATAGCTCTTGCAGCCAGCTGTAGACAGAACTGTTGTGGCTCCGTTTGTTGTTGGGGACCTGAATTTGACTTTGAGCCAAGCCCTGGGCTCTAGTCCTCTGTTGTGGCAGTGTTTCCCTTAGAGACTGCTTTATACAAGGATGTGCGTTTGCAGTGTGGGGTTTCTCATGTACCATGGTAAGGTTTTTCTACTAGTGTCTACTCTCAAGCCCTTCTTCTGGGTGGTTAACCTTTCCAGTGAACACATACTTCATTTCAAAAGCTTGGTTTTCTCCTGATATTTACACTGCACAAGTGCAGCAAAGGCAGTATAATCCCGTTAACATGAAAGCTGGTTTTCCTTTCCTCAGCCACTCACCTGCCATTTCACCCTAGGAATTACTTTTACCCTCTGTCTCTCCTTCTCTACCCATAAAACCAAAGCAATGGTGTTGTCTGCCTTTGTTCAGCCCCCTGAGAGTTTTCAGCCACTGCAGGGTGTAATGTAGTTACTATTACTGCTGTGCATCGTATAAGTAAATAGTTTCACTTGTAACAAATAGCAGTAACTCAGTAAAACTATTTTTAAAATAAAGTATGAGCTTCTTGATCAGCTTTGCTGACAGCTGTCAGCAGCCAAAGGCAGAGGGCTCTGTGCTGCCCTTGGGCAGACTCAAATCCTGCCATGCTTCTCCCTACACCTGCCCTATCTCCTCACCTCATTTTCTGCTTCTGGATCACAGTCTCAGGAGTGGTGGGTCCTCATGAACATGAAGATGTGACCACATGGCTCTTGATGACTGCCACCAGCACATGAAAGTAAAGCTTTTAAAAAAAAATATTTTTCCCATGTGCTTTCTGAGCATTAGTTAAGTAACAATGTTAATCTGTCAGGACCTGAACAGATGAGTCAGTGATATTTTTTTTTGTGTGTAATCTTGTCTTTTTAAATGTAAGTGCCTACTTTTTAAATGACCTATTTAAAGAAAAATAACACATTGACCTTTTAAAACCACTATGCCAGACCTTCTTAAGAGATTTGGCACTGACATTTTTGTCATAATGGAAGATTCATTAAGGTCAGTGATAAATTTGCTGCAATAAATACAGAAGAATTAAGAGCTCATCAGCATTACCACAGCGTAATGCTCAGTGGATTGAATTATGTACTTAGAAAGATGAATCTGTGGCAATTGGCAAGCTTCAAGAGGAAAGCTGTATGTGTGTGCGGACATGTGAGTGCACATGTGTGAGAGGGAAGGCAGAGGAAATGAGGGGACGAAAAAGGAATTTAAGAAAGCAAAACATTTTTTCACTCATTTTGTAGTCCAGTAATATTTAGAGTAGTCATGACAAATAGCATGATTGTACTCTCATTCACTGCCTTGTAATTGATGTTTCTTGTGGTAAATGCTGTGGTATGACTGGGTATCTGTCCTGCTCTCCTCCCCTTGCAGAGTACACACTGTCTTTTAAGCCATATTTAGTGCAAACAACAGTATTGATCGTGATTGATGAAGCAGTGTGAGAGGGTCAACCCTTTACCTGCCCCCTAGAGTAATTGGGCTGCAGTTTGTTAAAGGGTAACAGAAGATATATTAAAAATGAAGAAATGCACTAAGTGGCTGCGAGCTGTGTTCCCAGCTGTTCAGAACATCTATTCCATAATATGGAGCATCAATCTAATTCTCTGCGCAGGGAAGGAGCATGGCAAGTCAAACGCCTCCGATAGGCAGTCCTCACCAGCAAGATACAATGTTCAATTTAAGGAAAGATTGAAGAACATCAGTCTTCCCTTAAAACAATTTGTACAGAATAAATTTGGTACTTGCCAGCTATTCCCACAGAGGGAAACTGATAATAGGACAGAGAAAATCATGTAACATGATTTAGGATTCCCAGAATGGGATTACTGTTGGTAATAAAACAGGAGGGAGGCAGGAGAGAGAAGAGCTGACAGTAAGCCTGATGTTAATTCAGAATGCTCTCGAACCCTGGAAATTCATCGGGGCTGTGGGTGCTGGATACCCCTCAGCATCAGGACTCGGTGTGAATGCGGGTTCAGCACACTTGCAGATACTGGCTCCGAGTGCCTCAGCTGGAGCTGCTGGGTGCAAGTTCCTTTGAAAACCTGGCCCTTAGGGCTAATGTATCCTACAAAATAATCCTCTGTTGAAAACTGGTGTCAGCCACTGAAGTGGCACCACATGTGGCTTCCCTTTTGTCTTTCTTTTTGGCAAAATAATTTACAGGACAGGTTCAGCTACATCTATGCTTACATCCCATATTGGTAATAAAAAACAACTTCTGTGAAGCTTAAGACTAGATTCTGCTGCAGGTCACCCAGGTCAGCCCCTACATACCACCTGGAGCAGACTGACTGAGAGTTTCTTCTAAGGGCCCCTCTTCTATGCTACTTATACTGGGTGGCAGCTCAATTTATTTATTTGCTGTGTAGTTAAAGGTAGAAGTCACCCTATTTGAGACTGCTTGCTCCATCTTCTGAAAGTACAAAAGGGAGGATAAAGTGTAACAGATGTTAAGTGCACAAATTTACTTCAAGACCCAGCTAGCTTTAGTTGTCCTTACACAATTATTACTTACACAATGTGGCACATAAACTATATGCCCAAGTCTTTTTTTTTTTGGCGGGGATCTCAGCTGTATTACGGTATAAATTGGAAGGCTGCACAGGTAATGATGCTGGAAGGGATTTTACCTAGAGAAGGAAGAACTGGTGCTCTAAAAAAGCTTGGTACCAAAGATCCAGTGGTTAGAGGATGGAGAGAGAGGTATAGTCAGCCCTAAAGTTAATGCATCCATTTAGAAGATCTTGGTGGTATGGGCCTGCAGCAAATCCCGAAGTCCCACGGGGCAGGAGGTCAAACCCTTGCTTCTCTGCCCTCCTTTTCTTCTCTTTGCTAAGTTGCATGTCATTACCAGGCATCTCGTAACAATGGCACTGTGAAAGAAAAGATGGAATTTGGTTTCATCACCATAAAATCATTAGTGTCCACTTCATTTAAATAAAATCATTAGTGTCCACTTCATTTAAAGTCTCTCTTCACAGAGCAGAAGCTGTGCTCTAAACAGCTGAGGAGCTGAGTCCTACTGTGCCTTACAATAACAAACCTTGATATATAGAGATATATTCTTTCAAAGCTCTACTGTAACTAAAATATATTTCTCTGATCCTAATTTTAGTATGGTTTTAGTGGGTGAAACTGGCAATTTCCAAAACCAGATTTTATCAAAAAAATGATCTTGTGCCTATACTGAATGTCATTGACATGTTTCTGAAAAATATTGAAATCTTTTGAATACCATTAGAATAGTAAATTTCCTTTCTTTAATTGTTATTTAAATTGCAATATTTTAAATTAGTGATTTTTTTCTGTGACATTGTCATTTTCTTGAGGCCAACCATGATTTGGGGAGACAGCAGACAGTATCCTTGGAGTGATATGTAGCTTTTAATTATGTATTTCCTTTCTTCTGCATAGTAAGCAATGATGACATTTTAGTCATTTTTCCTATGGAATGCACACTAGCCATTGGAAAGAAAGTGGTGGGTCCTCGTGATATATGTTGGAGTACCTGTATGTATATAACGTGTAATGCTAAATTTAGAACTGTACAGAAATGTTCTTAACACACAAGTTTCCCCCATCTCAGGTCCCCCCAGCTCCTGACCAAAATGCCCCCAGTGCATCCTGTCCCACAGAATCACTTGCTCTCGTAGTTTGTGCATGCAGATAGTGGTATGTAAACTCTTTAGGGAGGAAGCTACCTGGACAAAAAGCAAAGGGACACAGGGGACATCACTTGCATAGACCTTTCCCCTTAGGGCCTTATTTCAGCAAAAAGAAATTAACTTTAAGATGGTGGAGGAAGTTCTTTACACTAATGCTGCTGTTTAAGACTTCCTGAAACACAAGAAATCTGCAGTCTTGAAGCTGAGATGAGGAAGTCGAGTATATATACTGTGATCATTTGTATTTATAAACAGAAGTTTCATCACTGGTATTTGAATGTAGGTTCTCCTTCAAGGCATGCTCAACCCCGAGCTGAGAAGAGGCCTAGTCAGAATTAATGCAACTCAGCCTTAAACCTCTGAACCTAAAATCAGAGCCTGAAAGAAGAGTTTGCATTTAAGTTCAATTGTAAATTCATTTTTAACCAACTTTAAAAATCTGCCTTTGAATTGATGTAATGGTTTTCAATGTGGGAACCTTGGAAAACTTTCTTGGGGTCCATGAAAGAAAATAAAGACTGTATATGCCATAGAATATATACACCTTATTTATACGCTGTACAGCAACCTGCAAGTGTGACATCTTTAGTGAATGCTTTTAGAGGCCCTATTGATCCAAAGAGTATGAAAGTAACAAAAAAAGAGTTCACTAAGTAATAATGAACAAAAATGTGTTAGTTTACAAGGAACGAATGATATGCTTAAAGATCTCCTTTAGTTTTTTAGCAATATCGTTCTTATTTTATAAATAAGGCACATTTTTAATACCTGCAGAAGAGAGACTTAGAGGAATATCTACCAATCAAGTGCCACTTACCATTTGTCCTTGTATTTCGCAGTGAACTGAAATACATACTTATAATTTTATCATGCTTTTTTGCTTCCTGTTGCCTAATACACTGAGATGAACTATTGAGGCGGAAACAAAATTAGGGACTTCCATTTAGATGCATTAGTCACACAGTAAGGTAATCAGCTAGTTAGAAATGGCATCATAAACTTGTCTCAGTGGAGCATATTTACTTTTTTCCCAGAAGCCACCCTGTTGGAATAAAAGCTGTAGTCAGGAGGAGAAGGGTGATTAACAGGATTTAAAATATTTAGGGTTTTTTAATATTATGTAATTACTGCCTGGCTCAGTTTGCCTAAATGATGATGATAGTAGTAGTATAATTAAAGAAAAAAAATTAGTATGGAGTAAACAAAACCAGCCTACTCACTGCTGCCTCCTTTCCCCTAAAATAACCAGATAGGGTCTAGTCCTGAGAAACGGCACTTCAGAGGGAGGTTATCACTTCAGGCAAAGCCAGACAAAAAAAGCGAGGTGATTTTTGGTTTCTTTTGCTGAGTTCTCCCTGTGTTCGCATGCAGACACAACGTGCTCCTTCCCCAAGTCAGCGCTGCTGGGGCCTCCCCCGTGCCCTCCTGGGCAGCTCAGTCCCAGTGCCGGGTCATGTCCCCCGTTATTGCCATCAGAAAGGCAGTGTGGCTGGGGGGATGGAGGTGGTATCAGTGTGGGGGCTCTGCTGCCACCTGCTCAGCGTGGCCAGTGACTGTCGGAGGCATGGAAAGCAGAGCAAGATGCTGCTTTCCAGGAGGTGAAGGGATAGCCCTAAGTTTATTGAGACCTATGCAAAAGACCCTGTCTGTTTTTAATGAACGAGGCCAGGTTTTGCATTTGTGTTCAGCCAGCAATTAGTAGGAGAGCAGGTTATGCAGTGTTTGTGGCAAAATTGCGAAGGTGTACTCTGATGTCTGGAAAGGTTTTAAATACAAGATTCATGAGCTAAGTGTGCTTTAAGATCACTGAGTAACTAAAAACCTAGGGCAGGTAGTGGTTAATTACCATCAGTGTAGTACAGTGTGGATGATAATGATAATAACAGTCTGAACGGGCTGACAAGCTTTGCTATTAGGCAGAGAAAATGATGATAAATGTCTGCCTAAAGTCTTGTGTTTAAACTCTTGCTGACTTCTCATCTGAAGTGCATTCTTGAGAGGTCAGAGGCTTCAGAGGCTTCTTGCCCAGTTATTCTATGTTGAACTTGTTCTATATTTTTATATATTTCAACTATTTTTTGTCTTTCTGTGACTTTTTTTGATGTTGAAATGCCTGCTAAGTACAGTAGTTACTTTGTAGTGAAGAGTAGATGGTATTTAAGCACAAAATGCCTTGAAAAGTTCCTTGTCCTATTTGTTATAAGTATGCATTCATGTGAATAAGTTACATGACACTTCTATATTTTTATTTGTTTGAGGTGTGGAGTTTTGGTTTTCAGCGGTGGGTTTTTTCAAGAGTTTTAAAAGTCGTCTGGGAACGTGACTTTTGCAACTTCATTCCTGTAAGTGTCTTTGACCCATGTAGCATATAAAAGGGGTTAGTAACTGCACCAATAATAGCTGATGCTTTCACTTCTCAGCAAGCGCTTAATAAACAAGAAGAGTAGAGAAGAATGTTTGAATAGTCAGGAAGGAAAAATGAAGTGAAGGGGTTGCAGACAGTAAATCATATGATTAAGATATGCGAATTCACTCCACAGTTTCCATATGAGGTTGCTCAGGCTGCAGTTTCTTGGCAGTTTGACATCACACTGACTGTTTTCCACATATGTCAAAAGTTGTCCTTTAAAAAGGATAGACCTGTATTCTGTTGTCCTAGTTGAGAGCGCTGCATTTTGCTTTCCCTTTCTCCAAGGGAACCTGCTGCCTGAGGGCACTTTATAAGCACCTTTTATGGGGTTCTCTAGAGTTCCCAAGTTGTTGAATCTTGCTTGTTAGCCTTGTGGATGGCCCAACAAGTAGGTGAACACAAAAAGTCAAATCAGCCTTTCGAAAGAAAACATTGTCTAATATCCCTGTTCAAAGCATAACATGAGTATGCAGGTTTTAACTTAATAGTAGACTTAATGTTTAGGTAGAACTATTTCATCCAAGTAGGTCTCATTTGCTGATCTGGTGAATAATTATTGGTAAATGAAAGCATGTGTTTTGTTGCATACAAATTGACTCATGCCTGAATTAGGCAATGGGAGCTATATAGCAAACAACAGAGCAAATAAACTTGTACATGTTCCATTCTCAAAGAATTGCAGATTTCTAAATGTCCTTCACAGACTTACTCAAAACGTGGTTCCCCTGGCAAAGCAGATATCAACAGGACTGCTTGCAGAGTAAGGTGTTATACATATTGATAGAGTATAATGCAGAGGAATTACAAAATTTGGTAGAAAATGAGTAATAGCAAGAGTGGTTTGCTTTTTTTTTTTCTTCTCAAGTAGAAAAAGAAATGCTTATTTTAGAGGCAAAATAGAAAATAAAAAAAGTTATGTCTTTTTTTCCCTACCAGAGTAAAAACCCTATGGAGGTAGATCTGTATGCCTGACTATAAACACTGTTCCCAAGAACTAAGTTTCCCCTTATATTAACTTCCCTCAACTATCATTTGCTTTGCAAGCAAAGGTATTGCATATGAACCCGAAATGGGGAGCAAAAAAAATGACATGGGAGAAAAGCAAGCTGCTGATGTGAAAGCGTGGAAGTGCAGTCTCTGGCTGTGCGTTTGCCTCTGTAGCAGGAAATCGTTTCTCTGCCCAGGAGAGCGTACTCTGCGGCCTGAGCGGGGAGCCAGGCGTGCTGGGGAGCTCAGCGGCACAGCTGCTGCTGGGGCCACTTTGCATGCCTTCAAGAGGCAGCCAAACTAGAATGTAGAGGTGCTCACCCAAAAATCCAATGTTGGCTGCCCTAGGTGTGTTACAGCATCCTCTTTCACTCAGTAAGCATTTTAGTCAATGTATGTATTTCTGGAAAATATTGATTACTATGTATTACAGAATTTTTCATTTACCTTATCGAAGTCTCGCAGATACTGTGTGAGTGATAAAAGATCTGAGCTTTGAAATTGGATACATCTGAAGCAAGAAAAAGATGGATCTATCCTAAGAGGATTGTGACTTAAAGGGATGAAGTTATCCTTGTTATATCCTATTCTTTACATGAGTAGAGTTGCAAAGCAGAGGATAACGTTTTTTAAAATGCTGAAGTGACTTGAGACCCTACGTTTGATTCTAAGAAGACTTCAGCTACTCATATCCTTGGATATGCTTCAGCCTTGCAACTATGATCAAGTTTAAAAGGAGTAAACAGGGAAATAAAAGCCACCACGTCGGCTAAAGCTGCTTTTATCTTTTCCAAGTCCTGGCAGTACTAATGCTGAGTTAAATGTGCTAGATGTGGTAATGTAAGGTGCTGATTTCATTCCCTTCCTTCTTGGGGTGGAGGACAACTATTGCCCCTTTATACTTTGTGTCATGGAGTCCACCTTGACCAGGTACCCATCTCTTTGGTCCAGGCAGAAGGCCAGGTGTGGCCTGACCTGGCTTCCACTGCTGTGAAGCACTTACTATTCAGATAAACTCACAATTATTAAAAGTGTTTCAGGCACTCCATTAGTTGTAACAGAAGAAAGAGACATTGAGCAAGACAGCAGGGTGAAAGGGCTGCTGTTCCCTAGAGACCGCCTGGTGCAGTGAGCTCAGCCGCAAAGCCAGTGGCTGCTCCTTTCAGCGCATGCTTTCCTGAATGGGAAAAACAGGGTGAGTCCTGCCCTAGAGGCAGAAATTGTCCTGAGCATTTCTAAGACCACCTCAGGAGCCCCTATTCAGCAATGACCGCCTGCCAAAGCAGGGCTTCAGCCACTTACTGTGTGTAATGGGTTGTCAAACAACTTTTTTGCTACAGCCATAATAAGGCTATTTAAATAATAAATTAAACACTGGTTCTTTTTAAATGCTATTATCTAGAAGGAGAGGCATTAAATTTCCTCTAGATCCTCTTGGAGAAAGATCTAGCACGTCTGTTATTACCTCATGGTGATGTTTCCTGAAGCTCCTGTTTTCTCTGTGAAGATCCTTGTTTTATCATCCCCGAGACAGCTACCAGGCAGCCTCCCTTACCCTCCATCTTCTGCATAATGTCACTGGCATTCCCAAAAGACTGAAGCTTGAGCTTTTACTGAGATTTTAATTCAAAGCAAACACACAGGTAGTAATCTCTAAGCCATGAGCTGATGCTGTTAAGTATGGTATAAAATGCAAAAATGTCATCTCTGTGCCTCTCCTTCCATTTAGAAGCACCAAAACACTTTCAGCAATAAATGCCATTTAAAGAATTATTAAGATTTCATATGTTCTGTTTGGCAAAGAGGATTAATTATTCTTCCTGCTTAGTTTCTATTCAGGCAATAAATCAAATGACATTAAGCTAGTTTGCTCTTTTTAAACTGTTTAGTTTAAAAGAAAAAAGAGATCTCTCTGTTTGTTTTTCACAAATGCCTAGATGATTCATGTTAAAACAATTTGAAGCAATGTCAAATTAAGCATTTCAGTAGGGTTTTTTGTTCCATTAAAACCTGGTTTCTGTTTCCTTAACACCTGGCTCCTGCAAACCAATGCTTTTTTGGTATCTCCCAGTAAGTTTAATTTATTTTACAAAAAGGGTGCTTTCAAAGTAGTTCTAGACCTGTACGTGCTTCCTTAAAATTAATAGGATTGGTGGTGTTGGGTCACAGCTGATGGTCGAAGTGCTCTCAGGGTGTTCACTGATACTACAGCTCCAGCTGGGAATGAGTCCAAAGGCCAAATGAATTCCAGCTCCCTTTCTACTCATGAGTGCAGTCCAGGCTGAGGGTGCTTAGAAGGGCAACACACAGAAATGTGTCTTTATATTGATGTTCTGGTGTTGGGAGGGTGGAGGGGATGGGGGAGAAAAAGGGAGAAGTTGTAAATTCCTGCTGCAGGGCCAGGAGAGCCTGATTTCATGCAAATTAAACTCAGTGAGAGCTTGAACTCTTTAGTCTATAGATTGTATTTTGTGAAGGACTTATTAAGAAGGTTCCCTGCAGACAGCATCCAGTAATCTGCTCACTAAGCTCCAAAGGCCCATTAGATCTGCAAAACAGATTTTCTTACGATTTCTTTGTCTTCCTGCTCATTGGCAGCCACGAGGGCGGCAGTGCAGGCTGTTCTGGTGTCCTAGGTAAAACATAAAACCACATCAAAAGAGAAAAGAAACTGGTCAAGAAATTACAACAATAAAAAAAAAGAAATAATCTCTAAAGTTATAGTAAGGTCTTTAGCACTTGCATCTCCTCTTCTTCTCTTGGGGATCATCGCAGAAACCCCCGTGCAATCCCAAACCTCTTATGTGGGAGGTCAGTGGGTGCAGAGAGGAGTGCAGAGCCCCCACCTGCTGCCTCCCATGCTCAAAGGGCCACTCTTGCTCTGGCCCCGCTATGCTCCTTGACACCTTCCTGAAACCTGAGCACCGTCCCGGCCGAGGCTCGGCACCCCGGGAGCTCCCTTTCTGGGACAGGCGCCCTGCGGAGAAGCAGGTCTGGGGCCGCCCGTGCTGCGTGGAAACACGCCCGGGGCTCTCCTGCGGGGTCTGTGCTCTAGGGTATTTTCTTCTTGCCTAAACAAACGTAATTCAGAATGAAAGAACTGTTTGGTCTCTGAGTACGGGAAAACAGGACAGACAGAGGTTATTTTGGCTCATCCAGCTCATTTGTGTTTGTGAAATTTAGTCCCTTTAATGGGTTCTGGTAGTTTAATGTTTCTTATCCCACTGGTCTTCCAAATAGAAAAATGCTAACAATATATCTTACTTCAGCCTTTCAAGTGATCCTCGTGAAACACTTTCATTTGCAGTGTAATGAGAACTATCAGGTATTATTGTTAAGGGCTGCTTCAGTCCTAGCTGGATACCAATTCACCTCTCGAGCTTGAAGAATAGTGTATTTCACTCCACATCATTTGCTCCTTTTTTCATCTCCTTTTTTGTTTAGCTGGAAGGATTGACACTAGAAAAGCTCATTTCATGAAATAAGTAGTTCTTGAAGTGATGGGTGACAAAGGGATATGCTTTAAAGTGAACAGCAACACAATTCTCTAGTTATCCAACCTGCGACGTTAAGTCTACTCACAGAGTGCTGGAACGGCTGGAGTCAAACTCCCATGCAATCTCTTGCAGGCAGGCTGTGCTCACTCCAGCATGCTCGCCAAATACGTGTTAGGCGATCTGCAAAGGAAATATATATCACTTAACCTCTCTTTCTCAGTTTCTGCCTCTCTAAATCAGGGAAATTATTTTTATCGCATACACTGGTCATAATGCATTTATAGCTATACATAGGGCAACAGTATTACCTCTCTTCTGTACATTAGGAAACTGTCTCAGAAACCTAGAGAGGTTAAGTTTCTTCCAAGGGGACGCATTCTGGGGCCAGCCAGGATGGCTCACAACGTAGCTGATTTTGGCCCCAACACTGAGGATGACACTAATTTGAGTGAGAAAGTTGTCAAGCTCTCCTGATCTCACATTGCGTTATCTTTTGGTTTTGGTTGGTTGTTTTGGTTTGGTTTTCAAATGAATAATAAATCACCTCTCTTGCATCTTCTATGCTTAGTTCCTAGCTTTGCAAGCATAATTCTGTGCTTACCCAAAGAAGAACTGTAGCACCATGAGTCAACATCACTGCCCTGTAATCCACCTCTAGCTAACACTGCCGCAAAAAGCAAGTGATGAGAGCCAGGCTGGGGCAGCTGTCATGGTGAAAAGGGGACAAATATTAAAGCTGTCCTCCCCTGGCAGAATCCTAGCTGGAATGCAGCACTGCAAACACCATCCGCTTTCTCCTGCAAATGAGGCCTTGCAGGGTGCAGTGGCCCTGCCTGGTAGAGAAGGAGGGAAATTCTACACCTGTGCATCGCAGCCCCTATGGATTTGGGCTCAGCCTTTGCTAGTAAGTGCAAACTATTATTAACTCTAAGTCATGTAACTTGAGTCTAGAACTCAAGCCCAGTTAGCTCCTCTCTCGATTTGTGACCATCCAATGATATAAAAAAATCGCTTCTTTTTTGCAAGTTTTTCAATTTTATTTTTAAACCAAATGTCACTCTCGGATATTTGCTAGGCATTTGAATAAACAAAACCAAAAACCCAAAAACCCCCAAAATCCCTCCAGAATTTTATAGGAAGGGTTTTGGAAAGATATAAAACTGTCGCAGGACTTCTGTTAGTGCATAACAGAACAGCTTCAGTGTCTCAGCTCCTCAAACCTCTGAGAGAAACTTCCATTACAGAAATATCATGCAGATCTTAGAATGATGTCTGTAAGTGGCCACCAGTTCCTGAAAGCTTCCTGCATTCATCTCCATAAAGATAAATAAATTCAGGGGTTAAAATAAGTTTGTATGTTTCCGTAGGAAGCACAGCTATGAGTGATGCACTTGTTAGTGTCTCCACTTCTGTTGAGGCAAGGTGGACAGCTGATTGTAATATGCTTGTTAAAAGAAAAAAAAAAAAAAAAGGTGTTACTGATGAACTGCTTCTTGAATTCATTTAAGCAGTTGATGAAGCAGAGACTGTGGCATTTCAGTTAAGTATCTGAAACTGGTACAGTGGTAGCTGCTTTGACCTGGAGGCTCATGTTGTAAGGCTTCTGCATACAGGGTCCTACCATACTCAAGCTCTGTCCTGGAGAGACACTAAACGTTTCTCTGTATTTTATGACTATAGACTTTCACATTTCTTCTTTGTCCATCACTGAAATAACTGGGTGTTTTGGTTAACAAATCATACCTTTAGTTTGAATATCCACTCAAGCTCTCTCTCCTTCTGTTTTTTCTAATTATGTATTGAAGAAACATCATCTTCCTAAGTAATTTAGTCAGTAACTAGGGATTCTCAAGCCCTTCTCTGATTTCCAAAAGATCATATTAAGTGCTGCCTCTTGTGTAATGAATAAGTACTTATCTCTCCTGCCTTGTATTCTTCCCAACCTGAGAACAGCCTCTGCTCTTTTGTCCCTTCTAATCTCAGGCTATCAGGAAAGCTTCTATTACTTCAAGGCTGATATCACTTGAAGTACCTTGGCTTAAGCCCATTTCCCTAAAGATTTAAGGGATTTTTCTTCTTGGATCTTAAAAAAATATCACTATTTAAAAATAATGTGGCATTAAAGCCCAGTTAAAAACTCTGCCCTTGTTTCTCCTCTTTAAAGCTAATGGACAAGAAAGGCTCATTTGGCAAAAAAATACTAAGCCCCAAATTGCCATTTCATTAAGTAAGTTCCAATTCCATTATTATGATTGCTATTAAAATTTGAGGAAGGCCAGAAGATTTATTAATAACTAAAAGAAAATCACAACATCCAGGCTATAACATTTTGGGTGGTTGAAGCAGATATTAAAGATATCTGAGTAAAAAAAAGCTATTGCAATCAACAAAACCCCCAAGGTCAAATAGGTCATTAGTAATAGATAATCATAGATAATTATTATTATTATCTATTGCTACAGATAATCAAGGATAATTATTATTATCTGTAACTACTGAATACTATATATTATTAGCTAAAAGATAATTTGCCATCTTCATGGGAGAAATTCACCATATACCTACATTCATATTAAGTTATCTAGCTCTTGTTCCTTAAATTCAGGCACTTCTGTAAATTCAGTTTAACCTCTTCCATAAAGTGCTTTGCACGTGTTTTCTATTATTATTTTCCTTGGCACATGGAAGTCCCTTTAAAATTTCATGTATGCATTTAAATCAGGTTCTACTATTCTTCAGGGTTGTATAATTTAACAAAAATGTTATTTTTATCAGTGTTTTAAAATGTATTTTAACATCTTATTCTGTGGTATAATTGCCTATTAAATTCTATATGACAGTTAAAAACCACTGCATGCTGTAAACTGTCCCATGAAGGTTTTTTTATATGTTACATCTTTCCCTTTATTAGAGCACATGAGTCCTAGGTGCACGTAGTTCTTCCATGCCGAGATTTAACAGGAGCCACATAATTTACCCAGGTTGTACAGTACCATTTTAAAGAGAAACTAAACAAAGAGCCTTATTCTTCTGAAGTGCTGCTGTGTGCTTCGTAGCCCCAGCCAAAGCCAACGAGAGCTAAACGAACTCCGCACTTCTGATTCAGACCACAAACTTTGATACTCTGCTAAAAATAAATGGCACATGCACGGCACTTCCAACCAAGCCAGCAGATACAGTGCCGTGTCTCTGAAGAGCTGTGCAGCAGCAAACCAGGGTGCAGGTGCGGCAAAAGGCAGCCAGGTCCCCCATCCTGTGAACGTGTAGGCATGTCATGAGCTTTACTCACACCAGTGGTTTCGTTGATGCTCTCATGAGATTACTCACATATTAACATTTAAACACACGTACATTTTACAAAGGTGACTAACTTGGATTTCAAAATTGCCAAGAGTAACATATTGGGGGGAAAAAAAGACCTGCTATGAAATCGTTGTGGAACTGTTTTGAAAGTTTTTATACTGTATTTTCTTGGCCTTTGATAATGGATGTTAGGAGAAAGCACAGAATAATCCCTTATAAAATAGAGGGTTGGAGTTTTTTTTAAAGGTATTTTTCTATTTTAAAATTACCAAAAATGAAGAAATAAAGTTAAGATAAAACTTTTAATAAGAAGAAGAATTTATTTTGGCAAAACTGAAATTTTCAAGGAAGAAGTTTCCTCAGCTTCTGAGATCCACAGAGACTGTAACAATGAGATTTTTATATGCCCTAGAAAAAGTAGAATTATTAATTATGTATCTGGTTTAAACAATTATAATTTTGCAGCTTACATCTGAAGTTTGGTTGTTTTGGTGTTTTTTTGTGTTTGTTTTTTTTTTTTTTTTTTTTTTACAGTCCTGGTATGTACCAACATATATATTTTGGTCATATACTAAAACATTTTTAAAAATCAAAAATAAGATTGCTTGTCCCACCTGCTGCTTTACTACTTTTTAAATGATTGTTCACAGTATATGGTAACTATACTGCTTTATCATTCATCATAGGTCTTTTAGATCCTCATTAGCATTCAAAAGATTATCATTCTTCTAAGGTTCTGGGTTAATTCCCTTTGATTGCTGTATACGTCTCGACTATTTTGTGAATGCATTTTGTCTGTCAAGCAGGTCCTTACCATCAGCATGGTCCCCATTGTGTAAATTATGCTGTCTCTAAGCAGCCTTCATGAAAGCAGTCTGCACCTTGCTGGATGTCGTTCCCCTGATATTTAAGTCCTGCCTGGGAATGCTACTTCTACTTTCCATGGTAGATGGCATCTGTTGTAGCTTTTTCGTAGATCTAGAGAAAGGCTACAACTGGTATCGATAACGTTTGGGGAATTTGGGATGTTTTGTGTTTTTTGTGACAGTGGGTTTTTGGACAGTGGTCTGAACCAGTTATCTTTTGAAGGAACCTGCTGGTATTTGAGTGTAGTGTTTGTGAGAATGAGGAAATCTATATTTTCTATACATTTTTAGATGCATCAAAACACTGCTAAGAGCACCACCAGCTGGTGCTGGTGGACAAGCACAGGACATGGCAGTGCGGCACCAGCCACGTATCCACCACGCCTGCTTCTCACCAACCCATAGAGCGTCTGTTGCCACAACATTGCTTTATTCCCCATGTTCAGACATGCAAACTTCATTTCAGCCTTCTCCCAAGCAGAAAAGGTATCTGATATCCTATTTCCATCTACTTGGATGCAGCTGGTGGCTCAGCCCCTGTGGGAATGTTTCTTTCACAGGCTCCATTAGGCTCCTTTCCTTGTGGCTCATTTTGTCCCCACCAGTCTTCCAAGTATAAGCTGGCTTCAAACACAATAAGTGCTTTCCTGTTACATAGACTTCTATCCTCAAAAAGTTCCTGGGTTTCCCAGGCACCTGCTGTAATTCAATCTGTCTTGGTGGCAACCAGAAGTGTCTGTGAACAAAATGTTATTTGGCAGGCAAGGGCAAACAGGTGTCCTATAGCATGAAGGAGCACGTGTTCCTGCCCTCTTGTAGCCCCCTGCGCCTGAATAAATCAGTGCTCCATGAAGCATAAGGCTGAAATCAGACCCACATTGTGGAACAGCAAGGCATAGGTGTTCAGGCAGTATTAACAAGGCTAGACAGTAAGTTTGGGAAACAACAACAAGGAGTAATAATATCTGTTTTGTAGCTCTGACCGGTAAAGGAGCCTGCATTTCCTCACCTAGAGTGATGGAAAAGCCATAGGGAACGTGAACAAACCAGCTTTCGTGTATGTGGTAGGGCAACACCGCATGAGACTTAGAACTGGATCCTCTACTTCATTACAAGGCAATGAACCTCTTTCAGTGCCGAGTTCACACTGAGATTTTGGCTCTGGTTACTGTATTGGCAACAGAGTTGTGCACAAGCTACAGGCGGCTCCAGGGAAATAGCAGGAAGGCCCCCCAATGTATGAATTAGAGTTATCCAGATGGGGCATAACACAGGCTGTATAAGCATCTGATGATCAAGGCAGGAGATAATGATTCATATGTTGGAGCTATTCCTAGAATTATTGTGGGGAAGCTCAATAGTGTGGTCCTGTGACCCTCAAAGCTCTGGAGAGGTGTTAAAACAAAGATCAGGAAATTTCATGGAAGGGGGAAAAATAAAGTTACTTTTGCAGGAAAGCACCTGTGAAAACAGGCAGGACTTTAAAGGAAGGTTTGTCTCTGTTAATACTCCTACTTTGTCAACATCTTAAAAGAGATATTTAGCACCCTGAGCTGAAAACACGGCACGTGTTTCAGCAAGAGGTAATTCTGAGATTTCAGAAACAAGGCTATTTCTGTGCTACCTTGGTATACAGGATACTAAGTCATAGGAAACATTCTGGTGCTCAACAGAAATGTGTATTTACAAAACAAATTGCCATGTGGATCCACAGTAAACATAGTTGTGGTAAAGTTAAAACAAGGCTAAACACCTTGCTTATATGTTATATTCACAATCTCTAATAAATGGGAAGTGGGGAGAAAAAAAATAGAAAAAAAAAAAAGCCACTGGGAAAGATAAAGTAATTCTTGTAAGTTCATGCAGGTAATCATACAGTAACTAACTTGAAATCGTAGACCCTGGATGCGGTCCCATGATAGACTGTCTCTAAGAACACAGCCCAAAAGGAATAACCTGCATGTGTAGAGAGGAACGTTAAAGTCTGTACTACAAAATTTAGCAGAGATGGTCAGTTACTGGCAGAAAGTCTGAGACGCTGGTTTTTTTTTTTAATACCTGCTTTATTTGTAGCAGAATGGATTTCACTGTAAAACACCACCGTTGTTTCAGTGCTCTAGACTAGCCAAAAACCATTTCACTGTAATCTGCCCTACAATCATTAAAATATAGATATTTTTACAGGTAGGGAATAATGACATAGTTAGTAGTTTCTGACAGGTAAAGAAACTTTAGGGAAAGAAATTAATAATTAGTAAAGTAACATTGCCATAAAATTGGTCCCAATTAGGGTATTTTCAAACCATAGGGAGAACCAGCTCTGAAGAAGTGATACACTGATGGTGTTACTAACAGTGCTTGAACTCCCCAAAAGTGGCAGGCATGTATGTAGTTGTCCCACTGATGTTGCTAACGAGTCTGCTTTGGTGTGCTGTTCTGCTGGAGCAGAGGAAGGGTGCACATGCAGCCCCTGCTGACAGCCCAGGCACGCAAGGGCAAACTCAGGGATTGCCTGCAGCCAGATGGTAGTTTTGTCCCTAACCCATTTCACAGGTTGCTGGTGTGTGTATTTAAATAAAAGCTGGTGTTTCTTGGTAAAAGCCAGTACTTGCCATCCTTTTTGAGGTTTAAGAACCCACAACCATTGTCTAACTTTTCTGAGAATGAAGAATTTACACTATCTCCTGTAGTATTTACTTTATCTTAGCTTCTCTCTGGCTGGTTTTTCAGCGCTGGCATGCAAGCAGAACTTCCTGCAGAAGCAATGCTGCTCGCTGTGTTTTGCAGGCTGGCCACAAACTTGTTACTGCCGGGCACCTGTGCTCCGGGGCACGAGGCCAGCCAACTTGATAGCAGGCACTGCTTCGTCCTGACAGACGGGGATTAACGTCCCTGGCCATGAGATCGTGTACTTTATACATATCAAGTATTCCGGACAAGATTTCCAGCGGGGGCCATCCTAGCTGTAGTCCATACTTAGTTTCTGCTGCTCCCTTTAGGAGATTGTGCTGTCACTAATCTGGTCTCAGACTGGTTTTCCAAAAAATTGGGAGTTTTCAGACAAGCCTGACTGCCTCGCAAGTTAGTAACGTGAGGCAGTAGGGCAGCGTGGTGTGCAGGGAGGTCTTACAACTAATTCAGGACCCAGGGGCAGAAATGCTCCAGTTGATACGAGGGGAGCTCATTGCGATGTCCCTTCTCAGAGGTCACAGCTCCAGGGTGCTCAGGGCATTCCCCTGTTTGCTGATCCCAGCTCTGCAGTGGGGAATTAGGAAAAAAGTCACGCCAGCAAATACCAGGCCAAGTGACAGGCTGCGTCGCGTGCTCCAGGGACAGTAGAAGCGAGAGGTACAGCTTCTGTAGACAAAGGATAAACAGCTAGAGACAAGTTCATGTTTATTTGCTACTTTGACTTGTTCTGACAGAACAAGATCAGATATGCTAGGACTCATCCTTAGGACTGTACAAATGTGTGCAAGGCTTACTAATTGATAAAAAATGAATACAGTCACAAGTAGGACAAATAAAAACTAGGGTGGATCAAATCACCTGCTTAAAGTATACTGCAAAGCATAAATGATAGTGCTAAAATGTTAGTGCATGTCAGATATTAGCTAACCATATGGTATTTGTTACGATTGTAAAATATTCTTGATACGCGAACTCAACTTGTTTTAGGGAAAGATTTTTAAAAAAGAAAAGATTTATTCTCTTTCTTTAGCTCTGTTGCTTTTCTGATATAACGTTTGCAGTCTTAGCTTTATCTTTTGCCATCAAGACTTAAAATATGGATCTTACGGACCTTGGGAACCCTGCTGCTGACCACTAGTAGTAGCAGATCTGGCTTTTAGTACCGTAAACATTAGCAACGAACTGGTAGCTGCCAAACTTGGCACACGATATTCTAACAATGGCGGTCACAGAGTAGAAGTGAAATTGTTCTGTTTTCTTTTGAAGGAACCTGGATATTTTCTCAAGATGTATTTTCTGTGCACAGCTTACAAATGTTTCATGAGAATGGAGCTATGCAATACATAGCATGTCATCTTAGAAAATGCTTGCAGAGCTGTTATTGAGTTCCCACGTAGAACATGGCAATCAGAATTTGCTCAATTTTTAGGTAAAGAACAGATGGATAAATCTGTTCTGGATACACAAGAAAACCTCAGTCTCATGCAAAACGCACACTGGAATCCAGGCTACCGTATTCCATTTTGGCTGGCCTTCCCCCCGCAAGGTACAGACTGCACTGTTGGCTTGTCCTGTGCACCTGTGTGCAATGTTCAAAGACCAGCCGGTCCTTGTGGTTTTGTACTATTTCTGCTTATTCGTCTTATTCTTTGTAGTACTCCTGGCCCGGCAGGAAATAACAAAAACATCACTTTCTAGTAGTCTGTTCCTGGAAGACTTGTAGTCCAGTTTTTCAGTTTAATAGCTCAGTCCTACATGAGCAAAACTCGATGTTTTTTCCAATGTTTGTGCCTCTAGTACGAGACCATCTCTGGGGTGGGTTAAGCATCATGAACTTCTGAGCCTTCCCAGGTTTGCTCATTTGTGATATGAAAGAGTATCTATCTTAGTAAGATTCTAGGTCTTATGAGGTAATTACAGCTAATGGAAATCTAATGCAGATTTCTACTTATTACTGCCGTGTGCACATAATTCTTATCAAAATTCAAAAGAGTTAAAGATTTAAATGGTTGAAGGAATTTGGAGCAATATTAGGTATCACATCTCTTTTCTCTTGGATGCAGAGGACAGAGGCACGTTTCTTCTGACCTAATTCCTCAATCAGTTGAAAGTCACCAGGAAAAGCACAGGCTAGTATTGCGCTCACTGCATATGCTTACAGTTTGATAGCATCGCACCCATTCCTTTATGTTGTAAAGGCAGAAATAAAATACATTTATGTCCACCTTTGAAAATGTCGAAAGCTGAGTTTTAATTCTGTTAGTACATCAAGAATAAAGAAATAAATACTCCCTCGCAAACTGCTAACTTTGAAATTTTGACCCCAACACTGGCACATTTCTCAAGATGAACACATAACCCAGAATTTTTTGAGAGAGAAATTATGATCATCCTTGACTGCAAGTCCGCATTATGATCTTACTTTGACTTAAATGGGTATTGCGGGAGTTCTTTTATGAAATAATACAGCATTTCTCTCAAGAAATGAGATGAGAAGCTGGGCCAGTCTGTCAAAATAACAGTTATTTGAGTCTGCAGTACCTCGTAGATACAACTTGATTTCTCAGTCAGACTTGCTACTACAGTTATGTTCTGAGTACAGGAAAATATTGTTGCATCTCAGATGCTGGCTAAGCACAAATTATTGGTAAATACCGACTCTACCATCCCTTGATCAAAAGACAGGGAAGTGGTCTGTGTCTGAGACTGACCCATCTAGACTTCATCCCTGCCTAACTTTGAGTCTTATCTAAGTGAGCTAGAGATGAAACTTTGGTTTGTCCCAGAGCCGCCCTCCCCTCTGCACCATCATATCTAGTTGGGTCAGCTGTTGCCATTCCCCTGGCTGGCTGCAGGCCCTTCTCACAGCTTTCCAGTTTGGGGGGGCTGGCCACTGTGTGTCATTTATGGCCTCTTTGGTGGGGAGGATCTCCAGGAGGGAGATGTGGTAGCAAACAGCTGTGCCCTCAACGTTTGGAGCTCAGCAGAACTGTGTGGGAATGGAACAACCTTTATAATTTGCTTTTATTAAAGTATTTTGATAGGTCAAATACATACAGTAGGGTTCCCAGGCTTGAATGCATGCCAGGAGAGAAGAGGGGAAGCAAGTTGGGGCTGATACTTTCTGCAGTCTGCACTCACGCGTGCTGTTCTGACCAAGAATACAAATGTTGCTATCAGTGCTACATGCTGATGTTTTTTGGTGCAGAGGTAACTCCAGAAGTACCTCAAAATCATGTTCAGAGGCATTTACCATTTCAGTTTGGTAAGAAATATTCTAGAGACAATTTCTCTATCAGCATAAGCGAAAAAAAGGCTGTACAAAGGTTCACAATGACCCTTCCAGTTTGATGTAGACAAACTCGGTAGCTGCCACAGGCAGCAGTGGCCAACCTGCAGCTCCTAGAGCCACTTGCCGGTCATACACCAGTCATGGAGCTCACGTGCTATGACCGTATTATGTGACTTATTGTAAGGCTGTGCTGTCCTAGGAGTAATGCAGTCTTCCATCCAATCCAGAGCACAGCATCCATGGCAGACAGGCTGGAGGGGCTTCTGAAGCCAGTATTGCCAGGTCACCACGGAGTCACCAGCAGGTCCAGGTGGTGTCATTCCTCATCGGTATTAGTAGTCCCCCAGGAAATCACTGTCACAGCTCACCTGTGAGCATCTCTCACAGCCCCTCCTCTTCCCTTCATTTTTCCAACACATATGGCATGTTGTATAACAAGTTTGTAGCTCTTCACAATGTGATTTTCAAAGGCGATTTATGATCAGAAAGTTTGGTCTCTCCTATATAGTGTTTGAGAAATTATAATTTTATTGGAGAGAGAATTGTTTTGCTTGAAGGTCTGTCAAAGGTTTGGGTTTTGCTGGGTCAGACTTACTCCCTGAGGGGAGTTTTTGATGGAAGTTAGCTTCAGGAAACTAGAAGTGTATATTTTTCACACTACTATTAAATGTTTGAAGCTTACTTAGTACTGAAGTATGGTTATTAATAGCACAGTTCTGGATATGATATAAATATGGCTATGGGAAGATTTCAAACTGATGCTTGGAGGTGTTGTTTGAAAACTTGTGATATTATTAAAAGAGAGTTTTATGAATTTCTAAAATCTCTGTGTATTAACCCCATCATCCTGAGCTACTAATGCAAAAGTTCCAAATTCAGAAAGTTTAGATGCTAACCAATCTTTAATGTTTTGTTTTTTCTCTTTCTTTCAAGGAGATTAAATGGTATTAAATTTCATGAAATATTAAAATATTGATGTTAAAAACTTAAGGAATGCACTCATTGAATTTCCAAAAGCTACATCTTTGTCATCCTTTGTGTTCTATGGCATGTTTTTATCACAACCAGATTATTTAGATAGATATTTAATAAAGTATAAATAGAAAATATTTCTTTGTGTGCAACTTGAACAAATAAGATTATAGGAATCTTGATATTGTCATTTCGTGAATTCCTTTTATATTTAGATTTAATTTATTGTTAATTCAAAGTTGTCTTTCATTTCATTAGAAAGGCTAAATTTTTGTGAGGGAGGAAATTCCTGTATGTATGAGACTATGCATGTGTGCTTCAGGGTGCCAAGTGTCCTTGAGATGTTCCTGAACACATTTTGCTGATCCAGTAAGTGCTGCGCTGTATCTGCCTAATTGGAATAAGGTTTCATTATCAATACTTTCCACCCAATTACACAGATTCCTTCACTGGACGCAGTGTCATGTTGTTGTTACTAAATGTAAACACTAATAGGAAAGACCAGTCCGTAAGAAAAATAAAAACCGGTTTGCGAAGCTAGCTAGTAGCATCTTTTTTAAATATATATGTTCGGGACGTTGTGGATATTAGCTCGTGGGGTTTACGCTTGTTTCAATGGTCCCTTAAGAAAATTTTTGTAAATTTAAAAAGTTTATCTCCTGAAACAGTGGATTGCTTCAGTATCTCAGCAGCTTATACAGAGTCTTACCCTTTTGCCATCTGGCTGCACCTTGAACAAACTAACTCAGAAAACAACTCTGTCCTTGACTTTCAAGCCTTTTGAGTCAGGTCAGTAGTTTCTGCATGTGCAAAAGGTGGCAAAAAACCCAAGTGTCAAACTAAAATGAATTTACAGAAAAATGTATTTATGGAGTTTGATTCAAAAAGAAAAGGTTGGTTCAGACCTGGTATGAAATTCTCTGTTTTTATACTAAGGAGGACTTTTTACTATTATTTAAGTAATATTTCCCAGGGAAAAAAAATACTAAATTTGTGGTTTAAGAATGTTTTAATGCAATCTTTTAGTGCAAGACATTTTGGAAATATTAAAAAGAGATTTGCAGTTAATTGAACATTACAATTACCATTTCAAAAAATGTAAACGTTTGATGGCATCTCAGTCAGTTTGTGGGAGCCACTTCAGCCAGAATTGATAAGAAGAAATGAGACTGTATTTTACTTATAAAGAATTTTGGCCTATTTCTCTTAGTGTCAGTACATTCTTTATAATTACATACATCCTGAAAAATGGCTACCTTTGAGAATGACCTGACTATAGCTGGAATCTGCATATTTTCTTTTTTTTTTTTTCTTAATGCTTTTATATTAATATTTAAAATATGTATATGCATATATAATTATCATCGCGGGTACATGAATAACTGATAGTGGCTTCTGAGCACAGAATGAAAAAAGCAACTTAATTTAAAAAGTCAACACCACAAATAGACAATACTTATTTCACCAAATAATTGTTTTTTCTAGTCCAAATTCCTAGGATGACTGTTAGCAATCTTGTTAGATTATTTGACTATCTCTCAAATCCAAAGATTATTAAGCCAATATATTGTAAGGGTTTCACCAGTGCCATCACAGTCTGTCAGGCTACTGCGAATGCTCCACAGAGCAATTACAGTGTATGTTAAAAATCTGTGGGAAATTTTCAGAAGGGACATAGAATTTTTCTGAGGAAATATAAAAGTGCATCTGTGCATACAGGACACATATCATTAATAGCATAACGTCTTACAAAAAGGAACATATTTGCAACTTTCAGAAGCACGGTAACGAGAAGGCTACTTCAATGTACTCTCTGTTTCCTTATAGTCTAGTCAGAATTGGAGTTTTAAAAAATGTAAAATTCTCTTCTGCTGAGACCATATAAATGGTTTGCAATGCAAGTTTGTGATTCAAAAGATTTGCAGACACATAAGAAAACCTTTAAAGAAATAGGGTCAAAACATCTTCCGTGGTCATGCTGCATTCTTGCAGTCTTCAGTGGTAAAAGCAACCTATATAAAAAAATGTGTATTTAATTTATTGTTCATGTATTTTTTTTTAGTAGTTTTCTGGGTTTTGGTTTTTTGTTTGGCTTTTTTTTAACTGAAGGAAATGTGGGAAAAGGAAGTCTTACAATTTTGTTCATCCCAGATCTGCTAATTAGAATTTATTTCCTTTAAAGCATTTTTGTCAGATCTTCCTTTAAGCAAAACACACATCATGTTTGCTCACGTGAGCTCTCCTGTGTGACACTATTGAGAGGCTGAGTAAGCTAATGTACTTATTTGAAAACTAGGTGAGCTTGTGAGAAAGTCTCCTTTATGTGACAGCTTGAAGCCAATGAGTTCTGAATTTGTTTTCAAGGATGTTTCTGTCTGGTCCTTGTACAATATTTTGCCTGAGGTGTCACACCCCACATCTCAATAAGTAACTAATTCCTAAATTATGCCTACATGGAAAAATGCTGAATTATCAAGACTTTTTGGAGGATGGGTGCCACTACAATACTTCAGGACTAAGGGATGGAACATAGTCAATTGATTTCTTTTTTAGGCCAAGTGTTTGCAGATTGAATAGTGATGACCAAAGTGATAACTGAGGACAGGAAAGTGAAACAAGGACAGGAAAAGAGAAACATTAGTATGAACAGACCTTTAGTTAGTTGTGGGGGTGGCATCCTCAGCATGGAACTGGAGGGCAGAAATGGACTATGGGGCACAGAGAAGTATCTCTCTATTCTCATCTTAACTCTTTCCAGAGTCAAAAATCGGCATATTTTAAAATTTGCCTCTGACTCACATTTTCATGGATTACTGGGGGAGAAAGGATTTTAAAAAGTAACCCTGCAAAAAAGTACCAGTGAGGAGAGCAGATGTCATCGTCCTTTTCTGTTGCTGTTGAACAACAGTCAGGATACAGCAGAGCTTCTTTTAGTGACAGTTTTGGCTGCTACATGAAGTATGTTACACTTCTATTTGCATACCAGGAGGCCAGCTGAAGTTCCCAAGATCACACTATAAATCTCCAAAATATATTTTCAATTACAAGTTAAGCAAATGAATACAATACTGTTCCACGAGTATTTATTGGCTCTCAAGAGACATGGACAAAAGATATCTAGAAACCTGGAGCAATGTATGTTTTTAGTCAAAGAACCAATTGTACTTTGCTTGTGTTTTTCCTGCCCAAGAGATCCAGGTCTGTTTTCTTATCTGGGAATGAGATGCCTCAAAAGATAACGTACAGTAGACTCAAAGGCCTGAATATTCAGGAATTTCATTTTTATCTTCAAAATCTATTCTGCACTGTATCTGGTCAATATATATAAATTAATACAAATAGGAAAAAAAATTATTTACTAGTTATTTGGTTTCATTTTATTTTGCCCATTTTTATTATCTCTAAAATAGGGCTAATAACAAAAGTGGCATTGCAATCCTCAGCTGATAAACAAGAATCTGCTGCTAAGTCTACAAAACTGGCATTCAGAACATTGTATGACAGCTTCTCTTGTTTGTTTATTTTCCCCCTTCAGGTGCATCTAGTATGTCTTAAACTGTGTCACTAGGAGTTTTTATAAAGCTGAAGTTAATTAAGAGGCGCATACAACCGTGATATTGGAGTAAAACCCAGAAAACCTGAAGGATATCAACTGGCTCATCAGCTACACTGTCATAAATGACAATTTTCAGAGGACTGTCAATCAATTTAAGCCACAGATGGGTAGGATTTTTTTCAAGAAAAAGCAGGGTTTAAAAACAAACCAACCAACCAAAAAAACCTAACCTGAATAGAAATGCTTTTACTACTGAGAGGGTTAGCGCACTTGTCTTTGGTTTAAACAGTCTCCCAGAATTTTGGACTCCTGGTGTCACACTGCTAAGTGGAAAAGGACACCCTTCCCCCCCACCCCCCCCCACCCCCCCCAAAAAAAAAGAAAAAATAAGGAAAAATCACTGAAAGTAAAGGTGAAATAGAAAAGCAAATAGTCTAGGTTCACTATTCAAACTGAGTGAGGCACAACAAGGAAATGCTGCAAACACAGGTGCAAAAACCTCATGCTGTTTTTCCTTGATAGTATTGCTTTAATATAAACTAAAACTATCTCAGTTCTTGACTGAGTAGTTTCTAAAATGTTTCACTCAAGCTATGACACATTCTAATAAATTCTAGTCTAAGCAAAGGGCTGCAGAGTCTACTACAGAGAAGTTTTGGATGGTGTATTTTTCTGTTACTAATTCCGAACTCAGATCAGGTTGTTCAAAGTCCCACGTCAGATGGGGCTTTGAGCAACCTGATATAGCGAAAGATGTCCCTGCCCACGGCAGGGGTATTGGAACGAGAAGACCTTTAAAGGTCCTTTCCAACCCAGACCATTCTGTGATTCTACTCTTAATACTGCATTACTGATTCTGCTGGAGGTATTTGAGTTACCATCCAGGAAAAACATAAAAATCTGGATTTGCAGACAGATGTATAAGATCTCTTTACCACTTTACCTTGCTCAAGTTCAAATATTCATAAATGCCAGAATGGAGTCTGTACCAACTCCAAACTTCAGGTCTAAGGTTCACAGTGCACCAGGAAATATTTCAGTTCACACAACCACTAAGCAAACTATTAAATGGAATAAATCTGTATGATGTGTGGACATAAAGACAAAATAGGTTTAAATCAGGTTCTTTCATTTTATGGCTTTCTGAGCAGTGTTCTACTTAGCTGGTGGATAATCAGACTTCAAAAAAACCCCATATCCTAACTGTTCCCTGAATGACGAGCATACTGTTAGCTTCTGTTACATCCTGTGCGAACCTTGCTGTCCTCAGACAAGAGGAGAAATGAAGTCAGTCTTTCCCTAATTGAGCTGACTGGTCACAGTATCAGTGACAGTCTCGGAGGTAGTATAAAGAAGCCTAGAACACAGTATATAGAGAAGCAATAAAATATGTAAAAGGTCTGTTTTTCCTTTCTTTTTCTTTTTTTTCATCCTTTTTTTTTTTTCTTCTTTTACCTACATTTTAAAATCTCCTGGGTCTGCATCTGGAACAGTTTGCTCTTCGCTTTAGTGTCTTGGGATGAGCCTTGAGGGTTTGACTTGGTGAAAGCCTTGTGGTGCTGTCAGTGTGGTAGCAAGGAGCACTGGTCACTCCTGTGAGGGACACAGCCTTAATTGGCAAAAAGCCCTGTTGGTTGCATTTTCAGTAGGCAGGGTAAATTTCCGTGTACCTAGGAATTAAATGTTACAAGTGTTGTCTGGCTGAATGTATAAAAGAAGACATTTGGCAATTTTACTGGAATCATAAACTATGTATAGAACATTGATAACACTAATTGTTACTTGAGGGATTTATTAGCCAAAGTAGTTACTTTTCTTGAGTATTCTGAATTCAAAACTTACCGACAAATCTTGCTTGCACATAAACCTCAGGGGTTATGAAATCTTATTAATTGGGAAAGTGTAAGACACAGTTAAGCCATGAACATAACGAAGATGTTTCTAGTAAGACACTCCTGGGATACAGATCTGTGCATTTCAACGAGCTGAAAACTTTCTCTAGCAAGTCCTGTTCTGTGAGCAATTACCATTTAATTCATACCATTGAGCTTCCTCAATCAACAAATACAAGTGTGATGAGATTATGGGACAAATGAGTATATTAAAGATCAAGAGAAGACGCGTAATTTTTCAAATTACTCTGAATTCGAGAGAGAGACGGTAGAAAAGCTATTACATATGTCAAGACTCAAGACATGCACCATTTTTCCAGCAGCTTAATGATTTAGCTTCATAAGCTTTCAAACATTCAAGTGAACACCTGTCAAAGTGCAGGTGTGATATTCTGCTATTTTGTACTATAAACTGCGACTCCCGGGTATAGCAATGCTGGCAGCTCTATCATCATTTAAATGTAATCGTGCACTCTTCTCCGCTTGTGACCAATGAAGTCTGCGTGGTCACACTGAGACACTGCATGTCTTGGCAGGTCTGCTGCTGGCTTTCTTCACACTGGGATTATTTTAGATTGGCTGCAATGAATGTGTTATTTTCCATTTGTTAACACATGGGGACTTGTAACTCCGACAACTGAGAAAAATACACTCATTTATATGACGATTACTCTTGTTTTCTCAGATGTAATCTGAAAACACACTCTCTTATCTTTACCTTCTCTCTCACGCCTGCATGGTCCTAAAATCGGCAACAATTGCAGTACTAATTATATGATGCTTTCTTTGGCAGCAAGGAGAACAATTCATTAGGATTTTCTATTACAGTAAATTCCAGATGTGAAAATAAAGATAATCTATATCCTTCTAGTAACACAGAAAAAGAGCAGAATGATAGCAAAAATACACTTCTATTTTTGATTTTGATAAGAAAAATCATTATTTCACAGCTGTTTCTGGCTTGAGTAGGTAAGTTAAATTATTACGATTAAAAACCCCCTGGGATACTAAGAGTGTAATGATAAGTTGAGCTACCCTAGAGAGCTGGCGCAGTGCCAGCTGAAGTATGCAACCAAAAGTGAGTTTGATACATATGTCTTGATGTGTCCCAGTATTCAAGCTTCATGAGTAACAATAATAAACATCTGATTACAATTAATTGTTTATTGGATCTAGCACAACAGAGAGGATGCAACTGATTTAAGAAATTAAAATTAAATTCTAAAAAATGAACCCACATGTAAATCAATATCACCTCTTTGATTTCACAGTGCAATCATTCCGTTTCATATCCCTAAAGGCCACTTTGCAGTGAGGTTATTAATAAACTTTTTCTAAATAGGTTTTTAAATTATTCCCTTGGTTTATTTTGTTAGGTGTGGATCTGGTGATTACTATATATGCCTTTATCACCCTGAGATTTGGCCAGTGCAGGGAGAGACCCAGCCCTGACCTGAATGCAGAGACTGCCCACAGGACAGTATCGGGGATGCGGGAGTTCATGTATTGCAAGGGAGTGGTGTTAATTGGAAGAATGAGGGTTACAGTCCCACTAGCCCTGCAACGGATTTGTTCCTGGACTTCATTGTGTTTTTTTAAGGAAACACTTTCAATCTGAATTATGTGTTCTTATAAGATGGTCTGGGTCAATTACAAGACACGTTGCAGTGATGCCATTGAATATCTGGATGAAGTTGAAAGTGCCATTTTTGAGCTGCTAATCACTAAGTGGCTTAGGCTATGATTTCACTGCAAAACCTTTTCTTTCTACATGGTAGCATAACAATTATAATCACTATAGATATTCAAGCTAGTTCCTCTGATAACAAGAGGAAAAAAAGGCTTAATGCAAGTCCCATGGTAGACTTTGCTTTATTTTCCTTTGGTCCGTGAGAGTTTTAATTTGCTGACTCTTATCTCATGCTGAAAGATTCCTCTCTTCCACAGGCTCGGGGGGTAGGGGAGGATGACAGTTCTGAGGGACTTGCCTGCAGGTATTATTTCTCAGAAGTTCCTGTGGTTGCAGTTTTACCTGTTGTTTCAGAGGCTAGCGCCAGGAGTTAAAAGAAACCTATACCTCTTTGAAGGCGAAAAATGTCTTGTTTCATGCTTCTTGCAGGTTTTATTTTGCTTCTGTGTTCAACGCAAAACAGAAGCCTCTGTGCATGCCAGAGTCCCTTAGCACGATTCCCTGCCTGGCTAAGTCTTGCAGTCTTCCTGGTTGATGGCTTCCACTGTAAAATCATGAGCCTCTGCAACCTCCAGGACGGCTGCTCTGTCACACTGGTAAGATTGTCTTCTGCTGCAGTTTCCACTGGTTTTGGTAGTCCTACTGCTTTTCAGATGCTTTTAAGATTTGCCCTTAGTGCTTTGTTGACTGGCATATACACCTCAAAAGAATCAGCTTGAAGTCACCAAGCCAGAGAAAGAGAGCACCGAGCACAAGCGATGGAGAACTAATGAAGTTTTCTCACTTGCCTTCTGTGCTTTTAAGCGAATTCCCTGTAAATCACACATCCCTGACCCTTTCCCAGTAAGCCTTCTGCCATGCAGCAGCCCTCCAGCAGCTAGCATCTCTCTGACTTGTACTGAACTTGTTGGGTTATTTATATTAGCCTCTGAGCCCAGACTTGCTAGGCCTGTGAAAAGTTAAGTTTACTTGTGAAAGTGAAACAAAAATATTGCCTCATACTGTGCCTTTCTTGCCCATTTGAGTGTTCAGCTCTTTGTGTGCAAGACTTCTCAGGGAAAGGACTGCTATGGCTGTTTCTCAAAGGGCTTTAGGGGCCTTAACTGGCCAGAAGATGACTAACTCAGAGTGTACCTCCCCCAGCTTGCCATTTTAGGGGAGGGAAGAGTAGAATGATCATCTTAGCTCACTCCTGCACCATCCGTCGTGTTTCCTCTTTCTTAGTATTTGTAGGGCTTCCCTTTTATTATAAATTGTATTCTTTCCTCCTTGTGGTCCTTTCTCAGGATTTCGACTTATTCACTCATATTCAGTATTTGTACTGCACTTCACATTTCCAGAGCACCATGAAACTAATGAACTCACCACAAAGACTTTTATTGCCATCTTTCAGAATTGTTAGTGACAGACCTGGGGGTATGGTGCAAGAATTCAGCCTGATATGCTGATATTGCTTTCTAAGATAAGCACAAGCATCATAAACTACTGCAACTAGTCTGGAGGAGTTGATGAGATAATGAAGCCTTTACTCTGGTGCCTATCAGAAATGTTTCAAAAGCTGTCTGGTGCTGTTGGTCCTCTGTTCCCAGTGAAAATTCTCTGTAGTTCAACATGCTCTTCTTCCTCTGTTCTCTGTTAATCAAACCCACCTACTTTTTGGTTTGCCCTGTACGGCTGTACCAAACTACTGTATTGATCAAGGGTCAGTGTCTCACACTGAATTTCACTATATCGATTTCAGGAGATTGGCTGGTTCTTTTTCTTCAAATGGCTTGGATTTCCTGATGGTTTAAAGGAGTGACTTTTTGTTGGTATTCATTTTCCATCATAAGCTAAAGTTACCCATGCAATCCAACCCTTCGGCCAAAGTCTAATCAAGACACTTATATCACATTTAGTCTTAATACATCTAGTATTAGAGACTGTCTCCTGACAGCATTCCAGTGCATGACTCCCTTTATCTTGACAATGGTGTTCCCAAAGGCTAACCTGAATAATTCATGTTTCTGATTACTTCTGAAGTCACCACGAGCATCAAGACCTGATCATTTCCTCCTTTTTTGCAACTACCTTTCACATGTCTATTGACTATCATCACATCCCTCTCCACTCTTCTCCTCTGTAGCCCCAACAGCTAAGTTTGTCCATCACGTTGTTTTTCCAGAGTTCAGGCAGTTGACTGTGACTTTAATTTTTCAGCCATGTACTATCACATTACAGCATTAAATGTACACCCATTTATTTTATAAGCAATTTTCTGTGGGTATAATATTAGAAGAGGAGAAAGGAGGCATTCTGTTCCAAAACGCTGTTAACCACCTGTGGAGGGAAAATCACCAATGCACGTGGAGTAAGAGTAAATCTGAGACTATGTAGTCTAACACCTGCTTCTTTCCAATGCATGTGGGGTCGGCAGCTCGGGTAACCCTGGCACAGAAAGTTGCTTTTTGTACTTTTTTATTTGTCTTCTTTTAGCCAACTTAATATGATCTGTGCAAGGCACAGTCTGAAAGCAGGCACTGAACCCATAAATAGGATCTTTGCAGCAGTGTTCAATGGTTCGGTAATTTAAGCAGAAGACAACAAGTGCAGCTGATGGGATTTGGTTGCTTTGTATGTCTGCATTTCTGCTTCTGTGAGACTGGAAAGCACGACTGCTCGTGCTTTGTAGCTTCTCGCGTGCCCTCACCTTGTCATCTGAATTTGACTTCACGTATGCTGATTTCTTTGATAAAAACTCCTGGTATTTTTGCATTTTGCTAGTTATGACAGCCACATCTTTGTTTAATTGTGCTCTGCAGCTTTCACAAATAAATGTAGCCATCTGTGGTTGTAGACCAAATACATGCCTTTTCTTCGCATGTTATCATCAATATTAATGTGACTAATCTTTAGCACTGGTTCCTGCATCATTCTAAATAAACAAATAAGAGCAGTTGTAGCTTGCAGCTATCAAAATCCTTTGGTGGTCTATTTAACAAGAAGTGATATGTTCTTACTGACTTGTAGAGTGGAAAGAGGAACACTGGAAATCCCCCATTACGCTAACGGGTTACAGGGATCTCCACTGTGATCTGTTGCAAAATTAACACAGGAGTTGGTAATGGCTTTCATTTCCATGGCAGAACAAGAGATACATCTTTAATAAATTGATTGTTAAATGATGCAGTCTAAACCTATGCTTATGTTAATCCATTGTGATTAGGGGAAATCATGCTCTTCAGCTACGCTGGAAGAACGCATTGGGCCTGGGAAAATGGAACAGATTTGGAAATTGTTTGTACTTAATGATGTTTGTTGATTCAGCTAGGACATTACTACAGGCAAATTTGTCCTAATTGGCACTCAATTAGGCAAGAGCTCTGAAAGTGTTTTAATTTGATGAGGGTACTTTTGGCCTTATTTCTATATTTAAAATCTTTACCTATTTTGGAGGCTAAATTATTTTTTACAGACACACAAACCCAGTTATTTACTCACAGATACAAATGTAGGGCAGAATATAAGTAATACATACATCAAGACAAAGATACTGTGATTATAAAGATATACAAACTTTAAGTCCTGCTTTACTTTAAAAAGCCACATGACCAAAGTTTTATTTGTTCACAATAAAATGACTTCAAGTTCAAAAATTAGGAGAATGCCACAAAACAATATTTTTATTGCCCATCTCAGCAAAGATGTATTCAAATTTATGAGAGCCATTAAAGAAACATATTAATATTTAGATAAACATTCTTAACAAAAAGAAGTAGGTTTAGAATAATCTTATTTTTAGAATATGTATTTTCCTATAGGTACCTAAATCAGCCAGAAATTTGCAAGTTCCTGTTTGACAGATGCCTTCTTTTTGAGGCTTTATCAGTGATCAAGTTTCACATGTCACATTTTGGTCTACGTCCAGAAACAGGAAGATTTCTGACTTCAACCTACCTTGAATATCGTTGCACCTCAAGGAGGGGGAGACCCAGTTTTGTGCACAGCCAGCCGCAGGAGGCACTGGAATACCAGTAATGGCAGTAACAGCTCAGGGCGTGAGGGATGATGAGACCTCCATGGGTGAGGGTCACTGCTTGGTGCTGTATCTGTGGGATCTCACCCCCCAGAGGTTGGTAGAGAAAGGATGGGTTAAGGGAGATGCATGCCCATGTATCTGATCTCTAAAGCTTCACACGGTTCCTGAAATGTGCAGATCCCTCCCAACCAGAGCTTCCTCACAACCCCATTGACCCCTCCTGCCCACTCATCTGCCCTAGCTCCACTCAGTTTTAATGATCGTTCTTTATAAACACAGATTGATTAAAATATGTTCAAGATATTTTTTTTGGCTAAGTGGTTCAGGCAACATGAATACACTGATTCAGAGGGACCAAATGCTGATGTGAAGTGAGGAATAAGATCAAGGCAGGACAATCGTATCAGTATGTTTGTATCAAGAAAGAAGAGAGAGTGCATTTACACAAAGTCCCTGACTACCAAGGTCAGAATGAGCTAATGTGAACTACCTTTTTGAAGAATTTGCATCAAAAGCAAGGAAATCAGTGTGTAGAGGCATTTCCTGGGGATATTCCATAGTGTCACCATATGTCACAGTCACAGCACTGACAGGGAAAGACAGAGATGGCTTTAGGTCATGAGAGAGGTACGGCTTTCCTGCCATGCAAAGGATCACGTGAAAATCTACATGTGTTTTGTAGCCCAAAAGCAGGAACGTGCTAGGAGGTTGTTCCCTTGTCTCCCCCTCAGGCGCTTGCAGTGTAACATCTTTTTGTTTCTGTTACCTTGTCCTTCTGCAAACTGTGAATAAAGACTTTTGCTTGTGAGCTGGGCTGTGGCTGTTTTATCTTAGTATGTCGCTAAGTGAGACTCCAGTGAGAATCTGATTTCTCTCTTCTCTCACAAGGGTAAACGGTAGAGATCGTGCGAGTCAAGGGTGGAGGAGACGGCAGCCTCTCCTCCAGGGCTCAACAACAAGCACGGTACAACTTTCCAGCTTAGGTAGCATCCTGAATAGCAACTCATTGTATAGCTGGTAACCACTGTAGTAACTCCAGGTCTGATGATGTGTATCAATAGCATTTGGTAGTCTTACAGGATTTGTGTATCAGGATTTTACATCAGTCTACCAAATGGAAAATCCCTCAGGCAACAGATAATTTAATATTATAGCAACCCCCCCCCAAAAATCTGCAGAAATTAAGTAATACCAATTTCTTAGTATGGAACATAATTGAAAAATTAACAAAACCAGCTATGTTCCATAAAATATACTGTAGAACTTTTAAAATACAGATTGCGTGCTTTTCTAAAGGTGAAGTATGACCTTCAGACTCTACGTGAGAGTGGGAGCAATTTGATTTCTATCAAAGGGAATAGCAGGTATATCTAATGGCTTTAAACGGTGTTTGGATGCAAGAAGCAGTATCTTGGTCGTTTCTGAATTAAGTTTGTATGTATTGACTGACATTCAAGAATCAATGTCCGACAAGCTGATAGCTCTGGAGCTGCTTTCTGCATGTCAGCTGAAATGGAAGCAGAGTTTCATTCCAATAGCCTGTAAAAAGGGGTGCTGAATACTGCTACCTACTGTCAACACACTGACACCAAGTAAAACAGTAAGGGTAGAGCTTTGGGTCAAAGCCCGTCATACAGGTACTGTGTCAGAGGTGATAGTGTCTAGTATGAAATAAACTTTTTGAGAAATGCAATGCAAATGAGTTGAGTACTTCTTCCTCTTGCATTGTCATCTAATTTTAGGAATCCAGCGGTTGCACCCCCCAGCAACAGGAAAGGCTAAAAGCTGACTCAGTGTTATGATGACTCTAGGATTCCCAGCATTTGAATGAAACCAGGTCTGTAACACACACCTGTATCTTCCCTATACTGAACGACTAGAGCATATTCACTATATGCAAGCTGTATTTCAGTCCACCCCGAAGCGAAGATGCCAAAGTTGCTCGTTAGGTGGAGTGTGTAGTCACAACACACTGAACTGGTTTGGCCAGTTCTTAATCTGAGAAGTTGTGAAGTGTTGCTTTTAGCTTATGACAATGTAAATGAATCTGGAGCTGAGAGAGTTGCTCTCAGTGCAATTTCGGTGGGGTTGTGTCAGTGAGAACACCTTCAGATTATGAGATGGAGTTGCAAGAATAGGGTGTACCCTGAATAATTTTCTTCTAAGGAGTTAGCAACTTTGTCAGCACCAACCCTGATAATCTGGTAGCACTGAGATGCACAGTCTTCCTTTTGGTCTGTGTTAAGGGATATGAGAGATTTCATTTTTTCAGAGTTGGACTCTGTGGTGCTGTTTTACTGCCAAGAGCTGAAGGCTGTATTTGTAGTGGATTTGTGAAGGCGCATAGACTTTGGAATAGATCTGGAATTGGAATTTGATGGACTGAGCATCGTAATGCTTTTTATCTTTAACATCTGGACTAATACTAAGTTTTCAGTTCAGTTTCTAAATATTAAGAGTCTGCTTTAGAGAGCTGCTGAAAGCCTGCAGCTCCCACTGTTTTCAGTCTTTCGCATTTACTCAGCTTCCTAAATTTGACCTCTTTCATTTGAGAGCCTGACACTTGGCTCTCAAGTTTCCAGTGTCAGTCTGCATTACGTTAGAACATCAAAAAAGCTTTTTATTAATTCTTCCACTGAGATGTAATACCTTTTCCAAAACTCATAGGCAGATTTTGAAATAATATTTTAAATCTGGACATGCTTATAGCTGCTGTCTACTTTTCATCTGTTTAGAAGCCAGTGAAAATCAACATTTCCAAATTTTGGCACATGGTGATACTGGATCTTCTTATAGTGGTGTGATGACCATTGTAGACTATTGACTTTCTCACAAGAGAAAGCTAGTAACTTAGCAAGCACCATTCAGCATTAGAAAGTACTGTAACTGGATGTATGATAAGCTTTTTAATCTTTCTCCTTGGCACAAATGATGCATTTTTCCAGTTTGCAGGGCCTCAGGAACACTCCCTATTACCTGCCACCTTTCTTCTGAAAGAGATGTAACTCCACACAGTGTGCAACAGTAATTCTCCTGCTGAGGATGGAGGTTGGACACCATTCTCTGCCTTCTTACAGTGAGAATATGAAGTTCATTTGAAAGTTACTTGAGTGTCGCTCTTTCAGCATACCAGACCTCAGTCTCCGACAGGGGTGCTCAACTGCAAAAGCATCTTGTAGTGTTCTTACCCAGCTATTCCTCCATAGCCATCAGATAGTGGTGCTTGGAAAATTTACCTCCCTCCTTTCCTCGGCTTTATGTTCCCTCAGACAGTCCCAAAGCAGACTTGTTATTCATTTCACCATTATGAAATTGTTCTGTAAAAAGTTCTCTTTTCTTTAATGAGTGAAAAAGAATTTACGATCTCCTCTTCATCAAGCAATGTATGTGCTGCCTTAAATCATACTTCGCTAGATCTCTGAATGGCATGAGTAATTAACAGCCTTTATAGAAGCTTTGTAATAACCAGTAACATCAAAGGGTAGTAATAAAACAGAAAATAAACTAATAATTAAACCAATAAATCTTTTAAACATCAGTGGATTAAAAACTCCTTTGAAAATAAGCATGTGCACTAGCCAGCATCTAAATGATGGACTTTATTCAAGAAACTCATATGATGCTGAACAGAAGATGTAACAAATGTCCATGACACAAAGGGATTAGTCTTGGTGGTTTATGTGATAAGAAACACATACTCAGTCATACTCTGCCTGGCAAACATTCAGTAGGAAAATGCCCATGTGTTTTGAAACCATGCAGGTTAGGCTTGTAAGTCAGTCAGTAGTGCAGATCAGTAAGAGCAGATCTGCAGAGCAGAACAGTTGCTGCTGAAGACCTGACATCCTTGTTACGTATTTTCATGGTTTTATTTGGACTGCTCTGGACTGGTCCTGTGTGATGAATCTCTGTTACTGATGGGAGTACTGTAGATGCACTGCTGGAGGGTATCTTCTAGCTTTGTTTTATTCTGAAGGAATCCAATTTGTGTACTTGGACACTGCTATGTGAAGCAAACGTAAGGGGAGCAGGGACTACGAGGAGGTTCAATTCAAAGCGGCTCTCCCCATCGGAGCTAAAGCACAACACACGCTCTTCAATGAGTAAGACGGATAGGGAAAAATGCCCTTAAATGCTTTCTGTCCTTGGGATGTCTTACTCTGCGTCACGCTTTCTCAGTGTGGGGTTATAGCTGCAACCTCAACTACTGGTATGGCTTGGGTCATGTATGGGGGAAATAGGAAGTTTTTTTACTTAGATGCCATTAGGACTGGGCTCAAGGACAAATCATATTCTGCTGCCACATGGCTGAAATACAGGGATCACCTTGTGGGCCACTGTCCACACCTGGTGAAGGGCGCAGTTTGTGTCGTGCCTCAGGCAGGCGCATGGCCAGTCACCGCTGCACCGCATGGGGGCTGGCCGAGACTCGCTGCAGCCACTGTGTCTATAGACACTGTGAATTTACAGCCATTTGCTATGATAGAGCCAAAAGCCTGACAGGAGCTGTCATACAGTATTCCCTGAAAATCTGAAACAATGTGGCAGGAGTTTAATTTGATATACTTGATTTTTATAGTGCAAATTTTACGGTTTTTGAAAAAGGATATTATGGTATTGGTATTCCAAATTTGACATTGTATCTAGAAGTAAAACTATATGTGTTATATAAGACTTGAATAACCAGATAAATATTGCTAAGTGCCGCTTAGAGAATGAAATGCAGAGCTGCAGTACACCCACACACAAATAAAAATACTGTCTGCTGGGAGTTCTTTATTGTGTTTAGCAGAGCTATAAATGCACATTTAAATAGTGATTTGTACCACTACTTTATCTTATGTTTAGATCTCTGAATGTACAGAAATCAGAGCCTCACAAGCTCAGTTCACTCTTGGATACATGAATACATTCAAATAATTTTCTTACAGCCTTGTGCAGAAAATGAATTTGAAAATCTTCAGCTAACTTTCTTAGGATAATCCACCAAGATTACGGAGTTTTAGGTACATGAATGACTACAGCCATGATTTCAGAATAAAAAAAACAGTGCTAGGTTACTAGGGAATGCTACTCATGGAGCATGGTTGCAGCCAGAGGTGGTATCTTGGTATATTTTGTTAAAACAAATCTAGATAAATTCAGGACAAAATTTTCCCAATAAATGATCTGTTTTAAGATACAGACTTAGCATGTAGCCCAGGCAGTTTGTGGTTGTGAGTCACTTATTACAGAGATACTCAAAGAGATTCTTTGGTTTCTTTATGAGCCAAATGTGCTTTCCAATCTTTTCTGCAGTAACTCTAGAGCTTGCAGGCTTTGAGAAGTAATTTTAGGAAAGTCCCAAGGAGTTCGGATGGAAATAAATCTGTCTGAAAACAATAAGTGGGGTTGTTCAGTTATGTTTTCTGCCGCGTTTCTTTTTTGCTCCATCAGTGAAATACTGCAAACAGTTCCCGCAGTGTATTCTTTACGAGTCATTTTGTAGATCGGTGCTTCCGTCTTCCATTTGCTACTCCTCTCTTTGTGATATTTCTGCACCTTTTATGAAAGTCCACAGGATTTCAATATCAGGCACAACAAAGCGACTGTTTAAAGTGTAGATTTTTCCCTCATTGTCTTCTTTCAAAATATGGCCAAAAATCAAGATGAGTTTGCAGTTTTAATTTTTATTCCTTCAGTTCAAAGTCTAAACTTTCTTAAAATGTTCTTGTTTACACTGACACTTGTCTTACAAAGTTTGTCTTTGATCAGCCAGTGCTAATATACAGAGTATGATACAGGGGATCATAATTTTATTCAGCAACTAGAAATGGCAGTTTAGGAGAGAAAAGAGGAAGATTTATGCTTTGTAAAAATATACACTCTTATACCATATTGTGAATTTCATAAAGTAGGAATACTTAGGGGAAAAAGAATGAACAAAAATGTTCATGATTGCTTGAAAGAATGTAGCAAATCAACCTGTATCACCTCTAAAGTAAAAATGCCCTAATATAAAACTGTTCTTTTTTAGCTGTATCCACAGATGTGTGTGGTTTTCTGGTAGAAGGCTCAACTGTCTAGCCCCATTTTTGGCAATCATGTCCATGTGGGGTCAGTGTAATGAATAATATAGCTGATGACCAGGTATTTACAGATACATTGAATTATTAGAAAGCATTAAGAAACATGATACTTTTAAAAGCATGAAATCATGAGTGTATGTCACAGAAATTTATTTATGTTAAACTTTTATAAACCTTTCAGATAGGAACAAGGGTAGAGTCATTCCTAATCCTTCATTTGAATATTTAAACTTCCTGAAAACTATAAAGTGTATGACACAGCTGACTTCAAAAAAATAAAAGGCAGTATCCTCTTGCTGAATTTCTCAAATAAAGTGACCACGAAAATGTGTTAGACTGACTGGAAGCCATGATGGGAAAGTAGTTTGGGGACAAAATGTCCTTTCAGTCATTGTTCAGAAGCCACAAGACGGATGGTGAGTGGCAGCTCAGAAGAGGAGGCTCTCTCCTCTGGAAGTGTGGTGAAAAAAGCCAAGGCCAGCTTTGGCATGCTCATGGGTGCAGAGCAAAAACCTTTACCAAGTGCTTAGAGAAGATTTTTGGCAGTCCTGGCAGGTCCTAGAAGGTGTTGCAGATAACAAAGATCAAAAATGCTCCCTGGAAAGTTAGCGGAGGGAGGAGTGTGTGGCCAGTACCTTTGGAAAAATGAACTGAGGCAGGGTGCAGGCTCTCCTGCATTTCCCATTGACTGCCCTGTGATGTGTTGGTATTGGGAGTAACATTTTTTGGTGTGCTTCCAAGGCCAGGAGAGCAGGGGAGGAGGCGGACAGTTAGGTGGGGGACGCAGAATGCGTGTGTGTCCCCAGGGCCTGGCCGTGCTCAGCCTCTCCTCAGCACCTCTCCGTGGGCTGCAGCCTGGCTTCAGTGCATGTTACTTCATCCTCCATTCCTTTGCATTTCAGGGAAGCACAATTAGCAACGTGACTTGCAGATTTTTTGTTCTGGGTTATGCTACAAATTCTTTCTGTGAATACGGACTCATGTATGTGTGCATGTTTTCCTGCACGTGAAAAAATGACTGGGCAATAACTAAATCTACTTGTATGGATCCACAGTTTCTATGGCCTGATGGGTATCGATTTGCAGGCACAGTCCCCATCCCTGTCGCCGTGGAGGGCTGGGCAGAAACCTGAGCTAGGCATGGAGGGAGCAGTGGGGAGAAGGAAGCCCTCCTTGACAAGCCTGCTGCAGCCCTTGCTGCTGAGCAGATGGCTCTCATGTTTCATCTCAGCTGGAGGTTTTCCATGCCCGTGGCTCCATTCCTAAATATAAGGAATTTTAATAATAAGGCCTTGAGGTTGTAAATGCATAGATCACCATTACATGTAGAAAAGAGGGGTTTTTTTTCTGCTGTGGCTCTGAGTGTAGTTTTGCTGCACAGCGATAGCAGTGGCCTGCAATGCATCTGATCTGGGAAAGGTGTAGGTTATTTGTACACTTTGTAGGATATGCAGGTGAACAGATACGCATTAGATATCTCTTCTGTTCCCTTCTAATCTTTAAGGTGGAGATAGGCCTGTTTCACCAGATACAGAAACAGGGAAACCAAACACAAACCGCAGGATCCAAGAGCAAAACTCCCTCTTTCCCCATGCCAGGGAAAGCATTTCCAGGGTATCAGCAGGGTAAAACATGCTCCAGACCCCACTACACAGGGATGTGAACTGAATACAATTGGAAAAGCTTAAAACGATTACAGGTGGCCTTGTCAGCCGAGGCAGCTCCACGGGGTCCCGTGGGTGCCTCGCACCAGCTGAGGACCCAGTGAGGATTACGGCTGCTTGTCATGGGCAAGCAACAACTGAATGGTGTCCGTCCCAGTTAGATTACCTGGCTCTTCCCATTCCTGAATTGCTAGCTGAAGCCTCAAGCGTAGATGGCTTTCTAGAAAGGTGATCAAGCCTGCATGTGAACACAGGGTAATGTCCTCTCTCTGACCTTTTCAAGCTCTCAGGAGAGATGAAAAGAATTGAATCCTTGCCAGGGGAAGGGTTTAAGTTGACATGACAATTCTGAGATTAAGCAGCTGCCTGCCAATGCTTTTGGTAACTTAAACTGCATCTTCTTCCATTAATTTTCCTGTCTTGGGTCCTTCAGGACTGCTGTTAAGAAAAAGTTTAAATTAGCTTTGTTTTGGTCCTTTATAAAAGCTGCTGTTTCTTCAATGTTTGTGCTCTTCTAAATGGATAAAATCAATCTTGCTGTAAGACTAAGACTATTCCAAAAGAGAGAGAGAGAGAGGAAAAAGAGTTGGAGAAGTCATTTCTGTGTCTCCTGAGGTGTACGGACCCCAACCTCCTTCTCTGATTGAGGCGGCAAGGAGTTACCGCTCTGCTGGGGAGGGAGATCCCTGCAGAAGGGCTGGGGCAGAGCCAGCCGCCTACAAGGGGACCTGGCACCTGGGGCAGAGCCACAGCTCACGGTCATATTGTGCCCTGTCCTCCTCGTGAGACCTTGTGTCTAGCGCCAATTTAGCAAGGAAACGAAGCACGCGTGAATGATGAGCACGTGCTGTGTACTGCTTTCAGGTTTTTGTGTACTTGCTATAGAACTAGAAGGTCTTTCTCCTCACTGAACTCTGATTTGCATGCCAGATTTCAGGCTCTCTTTCCCTCTTTATTTCAATACTAGAGATGTCATAAAGAAGGCGAGTTTAAAATGAAGTGTTTTATTTCCTTTCTTTTGCTTAAAAATGGGTAAGAATGTGTGATCAAGTATTATTTTCTTTTTTAATGCTTTTATTTTGATGCCTTTATTTTTTTACTTACATGTTAATTCTCTTTTAAGTTATGAATATACAAATGCAGGTGATGAAACTTTTCCAAATCACTCTTGCATTTTCCATTGACAAACAAACAAAAAAAAACCACAAGGAGACAGCACGGCATGGTAGCTTGTGCAATAGCCACGTACCAGAGCAGATCTATCACCAGCTGCTTTAGTTTCTCCCCCTACTAAATGATACATAACCTTCACTCTTACAAAAGTTTGAAAACTGTGAAGTGCTAGAGTGAACAATTGTAGTAATGGGAGATTTCTGTGGTTTGTAAACACAAATAAGTCAGATACTGAAGCCTGTATTGCAAGTGTTGCCTGGGAAACCTATGTACAGCATAATGGGTTTCTAAAACCCACCGTACAGACAGAGTATAGCGTTGTACACAAGGAAAAAAGAACACATTTCATACCAGCTCTCAGCCAAGGTAAGAAGAGGGTAACTGGGACACCAGGGCACATCGTGATGACCAGAGTCACAACCACAGTGCAAGCTTTGCATATCTGGTGTGCAGCTTGAACTGTGGACAGACTGTTAAATCTCTTTTATTACAGTCAATCACTTATGGATTTTTTTTCTTCATGAATACTTAATGCAACATATAATTAGACATGGCAAGTGAATGCTAGGTCTGGAATTAAGACTTGAGCTTTCCTGGCTTTCATTTTAATGCTCATATTACCAGACACACTGGGAAGGTTTGCAAGAGCTCTTGGCCAAGGCAGCTGAACACTTCAGCTGGCACAGGGAGCAGCCGCCCCACTGGAAGCCTGTAGGTTAGTGCTGTGTGGAGCTAGGAGGCAGGGCTAGGGTAGTCACTGTCAAAAACTGGCCCCTGCTACACCATGACCTGGCAGGGCAAGGTTTTAGTGTTGTGCTGTTGAAACCAAAGATGTCATTTTAATGCTTCCTCCATTTATTATTTGACTTGGTGTATCAGCCAGTCTGTTGCTGGGAGCTCCTGGGAAACAAAACCTCTCATTCTGCAATGAAATCAGTCATGGGCAAAGAAGAGTTACCCTTTCTTGGCTCTTCTCTACTTGCAAGTGGTTTGTTCACTAGACAGTGAAGAGAAGACCCACCGGTGACAAGTTGCTGCGCTCATCAGTAAGGGCACAGCTGCACTTTCAGGTGTCTCACGCTTTGAAAGTACATAGTTTTGCCTCAGATCCCTCAGAAGAAACAACGACGAGGAAAGTGTGAATAAAAATCCTTGAATAGGAAAGAGTGGAATGGGATTGTCCCCTGTGGGATGATGCTGATACACTTGGTTTTCCTTTTTTTTAAATCTCTGAATATGCAAAGATGTCACAAATGTCATTTGAAAAACAGAAAAATGTACTCATGATAAAAAAAAAATCTATTTTTTCCAACCAAAACTATGTTAAAACTGACTCAAAATATTAAGCTCTATTTTTGTATCTCCATTGCTGTAAACAGTGCTCCCATTCACCCCAATAAAGCAAAGGCCATGGAGAGCTACATCTGATTGCACAACACAGATTTAGGTTTCCTTCTAAAAACGTTCTGTGCAGTTGCTCATCCATATGTAATTGAGTTTAGCATGGGATAAGAGACTGTTTCATTGTATTTAAATGCACAAATGCTTTTTAAAAAACATGCCATTTAAGGGTGACAGATTCTCTTGGCAAACTATGTGAGCAGCATTGATTATTTGTCCAGATAAATATTTTTTAAAATCAGACTATTTTAATATTTCTTAACAAAATATTCTATAATAACAGTGCTTTCAAAGCTTTAATAAATAACAATATTTCTCACTGATTTTGTTTGGCCAATGAGCTGTAATCAATTATTAACAGTACCTTCAGTGGGATGCATATTCTGACAGGAGTCCTTGGCTCGTCAAAGAGAGCAGAACCAGGGAAAGACATTTTAACAAATTACAACTCCCTGAAAGTAGTGCTTTACTATGAAAAAACAGTCCTTAAATTTAAGCTGACTTAGAGTAGCCTGTTTCACAACAATATATCATCAAGGTTTCAGGAGTGCTGAAATGTATTATTAAAAAAATGAAAATAATAATGTTATAATGTTTTGGAGAGCTCAAAATGTCCTATTTTTCTTGCAGTTCTGCTTGGAAATACTTTCTGCAAGTGGGACTTGTCACAAAAAGGAAATTCCAGAGCTTGTTTATCTCTGAACTCAAGCCATCCTGCAAACGCAGAGTGACCTGGAAAGTTAATCAGATTTATTAGCTATGCAAAATGCTATATCTGCAAAGTGGCTTTTCTGCAGTTGCTTCCTCTCTAAAGGAACAGCACATTTTCATGTTTCTTTGTTACTCTGACAGTTTTGTTCTAATTATAACCGATCAGATTCAGATACCTTAATAGCTTTGCAACTACTAATTTTAATCAGAACTGAGCACACTGAGAGCATGTCACAGACTAGGCAGTCAACTCTGCTTCTACGTGCTGCTGCTCAGAGGAAATAAGGGGTGTTTCAATCAGGGGAATTACCCAAAGGGCAAATTTGATCCACTGTTTTTACAGACAAAGAGAAACACAAACTCAAGGGGGTAAATGTAGAGGTATACAGGCTGGTATCTGTCATAGTTTGGGAGCCACAGCTGTTTAAAATTGTAGGTTTTCAAAGGGAAGCCTCAGCCATTCCTACAACTATTATTATTTGAGCAAGACTAAACCTAGGAAGTACTTTAGGCTGACAAAAACCTTCTAACTCTTTGTTTATTCATTGCACCTGTATAGTGCCCTCCACACCTGCTGAGCTAAAGTCCTGTTTCTCCCTACTTTAAAATCTGTTATAGTAGGAAGCAAAGGTCTTTGATAGAGAAAGGCAATTGCCTTAGTGAGGAAAGCAGCACATCTTCAGATCTAAATACAAATGAAGCCACCTGGTGAATTCTAAGGACTATGTTAATTAAAAAATAAACAACCAAACTCAATATGGCTGAGTCACCTGTGGAGAAAAGACCTGTGCATTGTACTGGTAATTGCAGCCCTATAACCTTCTCTGGAACGGGTACAGTGTGGGTTGCAGCAGGTCAGGTCACTGTGGCTGGTGAGGACGCTGCCTGTGAAGGATGCTGTCCCCATTCCCTGGACCCTGGGGTTACGGGCCCCTCGGCCTTGCATTGGCACTGACAGCTCTGCCGTAACACTGTGCTGCGCTGGACCATTCTCCAGCACTTGACCCTGGGCACAATGTTTTCATCAGTTGGTCAGTGGTAATCTTGGCAGCATTTAAAACTATGCCCTGCAAGTGAATGACATCGTAGCTCATGACCAGCCAGCACTTGTAAGATATCCACTGTACATCTTCATTTTAAGGCACTTCAAGTGAGGAGCTTAAAACGTGCACATCGCTAGTGAAGGACTGAAGCCCTAATTAATATCATTAGCCTGATGTATTTGTCCTCCATCTCCACCCATCTCTCCCTGCACCTTGGCTGCTTCTTGGAAGGCTTTAAGTTTTATTCCAGTGCAAATAATAAAGGACCAGAAATCTTTGTCTATTCAGTTTGCCCAATGAGGGATTGTATTTAGTTTTATGGAAATATCAGTTGACACCCTCAGTTTCAAAAGCAATTACACGTAAGTGTGAAACTCACTCCCTCTTCCCTGCCCCAATGACATAAGCTCCTTTACAAAGATTGTTACCTTTGGATAAAGGTCTGCTTACAATTTTTAAGGGTTTTCCCTTCTTAAATTATGAAAGAAAAGAATAATTTAGACTGCTTCTTTTTGTCTGGTATCTGACTGTAGTGATGTTTTTATATGCAAAATATTATAATATAATATAAATTAAAATATAATAACTAATATAAAATTATTACAAAAAAGACTCTTGAGCTCACACAATTATTGTTCAGTGAAGATGGTAAGTAGAAACTGAGTACTTGAGTTTAAAGGTTTTGTTTTGAAGTTGGAGGAAAAAATTATGCTGTATAAATTTGGCTCACGGAAGAGCAATTTGATCTGATTACAAAATGGTTGGTGTGAAAACAGCCAGTCAGGGAAACAGCCAATACAGCCAATAAGCTATATTGGAATAAATTGTTGAGGTGGTGAAATGTATTATTAACAGCCACTTCTGAGCAAATACAGCTAAGGAGAGAGCCTGCAGATCCAAAAACTTCTACCATCCCTCAAAGACCTGCAGGGTGACCAGGATGATGCAGGGGTCTTGTCTCACCCTGCACAGCTGGTCTGGTATGGAGGGATGCAGACCAAACCAAATGTTTTTACCACATTATTACTCAGTTACAGCATCTAAAACTAAAAAAGTAAGAAAGGGGTGTTGGATTGTCCTGTCCTTTCTTTTTCTAGTATAGAACAATTTGTCTCTTTTAAGAGGCATTTACTAGCCTCTCACTCTTCCCTTAAGCACATTGTAGTTAAATGAGTTTCTATAAATAACGGAATTGCAGGTATTGATTACTTTTAAATTGCAGTAATGTTGCACAATATGATATTGGCAGCTGTGCTATGATAAAATAGCATGTTATCTCATTGAGTCCACGGAGGCCTGACTCATCCCCAGTGCCAGCGCGGCCGGCAGGCACTGCTGCCACCCACAGGGAAACGGCACTTGGCTCACCAAGTGGGTCTTCACAGGCAATGTGGACTTGATAGCCAGCAGGCCTCCTTATATAATTAGCTCAGAAAAGACTGCTCTGAGTCAGAAGGAAATCCAGCTCTTACATAGCCGAAAAGCATAAAGTCAGGGGTGACGACATATACGTGGAAAAAGATGTGAACTCCTGAAAATGAGAGGTAATGCTTCTTCTTTGTTCCTGAAGGACTCTTCTTCCACCAGCTTATTCTTTAGTAATGCTCAAAGTTATTTTTAGGTTACAATTTGTACTTCCGGAGAGGGGTGTCAGATAATTTTCTAAATTTGAGCACTGGTCTGACTCACAAGGTATCCTTGAAAGCATTTTTTCCATGTCAATGAAAAAATTGTTTCTCCTTCTTTTCCAGAGTTCTAATGGAATTAATCCATTGCTACAGGGATTTATTAGGCCGTTAATTAGCTGCTTACGAGTATCATGGTTCATTTACATTTCTGATTATGACACTTCCTTGTGTGCCTTTTGAACTTTTGTGATTCTGTAATTGCTTGGCTAAATAGTTAGGACTGAGAGCCCCACCACCCGTTCATTATCCACCCAAATTTCTTCTTCTTCTAATTATGAGACATGAGCATGTCAAGGATACAGGAGAAGGTTGTATATATTGAAGACCTGCCTTCCAAATACACCAAGGGTAAATGTTCCAGTAAGGAGAAGAAACGGTCTAGGGTGCTGCAACTCTATACTTTACAAAAAAACCCCAAACAAACAAACAAAAAAAACCCAACATCAAACCATAGGGAAAATGTGTAAGAGGAAATATGACCACATGCCAATGCAGAAATTGCTACACAAAGACCTCTGAAATCACAAATCTGAGAACGCAGTCCTGGAAACTTCTCTGCTGATAGTGAGAGAGAGCAAGCATTAAAACTGTAAGAAATATGTCAGAGTGATTCAGTGTTTAGTTGTGATTCTTAGCACAGGGCGATTAGCTCTAAATTCTTCTTGCAAATAGTTAAACACTTGCATATTCCCTGCTAGTGAAACTAACTTTTAAGACCAACATGAAAACGGTAGTTACACTAAACTTTGAGCACAGTTCTCCTGTCTACACAGGCTTCCATCGCACCCTTTGCTGCTTTATTAAAAAGATGCAGAGTTGAAAGGACTATTGTTAGCAGAAATAAAAAAAAACAAAAACCAAACAAACAACCCCAAAACACGCGCTACTTCAAGCAGAAACATACAATGCACAAATTCAATACAAGTGCTCCTATCCATCATATCCATTCTGATCTCATGGCATATTCTGTCACCAACGGCAATCAGGGTCTTGATTACACCATTAAAATGTCATCTGCCTTCTCTATTAGTGAAAAGTGGAAAAAAATATTAGCTATTTATTCCATCAAACTTGACACCCTTTGTATTTTGCACACACTTGCCTTGAATGTATCTTTTAAATAAATGCAGTTGATGTTCACTTCTGGACTTAGGAACTGTCAACTTGTGTTCTTCCAGTTGTTATTTTCATATATCATTTAATCAGAATACTGCATCAGGTTTTCCACCATGATTTTAAGTCACTCCTTCTCTAAGTTTCCAAGTACCTAGTATCTTTGGAAAGGCATTCAAACACCTTCTTCAAAATTTTGTTTAGAGACAATAACTATCTTAGTCATTATTTGGCTGGTGTGGTTAGCAAAATTATTGTCGTGAATAATACCAGTCTTAGAGCTGACAGAAATACTCTGAAGTGTTCGATGTTTTTTATGTACTTGGTGTAATTTAGTGTAAATACAGTACTTCATAATACATTAATGAAAAATTTTCATCACGTCTATTAAGAAAAATAAGATGGCTGAATCTTGGGAAAAAAAGATGGGCTCATTTTGCAGTGAGGCTCTTTTTTTACGTGCAGCTTACTTAAGATACCAAAACAAGAGCTGAACCGGTTAGGAAAAAAAAGACAAATTAAATATAATCTGTTTTTGTTAAAGATCTATGTCTTTGTTAGCATTCTTGAGCATCTGAGCACATATGCACAGGAATAGGCTTCACATGAATATAAGCACTCATCCTGTAAAGCTGTACCAGAGGGATAATCAAATAACTGTACCCATATCAGTGCTTCACGGATTTGGTACTAGGACTCATGAGTGCCTGTATGCTCTTAGGGCTGCTCCCAAGCTAATACTGTGATGAAGATCTACACAGAGACTCATGGTGTCATGTCACTTACAACAAATCTTTCACGTTCATGTTGGGAGGAGAACGTAATACCGCAGTGATTATTGGCTTAGCGTTTAGTAGTGGTAGTTGAACAGCTTTTATCTTTATCTTAGCAATATGGATGAGAACATCGATGACATCAGATTAGCTGTTTCCCTTCTACAGGTCTAGCTATAGTATGTGAGATCAGTCCAAAATTTCTTGCCAAGTTCTTAGTGGTATTCTTCATGCTCTAATGGAGAGAGGTCACACTCTTGATATTTGTGCTTCAGTCACAGACATTTATTCTTTGCAAGGTATTATTGACCTGATCTCGGGAGTCTATATTACCTCCAAGTATTATGTATGCACTAGCAGTGTCTGATTTTTATGTCAGTTTTCTGTTTGGCCATTGCTATATATTGGGGTTTAATTAATCTTTTTTTTAAATAGATTCACGTTGAGCTGTCTCCACCAAGCTTCCACCACCAAATCTGTTTTTAATATGAAACACCTATACATTGGACTGCTCATTTGATGCTGGTGATGGTGGTGGCTTTTAGGACTTTCAAAGAAGATTGGTAACCATCCTTATGTTCTGTTAAGTGTCTTAAAGATGTGATTAAATGGGTGTTTATAACCAGAACAAGTGCAGCATAGTCTACCAGTAATTCAACAAGACCATTAGGTTATTTGAAGAAATCAATACCTGAATTTATATGACTGAAGGTGTTGAAAGAAAGGCTAGGTGCCACTGAATACTTGCAAAACTGAATAGCAATAAAAATACTAAAATAAAAGCAAGATATAGTTTTACCAAGTAAACCACCTATTCCCAGAAATGTTAATGCCATGTCTGACTATCATAACTTGGTCTGTTGACATCAGCTTTATAGATCTATTTAGTATTACAATGTTTAGAGAATCCTGTGTGGCAACATGCAATATACTTGTACTATTCCCTGTAACTAGAGTAATTTACAGTCCTTGTTTAGAGGACAGGTTAGGTTCAGAGAAAGAGTTTGGTAAGATGTGGAAGAGAGATCAAATTATTTTCTGAGATTTCCAAGAAAATACTCTCCTGAATTCAAAATCAGCACAATGCCACACGACCAGGCCTCACTTCACGGCTTTGCCACTCTGCCACAAACATAACGCTAAAACACCGTAAATTGCAGACCAGCTGCAACTCTTGCTGAAGTCAATGAAGGCTCCAGTGGTTTGGCACCACTCAGATTCATAATCATTCATGGCATTGAGAAAATAATGATCAATGGAGAAACTGTAAATTAGAAAAATCTCTAGATTGTTGCTGTTAATGGAGTTAATGATCCCTCAGACTAAATACAGTACAGTAAATACAGAACTGCTCTGCAACTGAGATAAGAGATGAGGATTAAATAATGTTACTGTGGCCAAGAGACTGAATTCAATGCAACTAATATTCAGTGATTTGTTAAATATAGATTCAAATGCATTCTTTTTATGTAAAAGCCCGGTGTATGCTTTCAACAGCCTTCAAATACAGTTCTTAAGCTTTCTTCTAGGAAAATCAATTCAGAGGTCTTGAAGTTCAAATTTACATTAACAAAATAGGGCCAACTTGGGCTGTCATATATAGGTTCAAATCTGTTTGATCCAATTCAGTTCACTCCGAGTGGATATAAACAGCTAACTAAGCTACAGTAATTGCATAATGTATAACATCTTAATTATGGCTATGGCTTATTTACTTCACAGCTGCAGCTGGTGTTGTGTAGCTGCTTATACCAGTTAAAACCTACAAGTAAATTTTCCATTTTCTAAAGATCTGTTGAAACAAATGGATCTGGTCTGAAAAATACCACAGTATTTATCGGTCTTCAACTTAGGCTGTTAATGAAAGACAACTTTGTTTCTTTTTAAAATAACGAAATTAAGCTGCCTTTCATCAAACAAACTGAAAGGCAAGCTTTTTCTCCCTCTCGGAGGAGGGCAATGTTAACCCTCAGACTGGCATTTAAGATGTGAGATTATTTCTGCATCACATTTTGCTTCTTGTTGTTTTTCTCGTGGTAATTCCTAACGCTTCCAGCTGAGGTCTCAGGCTGCCTTGCGCTCATCACTGTGCAAACCTACAGACCAGCGCTTTGTGCTGGGGCAGGTGCCAGCTTGCTCCCCCAGCAGATCCGAAACCCAGACCCCAGGGTCACAGTCCTGAGCCTGTGCCGGAGGGAAGGGCATGTGTACCTGGCCTCTGCAGGATGGCAATATGGGCAAGCAGAACGTGGTCTGCTTGTCATTTGGAGCAATCATATATATGCCTAGGATACATCATTTAAATATATGCAAGAGTTCCTGTCCGAAAGAGATCTGAGGTCCAAACAAGTTCTTCAGGACCCTATTTTTTCAGATCTTTTACTGGGGAAAAAAATTGAAGAAAATAATTGAACTGGATTTCTTTGACTGAACAAATAGTGCTGAAAATAAGAAAGGAGTTTATAAATCTAATTACTAATTTTATTGCTATCATTTTATTTCCATGTGTTGTTAAACAGCTGTCACGTTTCCTGACTGTGTGTTTGGCTACACTGTGAATAGTGTCTTGCTTTTCCCAGACGTGCTGTTCACAGAGGTATGTTGTTATCAGGTTAGAATTGAAACTCTGCCACTGACATGAGCTTCAGTATGTATTTATTATTAATACAGAGAATCCAGTAATGTTGTGAGCTTGCTGAATTAAAGGCGAAATCAAAGGCATTTTACCTGTCAAGACCTTAGTTCAGTGTGCTCAGTTTATCTTGCACTGGATGACAATGTGTCATTGTTTTCTGAAAGGGAGCAGGCAGCTACCTTCATTATACTGAACCAGTCTGGCAACTTTAAATCTGCGCTCAGCGGCAAATCTACCACTTGTTCAAACCCCGTATGGAACTTCCCGTGATAGGCACATTGTTTTACACTGGTATATCACTGAATGTATTGAGTGTGCATTTACTACATGTATCCATCAATGGTGAAGGCATCTATTGGTAAGGGTTTGATGAACAAAAAAAATGGCGCCCCAACAAAATGCAAGGTTCAATACTGGGAGTGCTACTGACAAGACATGCATTGCAGAGCTGGGCCTTAAACCTCTGCCCACGGCATGGATTGCCAGCATGCTCTTTGCTTCATCTATTTTTAGGTTGACTCCAGTCATAGGCAGGCTACAGACAGTTGCTATTATTTTAAAAGCACACGCTGCTCTATGAAAAATTGAGAAGTGACCAATCCTTAATGGACTCCTTACTGAAAACAGTATAAGCTTCTCTATAGTTCTCCAGGAAAATATATCTTTCTTTTCAACTACCTCCACTTGAAGTGTCCATAAAACATCACAGGAGGTATCCTCTGCCTCAAAGGCTGAGAAATGGAGTTTCTGGCACACTGAGGAGGTGAGATAGTCCCAAAGCTGCTGGAAACACCTAGCCAAGAGTGCATCAGCAAAAGGGCCTGAGGAGCCAAGCTGGTACGCCTGTGGTGCAGAAGGGAAGCTCAGCACCTCAGTTGGACCCTGTCTCAGCCAAGTGCTTTAGCTCCTGTCCTGCAACTCTTCATTCTCTTGTCCTGAACCACAGCAAGCTAATCTATGTCTAATGCCAAAGTGTCCTGAAGATACCAAGTGTTGTGTTCAGATGACCTGCGTCCATCCTTTATCCTCATGTCAAGCATTTTCTGTCAGCTGACTTGAGGCTTCAGAAATGCCTGCCTGACAGGAAACGCTGGAGAAAGGGATGGTTTGGGTTGAACATGCCGAACCTGGTGCTGAGGGACTGGTTGGATGATTATAGCTGGTGCAGGTCCTGTGTCAGACCTGAGTTTGAATGCAGTCCCATACATGACTTTAAAAGTGCAGTTGTTTTCTCCCCAGTTCCCATAATTATCTTTCATTTTATTTTGCTAGCTTCAGTCAGGACTTGGAAAAAAGCTTTTCAGGGAAGGCTTCCAACTCTGCATGCATAATCTTCTGCATTTATGTTCATCCAAGCTATGCTTATACCATATATCATCACAGAAGAGTGGGCAATTAAAAACACAATTAATTTCTTGCTAATTGAATATTTTCTGAATAATTCACAAACCTGGATGATTACCAACAGCAGGCAAATATTTAGAACTGCTAGCCAGCATCTAAAAGCATCAGAAATAATCATCTGGATTTGCACAACTTCTGGGCTATCTGTGTAACACAACATATGCCGCTGTCTTCAGTCAGAGAGGGTGTGAAGACCTGCTCCTTAGGAGGGAGAGTGTTACGTATTTAGGAGATGCTATCTGGGCTTTCCTCTGATTACTTCTGTTGTGGGGTGGAATTCTGCTCTAAATCTGCTTTTGAGGAGCTGCACGTGATGCTCAGCAGAGGCCTTCCCTGCGCCATTGACAGCGGGAGGCAAAGGGAGGGAGTGTAATAACACCTCAGTCTTCCTACTGAGAGGGCATCTGAGGGGCTGGGAAAAAAGGAAGCAAGGTGTGGATGCTCACCATCTGGAGGTCGGACTCCAGGCTTGAAGAAGGGCTGGGATTCCTCAGGTTTTTCACATGGTTTGAGTAGACCTGAATCAGAGGAGAGAGACCAGGAGTGTGGGAAATTTGGAAATAAACTGCTGAGTCCAGAAGAAGCTAGCCAAGAGCTGTCACAAAGTAGGGAAAGCCTGCCTGGACTGTCTCCAAAGAGACTTGAGACTAAGAGGAGCAAAGCCATCTCACAACATCGCTGGAATGAACTTGCGGCATGGCAGTATGCCCAGGTTAGAGATGGCATCAGGACTCTGTTATGATCCATCTGCAATAAACTGCATGTTCACTCCAATGCAAGAACATGATGTGTCCTTCTCCAGAAAGAATCACTGTCCTTCACCCAGAGATGTGCATTGTGCAGTGGATGCTGTAAAAAGCCTTTGGTGTGCCCAAGCAGGGGTTTCCCATGGGGCAGTATGGGCAAATGCCATAAGCCTAGCCCCAGTTATCTTTTTTCTGCAAGAGAGGCATTGCTAGGTGATAGCAGATATTTCTACTTGTCCTATCTCCTCTGAAACCAAGAGAAATATTGTGTCTTGGTTGGTGATTTTTGTAGACAACGTTTTCTGTTACCTCTACATCTCATTTAGCCCAGAAGAACAACGTTTGGTTTTGTCCTTTGCCAAGAGCAAGAAAGAAGAAAATACTTCTCTGCCTCCTTAGCCTTTCTCTCACCTTGATCACTCAAGCCCTTGTCGTCTTGACAGACAACTGTTGCTTGCTCTAGTACCACTATCAGTCTCACAAGCCACAGAGGATTGCATAGCCTCCTGGGGAAGCGAGCAAGTCAAGTTTTGGCCATTGATTTAACAGCAAATCATCCACCTATGTCCCTGTGTTGGACCTTGCCAGGGTAAAGTCAAGGAAGCAGCAGCTTATTTTGAAATCCTGTTTCATTTTGCTTATGGTAAATGTTTGAACCATCCAAAGAGAATGTATTATTAGGAAATGATCCTCTGCTGCATGCTAGCTTCAAACAAATCTCAAACAGCTCTGATAAAATGAGGAAATCTTTTTTGCGCACACCGTTTCAGAACAAGCTACTGAATTTTGCTTTATCCTCTAGGTAATGCGAAATTTCAATCATAGTAACAGTGCTTGGAATCTAATATTTGGCTCTTTCACATCACTTACTACCTCACTGAGCCCCACATACCAGTTTCTGTAAAGGTTTGCTTTTAAACCTTCCAAGGACAAATATGTCTTTAGTAACATGTAATGACTCAAAATATCCTACAGAGAAAACACTTGCTGTGCTGCTGGCTCTGGTAACTGCATTTCTTCCCACAGGACATTAAAAACCACCACCTTACAGCGGGTGTGATGGGTCAAACTTTCAGAAATTCTCCTTACTGTAGTTATGACTTGCTCTATCTTTTCCCTTTTGTTTTTGTTCCTCGAGTGGCTGCAGGCTTTGTTACCCAAGTATTGTGCAGGCATTTGGACTTATTTTGAGAATTGGCCGGGAGGTCTGAGTAGATAATCAGCCTGAGTGACAAATGCTAATTGCCCAACCTCACTGGGAATCCTAGGTGGAGGGAGGTAGAGCCAGTGGCCTACCAGAGGAATATAGAAGGATGTCCCTCAAAAGCTTGGGAAGGAGAGAGCCCAGTGGGAGGAGGAGGAGCTGCAGGGCAGAGGAAGGCCTGTGTTGGCTGTAGACAGTGTTACAGTACCTCTGTGCTCTCCTGCCTTACAGATGAGTTACCTGTCAAGGCTGTATGTTCTTTAAAGACAAATAATGGGGGTATGATGACCTATATAGCATGTAACTTGGGAAAGCGGGTGGTGGCTGAAGGAAGATGAATAGCTTGAGGTGGAACACCTGCTCTCTGCTCCCCGTTCAGAGAGGTGTGTTCCTCACAGACTCCAGCTTTTGCACGGCAGGACCAGACCAGGGGATGCAAACCCCTGGTACTGACACATCTAATTATTTTTTCCTGCTCATTCTTACTTGCCCAAGTTCTGAACCCCTCATCCGCCTTCCCATCTTCTCTCTTCCCTAATCTCTATTCCCATAAGTATATTTCACATACAATTTTTTAATCACTTGCATTTATACCAAACTACTGGGAATTTTCAAGTTATGTTTCTCAAAGGGATAAAAATAAAATTATGACTGTACATAGCACAGAATATGTTGAATACACACAGTATCTCTGATGGCTCGAGGACCCCAACTCCTAGTGCTGTTGGAGCTGTTACAGGTGTGTCTTATCTACTGGTTGGTACTGCTCAGGCTCAAACTGATCCACGCATGCACAGATGACTGACTTCTTCCCATTAAAATGTCAGTACTGTGGCAAATAATCACTGACAACAAAACTGGTCAGCCCAGAAGTAGATCAGGCTATTCCAAAATCTAGATTAGTCTTTTATTCTTTTGCCAAGACTAGGGTTTGATCTGGCAATATCTGCATCTGGTTCAAGTTCAATAACTGAATTACAGTCAGACGGGCTATCTAGAAACTCTTTAATTAGTCTTTCTTTGCAGCAGTGTATGTCCAGACATATCTTCACTCTTAAGTTATTTATCCTCCTTACACGTTGCCAGTTTCCAGATGATCTAAGTCAGTATTTAGATGTAAAATTCCTAGAAGTTTCATAGCGAGGGTTGGAGGGGGGATTTATTTTTTCTTTTACAACTTTTTTAACTCCAATCCTAGGCAAACAACAGCACACCAAACTAAAATACTTTTTTTTCTGTATGGATCAAAATGTTTTTCAGATGTAGGGAAGAATTGTTTGCCTTTCTTCAGATAGAGAAACACAGGCAGAGTCAGCTGAAAACACGGTGTTAGCCAAAATGACCCAGTAAGAGGCAAAATGCGACACAGAACGTAGCTGGCCTGTTTCCCAGTTGAGATAGCTGTGTAAGACCTTTGAAATACTTAGCAGCAAAAGAGCAAATGACATTCAAATAGCATGTTCAACAGCATTCAGTTTAAATTTAACTTTCTAAAAGGTATATTGAAATCGCCAGCTTGAAATTCGACTCACCTAATTTTACATTCTGAAACGCTTGTCGGGCACCCAGTGCTGGGAATAGCTTTGCTGCTGAGACCATCGCTGCCACTTCTCCATTCGCTTTTATTGGCTGATGTTCAAATTTTATTTCTTTAGTTAAATTTTCTGGTTAAACATTATGTACGGGCACACCTCATTTGATCAGTTATAGCCATAGAGTTTAGCCAATTTATGACTAAATAGCCTACTCCTGTCAAGGAAGGGATGGAATTCGCTGAATTAATATAAATTCTTCAGGCAGTAGCTCCTTCTGAGCAGCACTAAGGGGAACCAATCCTGTTATATTATGATAGTTCAGAGACCTACAAGGGTTGCCCTTTTCAGTATGGTAAAATCCACATATGATGCATTTTAAGGTAAATGGAATATATTTTTTTGATGGATAGATGATGGGAATTATTGATGTGTCTGTCTAACGTGCTGGTCTCTTGGCAGACAGCCTAGTCTTCAGAGGATAACTGAGAGCTCTCGTATGTTGTTAGTGTTTTTTGCAAGTGTTCTCAAATCGCATACAAACAGACCAACTCTTGCTCTGCAAGATGCACGTAACGGCATTGATCTCAGTGGATGATGCTCACATCCAGCCAGGAGAGAACTGGTCCCATATCCTTTAAACCCACTGCACGGTTAAGTAAGATTCAGTCCCAAGAGGCTTATTTCACTGGCACACACTGCCTGTGGTCTTCCACGACTGGCTGCTCCAGAAGGCACATTTTGCTCTCAGTATGCTATGTAGGTTTCTGTGCTTGTTCTTTAAATACAAAATAAGTATTCTTCTATCCATGTCAAGTGATGAATCTCTGCTACTAAAGTTGCACCCCTGCGAGGCAGTGAGGACTGCGCATCCACTGTACTTTCAAAGCGTGTAATACTGTTGCTTAGTGCTCTCCAGCCGAGCAATATGCTTTACATTACTCTCCTGGTATCTTTCTTGACAGGTTTTATGAGAATACATAATGTATCAATGGCATGCCAAAGGCATGCCAACAGCTAGCGTTTCACATAGATGTGGCCACTGAATACAATGTAGATGAGCAAGACTATATCAAGATAAACCTTTAAAGAACAAAAACTACATGTAGAAACAAGGAACAAACTTCCAGACAGGCTTACCAGCACTCAGGGCATTAAAGGATATTCTTGCTGCCCACGTGCCAAGTGTACAGGCAGCGTGGACTGCCAGCACTTTTTCTGCTGCATAATTTCCCTTCTTCAGATCTGCGTCTAACTAGGCCTAAAATGAAACACCATTAAATTTAGCTGAAAACTTGAACAAACATCATAACTGACTGAACCACTTATGCTACTTCAAACACAAGCTTACCACGGCCCAACAAGAACTGGGTGGAGTTTGCAGCTTTTCCTGATGTGCTTTTCTGTAGGCAAGCGTGTGAGGCATTAGAAGTGAGGTTGTTCAGTCTTAGTCAATAACGTGATGAGTTTACAAGTTATCTTCTGTGCGTGTGCATCTGTGTTCTGGGATATTTTGGGAGGATGCCTGTGTTTTTCATGTTACTTTTGCCTTCGTATGTGACCAGAGTATGTGAAAGATGATTACTGTGTCTTGACTGCTTCAGCTCCTGTAGGCACATTTTCACTCTATCAACGTACTACATTTGGGATTGTTTTCATTTGCAATATTATGGCTGTTTCTTCTTCCATGGTCTCTTGCTCCCTACCTATTCCCCTAACCATCTTCTGTCCTACTGTAGCTGTCAGCTGAGCGGGGGCTTGCTGTGCCCATCACAGTTGCTGCATGGTGCAGCATATGGCTCTTTTGTGGAAACTTGGTTTGTGTCCTTCCATTTTAAGATAATTTTTTTCCTATATGCTGTCTGTTTATTATTTAACTCACCAACTAGAAGAAAGCTGGCTAGAGGTCTCAGGATGAAAGTTACTAATGCAAGCACATTGCTGGAATTTGCTGTTCCTGAGCTAGTGCTCATCACGCATTTCCATGGCACAGCCATGGGCACAATGCCTACTGGAAGACCGGTGACATAGTCCACTGTAAGTCATACGATCACAATTTCCTCAACCAAAACCTGTCCATTTTCACTCTGGCCAATGTAACTTGTGACTAGTTGAGATGGTATGATTGGCACTTTTCTCTGGGAATCCTTATACTTCTGACAAATTTGCTACTTTAATATCCATTTCTTCTGTGTCATTAATCATACCGCTCTTCTATTTAATTTGACCAGCCCACAATGCATTTGGGAATCCCTGCCAATACTTTCTTTCTCCTCATTTTGAGAAGCACGATTTGTGTAACCTTCAAGAGTATTCCTGACATTACTGAAAGCTCCCTTTTAGAGTTGGAATTTATGGATGGGGATATGTTGACGTTTTCTTTTTCCTCTGTTATGAATGGTTGCTGTTGCCATGTGTGCCAATACCCCTCTTGCACTATCCATCTTCAGATTTTTCCCATGTGTGTTTATGACAGGTGCAGGTCTACTGCTTGTTCATATCAGACTGACCATGTGATGGAGGTGGAGCATAAGCTCTAGAAACGGTACCCTACTAGCATTGAGTAGGGCCAGGTCTGCTACACAGGAATCACTTCATGTTTCTGCACTGTTTCCCTGATGCTTCTTTTTCCAAGTCCTTTTCCAAGTATTTTCTGTGGCGTTTTTTGCTTTTAAGTTATGCTTATAGTTATGAAATACTGACTGTTCATCTACCAAGCCTAATGCATTTCTTTCAGCTTCAGTAGACACCCTTTTTTTTTTTTTTTTTCTATCTATAGTAGTCCTTGACCGAGTCACTGCTTGCTGATGTTGAATCTAACAAAACTGAAGTGGCCAGTGAGTCCTTCCTACAAGGACTGGATTTCATTAAACACTCCAGTTTGCTCACTGAAAAGCTGAAGCTTCTAAAGGCAACACTAGTAAGGTTTGTTACCTTTTTTTTAAGGAATCTGTGTTTCTAGAAACCAGCACAGTTCTCTCCAAACTGTATTTTCTCCCTAATTATGTATGCCTATGCAGGCTACTACCTATGCTTTTACAATACTTTAACTTGGAAACCACATAGGAAAAAAATGAAATGGTCAAGTAGCGTGTACTACATTTAGATGAGTTCAAGTAAGCACTTAAATAACTTAAATAACTCTCGGACGCTGCGCTTCATCCCACTATTACTGATTCTGTACTAGAAGTACTCTTGAGGGGTGCGCAAATTTTGTTTGAAGGCCAAATGCAGATAAAAGAACAAGCCAGGAAAGGGCTGTGGCAGGTTATCTGTTTTGCTTTTGTTTCTCCCCAGTATAAATCAATGATCCTTGACAGATTTTTGCCTTTCAGTGCCGTCCTCTTCCTGTAACATCTTGTCCCCAGCCACTTTTGTACTTGTGTTGGCTTACTGAGGCTTTGATTCAGCTGACACTGCTGAGAGCAGGTGTTGAGAGCACGGCTTTGGATGCTGCACTCTTCAGTGCTGAGATTTTTGCATGTAGTCCTTCACTGTGCCTGTAAGAAAAGTGCCAAAACCTTCAACAGAGGGCAAAGCAGTTAAGTTGGTGCAATAAGCAGCTATAAGAAGGCGAAACTATGGAGGACTTTAAACTTAGCCTCAGTTCAGTAGTGCTCCAGGGAAGTGGTGCGGTTTTGGGTGCAGCAGGTCATTTTGTTTTTTTTTTTGTCATCAACTGAAAAGATGTAACGTAAAGTATCTCAGTCAAATTACATCACGCTTTACTGCTTGGAAGCTGCATTGCCATCATACTTTCATATGTTACTTATGCTGTTGTTTCTTTTTTCCTGCTCATCCCATTATAGTAAAAAAAAATTACCTTTTATGAAGCTTTTCTACTGGCCTGTCAATATTCTTGCTTCTATTCTGCTCAGCCCTTCTCCTCCTTCACAGACAGTGAATCCTCCACCTCAGTTTCCAATTGACTAGTTCATTGTCTAGGTGTAGTATTTTGTTGGTTTAGACTATATCCTACCAGCTTTCATGGCAACTAATCTCAATTCAATCTCATGTGTTGGTTTAGTGTGAGATGCTTTGAGAGTTTTTTTAAAGCTGTTTTGGAAAATTTGGTGCATCGTTTTCTCTACAGCCTCCAGTACCATTTCTGAGCTCAGCAAGGCTACACTAGCATGAACAGCAGTGCCTCATTTTCTTTGGGGCGGGAACTCAGAAACTCCTTATTCTGCAAATTATAGTTAATGTTCTAGTATAAAAATTAAGTAAGACCATAGTTAATAAGAATATCTCGTGTACACATTAAATTTTAAGGGGTATATTCTCTACTCATTTCATGTGTGATTACTCTTCTTTGACATTAATTGGAATTCTGTGTAAAGGCTGAAGAGAGACCATCAGTGGTAATGTAAATTGAAACAAATCTCTGATATAATACAGCTTTTAAAGAAAGAGTCATTCAAGCAACACTGCGGCAGTATCCAAACATTCTGTGTCATTAATGACTAAAGGATCCTCTGGACTGTTAACAAGTATGTAGTAGGATGGTATAATCTACTGTGGCTACGTGAAGACATTAAATAAGTATTATCAGTTAATAATTTTATGCAGCAAATATTTGAAATTGGCTACATAAGATGGACTGAGCTCTGTTGCAGGCTCTCAGCCCACCACAGTGAACTGAGAAGGCATAGCTTCAATGTAGTTTACAGCACCTATAAAAAATGATTGGAAAATTGATAAGAAAGATGTTAGTTCCTGACTTGTACATCTTAGTCAGCTGAGCTGGAGACAAAATATGAGAACAGCAAGGTCTGACTGCTTCCTTATGCAACTAGGAAAAAAATCCCTCTTTCTGTTGACAGACAGCTCGGTGCTCTGTCACTGCAGTTCAGCTGGAAAAGGCAGAAACGGGGGATGCTGAAGCTCAGCTCACTTCTCCTTGCGGCTCCCAGACGGCTGCCTGACAGCTGCTGCTGTGCTTCATACAGCTCCACGCCAGGACTGCCTCGCCAGCTCCCCGATGTGGGTCCTGCCTGTGGGTCTGGATAGCCACGGCACAGACTGAAGCCTCCCTCATGGTAAGGATTTCCAAGATCTGTCTTTAGGGGGAAAAGATAATTCATAATGCATTCTAGTCTCTTCATCTAAGTCCTTCCTTTACAATGGTACCTGTAAGGGTTATTGTTGTTTTAAGCAATTTTCCTAAATGGGATCACTGCCCTGATTTGATTTACCATACAGCCACACCAGCTGTGGTATCAGCAGCAGAGACAAGAGCATGGGGTAGAGAAGGGCATAGGGGATGCTTAAGTTGGCCTTACTGCTGAGAAAAATACTCATTTATCTCATCTTTGCTGATACTTTTCTCCTTGAAAGCACTGCTTCAGAACTCACTTCTTTTGTAGGGCCTCAAGTGCCAGCCCTCCTTCGTTACAGAGGGTGTTAAAACAGTGGAAAAACAGCCATATACACCCTCAGAAGGAGAAATACAGCAACTAGTGCTTCTGATATGCTTTTTTGTTCTGTCCCAGTTTAGTTCTTTAAGTGATGCTTCACTCTTCTTCTACCTGATGAAATGCACTTGTAGCAGTTAACTTTAGTTTCTTAAGCACACACATAACACAGACCAGGATTTGCTTAGACTATGTATTCGTTTCCTTTTTAAATGGAGTTAATTGCCAATTAGCTTGATCTAATTAATGGCAGTGAATGCAAATTTACACCTTCCCTAAGAATTTATTCCAGGAAACAAATAGTTGTTTCTAGTCTCTACTTGTTTTAAGGCAAGCCAGGATGAGGCACAAGCATTTGTGTCTTGAAAGAAATGATTGCAAAGGGGGTAGGTTTGCATTTGTCATCATGTGTTAATGATTTCACATTAAATGGTAGCCAATTAAATAAATGCAAAAGAGGACCAAAGCATCTGGCCTAGGCAAGGCTTTCACTGAAAGATGAGAAGCGTGTTTGAAAGAGAATGTTTCCACATGTTGGAAAGCATCAGCCAAATATAAGTGGTGGAACAGGAGGGAGGGGCTGTGGTATGCTGTACTTTGAAATGTTTACAGCAGTCAGATTGGGACTTATTTTGACTATTGCAAGATTTGGCATGAAGTGAGAAATTGAGTATTATCAAAGTTTATTTTAAATAAGAAAAAAAGCAAACCTAGTCCTGGGATTAGAATATACCATGGTTTGAGGTCTCTACGATACAATTTAATCAGATTGCTGTAGCATTCAATACTTCAGTTCGTAGTAAGGCTGTGGTGCAGAGCTGTATTTTCCAATCTAGGATAATTAAACCGTATTTTCATTCATTGTGGAAAGCACTGAGAGGCAGATGCAGAGGGAGCTGAATGTTTCTACTACTTTGCAGGTAAGATTAACAGATAAACCCACAAAAGAGAACAAATGTACTTTTATTTTTAAATGCTAATGATCTCTGAGAGGCCAAGTTAATTCTTTTAACTATATGAAAATGTAGGGAGAAGAAGGGAAGGGATACTTTGCAGCAGGACTATGAAGGTTAGCCACAGTATTGCTGATCAGAGGAAACAAATCTGGAGCAAGTAAAGAGACTCCCTGGTAAAAAAAAAAAAAAAGGCATTGGAAGAGAAGTGTTCTGTATTGCTTTACAGACTCTGAAGATTAGTGCAAAGTAAGGAGGAAACAGGGGGAAATATATTCCTGGTTTTGTCTGGGTTGTGAGGAGAGCAGCTATGACTGTACACTTTTTACCCACTTTAAATTCTCGCATCCCTTTCCTGCTCCCAAAACGGCATCTCATTTCCAATCCCAAGTTTCCCCCTTAGCTGAGCTTCAAAAATGCTGAGGGTAGTCTCGTATCATAAATTATATCACTGAATTGATCCAATTTACTACACTGACTCCCTGAGAATATTTAAGTTCTCTTTACTTCTGAGAAAAAGCATGGAAACCTTTCCGAAGGGTAATGTGTGTGTCCTATGTGTTAAATCGCAAACCCGCAGCACACAAACCTTAGAGTTCTGCGAAATGGTGTGTTTAAGCCCTGGAATGTCCCTTGGAGAGCAAGGGAGAGCATCACTGCCTGGGCATGTGCCAGAGCCCTCCAAACCCCATCCCAGGCACCTCAGGCTGAAAGTGACAGCATGATAGCGAAAGCTAGTTAAAGTGTAAATAAACTTTCATCCCAAAAGATGGTTTTTGGGAAGCCTTACATGGAAAACAACTGAGTCAATGGAAAACAATTCCCAGTGTCACTGATTTTTCATCACAAAAGCCCAGAATGGTACAAATGTGTTGCCTGAAGTTTAATATGTTGACCTCTTTTAGGAAAGCAAATTATATCCACTTACACCGATGTGGTAATTTATACAGTGCTTAAAAGACTTGTAGGCTAGTGAATAGTACTTTAAATGAAGGATGAACTTTTACACTTGTTGTACTAGAACTAGATTCTTTCTGAAAATGTTGGTTTTTAAAATGTATGTTTATTTTAAAAAAGCTTATGCTAAAAAAATCCTTTTGACAACCCTGTTTTTCAACATTCACTGAATAACTCCTAATGTGCCTCACTGAGGGTTCTTACGCTTGTGTTTTGTCTTGGAATACACTGGTATTTTGTCAGTACCTTAATATGCATGCAAAACCCTCAGTACATGAAGCTGCAAGGAAGCAAACCGTGTATTTTTGAATACTTGCTGAAACTCAGATCCTTGCTTTGTAGTTTTTGCAGCATTATTCTCTTCTGATTACTGTTCCCACTGCTTTTAGCTGCAACCTCTGCATTTTAAGCCTAGTGGAAATGACGCAACATTGTGTGTTGTTCCCTTTTTAGCCATTATAAAGAATCAAGTACAAAAGTACTTGCCATGATTTTTTTGAGTTTGTTTGTGGCAGTTTTGGAGTGCAAAGTAGCTTGGGTTTGGCAGGGTTCTCAGGTGAAATGTAGCTGTATCTGAATTCAGAATTCCCTGAGCTTTGGTAGATCATATTCTCATAACGTGATTCAGTAAGGGTACTCTGGGGTATGCATGCTCAGAGTGTGCATATTTGTCTTCCTTTACTGCTATTTGTATAGCTTCTTTCAAATTTTTGCCAGGATGACAGTGTTTGCATTTGGCCTACTTTGGTTATTATTAGATTCTTTCTGTGCCCCATAATTGACTCTTTTCTGAGATGCCACATAAGATGCCTGAAGTCTTTTACATGTGTTATTTAAATATTTGATTTTTTCCATTAGTTTGTCTGCATGCCCTGTTTCCCTCTTCAGCAATAACCTCAAATGTTTTCAAGCCCCATAATGTTCTGTAAATCTACTGTAAGAAACCAGTAGTGCCTAGTGAGAAGCTAACTGGGAAATGTCAATTAGGTATAATGGTGCTAAAGTTCAAAAATAGCATCTTGCAAAGGGCTAAGACTTCCCTGCCTTGTGGTAACGTAGCAGGAAGGGATTAGGCAGGGTGGGAGGAGATCGTGCTCTGTAGCTATTTTGTCAACTGGGTGAAATGATGAGGCATCAATAGTTTGATCAGTGTTGTCAGCTGAGGATCTTCTTATGTCAGTTATGATTTTAATATCAGCCAAATTCTGCTATATCCTTGCCTTGTTTTAAGGTCTCTTTTAAATGTTATTTCTGTACTATTTAATACCTTCCTTCTACAACCACCATCCAGACCTTGGGACCAAAGTAGAATGTGTGAAATTATTTAAGTATTAGAGAAATGCTTGTGTTGCAAAACTGGGATGGGATTCCAACATCAGCAGTATTTGAACACAGAGATATTTTTAGAATTTGAGGGAAAGGCAGGTGGTGGTGAAGAGAGGAGAAGAATCCAGGTTATTGATTTCTTAATTACAAGCGGGTCATGTCAGACACTACAATCAATAAGGTGTTCACTCACATTTCTGCATGATTGGAGCATACTGTGAGTTATCATGGGGTATATTTTTATTTAAACAGTTGTGTAGATGACCTTACATAAGGGTCAGAGCTGGTAAGCTAAAGCATGTTGCAAGTGAAATTTCAAAAGGATATCTGCCAGCTAGTGAAATTATACTTTCACGTGAATAAGCAATTTAAGATAAGTACTGTAGCCAAGAATCAAAATGGAATATTTTTTCCCCAAGTGATTAAGCTCAAATTTTTAACACTGTAAAAATATTTCTCCGAGTTCATTCAAGCATTTAATCTTCTGACTGGATCATGGCCAGAAACTAACTGAACAAACTTGTGCTTGTATAGGCTGGAAGCAATGAAAAAACTATTGCTGGAATCTGTAGTTTTGAGAAAATATCTAATTCAGTTACTCTTTAAATACAGATTATTGGAGTCTCTCTCTCTTTAATTTTTTCAACCAAAGTCACAGGACAGCATTCAACAAATGGGAGGCAACAGAATAAATACCCAACATGTATTCTAGCATTTTATGGGAAAACAAACAAACAAACAAAAACCAAAACAAAACCCCCCCAAAAACCCAAAACAAACAAACAAAAACCCCACCGAACCCTCTTTAGCAGGTTCATGTACATCCATTAGGTTATGAAAAGACTAAAATATGCCAATGAATATTGTACTCTTCTTTCCTCTGTTGGACATCAAATAGACATTGTGTTCACAGGGGGACTGAAGCACTCCAAATTCCAGTGTATCAGCCAGGTGCCAGATGTTTCTGTGCTTGAGAAGCCAAGCTTTCAGTTTGGTGTGGATTTTTTCTTTTTTTTTTTTTTAATTGCTCGTTAAAATTTTTGAGAACAAGAACAGGATGGACACTAACAGTTCTGCAAAACAGGATTTGTCTTACTGACCTGAAAAACTGAACACAGCAGTACAAATACCTGAGTCATCTTTTTCAAGTTGATTAGAGGTATCCTCAGGAATGATACAGGTGGTGATGCATCAATTTAATCTCAGCCACCAGAATTAAAACCTGCTTCAGTTCAGACGCTATTTGCACTAAAATGTTGCTGTTCCTAGGCTAGTAAATCCTGCTTCCTAGGGCTCTTCTGATGAGCGGTAGCAGTTAAGCCTATTCTTTTCATTAGGACCTCAATATATTGAAATCTTCAAAACAAAGATGTACTGAGGCCACTATTTACCCCAAAACCATGCTCAACAAAAATAACTGGCTCTGCAATAATTCTTCAAGTTTTGGTTTAAACAGTTTTTTATAGCAGAATTTGTTTTGGATCCTTAGGAAAGGCGGGGAGAATGCAAGGATACGTATGTCATCTCACAGACCAAGCCTGCTCTCACCAAGTCAACTAGCATGACAGCTGTGATTGTAGTGAGAATTTGGCTGGCTCCAGAATAACTGAAGCTGACAGCCAGTATGGAACTGAAGCACATCTGCCTCATTCAAGGAGGAGAGCTGTTCAGGAAATTACTATTGCTGTGTACTGTATTTTAGGAATTAACTAGCTGTGATGGAGAAAACATGGATATAAGATGACAGTTGCAAAGCAGAGAGGCTGTAAGCTAAAAGGAAACAGGCTTGCTGGAACAAGTAGTCTTCATTGTTGTTGTTCATTCTTTATGGCTTGACTTGCATCATCTGATTCTTTGAGTTATTTTTGTTCACTGGTTATATTGCTTACAAATTTAGGAAAACAGAATTTAGTTCAAGGCACTGAGAACTATAGCCTAAGTAAAGGATTTGCTCCCATGCTTAAAGTGAAATAATATGTGCTTAAATACTCTGTTGAATTGGATCCAGAATGTTCAACATCTCTTCGGACTCAACTCCTGATAAATAACTCCTTTGCTGCCTGTATCTGGAGACTAATTCTAGCTAGTTAATGTACAAGAACCTTATTACTGCCCAAATTCTTGAAATGACCAAAATCACCATGCTAAGCAGTTAAGTCTAGTCACATGGAGTAAAACGAGAGTCATGTTTCCATTCCCTTGATATTTACTGTTGTACAGATTATGGCAAATTATGTTGCATCACTTTGTGATATATAGAACTTGAGGGACTTAGTCCAAGTTCAATCTATTTAATTTTCTGATGTTAGATCTCAGCTATTGCAAGTTGTTATGGTCACCAATTTATGCACATTTGAGGCTTATGAATTTGTAAATGGATTACACAAGGTTTTTTTAGGAAATAAAAAATCAGCATACTTTAAGATTAATAGAGCTTCTGAATTGTAGGGGGAGGAAGAAAACAAAGAATTGAAAATGTGCTGCAAACTTGTTTACCTACCTACTCAGCTATTTTTAACATCTGAAAATATTATTTGTAACTTATGCTTCTTGCCTTCAGCTAAATCTCTAGCGTATAAAGAAAAACTAGGAAGTAAGAGGAGAAAAATGAATATTGTAACTCTGGGAAACAGATCAAATGATATTTAGAAACATAATTGTAGGATCTTTCATATATGGGGGGACTCCTAGGTTTCCTTTGCGCTGCTGCACTAACTAAAGGGCTGTCTTCCAATATGAGATCTGAGTCTAAGTTAATGTCTTAAAATTAACTTTGTTATTTACAGTATGTTTAACTTCAAAAAGATTTTTCTAACAGCTATTTTAGCAATCCAAAATATTTGATACAAACAGTGGGGAAAAACTGAAATGCTCACAAAAGTGTTTTTTGTTTTTTTTTTTAATTTGGAAAAAAAAGGGATGAAATATAGATGGAAAAACACACTAGCTAAAGCAGTGAATAGGCACTGGAAATTCTGAGGACAAGGACATAAGGATGGCAGGGGATGACAGCGAAGTGAACATGGGCAGCTGCAGCCTGGGCAATGCAGCCTTGAATTCGCAGCGGAGGTGATTCAGTTGTGAGGGAAGGATGGCTACTGTTAACAACTGCTCCTCTTCTCCCTGGAGCATTGCCAACTAAGAACGACTGTGTTATGAACCGAGTGCCCTCTTGCTAAGTGTCTCATCAAAGACCAAAATTATTTTCTTAGGATTCCAAGAATTTTTGTGGTTATTTAATCTGGAGAAGTGACACCGGAATGGTGTAACACCATGTTGTCACTTCAGGAAAGTTTGTAGGAGGGAAGCTGAAGCCCATAAGTCAGATATTGGTTTGATACTTCGGGGTATCTGGAGGTATGTTAAATAACAATGTTTAAAATATCTGTATTAATTGAATAATATTATGAAAACATTGCTATTATGTAGTGATTTTGGAGCAGACCTGATTGATCCTGAAAAGTATCAACTAATGTAATGCCATGTGGTGATCAGAGAATGGCACCCCTTTAATTTCCCAGCCCAGCGTTGGTAGCAATCTGACCCCCATTTTTGTAGCTTTTATTTTGGAACTTTGAGGGAAGTTGTTCTCTGATGTTGCTGGTTTGGAAGGTATTCAGACATCTGAAGCTGGAGATAGACATCTCCCATGCTGAAAATCTGAACAGAGAGATTTGCTAAGCAAAACAGATCAAACCGTGGGTCAGAATCTCGGTCTTGCTGAAGGTCTAATAGTACTCATGGCTGGCACTGAAGTGATCTCAAAGCCACCCTAAAGAAGCCTTTGAGAACATGCTGTCTGGATTTAGGCCAGCTCCCCTTCTTTTTATGGCCTTCCCTTCTTCCTTTCTCTCTTCTCCTGAGTTGCCTTTTATCTGGCTAATGGATCATGACTAGAAGTCAGAGAGGATGGGCCTAGAGCCAGGAGAACATCCCTCTGGGCACTAGCAAAATCTAGCCTGCAAAATGAGCCTTAGGAACCAGTGTTGCAAGTGTAAATTGCAGAGGCTTAGCTGTGACGGTGCCCAAGTAGAGCAGTATAAAGGTCTCATGAGGTTCAGCTGGCCTTATGCTGTCCATCCTGCCCATGTACATCAAAGTTCTTATCAAACAAAGCCTGATGTTGGAGATTCTCTTGTGCTCCCAGTATGTTTACAATTAATTTTACTAAGTGAAATTTTTTTGTTAGACAATGGTCAAGGAAGAATTCATTATTTTCATCTTTCAGAGTTATCTCTCTCTCACCTTTCCATCTAGGCATAGTTGTGATACGAATCTGCCATGTTTGATTCCTAGAGTGTCTATTTAAAAAATGCTGACCATAATCCTAAGCCAGGATTCCATAAAACCAAAACTCTTAAGTAAATTCCGTTGGTTTTTTTTTTTTTTAAAAAAAGGCTTTTCCTAAAAGGTTATCCGATTGTTTTCCTACTTACTGTCTATTGATTATACTACTATATTTCAAGTAATTCTTCATCCAATTATCTCTAAGCACTATAATTACAGCCAATTATCATAATACATATGTCGTATAATTTCATTGTATCCACTGGTGACTCAAAATCCAAGCTGATAAAACTGGAAGCAGAGTCTAGACCCTTATATTTTGTTCTGCTACTGTGGCAGTCTGATGTAAGGCAGTCTCCCTAATGTCACATGAAAGAATGTGCACTTTTATAAAACAGCTTTTCTCATAGGAGATGAAAGATGCAGTGGGTAATAAAGTAGCTAGGGCACCAAAGCAGACTTGAAAATCCTTGCTGTAGCCACAAAAAAAAACCCTAAAGTTTTTGTTGCTTCATCATCAAGAATGATATTAGATTACCTGACCTTGAGATCTCATCCCTAAATGTAAGCCTTCCAGAAACCAATTAAGTAAAGCTTAACTTGGGCTCCTTCAGAAGGGAATTCAGAGCACCTGCATCCACTGACAGGAAAAGGATTTCAGGGGGCTTTGCTAACTAGATTTCCTGGTAAAATTAGATAAACTAAATTCAGATGGGAATAATGCTGCTTTTCTCCCAAGGGTTCAAGCAGAGAGACAAATTTCCCTAGATAGAGCTTCACAGGATTAAGGAAAAATACTTACTTCAGACATGGCATACAATCCTGTTACTTTCATGTGCATTGCTTCCCTGTGACTTTACCCAAGTAAGGCACTCTATGTTTTGATTTGTTAGTGTGCAAGCATGACATTATCTTATATTATTAGGTGTCTGGACAAGGTCCATAACCAACCTGCCTATGTCAAGATATGTCTACCAGAAGCAAAACATGGACTTCATAGCTCCTTCTCTTATAATTCAGTAGAAAGTGTTTGTCCAACTACCCAGCAACCGGGAGGATTAAAGATATACTGTTACATGCTTTATAGAAACAATGCAGATACCCAAAAAACAGGCACCCAATGCCATTTTAGATGGCTTGGGTATCCTGTCTAGCCTTGCTTGCTGCCTCAGAGCAACTTGGATCTCTCCTATGTACTGCATCCCGTTGCCAGTCCTGCATGGATATCACTGATACCCTAGGATGTCTCAAATGTCACTAGACAAACACATTTGAGCACCTGAATCTCACCTTCTCCATCTAGAATATAAATATTTCATTTTAACAATACAAATTGGTGTGAGATACTGTCACTGAGATGTTCCATCCTTAACAAAAGTAACTTCCAAGCTGTTGTTATGTCTGATGGAAACCTATAAGCAAATCTTCTAAATTATTGTTGTTTGGTTTGGGGTTTCTTTTGTGACCCAGAATTGAAAAAGTGAGTCCTCAGCAAATTTGGTCATCGCTTCAGGAAGCAAAGTAATAATGTTACAAATTGTTACAAAACAATTAAATGCCTAAAGCAAAACAGCAGTTATTTGGAAACCAGGATAATTTTGGTACCGTTATGACATGTTGTATTGTGCATCAGAAAATTTTGATATCATTGCATTAAATTTCAGCTGGAGCCTATGGAATGTGACAATTTAGACCAAACCAACTTTTGACCCGTAATGAATTGAATTATCTGCGTTGGAATCTTTGACAGTTTATAAAGCTGTCACATCCATAGCTTCAATAATAAATTAGAATGTTAGCACAAAATATCTTGAACTGAAAAGCAGTGGTCTTCAAGTTTATTTAAAATAAACTTCATCTGTTAATTCTCATGTTGGGTTTTATTCTCCCTTACACATAAAGTGCAACAAAATTGCTGTCTTCTGTCAAATACATGCAGAGGATACTACTTGCATAATGCGCTTACCAAGTTTGATGTTAGTGAAATAAAATAAGTGTAGGAGCAGGAAAATTAGGTTTCATGAACGAAAAGTTTTGTTGTTTTTTTTTTTTTTTAAATAAACTTTTTAAAAATAAAGATTTCATAACCCGAAATTTTTTGAGGAAAAAGCTTATCCTCTGTAGAAAAGTTTGATTAATCAAAACCAATTCTCCTCTGGAAAAAAATTCCAATGGAAAATCTGCAATCATTTCCACCTTGTGATGCTTTGTTGGTTTACTGTCTTTGCCATATTGCTCTGCTAACTTCAGCAACACTCAGTTCTGTTGCCATAAGGTATAATAAATTGTATTTGGAAACGTATCTGCAAAGCAAATGTTCCTCCCAAGTTAAAAAGTCGAACATCTAGAGTTCAGTTGGCAGTAGATACATGTTTCTTGTTACTTACTACATCTCTAATGTAAGCTACAGGCTTCTTCAAAAGAAGCTCAGACCTGACCCAGGGAAAGCTCTTTCAGTTTTGTATGCGCATCTTTTGGAAACATGCCCTACAGAGAAGTGTTTATAAAGATGTTAAAACTTTTTGTGATAGCATTTAATCATCAAAAATAAAACATGCCCCTATTTCAGATAGCGAGAGTATTGCCATTGCTCTCAATGAAGCCAGAACTAGGATGCCAGACTGGACGTAGCTGCTTTTTATTAAATGAGGTCTGGAGTTTCTTGCAGATTGTTCAAAATCAACTCTAAAGCCAAATCTCTGGTCTGCTATGTGTTACTGACAAGAAAGAAGCACAAAACTTGAAGCACTAATGAAAAGACTTAATTTCATCTTTTTTAAAGAAAAAGCTAGTATGTCAACAGGTCCAAAATAAACATTTTCTCTGTGGTGCTTTTTCTTTTCTGAACTTGAAATTCAAAATTATACTTCATATCACTTAGCACAATGGTTCTGTACTAACAGTTAAAAGCTTTTATAACTTTAAATAAATTTACCAAAATTTTACAGTCTACTCTGAAATTTTCTGCCTTTGGTATAAATTTTTAAATCGATACATAAATATATAGACATGTTGAATGTTCTTGTAACGGTTATAAATACTCTTGGCCTAATCCAAAGGTTATTCTGCCTCTGTAAATGTCTCCTGCTGATGTCAGGGGCCCTGAACCCTGTGGCTCTGTTTCTCTAACCTGGCAAAGCACTTAAACTAGCACTTAACTTCAAGCACAGGAATAGATGACTGGCTAACCTTGCGTGTACATAATTTCTAGGTTATCTACCAGGTCCTTAGAGGAAAGGAATTGGCTTCAAAATACGCTTAGGCTTCCATAGCTTCAGGGGCAAAAGTCACACAAATCAGTAAGACCGGGTGCATAGTAGAAAAGAGGCCAAAGGTTCAGATACAGAAAGTTCCGTTTCAGAACACAAAATTTATTGTAACTGTGACCTTGTAGAACATTATCAACAGAATAGATACTGCTGAAAATATTGCAAGTGTCAGGTGTAATTACAGCCAATACATTTGGGAGGTAGTTGATAGTTTTATTTCAGTTTAGATGCAGATTTTCTTTTTTTTTTTTTTATTCAGTAACTTACAGGTTTTTTTTCTCAGTTACATTATTTGACTAGGCTGATGTGGCCAAAGTCAGCCATGACAGAATTGCTTAAAATTTGTCATGACTAAGAACTATGTAGATTCTGGATTTTAGCCAGCAACATGGAGAGCCAGGCTAAGCAAAACCCAGTGTAATCAGGGAAAAAACCAGGAAGACTATGAGGTGTGCGGTGTTGATTCCAGCAAAAACAACAGATAAAAGGACCATGTTGATCCTGGGCAGCAAGTCATTGATAAAAGTTGGTATCAGAGCTATTACTATCCTGCAGAGATAGGTGGAAAAAGTGTACTACAGACAGCCAGGAAGATCTCTGCCCAGAAGGCCCTGAAACAAGAGGTGACAATGTTAATGGAAATGGACAGGTCTAATTCTTCTTTAGGTCATCTGTATTCTCAGCAATTCCAGTCACTTCCACTTTCCTTCGCTAGGATTTAGCATCATCTTCCAGCAGCCTGAGTTAGCTTTCAGTCCAGCACTAGCAGCCTTGCAAAGCTTTAGCCGGATCTGAAAGTCTATTGACTATAGCTCAGCAAAAAAGTGTTTATTTTAGTTGGTGAGTCCATGCACATTTGTATTATTTTTTTTCCAGATAAGCTAAGTATATTTTCATTATTGCAAAAATAAATATCTGTTAGATTTTACCTGTTTCTTTCACTTATCTATCTACTAAACTCAAACTCAATCATAAAAGGATGGTAAATTCCTAATACGGTAAGAGTTTACCCAGAAAAATCAATGTTGAAGAATGACAGCAAAGAGGGTAATATAAGTAGTATGACTTTGCCATGTGCTCAAGTATTTTTGGAGCCCAGACAGTACATTAAGAAGTGACAGATTCATGTAGTTTAGCTGGTGATTTATAAAGTTTGCTAGCTGATTTAATAGAGTGCTAGAAAGCGTTGTTGTTCGACCAAGTAAAGAGAATCATAAAATGGTAATGAATGTTATGACAGTTCATGAATATTTCATTTGGGGTCTCTTTCAGACGCCTGTTAGTTTATCTCAAGATCTAGGAGTATACTGCATATAAATCTGATGGAGGGTAGAACTGCACAGTATGCCCAGAGACACAGAGGAGAGAGGTTTGGTGAGAGCAACGTGTGTTTGAACAAGTGTCTCAAAAGCGCTATATCTCAGTTAAGTTCTCTACTAAGTAGTCATGAATTGTAAAGTATCTAGGGCATCAAGCAGTGGTCTCGTATTTCTTTATTTGCTATTTGAACATTTAGAAACAACAGGTAGTGTCTTTCAAGCATCTTTACCAATGACTTCTGAGAATACTGGTTTACTGTAACTTTGGAGGTATGCTTTATTTGAAAAGGCCAAATGGACTCCCATCTCATGGAGTATTTCTTACACGTGCTGACCAGAGCAATATACAATGTGGACAGACGTTTGTAATAAGGTAAATCTGGAACAAAGACTTCCATTTTTTCATCTTTAACATCCTGAAGTGGGGAATGTACTCTCTATGCTACTTTGTCTTGCATGGCTATATCTACCTTCTAATCAATTATGTAGTCCATTGTTAATTTTGTAATAGGTCTTAAATAGTTCAAATGGAATTCTTTGTGTGATCTAATGCCAAATGATAATGCAAAAAAAAAGAAAGTTTTGTCCATATATGCTGTATTTCACTGTCTTTTGATCCACACTAGCAACATGGACCTGCCTTTTCATAGCAGTGCTGTCCACCGTGAGGTAGATGTTCTTCTGTTTCCATTTCCTTGGTTGTTTCTTAGTGATAAACCCCTTTAGAACAATGGACTTATAACTTTATGCAGCCTGAAGGTTTGCACAATATGAAGCAATGAATGAACAATGTCTGAGAGCAGATCGGCAATAGCGCCATGCCAGAAGCTCTGTTTAATGGGAATTACTCACTCCGAAGAAGTGAAAACAAATATGAAGGACTCGAAAGGGCTTACACAGGTAGTTCACAGGTCTTCTGTCAGTGCTTGCATATGAAATGAGATTGAAGCCCATCGCACAGTCCGAAGGCTGTGGGATGAAGGGTCTTGTTTTAGCTGATAAATCCTTTCGGTATTAGCCCATGGATCCAAGATTCAGCTTCATTTTTATACCTGTGGGCAAGATGAGCTTGTATCTGAGGATGAAAACGCACTATTTCCTATAAATTAGAAGGAAGCTGTTAGGACAGATTCTCTGCTGCTAACTGTATTGTGGCACAACTTTGTACCAGTTGACACCATCTGAGAGACAAGACGGCGGGAATCGCTTTCATGAAAGCTGCAAGGCCTTGCAGTTTGTCACACTGGATGAATCGCCATTCGTGAAGGGGCTCAATTCAGTATTAAAATCTCTGTAGCATAAATCATCATTTACTTTCAGTAAAAAACCTAAAAGTCCATCAATGAGTCTGCTTTTACCAAATGAATTTGGTGCTGTAATACAAAGAAAAATGTGCGACTTCGCTATATAGTTTATCATGTTTCATTATAAACAGCATAGGTAACTGTGATGCAGTCTCATATAGGTATGCCCAAAGAAATATTTTTTTTTTCTATTGTTATCACATCTTGGACAGTAACACTGAGAAAATAGTGTACACAAATTTTTCAGTGACATCTTCTGAGATAGCTTGATCTATAGTTGCAAGATGGACAAAGAAGTCAGAAAACATTTGTGAAGAATTGCTTGTTTTGTTCTGCTTTGTGTCAAGGTCTGTTCTGGAAACCAGAGGGAGAGAGATATGCTGTCCTAGCAGATTTGACTTATGTTTACAGTAATTTGTTTGGCCAGTGTTTATTACTTAATAATCAATCTTTATTATTACATTAATTCTAATTGGGATATGTGAAACACGTAGTGCATTGACCACATGACATCAGTTTACTTGCTGAATAATTTAAGCTATTTCCTTCTAATACCTTAGGCTGCAATATCATTACTTTTAGGCTGTCCTAATATTCTAGTTATATTGATGTTATTTCACTTGTTATTACCTTCTTGACATGAAATTGTTTTTCAAATATGGAAATCTTGCTCAAATATTTCTAGATGACAGAATTCTGCATTAGTCTATAATGTATCATAATAACAAAACAGTACAACATAAAGCAAATGATTTGTTTTCTAACCTGTGCCAGGCTTCACAGTAAGGGGACAAAAGATGCCAGAAGGAAAATTTTGGTCTGTATTTTTTTAATATATTCTTATCCATTTTGCTAGAATGCAGGGAATAATCTTGCTGATAACACAGAAGCAGCCAACGCACAACCATTAAATGGACAGTGTGATTTATCCCTCTTCACACTGCTTCATAAGCAGTATGTATCACTCCTGTGAGTCGTCTTCTGCTTAAAGAATCATAAGAAATATATCTTACTACTACTTTTATTGATAAAACAGACCAAACCACCTTAATACATTCTTCATCCAGAGTCTTTTATCACAGCGTGGTTGTGATTAGGATTCTGATCACCCTGTGTGCCACACTGAGATTGAGAGGCTCTATCTACTCATCTATTATTCTTCATGAAGCAAAGCTCCAGTGTACCATCTGTTTTCTTGCTGAATCTTGCATGTAGCTGCAAAGAGCTGGTCACCAGAGATTGAGTCTGGCAAGCAGGCTCTTGGTTTGCTTGGAGATAGCCAAGCATTCACTGCTATTGGCCTGTTTAAGTTTCAGGTGAAAATAAATGACTGTTCTGTGCTGTATTTTAATTTATATTTGATCTGGTATTTAATTTTTGTTTAATTTGTATTTGGTCATATTTGATCTTGTATTTTTGTTGCTTTTTTCCAACCAAAAATCAATTGGGAAAAGACCCCAGAAGCTATAAATAAGCATGCCGTAGAGCTTTGATTGGGGATAGGTCTGTCTTGCATTTTATAATACAGTTTGAATTAACAAAGGCTGTTTTATGCTGATGATGACTGCCCCTTTTGACACAAGGAACAGAGATGGTTCCTGGTGTGATCATGCTCAGATAAACATTGGCAACCAACTGCATATATCTGAATATCATCATCTGATGATTGCTCTTGTTTAACCAGGTCATATAGTTAACTTTGCTTTATTTTGAGAAGAATGTAGGATTGCAAGGGACTATCTGAATCACCCGGGCATTGCAAGTTTACATTATGTTGTACAAGGTTGAGGTGCAGGGTGCTGAATGCTGCTTAAGGCTGGGACATGGCCATGTCCAGGGTGTCCCACCATCCCTGCCCCATGTACCACTGCCTCCTACTGTACAGAGGCGTAGCTCTACCCAGCTCGCTGCCACTGAGCTTTCCCCGTCTTCCTTGAGGCTTTTTTTCTTTAAACTACACAATGCTATTGGAGCTTCACAACCTGCAGTATTTTATAATAGTCTGCGCTATTCCCCAAAGAGCAATAAAAAGTAGCTTTTGAGGCTCCTCTTTTTGATCCGTTATTTAGAGCCTGATTTGTGCTGTCTGCAATCCCCACATCAGTGCCAGTGGTCCTGCAGTTCTGCAAATTCCCTTCAGGAGTAGACTAAAATCATAAATCTTTTTTTAGGAGGTATTTAGATATCATCATAGTACAATTTTTTACAATCTGCTCCTCTTAACATGGATGTCATTTTCATAGCAGAGAAGGACTGTCTAAGGAAACAACTCTATTTCTTACTGACTCTCAGCTTCCAGATTAAATTTTTACTTGGCAACAAAACTTCCTTTCCCAAGATGATGGTTAGACTGTATTGGTCCTCAGCTCAGCTCAAGCAAACATTTGTGTTTGTACAAAACCTGGCTATTTTCCCTATATGCTCAGTAGGACTCTGGGAACTGAGCCATACAGGGTCAGCAAGACCTGAAGTCATTAGCTCTGTGCAGATTCTACATCAAGCAATGCAGGTTATTGGACTATGTCAGTAGTAGCAAAGGAGTTTATTTTTGCTTCATTCCTATAAATGACAGCTTTATAATATGTGCACACTTGGGCAATCAATCTCTCTTTTTTTTTTTTTTTTTCTTCTTTTACAGCAGGAGAAAAAACATTCTTTTCCTTAAATATGCCAAGGTCTGTTTTTCACTTTATTTAATTTGTTTTGTGATACAAAATGTTTTGCCTGACACGGTAACCCGGTGATGCCACACGGCAGTCTGATACTGCATTATGATTCATTCAACTGCCATAGCTGTGCACACTAATTGACAAAACTAGTCACTGACAGGGTCTTTAGCCCAAGCAACTTGTACTCTAAGTGCTAATGATGCTGCGTGGTGCAAACCCACAGTCATGGGCATGCTGCTGGCGATACCTATGCAGAGGTTTTGCAGACTTCATCTTTGCATCCCCAAGGAATTTTGTGTGGGCTTTAAAGTAGCCCAGAAGGAAAATTTGCTGAGACAGTGAGAATGCATGTGAGCACGTAAGTTACGGAAGCAGCAGCATAACTCCCCTTCCTGCTGGGCGAACGGCCCTTGCACAGCGGTTCAAGGAGCACAGAGGTTTGGTCCCTACTTCAAAGACTGCAGACACGTCTTAGATTAGTCCTTGAAACACAGCTGACCCAGAACACTGCTCAGAGGAATACCCCAGGGATACAAGCTATAATGGCACATTACCTTGTTTAGCCTCACAGTCCTTCTCCGAGATCCAAAGACAACCACCTTCCCCACCCCGCCGCTTCCCTCAGAGCACCGAGGGCATACCTCCACCTAACTTCCACATCCTGTTTAGGTGAGGAGTACTTAAGCTCAAGTCTGCTCAGACTGCAGCAATTTAGGATACAGAAGCGAAATTCCAGGCATGCTTGGTTTATGTGCTTCTAGCCTGCAGCTTCAGGCTGCAGAGGAGTGGATGGGTTTGCATGTGGGTGCTTCACTTCTTCCTAAAGCCTTCCTAATGAGTCCAAAGTCCCTAGTCTTTAGCAAAACCCTTAAGCTTTCAAAGTAGCAGCTTCATTAGTTTATTTTGCTGATCACAAAAGGTAGCACATTAAGATGAAGACAGCTTAGGGCCTGATTCACAGGTAAGCCTGTGCGGGCTCATTTGGAGATCTGGGTACAAGCAGCTCCAGAAATGGGAAGCACACGGTCTCTCAAGACTCCCAAAAGCAGTAGTCTCCAAGTCTTCAAGCAGGAGCTAAGAATCTAGTTGTGCACATTACATAAAAAGCTAGACAGAATAAAGCCCTTTGAAGAAGGCAAAGACAGGAACATGGAGACTAAAAATGGTATGTCAGAAATTAGTCAACCAAAAGGTGAGATTCATCCAGCCATTGCCCTGAGGACCATATAATTTTATATCAGTGCTAAAAGTGCAGATGGAGCTAAAGAAACATTCTTTTATCATCATGGATGTCCCATCCAGCCGTCTCCTACACTCATCAGTGCCACCAGGGCCTTGCTGGAGTGAGGAGATGTGTATCAAAGGAAACCAAACAACATCACCCCTTTTACTGTCATCTGTGACTCTTGCCCGTGGTGCTGTGAACCTGTCAGCAAAAAAAGGCAACTTCAGTTTCAGACTAGAAGGCATTTGCTGTATCTAGAGGGACCGCGAAGGCAATGCGAAGTGCCTTCCTTCTCTAGCCTACGGTCCACAAGTCAGAGCCGGTCTGAGACGTGAGCTGCTGCTTCTGCCAGTGCTGTTTTGCTCTTCTCTCTTTGTGGGTGTTTCATTTTGTCATCTCTCCGAAAGAGCTGTTATCTTCAACACCATCTGAAAAAAAACTAGCGTGATCTTATGTAACAGGCTAGAATGATCGCTAACAGCGGTGGTTTGCCATGGAAATCAGCAGATTGATATCTCTCTACTCGGAACCTCAAACCTCATTTAATTGCCTCATATCGTAGGATGATAAGGCCATGCTAGCATTTTGACCAGCTGAACCCATTTATGCCACTGAAATCATCCACATGGCAGTGTGGTAATTGAGTAATGCTTCTGCTGTAACTCTGAACATGCTCTGAAAACCCTCAGGCTGGAAGAGGCTGTACGCAAGGAAGATTGTCATCTGAATTTCTGCAAACCCCTCCCCGTCCCCCCATGCATACCAGGTCTGGCTCTTACCTATGTTGTTAATTGTCTGTCTGTTTGTTTGTTTGTTTGTTTGTTTTTATAACCATTCTTCAGTTATCAAAATCATTGTTGCTTTTTGATAAGTTGCAACACATATTATCTAACCAGATATAACATGTCTGAAATAGTAAGGGAAAAATGAATTAAAGTGGATACCTGCTGCTTTCAATTCTGATATCAAAACCACGTGTGACATAATACCGCTGGTCAGAAGAAGCAGACAGAGCTGCTAATGGCCACGTTATCTGTGAAATACAGCTATTGCCTTTCCACAGATTGCTTGGGGGAAAAGTACAGAACAGTGAATTCTCACATTTCAGACTCCCTCTTGATAAAAATAACTATGTTTGATTATTCAAATACATGCTCATTGAAAAACAACATTCAAAGTAGATATTAAAAAATTAAATGGAAAGATGTCTTCATGCTTAGGGACTAGAGCATGAAAGGTTCACATTCATGATCATTTCTGCACTAAAGACTCCATCTATGGCACTGGACAACTCTGCCAGGTCAGAGGCTCAAAGTGGCCACACAACATTGCAATCACCTTGGTGGTATGAAGATCTTTAAGCAGCTCTTGACGATCTGGATTTGGTCCCTGTGGGTCAGTTTCCCACCTCTGTAACAGCAAAAAGTAGTTTTCTGTTTCAAACTACATTTTGTAGGTACATTGTGAGTAATCACAATACTTCTGTGATGGAGACCATAGCAGAACAGTTACAACATCGTCACGGACATAACAGTCAAATTTCCAACTTCGCTGTGCTTAACACCTAGGTCTGAACTTTATATAGTAAGGTATCTCAATTGAAAAGTTAAAGAAAATAAAACAGTAGAAATAACATACAGGAAATAGAGATTTTTATTCAAAAAAAAGTCAAAATAATTAATATTCTAAAAAATACTGTGTTGAACTTCATTCCATATAAAGGGATTTGAATTTCGTTATAATTGTTTAAAAGCACAAACAGTATAAATACATTGCCTTTATGCATGCATCTTGGTTAACTTAAGCAGCTGTCACACTCATAGTGACAGTGGCTTGAAGTTGTCTTTCCTCTTGTAGGGAAACAGTAAGTTAGAAAAGCAAAGTTTTCCCTGGTTGCAGCTTCGCTTTCTGTGGTGATGACAAATCAGTGTCTCTTAACCTACAGCTTTTATCGTGAAATGTGTATGAGAGGGATGAGCGAGTTTAAAGAAAATAAGGCAGCAGGTACATACTCCATTTTATTTATTTAATATCTTGAATTATTAAAAAGACAGGTGCTGCTTGTCAGAGAGCTTCCATTCTTGTATGAACTATCAACCAGCAAAAGGAGCAATGCATTGACAGATATCTTGACCATGAATTACAGTTACAGGGATTGAACCATTAAGGACAGAAAAGAGTGAATCCCATTATATTTATAGCTAGTGTGGATAGAAGACTACAGATACATGATAACAATATAAACTGGCATTAATTATTTTAGGATTAATTCCTTTTTAAACAATAAAGGTAGAAGATCACAAACTAGAGGACCTCTTTGCTAAATGACACTTAACACTAGGGCAAACTATCCTGGTAGGCTGGTAATTGGCTATAGTGCTTTTAATCCATAGGTCATTGACTTGAATCTGTCTCAAAATGCTAATGATTAGCGGGCGGTCAAGGATCTCTTCACTGATCTAGACATTTATGTTTAGAAAATGGCAAGAACAATACAAGAAAAAAATGAAAGACAAAAGAAGAATGAAAAAGAAAGAAAAATGCAGTTATCTTTTTTTTTTTCTTTTACACCATAACAAGAAATATAGGCAAGATACCAAAAAAGTCTTCCTTAAGGAAATGAACTGTCTTTGCTTATAAAGGTAACTTTGAAAGAAAAGTTTTATATTTACTTTTCAGAGAATATGTAGTATATTAATAGATTGGAAAATAGCATGATATTGCAATGTACGTTCCTAACTCATGAGGGAAAGAACATGATTTTAACACCTATCTTGGACTACGAATTTTGATTCAAGTCTTTTCATCTAATGATGTTATTTTTGTACATGATGTTGGGTTTTTTTGTTGTTGTTTTTTTCCTGGGCATGGACTACTGAACTAGAACTAACTAAGATTTGATTAAACCGCCTCTCCCCTAAGCTCTGTTTGACACACAACAGAATCAATTCTAGCGCAATTGCTCTGTGCAGAATTCCACAGCTGAAGAAAAGCAGTCTTATTTCCTTCTGCCTCATATTGTGCTCCACTTTCAAATATTGACTATGAGATGTCCACATGGGGATTTAAGTGTGCTTTAAATTTCCACCATAAATTTCTCTGCACAGCATCCTCATGTAAATAATCCATACAGTATCAGTTCTTGAAATACATCTATTTAGAAGGTACTGTTGCAGCTCCCATGGCATCTCCCTGCTGCATAGTCACTGTTTGGCTGTCAGTGGGTTTTATGTTCTTCCAACTCTCAGCAGAGAATGGAGGCCAGTCACAACCCTCTCTGCAACTCTAGAGTAGGAGGTTCCTCATTTTTTGAGGCGAGAACTGTCTGAGAAAATTAATAATGTTTTGCTTGTTATTTGATTCAGCCCCTTACTAGCACTGCGCTTGTCCTGCTTGCACGTGCTCATGAGATGCCATTCAGAGCCACCTCATGGTTTTTTTATCACAGTCACCTTTGCAGGGACACCTTACGTGGTTGTGCAGAGCCAAGCACTGATTCGGCAGAGCTTATCCACTTGGCACTGCCCGCAATGGGCCAAAAGCAGAGCTCCCATGTGGGTATTGCTTCTGCAGAGCACACACCGGTGTGCGAGCTCTGCCTGGAACCAGGGACATCTCCCACCTCTTGAGGCCCTGCGTCTCAAGACTGAGACCCTACACTGAGTCTCCCCTTCATGTCACTCTCTCCTCAGACGTCCTCTCTCTAGTGCTCCACTCTTTTTTTTTTTTTTTTATGGTTAAATTATTTGAGGTCATACAACAGGTCAGGCACAAACTTTGAACTAGAATTTCTTAAATGTGCATTTTGCTGTTGGAGAGCATGTGAAATTTTTATAATTAATGAAGTCTATGAATTTAGATGCTGATACCAAATACATCAACTTTTTGGGGCATCTTTGGGAAAAGTTGAAAACACTGCTGCTCCTACTTTCCCCTTTTGTGCTAGCAGCTCCCTATCACAGTAAGAATATTATTTTTCACAGTATAAAAAGATGATGTTTTTATTTTAATTCTTCTGTCTCTACTATAGCCTCTTTCTCTACTCAGATCTCTCTGTTTCTGACAGAGAGTGACTAAGAGTCAGTGGCTTTACTTATCTGCAGCCCAATTTCCTAACAGGTTGTTGGACCTGTTTCAGCTTTCTTAGTTGCCAGCCCACTTCTGCTATGGAACAGACCTTGTGATCCGTAGTGGAGACTGTAGACATAAAAATAATAACAGACAAATTGGCATCCAGACGCTGTCTACACTGCCACAATTATGCTGTTATATGTACTTCTGGCAGTTGAATAACCTGCTTGGGGTGTTATTTTTCATGTTGTTAATAACATTTTATGACATTCTGTCCTGCGCAGCATGGTAGATTTGAGTACTATCAAGAATTAAATTCACACCGTAACTCCTGACTATTTCATAAAAGAAATTTCTCTTTCACAAGTTAAATAGCAAAATGACCATGGGCAGAGTCAACGATTTTAATTTAAATAGTATTTATTGATATACTTATGGTCCAGCAAGTGAATCCAGCTGTATATAACATACAAAAATCATATCTGCTTCCTTCTGCCAAAGTTTATGAACACTCTTTCTGCTTCTTTGCTGCAATAGCTTAGATCTTCAATAGAACCACTAATGACCATGTGAACTCCGACGTACACTCTTGATTGATTGATCTCAACTTTCTCAAGTAGTCTTAAATGCGTAACTTTTTGATAATTAAGCTCTGGACAGATGCTTTTATTCAGCAAGGGGTTTCAGGATGCTGTCATGTGCAGCTCCTGCGACGATTAGATGATTATCTTTCAGAAGAACATTGCTGGACCATTCTGCTTTACAGTTCATCACCATTATCTCTCATTAAGAGTCTAGCCTGAACAGAGAACAAGGAAGGTTTTCTCATCCTCATTATTTTCCAAAGCACTCATTCCCTGGCAAGAATATTTGTAAATCCAAGTCGTTCATTACAACAGCTAGATGAAATGTAATCTAAAACTATTGCCACATAAAATAAAAAAACAGATTCAGATATAATGGTCACGTTTTTTACATAAAATGTGAAAAACATTAGCAACTGTGTATTTATAGCTTAGAAGATACCCTTTAGGTCGCAGGTATTTATGTATGCAAATGTAGAAGTTACTAACACTTTAATTCAAATGTAATCTATTACGTCTTTGCCACTTTGTTAATCCTAAAAAGTTTAGAGACCATTAAATTATAAAACTCTGTTATCAGAAGCAGTAAAATGGGGAAATAGTTTGGCAAGCCACAGGCAGAAAGGAATAAGAATCTACTGGAAACTCTGTACATCTTATCTGAAAAAAAAAAAAGCTCAATTGCAGGCTAAAAATCTCTTCAGGCTGTATTCTCTATTTTTAAAATAAGTGACGTAATTTGAATGTGCTACTTTCAGACTATTAAAAGACTAAATAAGCCATACCTAACTTCTCATGTTGCTATTCTGTTTAATAGTTATATTGACAAAATCTTTTCTTTTATATGGCAAGAACAGTCATGAAATACCTTACATAGCACCCTGGTAGCGTGTGCTTGTAAAAGGAAAACTGGACACATGAAAACTAACTCAAAATGAGTAATTGATGCCTCCTCTCTGAAGCACTTAATATTGTAAATCAGGAGGCTGGCTGGGTCTATATGTCACAAGACAAATGTCCAGACTGAGACTGAAGAGGCTAATCTGCACCCTCTAGTGACCCAAACTAGTTGAAACACTGGCAGCTATAAATTACTAAATGACTTGGAACGCTTCTCCCCTAGTAAAGACCTTTATCGCTCTATTACTGGTTTAGGGCAAATAATCAAAAATCTCAATAAAATTGGGAAAACTGGACTGTATCAGGATATACAGAAGCCTGCACAGACCATAGGTGTTGACTTCTCCCAGCTGCCAGCCCAGCCATGAGCAGCTGTATAAGGTGGAAAGCAGGCCCTTGACGTCCATGCCATTTGCTCTGTGCTGCCTGCCAGCCATTCTCAAACTTTGCACTCCTGGAGCACAGACTGGAGGGCTCTGTGCCCTCCATGCGGTTCCTGTGCTCTGCTTCCCCTCCGTGGGAGGGCTGTCCCGCTCCCAGCTTGCTGCAGCCATGCAGCAGGACTGTACGGATTAGCCTGGGGGAGCCTCGAGAGCATGTTCCAAAAATAAAGGCAGTTATAGTAATCTGCTGTGGCAAGCATGCGTGTGTATGATACGTATTTACTGCAAGCCTAGTGATTTAATAGGATTAAATTCTGATCAGCAGAGAGAAGATTGATCATAGTAATGAGAAGATGGGTAGAGTACGTCTGGCTCAATGGCAAACCAGCTTGAGAAAGAAAGTGATACAGTTCAGTGTACATTATGAAGGAATCGTATTGGACCTTGGGCTTATTTGCTATATTAAGTGAGTAATACTGTAAGAAAATTGGATAGGCTAGCATCCCCTTTTTAGGTAAGTATCTTATGCTTTACTGTGATATTTTATTCCTTCTTCAGTGCTAGGCATGAAATGAAATGTTCAAAATAATATGGTCATAAAAGCAGATTTACAAACAGAGAGAAGAATCCCCAGCCCAGTAGCAAATGTAGTACCATGTAATGCAGCATTTGGTAAAGATTATCACGACGCGATTTTCATGGCTGGATTCAAAACGTATGCTGTCAGTAGTCCTGTTTTCAGTAGTAGTGAACCTGACAGGGAAATCATCTGAGGAAGAATAGACTCCCAGTGTTGTCAAACAGCAAGGCAACTCTCCAAAAGGGACAGCTTGCAGCATACAGATGAAGTAAAGAAAGCTACATGGAGTTAGACCTCTGATAAAGTATAGTATAGGTGCTCATTACTTAGAAGTAAAGCAAGTAGAGAAAGAAAGTTCAAGCAGAGGGCTCCAGGGAATTACCAGAGAGAATAATTAAAAATTTGGAGGAATGCTAATGTGCTGAACTAAGAAAAAGAGAAAATTTAAAGATTAGGAAAAAAAATAGGTCAAGGGAGTAGAAAAGGCAATGAAACCTGACGACTGTAAATGTGCTTTCCTGTCCTCCTGGCAGCCTTAGACTTGATAAGGGGAGATTGGCAGAAGGCAGGCAGTGCAACCAGCATATCCAAGTGCAACTAGCAGACACTTTTAATGAAAAACATTAATTGGAAAATGGCCTCTTCAAAACTACTTTTGCCAGAGCTTCCCCCCCCTCCCCATACTATTTTGTGTTTCTAGAACTTAATTTTTTTTTTTTGCTGGCTTTTTGTTGTTAGTGGGTTTTGCTTTAATGTGGCCATTCTGGTATCTTTGTGTTGCTGCCTTTCGGTTTTGATTTGCTGCTTTGACAGTATAATAGGACTTTATTTAAATCTGGAAGTTTATCACACAAAGAATGTGCAATTTTTAAACTTAGGGAAAAATCTCATCAAGAAATCCATCCATGGCTTCAGGACGTGTGAGAAGTCATTTATCTACCAAAAGGAAAATTAAGATGTTCTTCAAAATTGCAAACATCTTTTTATGCTATTGTATTTTATTTTTACCATGTTTAATAATAAGTCTTTACACATGGGCCATCTTTTTCTTAGTTCAAGTCTTGAAGCAGAAGCAGTAAATAATAACTTCCCTAATGTTGATTATCTGATTAAAGAAACTGAGGCATGTAACAGTAGAGAGGTTAAAAGATAGAGAGGATTAAAGGATGAGTGTAGCTAATTAAGGAACCAGCCCTGCAAGCAATTACATACATGGTTAACTTTAAGTACTTCAGCATTAATGGGACTACTCGCATGCTTAAGTTAAGCACATGTGTTTGTGAACTGGAGCCTGAAGACCACATCCTGTGAGATGCTGAGAACATGCTATACACTGAAGGCAACAGGATTGCCCTGATTCCAGTGGGATATTGTGCACTTTCCAGTACCAGGCTTCAGGACAGGGTAGCACAAGCTGATTGGGAAGAGGCGTTGATGGGGATTTCACAATAAGGCTTCCTAGGTAAATAATGGGCAGCATTTCTTTTCAGAAAGACTCAGAAGCAAGCCTTTGTTGATGAGCATCTATTTTTAATAAGTTTCACAAGATCCATACTGAAATTAAGAAGGTTTTTTATGCTATCACACAGTAATACAGGATAAAAATGACATGAGCTGAAAGGGATCCTATTCCACTGGGGCAGGCTGGTACAAGGTATGGTACCTGCAACAAGAACTGGGTTGTGACAAGGTGCAGTTTTACCTCCGAAGCTGCATTTGATGCAGCAGCATAAAGCGAGCTACCTCATTCATGCGTTTGGGCTCATGCCAAAGTCACAGTACAGCCCTATACAATCAAAACCCCATACCCAAAAGACATACAGCAAGTGAGTCATTCTCTGTATACATTTGATACAGACATCGTTGCTTAAGTTAGCGAATTCATACATCCCTGGGAGCTGTTAAGATCTTAGAAACATTAGCAACTGCTTTTCAAATAAAAGTGCATTGAACCTACTCCATTTCTATGTAAAAAATTGTGACGTGCTCTGTATTATCCCTCTTCCCCTGATAAAGGTCAATTTAATTTGATTTCAGATTAAAGTTAGTACCTCTTCTCTCTTCTGTAGTGATCATCTATTTTGATTCAGGAAAAACACAGAATCATTGATCCACTAGGATTTCTTTAGTTTGCTAGCTTAATTTTTAGAAGCACGACTATCTGTAACTTAAATGAGCAAAGGGATCAAAGGTAATGTGGTCGCATCTTCTGATAGTCATAACTGCCCACGCCACCTAGGAAAATACTTCTTACACTGTGTTTGGTTTGCTGTTTCCTAGGAAGAAGGAATGGCTGTGGATATCTTTTCTTGGTTTTTTGGTTGTTGTTCTTTTTTTTCCTTCTCCCGGTGTGCCAAAAGGAAAGGGCTTGTTTGGCATCGTGCTCTACATCGTTTATGGTCTTTCTGTATCATTTCCAGAGAAAGAAATAGTTGTTGACACTGATTTAGAAATTAGGATTAAACTGTCAGCATCATAACTGCCAACCAGTTGAGTAGACAATAAAATGATGAAAAACGAGAAGACAGATTTATCTTAGGCAGAGTACATCTCAGTGTCCTATAGTTTCCTCAGTTGAAACCCATTAAAATAATTGATTTTTTTTTTATTCTTTTTTTTTTTTTCAGTTCAAAGGACCTGACCTTTTTTAAACTGGGCACTGTAAAAACTTCACTACTGGTGTTTTCTCAGCTGTTGTCTTTACCAGTGATGCTCCATTAGCAGTGGCAATTGTGAGAATTCAAAAGAGGGCGGAAAAAAGGCATGGAGTAGAGGAGGGATTGACTTGATTGATTGGGCTGTCAGAGAAAATGTCCTTTGACACTGAAACCCTTGGTTACTGTTGACTTAACTGTCTGAGGCAGTCTCTGGAGAGACAGTAGGAGTTACAGGGATGGTCCCTTCTCTTGTACTGGTTGTTGTTCCACTTTGAGGCGTGAATTCTGGAGCAGAGCAACTGGGAGAGTCTAGATGCCAGCAGCAGTATGTGGCTGCTTACTCACTTCAAAGGTCTACCTTCTCACAGAGACACGATTCTCCTCAAGGTCAGTAAGCTGTCCATACCCTGGCATGAGTAAATAGTCTCAGCGAAAGAACTCCTTCTCCCAGAAGAAGGTGAGATTCTCCTGCTCTCCCCCTCAGCTCTCACATTAGCAAGGTAACGTTGGATATTATTTCTTTTCTCCCATTTTTGAGAGAGTGTCCATTAGCGAGTCCCAGATTCTCCCCATCATGTTCTTTTGCCCCACTCACGTGCTCCCATGCAAGTTTTGGGAAAAAAAAAATTCCTTAAAAGGCAGAATTCGTATATAATTTTTTCAGCAGTACCTTTTGTGTGCAGTGATAAGCCTTATGTTGCTAGTGTGGATGCCCATGCCAGTATGAGAACGGCCAGACTACACCCTTCTTTTTTTCAGTCATCTTGTCACAGTTCTTTCTTCTCCTCCTAACAACATACTCATGTACCGCTTTTCTGCTATTTTGAGTTAAATTTGAAAGACTACTGCCACAGCTTTAGTGCTCCTGAAAACAGGATAGTTTTCATGGCCTGTCCAGAGGGTTGGCACCTTACCTATCATTCTGTGTATCAGTATCTGTACATCCTTCCCATACCACTTACCCTTAAACTAATCTGAAAAGCTCTGCCTGGCAGGCAAACTTTGCGAAAGGGTCAGCAGTAGTATTTCAAAGCGGGTTCTTGTGCACTTGGGAGACCATCGCCGGTCCCTTTATCTTTGTTGCTCACTTCATTTAGACACCTCAGAGTGGGCGCATCCCAGAAGCTGTGAGCAACTGCGCGGTGCTGTGTGTCAGGCTCACCTGGAGCAGCCGCTCCTCGAGCGAGCTGCCAGCAGCAGCTTTGGGCTGGGGAGCATAGAGGAGAACTTGGCCCTCGCTCTGCCCTGGAGTCAGCCCTCGGAATTGCCAACGACAGTTTCTTCTAAAGGCCCTAATTCTTCTTAAACCTTGTGTAATTCAACATCAAAGCTTATATCCAGCTGTGCTCACTATTGCTTTTTCCCCTCTTCAGATCCAAATCTGTCGCTAACTGCATTTTCAACTTTTTCAAGTTCTTGGGTCTTTTGAAGTGTCACTATGCCTGTGTTCCCCACAGCCTATTCCCCAACCTGCTTTGCACTGTTATCAAGGCCTGAGAGATCCTTTGTCCCAAATCCTCAAAGGAATATTTCAGTTCTTTCTTTATCCATTTCTGAGGCAGCTCTGTCCCTCGGCCTGTGCACTTCTTAATTTACTCTTAACATTCAATGCATTTTTCTATGGGCACTTAAAATTCACTCTTAACTTTCCTCATTTCAATCAACATTCACACAGGGACACTTGGCATGTGTCTTGAATTGTCATTTTATTAAAACCCTTTGCTCCTTTACCATTTCAATTACCATTTTGTATAATATCATTTGCATTTGCATGGTACCTTCACCCATAAAAGACAAAAGTTTTTATTCTCTCTTAACAGATGAGTAAAATGGAATCAGAAAGATTAGAAAGATATCTTTGCAGCTCAATACAACTATATGGTCTCCAATGCGTGAGCTTAATTGCATTGGAGGAAAATACTGTAAGCACGATGGATTGACATGTAAATCAAACTGATATAAATCACAGATCTGCATCATGGAACCTTGATTTGAATAACTGCCTTTAATCTTGGTTTGCATTTGCACTTTTCATTGTTATTCTAACAATGTTTGTTCTTACTGGTGTGCATAATCATTCAAAATTGCAACTGCACGTAGCCTTTACTCCAGCTGGATATTTCTTACTACGTACTGTTCATATACGTGTTTATTTAAGCAGAAAGTTTAACATATATTTATTCAAATTGTATGGTAGAAACCTTAACTTGCATTAGAAAATAGTTCACTACATCTTCAATTTTAGTAGATGAGAGTTTTTTTTTTTTTAATTTGTATCAAGCCGAACGTACAATTACAGGGCAAAAGATGTGCAAATTGAGATTTAAAAAATATGCTATTAGTAACCCCCTTTTTTCTTATGTATCCAATAGCATAATTTATTAAAACATTATTATCATTATCATTATTATTGTAATATATTAATATCAACTACACTTAATGAATTGGAAGCTTGTTTCTTGTCACTATCAGCCAGATTTTAGGACGCCAAATCTGCAGTAGAGGTGTAATGAGATTTTCAAAACTGCACTGGCAATCAGGTGCCTGCTTCCAAAGAAATCCATGGATACAAGGTGACCTGTAGGTAGTCTTGAAAAACCCGAGAGACATCTGTTTGCAAACGTTCTCAAAAACCTGTGCTGGGGACCTTCACATTTCTGAAATTAGCTGAGTTCATCCTCACTTGCTGTGTCTATTCATGGATTTTAAAATACAAAAATAGGCTATTCTTTTCAACTCAAAATTGGTTTCATTACTAGGAATGACTTATTTGGAAAAGAAGTACATATTCTCTCTGTTCCTGCTGAACTGCAGCACAAAGTCATTTGGCCACAAGCTCTTCTGCGTCCTGAAAATACTTACAGCTTCAAAAGTAAAGAGAACCCATCATCTGCTCTGTTATAAAGATAGATATAGAGAATTTATTTAGTCAGTAGCACATTATATATGTTGTTAATAAAATGACTGAGATAACGTAAAAATCTAAAAATGTTTCAGTGATTCTGCATATAATTTAAAAAGTAACATACTTTAACTCATTAGAATGAGTAGGGTTCTTATTAATTAAACATGGTTTTGTTTAGCAGTAAATTATACTAAGTGTAAGTCTTAGCACATGCTTGCTACACATATAATTTCACATTAAATTTTAAATAGTTTTAAGATGAAAAATAATCTTTATATATATATATTATGACTTCTTTGAAAAACTATTTTTGTAATCTGTTCTTCTATCGAGCTAGCAGGCGACCTCAGGAAACTTTTCAGACTTTCTCAGCCCCAAACCCTGGTTTCTGTACACAGTTGCCGAAACCCTCTCGAAGTCCCCAACAGCAGCTCTCTCGCTATTTTGACTCCTCAGTCCTTTTCCGTGCAGATAGTTCTGCTGCTGCTTATCATCCTCTAAGCAGCCTCTTATTAGAAGACGATGAGCAAGTTTTTCAGAGTCCTAGATCTTTCCCCAACTAATACAACAACCAAAAAAAACCCCGAGTAATTTTCTCTGGGATCTGTGCGCAGAAAGAGCGTAGCAAGAAATGTGAGAAGAGGCCAAAACGGGGGAAGAAGGGACAGGGCTGGAATGAGCAGAAGGCGTAGACGGGCCTACGGCACCCAGAAGTCAGACCACTTCAGGCTGCTGTGGCTGCCGACCTGGAGGAGCAGGTAGTCTTAGTGGTGCAAAATTGATGCATGCCTCTGACAGGCCATGCCGTAAGTGGGCCATCCCCATTGCTGGCTGGTCTTTTCTTTGTTCTCCAGTATTCGGGCAATAGCTGTGTAAGGCCGCACTCGTAAAACACCCTCCTTGGTAAGGCCAAACGGCAGTTCTGCTGAGGGCTCACGAGCAAGCCAGCTATGCCGTAATTAATGCGTTCTTTGGGAAGAAGGAGCTGTACCACTGCCTCGTTTGCCCCACACCTTTCCACGTCCCGGCAGGGGCAGGCGCGCCCTGACCCAGGATCCTGTCAGACCGGGCCTGGGCCCCGCCCTGCCGCGGGCCGGGATCGGCGCTGGGGCGGGGACCTGGCGGCCCGGGGAGGCGGGCGGAGGACGGGGGGAGCGGGCTTAAGCGCAGTGACACCGGCAGAGGCTCTGCGCCCGCGCCGTGCTGCCCGGCCTTTCCGCGCCGCCTGCTGCCATCTTGTGGGGAGGGGCCCGCGCTGCCCGCCGCCTGCCCGGCGGAGGGAGATGGCGGGTGCAGCGCGGCCCTTTGGCCGTGTCCCTCCGCGTCCCCTCAAGGGCCCTGAGGCGTTACTGCGTGGTTTCTGCTGGGGCGCCCCGTCCCCTCCTGCCCCTGCGCTCACACACCGCCAGGGGCTTGGCCAGGACAGAGAGCTGGGCCCAGCGTGCATCACGGCGTTAGTCAGAGCTAGTGCGCCAAGCCCCTCTGCGCTCTTGATGAGGCAATGGGGGGAAACGACAATGGTGCAAATGATCTCTCGTGACCACAACTGTTTATATATTGGTCATTGGAGGCACACATATACACAGCACATACAGGACAACCAGGGAATTGGGCCCAGTCAGCATGGGTTTATGAAAGGCAGGTCTTGCTTGACTGACCTGATCTTCCATGACAAGGTGACCCGCTTGGTGGATGAGGGGAAGGCTGTGGATGTTGTCTACTTGGACTTTAGTAAGGCCTTTAACGCTGTCTCCCACAGCATTCTCCTGGAGAAGCTGGCTGCTCACGGCTTGGACGAGCATACGCTTCTCTGTGTAAAAAACTGGCTGGATGGCTAGGCCCAAAGAGTTGTGTGAATGGAGTTAAATCCAGCCAGTGGCTGGTCACAAGTGGTGTTCCCCAGGGCTCAGTATTGGGGCCAGTTCTGTTTAATATCTTTATCAATGACCTGGGCGAGGGGGATCGAGTGCACCCTGAGTAAGTTTGCAGATGACACCAAGTTGGGTGGGAGTGGTGATCTGCTGGAGGGTAGGAAGGCCCTACAGAGGGACCTGGACAGGCTGGATCGATGGGCCGAGGCCAATTGCATGAGGTTGCATGAGGTAGTTACAGCTACCTGAAAGGAGGTTGTAGTGAGCTGGGGGTCAGTCTCTTCTCCCAAGTAACAAGCAATAGGACAAGAAGAAATGGCCTCAAGTTGCACCAGGGGAGGTTTAGCCTGGATATTAGGAAAAATTTCTTCACCAAAACAGTTGTCAGGCACTGGAACAGGCTGCCCAGGGAAGTGGTTGAGTGCCCATCCCTGGAGGAATTTAAAAGACAGGTAGATGTGGTGCTAAGAGACATGGTTTAGTGGTGGACTTGGCAGCGCTAGGTTAGCAGTTGGACTTGATGATCTTAAAGGTCTTTTCCAACCTAAACTCTTCTATGATTCTGTGTCAAGGCCGTACATGGTATTTCTTTGCCCAAAGTTGCCGTCTTTGCCCAAAGGCCATGAGGCAGGCCTTCATGCCAAGGGCCACAGGCCACAGAAAAGCCGGGTTCACCTGCCCTCAGAAAATCCTCAGAAGCCTTTCAGAAAGGATGCTTTACCATAAACAGCCATGTGTCAAAAGCTCTACTTAACCTTTCATAATACAGAGACCAGAAAACACTTCCTACCAAAGAATATTTTTTATGATGTGAAAATTGTCATGCTGCATACAAAGAAAAGTAGATGTTTCAGTTTGACATACTAAAAGAGTTATTATTTCAATTCTAACTGGTAATTTTAAATAATTTCCATTTTATTCTAAAGAATGATGTTTCAAGAGCTTTAAGAAAGAAATGTTTCATTTTTTAATCAAAGGAAATGTTTCATTATGTTAATTTTTTTTTTTTACCTTCTGCTTTCCTTTATTTGCAGCTTGCTGCAAATATGAGCACTTTTTTGTTTTGTTTCAGGTTAATCCAATACAATTTTCATTTTGACAGATCTTCAGGCAAATCACAGTATCTGTTATTTATACAGCTTTGTCTGTTAAAGCAGTAAGTGATATTCACTGCTCACCACTTTAAGGACAAATTGAGGCCCTAATCCTGTAAAGACCTACCTATTTTTATGGGTAGAACTGCTTACTGAGCATAAAGTTAATCACGTTAAGCTTGTAAAGCACTAGAGATCCTAGAATGGAAAACATTAGAGATGTGCAAAGTAGTATTTTGACTTTCAAACACTTCTATCTTTCTCTGCCTTTTCTTGCTGAAGGATGGGGGAACTTATTCAAAAGGAATTAAAAAAAAAAATTAGTTAGAATCTCAGTTCTGTGTATTTTCTTTCATTTTATGCGGAGACTGTATTCTTGATACTAGTTGTATTTCAGTTTAAAATAATGTCTGTCTGCTCAATTCAACTTCAAATATTTTATTCCGATCCTTCATTTTAAGATACCATATAAACAGAATGGGTAAGAGCTGTGCAGAAATGTAGAAAATTGTTGCTCACCTTAATTCAAAAGGTGCTCTGAGTAAAGCTTTTTTTACAGCTGGGATAATGCCCTGTTTGCTCTCCTTTCTCTCCTCTCAGTTCTCTTCAGAACACAGATCTCAGAGATACTGACCAAACCAGAAGGCATTGCACTCTTTGCTAACCCTCTTCTTTGCACCCTCTCCCACCCAAAGTGCCTAGGAGCATGCTTCTGCTGTAGACTTCACTCAGTGTCATAGCTTAGGTGATGCTTTTCACTCTTTTTTTGTATATGGGAAAAAAAAATATACAGCAGCTTGAGAATGCTTTACATTTAAACAAGTGAGACAGAATGAGGGATAGACTTAATCTCAGTTTTGCCTCAGCCAGAGTTTGAAATGGGCTTTTCTCAAAATACATTCTAAATGAGCATGGGAAATGTTAATTTTGGCATTCACAGTTCTACCTGGGCCATAATCCTCCTAATTTCTTTCTTCTTTCACTCTATTTTTCATCCTCGTCGCTGTAATTTGGCTGCACTTTCTTACCGTTCAAACAGGGACAGACTCTGAGACCTGCCCTCCACCCTGCACTTAAGATGTCATGATACCTGATAGACACAGGTTGGTAGAAGACCAGAGCAGTTGTTAACAAAATGTATTGTTCCCATGCTGGGCAAGACAGAAATAGGAGTTAAGAGAAAAAGCTTTCCTAGGACTGGGAAGTCTGAGAGCCATTGAAAGCTGTAAGACAGCCAGCTGTAAATCCATGCCTTTGCGCTGCGGAAACGGCTGGACTTTGGCATGGATGGTAGCAGGCAGTTTCTGCAATGCCAGAGCATCCCGTGTGCGGAGCTAACATTGCAGGGAAGCTGTAACACACCTCAGGACAAAACTCTTAGATTTTATCCTTAGGATAGGAATTCAGGTTTAAGCATATGTTGGAGTTGCTGATCATTGTTTATCACTTAGGTTGTTCAAAGGTTAAATTGCGCTCTGGCAATGTAGATCCTCAGTTCACATGACTCTGAAGGCTTGTCTTCATTGCCTCTGCAGCTATGCCAGACTAGCCCGGCTGGCAGAGGCCCTAGTACAGATTCAAGTCATGCTGACAGAAGGAATTTTTTGGCTGGTATAGCTGCACCACATTCCTGACACACATAAGCAAAGACAGCATTTTTCTGCTGACATAGCTGAGCACACAGGAGAAGTCTGCCAGTGTAGCTAAGAGAACTAGAAGTGTGGATTTATTTTTAAATTGAAAAAACAATTATCTATCATGATTGTTCCAGAAATCTTGAAAATCTGAAGCCAACAGGCTCTAGAACTATAAAACATTAAAAAATCAAATATAATTTTTAAAACCTCATTATTTGTAGTAATGGGGAAGCACAGGTCGTGATTTATGTTTTCCTGTAACTGGAAGCATTGATTCGTGTGAGCCCTTCCCTTGTGCCCTGAAACCACTGCAGTCAGTGTAGTCATATGTTGACACAAGTCTCCATTCTTGGGGCAGAAGCAGGGTGTTGTAAACAGCATACAACAATTGCTTAAAGGTTCAAACGGGTTTTTTTTCTTTCTTTCTTTCTTTCTGGTACTTTTCAGGAAATAAAAGTGTATTGGTACCTCATTTCTTAAGTACCCTTAGTATTGTTTTACCAAGCAACAAGGACTTTTTTTTAACTAAAAATTGATGGTAGAGAAAACAGTTACTATGTCATTGGCAGAAAAACACAGGAAAGAAAAATCTGTGTATAAATCCATAAAACATATCACTAGTGACAATCCTAATAAAAGTTATCTCAAGCCAGAAGATTAAGGAATTTTTTAGCAAGTAAATATAGAAGCAAAGAAGAAATTTAGACATTCAGGTCAGGCATTCATATAAGTAAATATATTCTTTAATTTATTAATGAAGATCAGAATCCTGTTAAATTGTTTATTAAACAGAGCTTCAATATCTTTTGTGTCTGTAGCTGAATGTATTTTAAAGAGTTAGAAAGGCAATACATGAAAGATTAAAAGAGCATTATTCACTAGTCTGTCACAGCAGGATGACCAAGTCTGCTCCTATTAAAGCTGTTATTGCCATGCTATCTAAAATACCTACGCTCAGAGACTGAGATAAATGTATACATGAAATATTTTAACATTATCAACCAATATTTTAACATTATCAACCGATGAAAATAAAAGTAGCAAGTAATGATCTTGCACATATGTACGTAGTACATATAGTACACATTTCAGACTTACCATTCATGGATTTGAAAGAATTTGCATGTCAGGTTTGCCACTGATGCAAACATGAGGCATCTTCAAACAAGTTAACACTGTCAATTACATGTGTGCCCACTTCACCCTAATCAAAGTTTTTCCACACAAATTGAACAGCATGCTATGTTGCTGATAAGGCACTCAGAGGCAACTATATGTTAGAATACATAAAACATTTTTAAGCCCAGCTTTGTTTGCTTAGAACAGTAACCTTTCTGGTTGAAATTTTGCTAGAGATTTTTTTCTTTTTGCATATTGTGTTTTGGCAATAAGCATTTCAGCCATTTTAAATGAGGAAAGATGGAAATGTCATTTTTTAAAATAGTCATTTTTTAAAATAGATGATACAAAATATAAACAGTTACAGCACTGAAGTAATTACACATAATTGGCACCGCAAACAGATCAAGTTCTCCAATGCAGTTCTGTATTCATAACTTCATCTTACATCTTTTATAAAGAAATGTTGCACATGGAGGACACTTTACAAGGAAAGCATTGTCATGACAGTAATTCCTTTATGGTACTTTACTAGATTTTATATAAAGATATCTGTGAGTGAGGTGTCAGGTGAATGCATAGTTATCTAATAGCGTGTATCTGTGTATTCCAGTTTGTGAGTCTGTGTGAGTGTGCGTGTTTGTATATAATACATGGTGTATTTTAATATCTAGTTAGCTATTACTACACGTATTGGGGTGGAGCACAGTAAATTTTGGCATTTAACAAGATTATGCACAAGCTCCAAGCAAACAAAAAATAAATAATGCGGTTAGCATGTCCGTTGTACCACAAGTGACCAAACCCATTCATACTGAAGTTAAATGATGTGCTATAGCCATAGGCATACTAGGGGAAATATCCAGCCAACAGCTTCCAAAACTTTTCAATAGAAGAGCCACTGTTTTTTGAATTTTTCGTAGACCACTGTGCCTCCATATCATCAATCTTTATGAACACATAAGACTGTAAATTAATGAACACGTAATGTGTTTAAGTAATTCACACATAAATTCATGAACATGTTGAAGTGTGTGTTTTTGTACTTGGAGCACCATCTACTGGGTAGTCGGAATTAATGAACACAGCTTTACTATTTCTTAGGATCAAAGTATACTGTTTTGTAGAAACAAAAATACTGTACCAGAGATAGCTATTAAGTGACAAACAAAGCTTTCTTCATAATTATATTTTACACTGTTATCAAATACAAAAGGGAAACTAGAGTATTGGAGTGAAATTAGAATTTTGTAGACTTTTAAAAAATTATTATCCACAAATAGATATCATTAAATGATGCAAACTTGCGTATCTCATAACAGATCTTCACACATACAGTTTTAAAGTATTTTTAGTAATATCATGGTAGCTGTATGTTGGAAAAACTGTTAGTCCCCGAATTAAGATCAAAGCTTTATTCTTGACTGATTTTTTTTACTATATATTGTGAAATAATAACCCAAGGTTATGATGCAACAAATCTCTTTTTTTAAGACTTAGAGCTAGAATGTAGTTTTCTGTAAGGAAATCTTCAGAAAAGGAATTCAATGTAAGTCACAAAACGGCAAAATTCAGCAAGCATAACATAAAAACTTTGCAATATACCTGTAATTCACAAAGAATAATTATAAGGAGCTTACCTGCTAGTTAGTTTGTTGTCCGCATCCCCTTTTTTTGTTGTGGGTTTTGGTTTTTTTTTCATTTCTGATTCCTATCCTACCGTTCTTGTTCAAGAAAAAGTGGGGCCAAACAGTGGAGCCCACAGTTTGTGGGTTTAGGACAGCAGACGGTGGCAGGAGATTGATTGTAGTGAGCGTTGGTCAACTTATGCTCAGTTTATGTAAGGTATTTATTGTGACTATGACAGCAACAAAAAGTTAAGATGAAGAGGGCGTGGGGGGAAGAAGTTGCCTTTCAAGACCTCTGAAAAATGCTGTATGACATCATAACGAAATGAAGGAGACAAAGAAAATAGGGGTTATTCCATTCTATAGTTACTGGGTTACCCACGTACCTACTGCCTTTTCTTACTGAGTGCTTCCTACAAGATCATGCCGGGGCACTATTTCCTTTCTGACATGGGGACTCACGCAGGTCAACTTCTCTGAAGTCAGCTTTTGTGGCTCTGTAATGGTTATCTACTAGACCTTGCTGTCTCTCAATAGCTGTGGTTGTTGTTCCCTTTAGTTACTTGTGACTTGCTTTAAAACCTTAAAATTAAAAAGCTTCCTGAAAGGAGTATTGTTCAGTTTAAACAGTTACAATACAGCAGAGTTAACAGAAACTCAGCTGCTAGTCTATGTTTCTGCTGCTGTTTTCAACTGTGATACTACTTCAGACGTCTTGAAGCATAGTTCCTGATATCATTAATTTATAAAGGATACAATACTGAATTGCTGAGTCTAAATAAAAATCCATGGGGTGCTACTTCATTATTTTTTCCTTCTGAAAAGAAAACTGGAAGTTCTTTTGTGAGTAGAACTGGATGAATTGATTCAGGTAAAGGAAGCCACCTGAAACATTGGACAAAATTTTAAAAGGGTTAAAATACCTGCTGAAAAATTTGGAATAGCCCAAGTCATTTTGGGTTGGTTTGTTGGGGTTTGTTCTGGTTTGTTTTGGTTTGGTTTTTTTCTGTTTATAATCCCAGTCATATTGGTTTTGTTTTGGTGGGGGTTTTTTGTGGTCTTACAAACTTCTTATACTGGTACTTTGAGACAAAATTATCCAAGTTCTATAGAAGAGTCTATCTTTGAGGAAATTTTGACCAGACAGAAATGGGGGGGTGGGGGTGTCAGATACCTGACCTGGAAATATGTCCTTGCAAGCTCACAGGTTTTTTGCAGTTCTATGCAAACTTCTTTGTGCTCATCTTTACCAAAGATCATAAGACTGTTCATCACTGTTTTCTTTAAGGGGATGGGAGAAGGTTCAGTTAAATTTGAGGCTGGACTGAAAAATCCAGCGCTGAGGACATTGACTGGACTGATACTGCCTGTACGGCTTGGGACACAGAAATCAATGGTTCCTCTTTCTGGAGGACCATCTAAAGGGAAAGCTGTCTTACTCTAACTAAGAAGAAAAGGTATAGGAAGACATCAGCAAGGGAAGAGTTAGGAAGAGATACAGAAACACAAAGGAAAAGTCTGATAAATAGAAAATGTCATGAAAATGAGTAGATAGACAGTAGGAGAGAAAAAGGGGAATCTGTACAATGGGAGAAAACAGGGACTGAGAAAAGTTCAAAGAAAATACTAGCTTAACCTCAGTAACCCACTCACACTGAAAGGGCAAAGAATCTCATTTAACATTTCTTAGGTTTCAGAATTCGTTGTACTTTGAAAGAATACTTGATAAATTATTTAGACAGTTTCAACTGAGATTGGAAAAGTCCCAGCCTGTCAGAAGCTAAGTTAAAAAAGGTTGGTGCTGTATAAATAATTTACTTCTTTGGGGAGGAAAAAAACATACAAATGCTAGTGTCTAAAGCAGAGAAGCACTAAACCTGCTGAAGCTCGCTAGCCATACAGTGGAATTTAAGCCAGCACTACAAACTGAGTGCTCTCATTTAAAAGCAGAGGCTATGCCAAAGGTAAGTTATCAAAAGAAGGTCAACATTAAAGATTCTACAATTCGCTGCTTTTATATGTTCACCCTTTTAACACCATGAGCATACTCCAGTTTAAAAAAACTGGTAAAATCCTCTTTTTTCAGTGATTTCACATAGCAACTAATTTAAGTAAAGCAAGCCTATCATATCAGTGTTGGTTTTCTTCTTAATTCATTTGTTTTATTTCTATAAAGCAGACACTCTCCACCTTCATCATAACAATCCACTGTTCATAGAAGATAGTGCCCGTTCTAGTCAGAATTGCTTGACATTTCAAGGGAACTAGAGCAAGGGGTTTGTTTGTTTGTTTTTACATGGAATAATTATTACTCATTGTGTTTATTATGGTACCTTTTAAGACTAATCACCCTAGTAACAGAGGAAAGGAATTTAAATATATATATATATATATATTCTATTATGGCTTTTATTTCAGTAAGTACAAGTGCAGAATTTGGTGACAGCAATGCCCTTCTACTCCGACATACCAGCACAATGTAATGTTCTGAGTAATGTCACTTGAGTAATATCGAATGTACAGTGAGCACAGTAGCTGTCCCCACTGCCAGCATAGCTTTGCTGGTTGTCGTGAGATAACGCTCCTCCCCAAAGACACCGTTCCATGAGGGGCTTTTGTCCCCCATTCCTCACTGAAGTCTACAGAAGATGAGGTGACTCGGCAGCTTAGGAAGGCTAAGGCCCTAAATGCAGTCCTTATTTCTTTCTTCTGGCCACTACAAGAGCCCTCAGATAAATAACTAATCAGCCTATCACTTAATTCCGTGTACAGTCAATACACTCAGTGGCAAGGATGATGAACGATATTACTAGAAGTTTGACCGACACGTATCAGGACCATCTCAGATTTGCGGCTAGCAAGAGAAAATAAATGCTATAGATCTGGTAGGTGATTGATGGATTAAAACTCTGCAGAAAGGAGGTTAGCTAGATCACAATGCCTAAAAATTGTTTAGTGTATGCCCATATATAAAACTGGAATTCCACTTGTATGCCTCCTGCGCTGTCTGGCTAGCTCACTAGTCACAGTTAGGATATTTGCATCTCAAAGTTGCTGTGCAGAGTCTGTCTTGATACTTGTCGGTAGAATGATGATGTGTTCCCCGTGAGAAGATGTATTTAGAGTTGATTTTCAAAGTGTCACCACTGTGAGAGAGCATGCCAGGGCAGCACACCCTGTAATTTGGCTGACCTGTGGGGGAGGCTGGGGGAAGCAGAGTCATGACTTCATTAATTCCTGAGAAACTTAAAAGCATATGGCCCACAGTGCGACAACATCTACTGCAGGCATGGCTGTGACGCAGCCTTTTGCACCCTATAACTAGAAATATAACACTTTCCGTCTATCTTCAGTGTCCTCAGTATGTTTTTTTTACTAATTCATGTAATTTCATTCTGTAATACTGATGTGAAGAAAATTCCTTTGTTTTGACCTATTAGCCCCAACCACCTTTCAGTTCTCAGAGGGTCTAGTAATGATCTTCCTTCTTACGTCTGGGGCTTTAGCCAAGTAGAGTGGCAAATCCGTGCTCTCCTCAGCCTTTGCCCAGGAACCCCTCTGGATCTTTCAAGGACCTTGGGCTGGAGCAGAGGCAATCATTTGTTATCCTGATTCTTGTCAGCTCTGAGGCCTGTATTTGGCAAAGGTACGTAATTCTCACCAAAACAGGATGTGCCTGAAACACTGGCTTTAGTTTGGTATCTTTATACTGCATATTAAATCTTTTAACTGCAAGAGCTTAATGAAGAGGTGATAATAAAGGAGTTGGCAGCTTTCTCTTTTGCATTTATGATGAATATTTTTTATGTAACTAGTGGGCAGAACATAGATATATGTTCCAGGTTGTCTAGAAGTGCTATGGATGAACATGACCACCCTCAGTTTTAATAGCAGCACATTGATATCGTAGGTATGACAACAGCTTCTAAAGTCACATGGAGATTGCAGTAGGGAGTTAAATGATGAACAAGAAAGTTTCCCTGTTGGAGAGATTTTTCAAAATAAAGTGGCAAATCCAGTGAAGAAAATATTGTCCATGATGGAATTCCTTCATTTTCAAAGAATAAGCTAAGTTAGTTCAAACTTACTGCAAAATTGAGTTAATATTTTGTACACTTGAATTAAAAAAAAGGCAAACTTCAGAAAAATCAAGCAATTCCTTAATGTTTGTTGCTGATCCCTTCCAAATGAGTCTTTATCCTTTGCTTGTCATAGATCAAGGGGTTTATCAAGGTTTTATGTATTTATATTTTTCCCAGATTTGCTAATTGTGGCACAACAAATGGAGAAAGGTAAACAGCACTAAATAATTGCAATAAAAAATGAACAAAAAGAAATGGAGGATTAGTTTATTTGTTAAATTTGATGTTATTCTTTGCTTTCAGAATTAGCTTCCTAATCAATATTTCTGCTCTTCACATTTACTTACATCAGCTACCGGAGGAGGAAATCACTAGTGAATAAATATCACCAAGGATAAAATCTATTTCAGTGTTATTTTGTCTTATATCGAGTAATAGTCACTATATGGGAGAATACTGATATAGCAAAAGAAACAAACTTAAGCGCCTCTGCCTTTTATTAAAGCTAATGCAAGCTGGGGAGCAGGCTCCCTGGGGAAGGGGTTTCAAGAGCCTCTGCAGATCCCTGCCCCCCGGAGTATCCCGCTGTGCTACTGGAGTACCTCTGCGAGAACAACTGAGACTCAGCCACTGATAGGAGATAATGTGCAACTTTGGGTTAAATTCTCTGTGTAAAAAGTGATGTAATGACACACACTGGGTGGGAAGTGTAATTTTTAAACTGGTACAATATATTACTTCATGTTCGTAATTGCTTGTTGGTTGGTGGTAGGAGGTAAAGCACAGGAAGGAGATGGACAGGGGCATTGTGGTGTGTGTTTGCAGCCTGTCCTACAAGGTGGCTCTCGCAGGGTGGGTGTCAGGAAGCATCAGTTTATCTAAACTGATGTAGCCCATCACTAACCTGGCACAGCACTGCCTTCCAGGCATCCCGCTGGGGTCTGCTTCAGCGCCAGTGCCCACAGATGCCAGAGACTGAAATGGAAAAACGGGCACCACGGCTACCACTGTGGTCGTTGGAAGCATAATCATGGGGGCTGGGCTGGGGGAGGAGTATTTAAGCTGCATTTTGTTTCTATTCTTGCATGGCTGCATAACAATTACCAACGTCTATTGAATCTCTCCCTGTTTGCTCCTTGGCCTTGTAGCTACACGGGATGCAGCACCCAGGCACGCCCCGGCATTGTTGCTCGCCTGTTCTGCACGAGTAGTGCCAGGGAGCGCTGCGCGGCCAGGGCTCCCTCTGAGATGCCTGGGCAATGCTCTGCTGTTCCCCGCGGTTCCCATTTGCATCTCAATGCCAGAACTGGGCCGATGAGCTGGGCTCCATCTCACTTACACCAGAGTAATAATTGATTTCAGGCCTGAGTAAGTCCATTGAGCTCAGCTGAGTTTCTCCAGATTTACACTGATGTAACCAAGATCAGTTTGTGATCTCTGTGTAAGATGAAACATTATTATTAAGTATTTGTCCTTTTGCGTTCATGAAGAGCCAAGGACACACTACTGACAGTCATATGCTAATAAGATAAAAGAGCAAAAGATGACTGAGGAAGGAAGAAATAGTTTTGAGTGCAAATCTAATTCTGAGACAAAGGTGAACAATATTTAGATAGAGATGGATCTGACAAACATACTAAATATAGATCTAAACTTTCATTCCCATGATTTCAAACTGTTTTTTCCATCAAGCTCAAAAAAATGAGTTATCCAAATATTCGCTCTTCTCTTTCTCTCATTGAACTTTATGCTTTCATGTGAACACACTCACCTTACTTCACAGTAATGCTTTCCTTTTTACTTTGAAAAAAATTCTTTGAATATTGTATTATAACCTTGAAAATGAAATGCAACACTTTGGTAATTATTTATTAATTTGTAGTTCTAGTTCCTGTTGTAAAAAAAAATCTGAATTCCTTGAAATTTGAGATAAACCCAAAATTCTAGAATTTCTCTGTGAAAGAAACATGCAGTTCCTGCCTGCTGACCAAGCTTTATCTCTTCTGTGGCAGTATGTAGGTCTGTCCTGTCCAGAATTCTTCCTCTGTGTGGCATTGCCTTTAACTGCCATTGCATGGCAGAGAACCCCAGGTCTTCCTGAGAATGGTACAGCACATCCACCTGAAACTCCAGAGCTTGTTACGTTATTACTTGCCTATGTAGAAAACAGCAGGAAGAGTATCAGAAAACCTGAGTATGTTATTTGTTTTGGAAAGACTGACTGTAGTAAGCACCGTTCAGCACCAATGACATAGTAAGATCCAAGACCTTCCTCCTTCGACCAGGGGAGAGAGGCAAAGTCCTACATCATATCACTCCAATCCCAGCTGTTGAGAATACCCGCAACGGGAGATGGGTAGATGAACCACATCAAATTGCTTGTCTGCTTGCCAACACACAGGCTGCCTTCCCTTCTGAAGTTCATCTATCAGCTTTTCACATTTCTGTTCCCCGTCCTATCATTACTCAGTTCTGTGACAACCTCTTATATAGATGCTGGCAAATGACAAACGTGGCTAGGAAATACAATGTGAAACATTTACAGATTATATATGCATAGCTGCATAATGAGCATCTAAGAAGAAAGCACATTTCTCGGCAGAGCGGATGTAACAAAAGTCCTACAAAGTTAAAGCCAGTCCTACAAAGTTCTGTCTTTCTGCTGCCTTTCACTCTTTTCCTTCCTGTATTTTTTTTTTTTTAACTTTTTCGTAAAGCAATAAGGTCAGCACAGCAAGCACAGCTCTCTACGCACTGGTTACTCACTGAGGCTACGCCTTTGATGTTGGGAGTGGGATCTGACTTACTATATATTTCACTGAAGGCTTTTTAAGGTACCATATTTTTTCAGCTAGTAAATAAAAAGAGACGATCCATGCTTTTCAAAGAACGGACATGTTTTCCACACGCACCATGGTTCTTACTAGCTGACTGAAACATAATTCAGACAGCACTTGAGAAGAATTGACTTTCTAAAATCCCCACCATCCCTGCAGAGGTGCTTTAGTCCAATTTTGAATAGATATTTCTGTTCTTGGTTTTGTTTCATTTTAAGATGCTACTCATTTTAGTGCATCTTCTTTTGCAAATCCCAGAATAAAAAGAAACGTTGCAAGTGTACAAGTCAATGCTGTTTGAAGAGAATGTATTGTAAAATTATCTCTGCATTCTTTTTATACTATAAAAGGGCTGACAGCACTTTGATGTGGAAAGGATGAGATACAGTAATCTGAGGGGCTGCTATGAAAGGAACGACATGCTTTAAGCTGGAACTATACAGAGAAACACAGAGAGTAATGACAGCCTCACACAACATCTAATTTGAGTCCTTCTTTGCACCACAGTGGAATCATTAAACGACAGCCATCTGCTAATGAGCGGGGAGGCTTCTGAGCAGAGGTCACCTTCCTCCCATATTTTGTAAAATTCACTCCACCCCAGTTATAAAACCATCCACTATCTCCTTTTCTTCCACAACATTTTGTCTTTGGCAAGTTTACTGTCACATAGAAATCAAATCAAGCAAGGGAAAAATTAGTGCCTGCTTTTGCAATTGAAAGTCCTTCTAATTTGAAGTAGAAATTACTTCTATGGATGGGGAAATTAGTTACAAATATTGGGAAAAAAAAAAAAAAAAAAGCAGACATCCTCTCATACACACACACTCCAACTAAATAACAAAGGCAAAGCTGGCATGCTATAGTTTCAAGCGGGAGTAACACTACATACGTGCTTGCAGATCATTGCTCTAGTGACTTGCTGTGTGGGATCACATTTTGGTATTGCCAACTCAAGTTGGCAAATGTTGACTACAGTTGTCAACGGCAAGAAATTTCAAGAGCAGCAGAACTATTTGCTAACTAAACAAAATGTCATACTCTATTAATATACCTGTTCACGTCTCATATTCGACTGAGTTAATGTTAAAAAGAACAAACTTCCAGATAAAGGCAAATGCTGAATTTGGAATGCTAGAAAATAAATGCATCAAGTTATTTTTATATCTATGAATGTTAGATAGTGAAATATTTCCTAAAGCTCAGAAATTCGTCAGATTATTAATCAGAACAAAACAAATCCACTGAGTTGCAAATAATGCACAGAATGCCTAGTGAAAACGCATGCTGATTAGCTGTACCACAACTTCCCTGTGCTTATATCAAGCACAAAACACAAGCAACTTGCTCTGAAGTGTCTGTAACTATCCCAAGGCACCTAAAAATTAAAAGAGTACTTCTTTAATTTTCTCTGAGTAGAGTTTATTCTTCCACCCCTAAGGTATATGTGCTGTGATGCAAACAGGCTGGAAAACCTAGATGTGTGGTGTCAAAGCTATGAAGATCCATGAAGTAGTGAGTAAGAGAGTAGATCTTTATTTACATTTATTTAAGAAGCCAGTACAGCCTTTAAAAGATTGTTTACATAGATGCATTTGACAGACAAATTACAGCACATTTATTATTATTAGGGAATCTAATTAGTTGTAATTCTAATACAACAAGGAATAATTAATTTTTTAAACTCAGTGAGATAAAGAATGGACACACTCTGCGACCCAAAATGAGTTTATAATTTCCATGTAAAAATATTTAGTCAATGTGTAATGAAGCTGAGGGAAGCGGCATCTCCCATGCAGAGAATAAAGCTACCTGTCACAAACAGAGTTAAGCTTAGTTCTGGTGCTGCTCCCATGACCGAGAGCATCGTTTTATTCTTCGGAACTTGGGAGTACCTAGGAATGCTATGATTTATTTCTTGTATGTGTGTTTTATAGTACTTTCTCTTTCTCATACTTATCTTCATTCACACAGATCTGTACAACTCAGAAATAACCACATCTGGCCAGCTGCATGCTTGATCTGAACAACATCATCTAGCTTACTGCATTACTGCTCTGGCACAGATCTTATCGCATCACAAGCCTTTTACACTTATTTATCAGTCCGAAATGCTCTGTATTGTGTCCAGGTAGAGTTCAAACTGCTGGCTTTGACCTCTAAAGCTTCTGGTGGCCTAGGACCTGGCTGGAAATCATCTGTTGTTTAAATTGAGATATGCCTGAGAAAACTGGATCACTCTGCTAAAGAGAGCTATTAGCAGGCTATTTTGGGAGCCCATGCCTACTATTTAAACTTCCTGCCTCTGTGGTAGATGAAGTCCTGCACTGTTCCTGTGACAGGTTATTGAAAATTATTTAAAGCAATTATTTGCATATGTATGTTTTCTAATTTCATTTCTAAATGTCAACTTATGGCCAACCCATGCAATGGGATGGAGAGGAAGACATAGAACTACCCAAAATTCTGTTTGTGGTAGATGTTTTTCAAGGTTAGACAGTATTAGGGCACCAGGGTGGTGTGAGAAATATTGGAGGGGAACAAATTTTGGGTTTGGAGGAGGCAGCTATCTTGAACCAGCAGTAAGAGCAAGTGAGCAAAGCCGGGGGGTCACCAGCTCAGCAGGTGGCAGAGGACCCTGCTGAAGCTAGAAGGTGCCTCAACTGGGCAGTGGAAAATCGGCTGAAGTGCGTGACCGTGTGACTTTGATAGCCTTGCACGTACACACTCCTAGCTCCTCAGTTTTGGTGTGAAATAGCCTGTATTGCTAAACATCACAGCACGCTGCAAAGCTCACCTGTCAGTGACTGTGCTGTATGGGCCTGACGGGGGGACTCTGCCAGAACAGGGAGTTCTTCCATTCTGTTTCATGAATTTTAATTTGTTACTGCTGTATAGGGTAACTGCTGTGTAAGGCAAGGCAGATGCTCTTACCTTTCATTTTAAATTATTTTGAAATAGTTTTTATTGGTGTGGAGCTGGTTGATGGGAATCTTTTTCTTGCTTTCTTTTCCAATAAGGTCTGTTACCCCAAGAGGAGACTGACCATTACGGAGGAATGAAGGGCCATGCTCGCTTCTCCTGGCTGTTCCTCTCACAAACCCAACCTCAGCCTGTCAGCCACAATCCCCAGTCCCCTTCTCTCCATAAGCTAATCACAGCTAAAGGTTTAGTGCCCATGCACAAGTTTGTAGCATCACTCTGATGTACACCCTTTTACTTACCCGTAAAAATGAGCTACTTTTCGATAGTGTCACGGTTTAACCCCAGCGGGCAACTAAGCCCCACACAGCCACTCCCTCACGCCCGCCCCGGTGGGATGGAGGAGAGAATCAGAAGAGTAAAAGTGAGAAAACTCGTGGGTTGAGATAAAGACAGTTTAATAGGTAAAGCAAAAGCCACACATGCAAGCAAAGCAAAGCAAGGAATTCATTCACTGCTTCCCATCGGCAGGCAGGTGTTCAGCCATCCCCAGGAAAGCAGGGCTCCATCGTGCGTAATGGTTACTTGGGAAGACAAATGCCATCGTGCGGAGCATTCCCCTCCTTCTTCCCCCAGCTTATATACTGGGCATGATGTCATATGGTATGGAACAGCCCTTTGGCCAGTCTGGGTCAGCTGTCCTGGCTCTGCTCCCTCCCAGCTTCTTGTGCACCTGGCAGGGCATGGGAAGCTGAGAAGTCCTTGACTGGTGTAAACAGTACTCAGCAACAACCAAAACATCAGTGTGTTATCAACATTATTCTCATCCTAAATCCAAAACACAGCACTATACCAGCTACTAAGACGAAAATTAACTCTATCCCAGCTGAAACCAGGATACATAGATAACTACATTAATATACTATCAAGCAGCCAGATTAGACTGAGAATCACCTTTTCTAGGAAGATCTGCAGTTCAAATTTCCCTGTCTGTATATGGTAGGTAATCTGCAGACAGCTTTGGATTATTATTAAATACACCTAAAAAATTAGTTTGCAGACTGAAGCCAGTGATTAATTGTCTACAAACCCCACCCTTTTCTTTTCTTTTTGCTTATGACTCTTCTTGTGCTCTGTGGTGCTAATAAAACATTAAATTCAATTCTACACTGAATGTAAAGATTAATGAAGGGATTTTTTTTCCCAAGTGGCATCCTTTCCTGTTTTCAAGCCCTCTTTCTCTCTCTTACTCGTCCCTTCTCCCTCATGCTTTCTCTGAATGTAGATGCTCATTGACAGATAAACTGTCATGTTTTCATTTCCAAATTTTGGTTTAAAAAATTCCTCCTTTGAGGATGATGAATTTACTAGATGCTGTGATGATGATTCCTCAGTTTTTCATGATGCTGTCAATCAACTGTTGTGTATTACTTGGAAAAAGTAGTGATGACTCTTAACACTTCAAAATGCTAAAAAATTGTATCATTTCAGATTATTATAAAAATCTGCCTCTATAAGATTTAGAGGCTAGTCATGATTATTTTCATGTGTATTTCATGTATTTTAGGGAAAATGCCTAATAGGCTTGTGATTTGTATTTTTATGACTCTGCTGTAGCTAAAGCTGTTCCTTGTTTATTCTCTCTTTGTTCTTCTTCACTTCATGCCATCTTTCTTCTCTGCTTTTCCACACACAAACAACCAACCAGTGCTTCCCGCTGCCTCCTGGACTGCTGCCAGCTGTCCTGATGTCAACCGGCAAAGGACAAAACCAGCCCAGCAATAAAGAAACTCGCCAAGAAGCGATGCTCTGCAGCCTCGGCAGACAGCGCGTCCTCCCTGCCTTCAGAATGCCAGCAACGATGTCTCCATGCAGGCAGAGGTCTCCATACTGGAAATATTAGAAGAATTCAGTCATTTAGTTAACTTTCTATTATTGGGCATAAAATAAGAAAACGAAAATAAACTGTCTTTCGACTGTCCTTCAAATCAACATCTCTGGTTGCAATGCTTGGCAGAATTTTTATGTTTAGAGATTAATATACTGGTGAATAGTTAATTGACTTAATTTTCTTAAACTGCCCCTTCCTAAATAAAAGCTCTTGGGGGCACTGTTTCATTACAAAAAGAAGGGAGAAAAGCTGAGAAAAACAAGATGCTTCCGTTCTCAGAATTTAATTTCCCACAATGACAGGCAGTGATACTATAGAAAATGAGACATAAGTGACAGAAGCATTATCAGTAAATTTTTGGAGCTATGAAAACTCCTCAGTGTCAAAACCGAGTAACTACATTCAAGGTAATTCGTAACTGGAGCTGAGAAGCAATGGAACAATATATTAGGGAACTTACAAAAGGATTTCCAGAAGTAACGGCTCATTATAGCTATAGGTAGGAGGTGGGGAAAAAATCCATATTGTTGCTCACAATTGGTATGGTAGAAAATAACAACAGCTATTTGATTAGGTAGGGAAAAAATAGGAATACATTTTAATTCCGAGAGAATCTGTGCCTGAAGAAGAAATTCTAAATAGAATTGATTAACAAGACACACTTTCTCCTATTAATTCTTATACAAGCAGATTACCTATAATCTGATGCTTCATAAAAGCACAACAAAAACCCAAACCCTCCAACACTTACTAATGCATACTGGCAGGAACACACACCAAAAAGAAAATCAAATCAGGTTTTCAGGAAACGTTCATGTTCAAAAACAGACTACCTTCACATGTTAAGATTGTATCAAATGAGATTTTAAAATGTAAATCTGTAAAGTAAACCCAGTTTAAAGCTGAGTCATAGTAGATCTGCAGGACGCCTCATCCAAGTAAGACTTGAGGAACATGGTTTTTTTAAATCTTAGTAATTTTATTCTTTTTGACCTGTGTTCTTTTTTAGGACTACTGAATCTTAAGTGTACTGAATGGCATGAGTATTTGTGCTTATTTTCAGCTCTGTTAATTGAGGAGGCTGTCTGTCCTTGCTTTAACCTACTTTCACTGCTGAAGTCATTTTGCCTCATAAGCCCCATGGAGATTTGAGACGCAAAGCCAGTTTATTTCTACAGAGGTCTCACTTTGTTCAGAAATATTGCCAAAGGCTTATTTGGAAACCCTTCTCATAGGAAATAGGAACATTTGGTACTTTGCAAAGACCGTAAGGACTCAACTCAAAATAGAAAGTACAGTTACCAACCATAAGATGAGTATACTGCCTCCCTTCAAATTTAACATTTGAGGAGAAAGCCCATTGAAAACCAAAAAATATTAATATTCATCAGGTATTAAAACAGGGTGTGACTCTAAATATTGATATAATTATTTGTTAATTGCATGGTAGTTATTATACATGACATTTTCTGATATGGACTTTACCACATATTCTGTAGCAAAATGTTAAAGAAAATTACTATTTTTGTGTATGCTTTCATGCTGCATTTTATGCCTGAAAATGTAGAAGTATTTTCACCATGATCAAAAAGGATGGGACATTCACAACTGCATATTTTGAAAAAAAAATCTCAAATCTTACAAATTTGGAAAAAAATGAAGTATGTGTTGGTATGCTGGAATGCCTCCTGTTAAGCGGGATGCAGAGGTGACTGATAGAGAGTGCCACCTGTACCCAGACAGGTTTTTTGTGAGCACTCTTCATGATTGCTTTGTGCTTTCAAAAGAGAACAGTGTCATTATTTTACGTGATCCTTCCCACAGCGATGATGAAATCTATCAGCCCAGAAGGACTCCTGGGAAGCAGACAGTTTTTTGTCAGTGTTCAACTGCAGTCATGTTGTCCCCAGAAGTTTCATGAAGTAGATACTTTACCAGTAATAGAACAGCAAAGAAGTATAACCATACCAGCAGCTGAGCAGCTGAATTTTCCTACCCTGGGTAGCTGAGAGGAACTGTGCACGGCCACAGTGGTGAAGGAAGGAGGCGGTGCCTGGGATTGGAATTTAACCTTGCAGGGGAAAATAAGAAATCTCTTCCTTGAGTGCAGTGCGATTCTGCCCTTCAGAAGATCCCACCCATGTCATCATACGGTCTGTTTCTATTTAGACCATACAGCAAATCTGTTCTGGTATTCCTATTAATAGTTTTTTGTTTGTTATTTATAGGAGGCCTTCATCAAAACAATAATGCAGTTAGTTTGGCATTACTCCATTAGCTGTGCCCTAGTGCTTGCAGATCTTCTGATCTGCAGGCCATAACGATAACTAAATCATCAAATAACAGTAAAGTATTCTCGATCCTAACGTTGCTATATCACAGCCCTTTGGAGAAATACAGCCATATGCCATAGGAAAACCAGTGCCCATTTTTAGCACAAGCAACACCGAGATACAAATCACATCACACAGAGTCACAGTTAATTAAGTCAGGCACCTACTGTTTGCCTATAGTTTGCAATAGCTATTAATTTGAAGGTCTGCTATAGCGCTAAGAAAAGATAATTAACAAATGTAGCATTTCATGACATGATGAATGCATTTCTAAAGGGGCTTGCTATGGTGACTTCTGGATAACACTGCTCTCAGTAAAATTTTAGACAATATACCATAGTAATTTAAAGGGAAAAAAATGTTAACAGATCTTACATCTGTCTACAGGTAAAGTGGACAAAGGCCAAGAGCTCTTACTGTTGAATATACAGTGTGCAAAACCCCACTACAACTGGTAAAACTATCAAAGGAGCATCAACATTTTGGCATTCGTTTTCGTTATTTTGAACATGTCATTTTGCCAATTCCTATGAAATTGTTTTTTAAATATGTACATTTTTAAACATGACAGAACTCTATATTTTGTTTAAAACCATATTGTATTACATACATGCTGTCACTGTCACTCCAAAGTCATTGTTTTTATCGATTTAGTGCATCTCTATTGACTGAAATATCTTCTTTTCTAGATTGAACTGCTAACTCTTCCATTTCACACCACCAGAAGAAGCTTTGATCTAGAAAAAAGAAAGACAGTCTTCTGGGTAGACTAAGGAACAATTGCTATGATATGAACTATGATTACAAAGATTAAAATGAGAGACAGGAGACAGCATTAAGGCTCTGCGAGGATTTAGACCAGCTACAATCACAAGTCAGGGAAGATCCTTGGATCCCTTTCACCCTGAACACAAATGTTGATCTCTCATAGTGAAGAGCTGCTCTTTAATATAACTAAAATGTATCACTTCCAATAAAAGAATATTGGCATCACATTTTGTACAAAAGCTAATACTTACTGCAACACTAGTTGGCTGTTATAGAGGAATTAAATATTTTAATACAAATATGCTTAAGTTTAGAATTTAATTGTTACTTTTCTTGTTACTGTACTCTCCTGCCTTTATTTTTTCAATTATGTTACTGTTCCGTATATAACAAAGTTCTTTATGAAATACTTCAGCGGGTTTTCCCAGCATTGTTACTGTGTTTAAACTCTGAAGAAAATGTTTTCAAACAACCTTCTAAGTTTTTAAATCTCTGTTGAGATGAACTCACACAGCTGGATATGCTGCAAGACCCAGGAGCTCCAAGGGGTGCTCAATGTCCTGCCAATATCTGGATGATCTGTCATGACATCAGGACCATAAGATTTATCAAGAAACTGAAGAAATTCAGAAGAAGTAATGGATACACAGGTTTTCAATACTTCAGGTCCACTAAACAAAAGGCAAACTATATATAGTCAGGTCCTTTCCAGTACATTATGATATACCATCTACCCTGATGCATTTATGCTTTAATCTCACATGAGATTCATTGCAAGCAGTCACTAGCTCCAGTCAGACAGTACTTTTCCCTCTGCATTGCCGAAGAGATGAAAGATGAACACAACCTCCAAACGCCAGTTCAGTAGCAGAGAAATAGTTATGCTAACTTGTCCTTTAGTTAAAGGCTTGTGTGGCTGCTTCTGCCAAACAATGAAATAATCATAAAAATACTGCAGATAAGTGACAGAAGGAATAGGGGACTATTTTTTTTTAACTGTTGTGAAAGATAAACTATGGGAAGAACACATATTTTTCATTTCTAGCTTGGAAAAGCAAAGTTGAAGAATGGTCTAACCATCTAGCCACGTTTTTTAGAAGCATGTAACAATTAATTCATTGGTCCTTAATACAGGACAAAATTTAGGTGGAATTTCCAGCACGGATGGAATATTCTTGTTTCCGGTATCTTTACAGTCATGTTCCCTTTCTATTTAAAGAGTAAAATTTGAGCAAAGATTATATATCAAGATTTCAGTAAGAGAAGGATTACATCACATAAGCTTTGCACACTTAGCAAAGAATGTGGACGCAACCCCCCACACCACTAACCAGCGCATTATGCTATACAAACACCAGTTTAATGCAGGTAGGCCAAAATAAAAGGGCACGCATCATACCCTGACCCACGGTTTCTGGGCACAAACCCACCTTCTGGCACTGAACGTCGCGTCCCCACGAGGGGGCTCTGCTGTCCCAGCTCTGCAGAACAGCGGAGATATTTTTTTTTTCTTTAAAGGCCAGAAGATATAAAAATACTTTATAGAGGCTAAAAAAAATATCAGGACAACGAAACAAAAACAGAATTGAAAGGGGTTTAGTTGCTAAAAAAAAAAAAAAATTTTAGTTGCTAAGTAAGCTAAGGCTGCCAAATGGTGACACAGTTCAATCCGTGGTATAGCCTCAAAATTTTAGACAGACTTATTCTAACTTCAGGGGTCTGGCTGTAGAGTAACACCTTGGTTTGATGAAATCTCATCACTGTGGAAAAGAACCAGCATTCTTCTGCAGCATATAACTACGAAGTGAAACTAAGGACAGGAGAATACCAGTTCACGCAGACCAGAGTGACCTGTACCTACAGCACTACCTCTGGCTTCAACCCACACCACTATATAGGAATGACTTCAAGCAAGCAAACAAACATCAACAACATTAATGAGAAAAACCTGAGAGTAAAAAAAAAAGATATTGTTTTTATGCTGATCTGCATTTGCTGTGCCCTCCTTTTCTGAATAATATGCTGTGAGAGTAAGCATTTTGAGAGTAGAAAGCATCTGAAGGGACAGGAATTGTTTCCAGTCCTAGAAGCTGGTCAAAGAACAGCATCACCACAAAATTAAAAGAAAGGAAATCCTAGCATACAGACTAGGAACCTGCTTTAAACAGGAGCTGAGCAGATTTTTGACTACTATGAGAAGCAGCTGAGAGACTGTCATTAAAAATAATAGAAAACATATGTGATGTGTTTTCACACAGTGAAAATTGTGTGGAAGTTCCACATATGATCATCCCTACCCACTGAGCTCATGGGGATAGCTTTGCTTTGATGAGGTTTCCAAACAAGCAAGGAGTCTGCTGGCGTTTTCTTGGAAAAAATAAAATTTGTGATGGAGTGTCACAAATCTCACCCATCTGTGGTACTAAAATGAGTTAATATGGTAAACCCATGATCTTCTAGCATTTATTAAAATGTAACAGTGATGGAACTTCACAGCATAGATAGCAGATCCCTCTGAAACAGTGGTATATATGTGATGTAAGAGCTTCCTTCTTTCTTTCTCTCTCGCTCACACATGTTGCTTCTTAACAGCCCGTAGCAGAGATTACTGCTGCCACAACAGAAGTAGCAGAAGGGATTGCATGGCCATGTCCCACTCCACTTCCGAACAAGTTCAGCTTTGTTGTTTCAGACCTCCTTTGCTGGCTAGGCTCAGCTCACTTAACTGACCTCATCCTGAAACCACAAGAGGATGCCATTTCTTGTGTCAGCTGAGGTGTGGAGTAATATCCTATGGCTGGTGCATTGTAACAGCTATCTGGAAATACAGTTTGAGCCTTGCACAAAATTTTAATTCTACAGCATGCTAAAGGTCACACTGATTAACTGGAACGGGAATTAGTTGTGTATAAATGCCCTACTCCTAATAAAGCAGGCAGGGAAACCAGTCTCCAATCCATCATTCTGTGATTAATTAATGACACAATATTAACTGCAAAGAATCAGGTACCAGAATAAGGTATTGGAGCAGCTATGGTTGCTTTTCCAGTAGTATTACGTACATTCACTGAGCTAGATACAACCCTTTACTGCTCATTTGCAGAAGACTGGGAGTTGATGGAGCTACAGCTGCTTATGCCAGGAGAGGTGCCAGTCCAGGGAGCGCAGCATGGGGATGATTTTTAACTTGTATCATTTCAAGCACAATGACAAAAACTGTCGTGGGAAAACAACATAACTAAAACTATGTTTCCTGTGGCTTACTAATGGAGTATTCATGCACAACATTAAGCTGATGAATATGAATTTGTTGGACACATTATCCTTTCTCCCTTTGTGCAGGTTTCAAAGATTATAATTATGTTTGGTTTAATTGCTATTAGTCTCAGTTGAATTGTCACTGCTTTCAGCATTTTCAGTATGTAGAAATTTATATTTTAAATTTGCCTTATCTGAAGGCACAACTTCTCATGTTGATTTAATTTTGTATGAATTGGGTGTTATTGTATTATAGGGTCTGATCTATCATTGTGCTCACTTAAAAAAAGGAGAAGCACTCTATGTTGATTATCGCTGTCCTAAATATACATAAAGCTACTTGACATGAGTTAATTCAGGTACCAGAAGTGATATGATCCTGCTAGCCCACCCATAGTACTGTGTCAACCTAATGAAACAAGGCATATCAGACAGCACAGATTTCTGTTTAGTGTGGCTATATAGTTTCTGGTAACAGAACTAGCTCATTTAGAGTTAACTTAGCTCATGTATCTCCACTCCACTTGGACTGTGCAGTAGACATGCCCTGAGATAACTCAGAAATACACATAAACCCACAGCAAAGTAATCTCCAAAGAGCTCTAGTTAGAGCACTCTCAGGCAGTTTCTTCCAGTATGTGTTTGTTTAATAATGGTCATGAGTTACTGTTGCCTTTATGCATTTTACTGGAACTGGGGGGGTCAAGTTTCAGTACAGGGTTGAATACAGTCCTGCCATGCTCTGACTGGTTCCACTGGGTGAAGGTGCTGTTACCTGGAGACCTGTTCTTTGCACGTTGGGGTAGCTCTGAAAGGTCACTGGGGTTACTTGTGCATACATGTAGGACTGATGATTGAGTATACATTTCTTTGGGGCTTTTTTTTGCTTGTTTGTTTCTTGTGTGATTTTGTCTTTTTTTTTTTTTTTTTTTTCCCCAGACTCCATAATCATGCTCCATTCCAGTTGCAAGAATTTACTTCAGACTGAGATAGAGAGAAGAGATCCTAGCCATCTCTTACACTTACAGACTAGCTGCATGACTCCTGCAGGATGATTAGGATTGCTACAGTTAAGATGCTTTATCCACCACAACCACAGAGAGCCGAGTGCTTCCCAGGCAATGAAGGCGGCCCACATGCTGAGCAAGAAGCTGTGCAAGCCACACCAAGCAAGAAGATGCGCCTGAATTCCTTCTACTCTTTAGAAGTCAGAAACCAGAGTCATGGCTCTACTTCAGACTCTGCACGTTTGGGATCATGAGTGTAGTAGATTCAAAAAGGCTGGTCTGAGGTATTCAACCTGCACTGCTGCCTACTCCTTAAAGCATTCTCTTGGGAAGTGTGGGCTTTGGACATGCATGTCTTTTCACCCGCATAGAATTAAAACTTACATCTCTTAAAGCACGTCACCAAACGACAAGACTAGACCCAGTATAAAACTGAAGGTATTCTCCATTCACCCTGATGTGGAATAAAATGTAAGGGTGACACACTGCAGAAAAGGGACTGCAAGAAGAGCAGACCAGAGAAGAAATGAGCAGAAGGGAGCTTCACTCCATAATCCAATAGTAAAAGCATTAACTTAGGAAAAGAGAAAGGGAAAACCTCACTTCACTGCTTCTTTTCAGTATTAAACTGCCCTTTTGCTGTCTTGTTCAATGAATCCCACCTTCCCAGCCCCTGCTCTGCTTTCCCCATTTAAGCAGAGAAACTGAAGAGTGTAATTTATGTCACCCTGTGTTATTCAGCTGCTTCCAAAACATAAACTCTTTTCTCAGAAGTAATCAGTTGTCTCCTGGTGAAGGCACCTCAAAGCAGACTGCTTATTTCCCATCCCTGTCCTCAGGCTCCCTCTGAGGGGAATGCTCAGCTATCCGTGTTTGCTCTCTTCCAGGGTGTTTGGAGGGACAGCCTGAGTGATGGTACATTCGCCACCAGCCACAGGATGTCCTTCTCGTGAGATGCTGCTGCCACATTGATGCCATATGCCTTTTTATCTGATGACACCTGTGTACACAGTGTGAGTCAGGAAAAAGATTACTTTCACAGCAGAATGGGAAACCATAGAGAGTTCATGGGCAGGCGATGTTGTATTTGCAGTGGGTTCACGGAATATTTAATGAAAGCATTTAACAATTCATATTGTCAGAATCTGTATAACTATCCAGATACATGCTGGTTTCAGTCTCCTATGTAAGTGCCACCGTTGTAAATCATTTTGAAAGCCAAAGAAATTAAATCCTGTAGTTAAAACTTAGTTATAAGCAGAAAAAATTCAGGTACTTTTCCCAATTATTATTACTTAACATATCCTATCCCTGTGTTTATTTTGATTAGGGATTTCTTGCTTTATCGATTATTCTTCTTAGTATTGCAAAATAAATGAGTTGACTTTTATGACTTCGTAAGTAAAAATAGCTATTATCTCTGGAGTGCAGAATTTTTATTGGGTATGATGCACAATTTTACGATAGCACTACTGGCCTTTGGAAAAGCTTGAGAACAGGTTTGTGCTCATTTTTTAAACACTTGAAGTGCTTGAGAGCAAAGACTGGTATCTTAGTTTAAACCAAAGTGGTTTTGAGTTAAAATGGTGCATAGCATACGCAGTCATCTCAGTCATGGGCTGATGCTTCCTTTCTCTCACTCTTCTGTGGGGTCATAGTCTTGGACAGAAGAGCAGGGCAGACAGCTTAAATCATGGTGGCTAAGTCTTAAACTGCTGCACCAGATTAACCAGACTTAGCCTGTCTTAGTCTGTCAAATCATGAATGTCCCCTACTCACTATGTTGGGATTTTTTTGTTGAGCACTGAGGATTTAAGCCTGTAATACTTGTTGCAATGAAAGCAGTGTTACAGGTGTGTTACATGATGTGACAAAACAGAAGTACTATAATGGTGAGTAAAGAATAAGTAAGTTGATTTAAGAACATAGACAAAGAAAGAAAGAAAAAAAACGCCAACTTGTAGCATTTTCCAACCTTGAGGAAGTTTTCTTAAATTCAGTTGATAGTTTTCAAAATTAACATTACCAGAAAATATTTTTTTTAAAAAATCTAAAAATATTAATTGCTTTGCATTCATATAGTTTCATCCACAAAAGAAAAAAACCACAAAAGCTGTGGTCAAATATAAACTAGATCTCAAAACCCCCAGCACACCCTTGGAAGCTGTGTTTTCTGCGTTGTTCTACAAAAGGGTTCTCCGAATAGCAAGGAAGATTAGGAATTAGCCCAATGTATCACAGCAAGTCATTGGCAAAACTGGAAAAACAACTCAGGAGTCCTGAACAGAAATTATATGGTCAAGGAGAAAACAAGCTATTCCATTCCCACAGCCAGGAACGTGGTATCATTAAGCATCAGAGGAATACGTAACTTAAGAATATTTAGGGAAGAAGCAGGGGAAAAGGCAAGTCATTTCCCTGAGCAAGTATGAGAAACAAGCCTTTATAAAGCAGGAAGCTGGATTCCTCTTTGAACAAAACCAGACAAGTACACAAGATTCTTTGTCTTGTGTCCTTCTTCTGCCTGCGTGAAGCAGTTAAATGAAAGAGTAGCTACAAAAACTACAAGTCATCTGACCTAAAGAGAAAGGAGTGCTGACAGTGTTTGGTTATTTCAGCACTGAAAGAAAAAACGGGGCTCTGAATGCTTTGAGAGCTCTTGGGGCAAGGTGCATAGCCAAGTGATTGCCCTTTCAAGTTAGCTTAGACACTGAAGTACCCACAAAGGACCCTAACTCACATGTAATCTTAGAAATTTATTTATTCCTTCATCAACAGTTTCTATTATTGAAATTATATAGTCTAATAGAATAAAATTAGTCTTTTACCTACCTAATATTTTATCTAATGAAAAAAAAACAAAACAACAACAAAAAAAATCCAGCTCCAGATAACCTGATAAGTACAATATACGAGTGAAGTTCTTCCACGAGTGGTAAACTGGAAGTCTTTGTAGAGTTGGGGCACACATTTCATTCCTTGTCGTAAGAGCAGGTTTAGTATCTAGGAATTCCCTCCATAAGACCTACAATCTCTCATGGCAGGCAATAAGCAGCATTCCTCAGAAAGCAGTACAAGCAGTGCCGAACACCCTGTGTCCCCAAGAATCACACCTTCAGAGAGCAGAAACCAGAACTGCTCCTCAGAAGCTGTTCTTAATTGGAAGTTTACAAGAGAAAAAGCAAAGGGCAGGCAGGCAGTGTGAAGTGCTGCAGTGGGAAAGCGAGTGACAAGTAAAGAAGGAGGGAGGAAATGAAGGGCACTGATGTTGCAGGAAAGTATATGCTTTGCAAATCAGGAAAAAGTATCTCTGGAAATGATCAGGAATTCGGATTGTAGGCTCTAAAACTGTAGTAGATAACCTCCTAGACATGAGTTTGAGTCAAACTCCCCTCTTTTTATGCTAAAAGGAGATGTATCTGCATTTTGAATATGGCTCTCATTACTACTAGTAACCCTACTAAAACAGAGGCGTGCATGTCCAAAAGAAAACTAAGAGGCAGCATTGTTTTAGGAATGCTAAGAACAGATGACAGCAGAATCAAAACAAATATTGTGGTTTTATAATAGTCTGTCAAAAAATTATTTGATTATGTACTTCATCTATTCTCTCCTTTACAGATTTTCTAAGCCAACCCAGAAAACTAGATGTGTTTATGAAAACCAGTATTTCTTCACGAAGCACAGGTGACAATAGACTCTTAATGTCATCCATCTACTTTTGCAGAATGAACTGCTGGATCTGAATTTTAACTATATAGTACGACTACATGCAAGTTATCATGATTAAAACATTTTCCTATATTTGAATCAAAAAAATCCCAGACACATATTTACTAACATATACCCAATGTAAGCATAAATGGTGGAGAGGAACGGTTCTTTTAAATTATAGCATTTCAGAACATCTGGTTATGTGATGTAATGTCCTAATGTCACTGGTAATCATCTGCATGACAGAACCTAGTGGTAGAATAAAGGCCTATTTAAAGTGAAGCATAATTATGGTAACACTTGCAAGCTATATAACTAAGCCTATCCTTTACCCTTCGAAAATATGCAAGTCAAACATTAAAAAAAATTCCATAAGCAATTAAGCAATAAGGCCCAGTCAAAGTCATCATGCTAAGCCCATGCTGTTTTCAAGATCACAGCTGTTAGGCCCCAGCTCTGCAAATTCGCCAGCCCCACACTTCACCTCAAGCAAGAATTGGATACAGAGGATATTGTAGTCTTGATTTTGCAAAGCAATCCACAGGGCGCAATGAGGAGGTGGTTTGCATCACTGGGATTTAAAAACATTTTGTTTCAGTACAAATAGCCTTGTCCCAAGAGAATTCTCACAAAATAAATGCTGTATTTCCATATTGATGAGAATGAATAAAATGTGAAGCGTTAAACATGTAAGCACAACTAAATTTTTAATACTCTCATCTAGTGCTCTATACACTTGTATTTAAGCAACGACAAATCTTTCAGAGCATGTACAACTTAAAGTTTCCTTGTTACTAAGAGTAACAAATATCCCCATCCTTTCAGCAACTACCTTTTTTTAATCAACATCTTAATCCTCCAAAAGCAGAAGCCTTGTGTCATTCCCACAATGAGAACTGACTCACATGGGTATACATCAAGCGCTAACAGAAGAATGAGGCTGCTGAATAATAAAGGAAGCAAATCAGTGTCCTGAAAGGTCATTTAAAAAATGTTAGCTATTCCAGCAACTGCATGTAAGCATGAGCTGTTGTGAACAAGAACAAAATTCTGGGATTCCTGACAGTAAATAATTTTTAGAAAGTAGCAAGAAGATACTGAGAATTATGTTTTCCAAAAAAGTGTGGAGCTTAAAATTTGTAACCTAAGCAATAAATATTATAGAATAAGTCAATGGAAGATTTCCAATAACTCTGTATTGAAGGGATTTTCCTCAAAAATAAGCACTGCATAGGACTTTTACTTTACATGAGTTTTCTTACAGAACTTTGAGTCATGAATTTCAAAATTTAGTGCTTTTTTATACTAAAACATCTCCATTTTTCTTTCTTTAGTTCACCATTTTGATTTCACTGTTTATTCCATACTTTGTGGTATATTGAATTAGCTGGTTTTCTGCAACACCTTCATTACATAACATTTTCCTATTGTTTCAGGAGATAATGCATCTCTACTTTTTTTCCCCATGCATATGTTTCCCCATACTGTTGTTGTCTGGCATGTGAGACTGGCCAGCATCACAATACAAAGAGGAGATGAAGTCCTTATGCTTCTCTTAGTCATTCTGCACCTGAAGTGAGCGGTTTGACTATTCGGTCCCTTCTTGCTTTACAAAATGCTAGGGAGGACCTGAGCTTTGCAGGTTTTAGGACTGCAGTCACTAAAAACTTATTCAGATTGGCTCACCAACCTGGAGGACCAAGGGAGTGCATCATGGCTGCAAAACATGTGGCAGAGGAAGGCTACACAACCCTAGGCATAACCAGGAGTCCCCCAGTTTCTGGGCCCCAGACCTGGCCACCTGGGCTGCCCCAGGAGATTGAGACAGGGCAAGGACTATGCAGTACTGGGGAAGACACCTCCCTCTTGACAGCTACCTAGTTGGAAGAAAGTAAAGGAGCTGTTTTTCCATGGCCATGACCAAAGTGCATGATTGAGGGTGCAGTTCTCACAGGAGGGGAAGGGGGAACAGGAATAAGACATGTAAAATGACATGCTTTCACCCCCCGGTCCTTCGAGCAGCAAATACCTGCTGCTTCTGGGAAACAATCTTGTGGATTGGTCTATGAATATCATAGCTGAACAAATTTCAGCTGGGGGAGGAACGCATTAGCAGATAACACCGTATTTTTGGCTGTGAGTCAGCATAAGGACACCGTACACTATGGCTCATCAGAATTACTCTGCTGTTGGTGTGCTTCTCCCTTCTGTTTGAAAGGGGAAATTGTGAGTAGCGGTTTTCCAGCATTGCTCCCACCTCGTTGCCACCTTCTTCCCCTCAGTAAATACTGTGTCCCGCTACCTGTGCACGCGCAGGGACTTGCACGTGGATGCTGGCGGTCTGCAGCGCAGCCGTGGTACCGCGCGGCTCGGTTACAGATGTCCCTGCAGAAACCATCTGGCTCTCGGCTGAATTAATGCCTTTCTGATCCTGATCTGCTGCGTCCTCTAAGAGTTTATTTTCATTATCTCAGAAGAGCTGAAAATGAACCGTAAGCATTTTAAGACCTTACATAGCATTTTCCTTTTTTTTTCCCCTCCCTATGCATTTAATTACTTTCCACAATGCAAACAAATTTGTGCCTATAATAAGCCACAGGTCCTCTGTTAGCGTGAACCAGTGGTGCTCAATTACTTTCAACTTTGAGAGGCCAAAAAAACCCTCCTAATAAGCAGGTATCCTGACAGCATTGTACCTCTCTACATGGTGTAACGTATTATGTATGTCCTGGACATATTTCAAGTAAGGTTTAACCAGCAGCTCATGTGTGAGTGACAGGAGTGTGTGCTACAGGTGTTATTCAAGGGGCAGGTGTACTAAATTCACTCAGTAAATTCACTCCGTTTTAGAGCTGATGGAAGACTTTGGACAGCTTCTCTTCCCTAACGGAAGTAAGTTGAGTGCTTGTTGCTATTACCGATATTTCTGACAGGAACCTTGTACATTTGGTAGCAATGGGGTTGTTTTTTCTGAGATGCCTTCACCTCAGAAGAAGCCAGCACTAGAGAAGCGCAGGCTGAACTGAAAGGAGCCGGCGAGGCGGCAGCCGGGCCCGCAAGATGGCCGCCAGGCGCGCCGCCGCCGCAGAACTACGTTTCCCGTCGTGCAGCGGGGTGCCCGGGCGGCCGGAACCTCGCCCTTCCCCCGCGCTGCTCCCAGGGCTGTAGCTGCTTACGTGCGCGCCGAACGCCGGCGCTGAGCGGGGCCTGAGCTCAGCGCGCTCATTGTGCGCCGCGTTCCGCCGGAAGTGACGCTGTTTCCGACCGTGCGCGGCGGCGGGCGGTAGGTGCGGAGCTCGGTGGGCCGCGGGCGGTTGGTGACAGCCCTCGCGCGGGCAGGGCGGCGGGTCACCCTGCCCCCCTTCCCGCCTTCCCCCCGGGAGCAGCCCGAGCCCCCGGGCGCCGCTCGCCGGCCGGGCCCGCCCGCGGGTTGGGGGTGGTCGCGGCCTCCCCTCTGAGGCCGCGGCTCGGCAGCGGGCGGGGGGACGCGGGCCGGGCGGTAACGCAGCCCCGCGGAGAGCTCAGTGGCCGGCCGGGGCCGGGGCCGGGCGCCCTATGGCTGGGCCTGTGAGCAGGGCCTCGGCATCCCCTGCCGCGGCCTGGCCGCCGGGTCTGGCGGCTGGCTGTGCCGAGTGGCCGCGGCGGTGGTGCTGGTGAACTCCAGGCTGCCGTTTTACAGCCTTTATTTCCTACGGCAGGTGCTGTGTAATCTTAAGAGATCTGACTAGGTTTGGGGGGGGGCTGTTTGTTTTATTCTGTTTTAAGGAGTTATGGAAGCATAGCTTTAAAGAACAAATTAAAAGCGCAGGTTCCTGCACCGTGTGCAGTAGAAAGTTTTTGATTGCCTTCTGTGTGTTGTAGATGAAATGTTTTTCATATGCTGAAGTCCACCTTGGATTGTCTAATTGCATTGCTGTGCATTCAGAACTTCATAAAAAGTAGGAAGTCAAGATGAAGAGCAGGGTGACACAAGTAAATGTAAGTGTTCTTAAACCTAAATTGTGGGGTAAATGTAAGTGTTCTTAAAGATAAATTGTGGGGTTTGATTATTCCCTTATTACTAGTGATGAGGTTTGCAACTGATGTGTTAAATAAAACTTCCTGAATGTAAAGCAAACAATATCCATAATTGACAGTAGCTGTTTACAAGAGAAATATTGCTATGAAGTCAGGGAATTACTGTTGTTTCTAATGCTTGTTGTCCTAACAATGAAAGTTCTGAACATTATTAGCATATAATGATAAAGTAATTGGTGAAAAGTGACTGAATGAATGATGGCTCAACAAAGAACTTAAGCATGTGGAGGAATGGAGAAAAGAGGCATTGAAAAGTTAAAACAGTGATGTTAAAATGAAAGATAAAGAGGCAGGAAGTAGCAGTTAATGTGGCAACTGTATTTTTTACTGTGGAAGTTAAAGCTTTCCCTTTTAAAAGCTGTGTGCTACATTTCTGAATGAATGGGAATGATTTTTAGGAATGCAAGAAGAAAAAAATTGGTTTAAAATTACTCTCCTAAAATGATGGTTTAGAAATGTCACGTTTGTAAAGTACACTAAATTTGGGATAGGTTAGCGGAGCAATACTCTTCTGATACGCTGTCTCAATTCTATGGTATTTCTCTGGCTATGTTTCTAGAGTTCAACCCTGTATAGGCTTCTTCACTCTTGGTTCCAGCTTTTCTGACTGAAGCAGTTTTTAATAGGAATGCTTGAAGGATAGTTTGATATCTTCTCATGTCTTCCCAATCTGGTGGTTATCATAGTGCTTCCTCGTCTGTCAAAATAAGCCAGTTAGCAAAAGCACACAGTTTGGACACTTTCTGTTAATAATTTTGATCAAAATGGACAAGGAAGAAGACTAACTTGTGGCAGAAAGCCTGGTCATGAAGAGCTGAGGGTGACAAGTTCTTCAGGAAACATAGGTCCTTTTGCAAGGAGACATGAGAACTGCCCAATACAGAGGCGTCTGTAACATTGTTTTATTTCCGTGAACACTTGTCTTTTTGGGTCTGCTTGGGCAAAGGCATGATCTAGAACTCATGAGAATGGGTCATCCTAAAAAGACCCACCTCTTCCCATCTGCTAAATATTATTCAAATACAGTAACTAGTCTGTGTTTTTCAAGGATTTTTATTACCAGTTTCTTGGGAGCTTAGGATACAGTCTTGCATTATATTATTTTGGAAAAAAAATCAACAACTTAAGGACTTTTTTTAACCTTGAATTATTTCAGTGATCTGCTATATGGTATAGTCCCACAAATGAGTATTGAAAGGGGAAGAACCACGGTAAAAATACAGGAATTTCTTGTACTAGCTTTGCCATCAAAGATAATGTTACTCTGGAATTAAACTGTCAGATGGATGTTCTTTTGTAGGGATGCATACATGATCACTGGCTGATAACATAAGATTGTGGTTCTGAAAAATCATAAATAATATTTTAAGGGAAGAGAGGACCCTTACAATGAAAGTATAGAAGTCATAAAAACTGCTTCTTAGCTGTACCAAAGTAGTTTTGAAACATCTCTATGAGGTCAATGTCTTTCCATGTGTGCTGTAGATGCTGTCATACTCCAATTTTTGTGTATGATGCCATAATTCTATATGTCATGGTTCAGACCACAATATTTGCTGTGTTTATCACTTTACAACACATTTAAGTGTTTAGCACTTAAACAATACTACAAACATACATTTCAAAAATCTAGAACTAAATTTACTTCCAGGATCTGTCAAGTGGAACAGCGTGACTTAGACGTTTATACTATATGAAGCTAGGAATGACTCAGGAGAAAATAAATCATGGTTAGTAAAAAGGAGGAAGGTAAGGAAAAATTATGCAGTAAAGGGGATCTTTAGGATAGAGGAAAGACACTCTTCGAATAAGAAGTGGTAGAATTCTGTTAATGGTATTGCACGTGATATAACGAAGTGTAAAATGGCGTATGGAAGAAGGAAACGGGAAAGGCACACCGAAGGTCCATCTATTCTAGTCTCCAGCAGTAATCTATAGCAGATGCCTTCAAAAGTTTAGGAATGGGGCAACCATAAAAGTGCTCACCCACATACTCTCTCAGTCTCTACCTATTTGCAGCTTCCCAAGCCAGATAATTTCTTTGGTAACTCATGTGAATACTTCTTCAGTGTTTGTGCAGTCTCTTGAACCCATGTAAGCATTTGGCATCTGCAGGATCCTGTAGCAGGGAGTCCAGCTGATTAACTACTTGTTATTTAGAACGAGCTCTCCTTGTCATAACTGACTGCCATTAGCTTTATTTGATGACCTTTACTTCTTGTGAAGAAGTAGGGAACGGAAGACATGGAATGCTTTGATGTCAAGATATATGTGCTCACAGTAATTAACATATAATCTTGGAGCTTGATTTTTCTTTCTGTTTTCTTAAAGCATGGTTCCAGGTACGAAAGGAAGGAAAACTACAGTTCTCGCCAAAGAAGTTTGTCTCCAGAGGACAGGTAGAGTGATTGATTTTTATACCCTACAATTCTGTATATATACCTCACATAGTAAGTTAGATAAGTTAAACAAAAAAAAAAAAATCAGGTTCTGTTTCTTTTTATATATTACCATAACTGAGCAGTGAAAAATAAGTGTAGGTTTAATAAAATACTTGGGCGTCAATATAGCAGTGATTAAATAGATTTTTTACTAAAACTAAATCTTTTAAAAAAATCCTTAGCTTTCAGTTAAATTGTCATGGGACTTGAAAATGGAAATCAGATGCCAGCTTTTTGCTTGGACTCGCATATTGCTGATACCACGGTTGTCATTTTAGAGCAAGATTATGGATGCCAGCAGGAGGTGGAGAAATATAATTTGAAGTGCAGTCTACCAAGGCATGAGATGAACTGTTACCAGTTTACTTTTCTTTTTACATTTTAATTGGAACAAAACCTCTTGGACTAAACACAGTATCATTTTTTTCTAATAACGTCTATTCTGTTTCATGCTACACAGGCAAAAGTAGGTGAAATAAATGAATGCATATGTTCCAAGGAGTGCAGGGTGCTGAATTTGCCTTTGGTATTTGATGTTATTACCATTTAGCGTTTAATTTAAAGTTCTAGGAGGAGCTTCCTTTTACAGTGCTTCTCTTGATTCTTAATTATTTTTTGCTGACAACAAATTATGATAAAAGGGGCATCTTCTGTTTGAATGATGTGTATATTGAAACTCAGGTTGCAGAAGTGGAACAGTTAGTATATAGGTAACATTGTATTGCAAGTAGATATTAATAGCATTGCTTTTCTAAGCCTACTACTAAGAATTTTGTGTCTTGGATTGCCAGTAGGGATATAGAGCGTGACAGGTCTCCATCTCCCAGAAAGAGAAGGTACTCTGATGACAGCAGATATGATCAGGAATATTCAAGAAGGGAATACTATGATGACAGACCTTCAGAAGGAAGGTGAGTATCAAGCCCTTTTTTAATCAGTAATAAAATACTCAAAGAATAAAACATGAAAACTTTTCACGAACCTTTGGGTATTTTATTGTTGTTTGTTCTTTTTTTTTTAAGGAGGATGGAAAGGGGTAGAGAGAGACACCATGAGAAATGGGAAGAGAGAGAATCTGATCGAAGGAAGCAGAGAAGATATTCATCACCTGATCGTAGGAGTCCAGAGAGGTCGACAGTCCAGAGCTCGCTTGCTCATGATGAGACCACTTCAAAGAAGAAGAAAGAAGAAGTGGATCCAATCCTTACTCGCACAGGTGGTGCATATATTCCGCCTGCCAAGCTCAGGATGATGCAAGAGCAAATCACTGATAAAAATAGGTGAGTCAAAAGTAATGTATTAGAATTTTTACTGAAAAGCAAAAGAGTAAAGGTTTTAGTGAATGTTGATGAAAATGGGATACATTTTGAGGGCTGTGATCATTCTTTTGAAGATATATTTTTATCAGAAGAAAGGTAAGAGAATCAGGTTATGACTGTATCTGCTTCTCCTGCGAAGTGTAAATGCAAAAGTGGGATACAGCACATAACCAGGGATTTTTTTTTTTTTTTAATATCTTAGAAAACTGAACATACTGGGTTATACTATATCTGCAGAGAATTATATTTTGGTATATCATGTTGGTTCAGTGAGTTCCTAGTAGGTAAATGTGTAATTATGAACTAGTCTTCATATTTATGCAGTGAATATTTTCATACTTATTTTACTTACTACAACTTACATTCACATTTTCATGTGTGTGTGTATATATATATTATGCATTAATATAATAATAATATATGATATATGTTTTAATATAATAATGTATATAATTAACTATAATTATTATAATATTATAATATATAATTTTAATATAATTAATGATTATATATTATGCATTAATAATTTGTGATACCTTTGTAACAGCTTGGCATATCAGAGGATGAGTTGGGAAGCCTTGAAGAAGTCAATCAATGGTCTTGTCAATAAAGTGAACGTTTCTAATATAGAAAATATCATTCATGAGCTCCTTCAGGAAAATATTGTTCGGGGAAGGTAAGTCTTAGTATTTTAAAACAATTATTTTGCTTTTCTGCTAGTATGTGTTCTGTTCATGTGTACATCACTATGTGTGCTATGTGTAGTGTATGGATGCTAGTCAGATTTTAAAATTAACCTTAGGCTATAGTGTCCTATGCAGAGTAGTCCCCTACTTGGGGAAGTGATCTTAAAGGTTTTACCTACACATTTTACTTGAATGACTTGAAATTTACAGGTGTCTCTGTATATTTACTTTTGTATTCTGGGTTTTTTTCCTGTGGGATAAATAATATTTGTAGCCAGTATTTAGCAAAACAAGTTTTACTACAGTTATCTGGCTGGACTGTTTATTGTTGTGTTTAGGAGAAAAGATTACTATGCTGTTTGAACTCAGCACTAAATCATGGTGACTGTGCAAGTACTGTGTGATGACTTTCCTTGCTTTAATTTTGATGTCAATAGAGGTTAAATACGCTAGTCTGAAGGAGTGTGGGTATCTTAGACTGGCTGCTATTTAAACAAACAAAACTAAAAACCACCAGCAAAAAAACTCTCCGAACAAAATATCCAGAAATAATTCTGTTACATTTCAAACAGATAGTAACACTTCTGTCACAACTTGATCACCGTTATTTGAGGAGATTATAGCTAAGGAAGGTGTTACTTTCATGTATGTCATACCTGATGGGTTGATCAGAATCCTGCAAATAGCATAAAAACAACAGAAGAGAATTTAGTAAAATCTAGAGAGTGAGCAAGTAGTTCCCAAATGTGATTTCTGGTAAAAGTAATAATGAAGTCTTGAACAGTCTGTTGTAGAACTGCTTTTTACTTGGCTGCATCTCATGTCCCAGAAACTTAATCTTCATACAAGCAGTAATATTCTAGTTTAAAAATGAGCTTGTTGAATGTTTTTAGAATACACTTCTCTGTGGAAGTTTTTGTGTGTGGCTTATAAGCTTATAAATTTCATAATAATGTAGACAGAAAATGTCACCATTTCCCCTCTTCTTACAGTTAATTTTGACTTCCAGATTTGCACAAAGGTGCATATAAAAGTAATGACATGAAGGTTTACCTAGCTGTAAAGTGCTTTTCTGAGTTTTCTAACTAAAGGGTAAATAGGATCTGAACCAGACCAGTTTCAGTTTGTAAGTGAGAAGTAAGTAATAGTTTCAAAATGAAATACTCTGTTTCTGTGCACTAGTATGAAATGAGTTCTATTCTATTTGTCAACTCCAAAGTAAGTAGGAATAAGGTCCTTATGCAGTGTAGGAGGTTTTTTGGAAGACTTCAATAGACCACAGAGAAGATAGAGTTGGATACCAGTGTGTACTTTGAAGATTCATGTTTGGAGGGCTGCTTTATTTTTTTCCTCTCTCCCATTTGTAATGGAGTAATACAGCAACAGTCAAATTCTATGTGCTAAAGCATTAGAAAAAGCAAAACTGAGAGGGGAAAAAGTCTCAGTTTCTTTTCAGATTTTAGTCTTGATATAAATGTGAGACCGTTAGTACAATAAAAGAATTATTATCTCTTGAGCCCTGTGTTTACATTCATTTAGGCTCTAAGTAGTAGTCTTTTATAATCAGTTCTCCGTTCCAAAACATAATTATTATGTTGAAATATGCAGTTTCTTTTGAGAAAAGCATTGAAAAGCATTACTTTGCCCATTCTGGTTTTACTGAACATTCAGTTTTGTTACTCCTGGGTAGATCTTTGATAGGGACCTTTTATGTAAATATAATTTTTATTTCTTAGAAGTTTGTTTTGCTTGTTTAAGTTATCATTATACTGGAACACAGTTCTGTGTTTTTCATAAATAGTTGCAGAGCAGATATTCAGACACAAACAGGATTTTGTTTTTTCAACTGAGGAAAAGAAACAGCACAATTGTACAAATTTCAAAGCTAAGAGCCTGTGTTGGGGTTAAAAAGGGATAATTGCAGGATACAAGATGAAGACTTTTTACATGCTTATCATTTTCAAATGTAGTTCTAATAGGAACAATATTTAATGAAAGGTAAGATATCAGTTTAAGAATTTCTTGGCTCAGACACATTTGGGTAACACATTTTGCAAAACTCCATTTATGGCATGATAAACAATGGTTTGAAAATGACTGTTTGGTATCTTCTACTATTCCAACTGTACAATACTATTTTATGTGATATGTACTGAATAAAAATATTAAATGTTTTATTACCAGAAAAATCTTAAAAGTTATGTATTTTTACAGGGGATTGCTGTCTAGATCCATTTTGCAAGCTCAGAGTGCCTCTCCGATTTTTACTCATGTTTATGCAGCTCTTGTGGCAATTATCAATTCAAAGTTTCCAAATATCGGTGAATTGATTCTCAAGAGGTTGATACTAAATTTTCGCAAAGGTTATCGCAGAAATGATAAGGTACGTAAAATGTGAAGAAGCAACATGCTGAAACTTGTAATTCTGCTGTGTTGACCTTGTATCAAGTGTGTTCAAATTACCTGCTTCAAAGGAACACAACCAAGACCTGTGGGTCAGGACCTATCATTAATACATTAAGTATAGTAGTATTAGAGTATCATGAAAGCTTGACAACCTGTTCTGGGTTGGTACTGTGATTGGTTGGTTGGTTTTTATTTTTTTTTTGAAAGTGTACAGTCCTATATGGTGAACAACTATTGGTATCCCAGCATAGTTAGTTGCATGACTTAATTTGATTGTGAGATGCACAAATCTTAGTAAGTAAATTTTTTAAATTTTTTCTTTCATGTAAGATGTGTTAAAATTTCCTATTTTATTTCTTTTGCAGCAACTCTGTCTAACATCTTCGAAGTTTGTTGCACATTTGATGAATCAGAATGTGGTATGTTACTTCATGTTTCTACTCAATCCAAACGCTATATGGCTATTTCTTTAGTTTTAAGACAGCAGTAGCCTAAGTGAAGATGCTCTCCCTGTTCTAAGGGTTACTGAAAACCTGAGTTCAGGCTTCCTTTTAATGCCTGCTGTAAATTGTTAGGACCTTTTTAGAAAAGACATTGGTAATTGCCTATGCAGTTATCATTGCTTACCATTGCACTTATAATCCACAGCTTCCCCAGACTTCATAAATATGTTTTGGCTAGTATTCAGGCAAGTCTTGATGCAAAGCAAGCTGCTTCTTCGGCTCTGTCCCGTGGATCTTAAACAGAGTTTTCTTGCAACACTGTCATCTGGCTTAAACATCTGCGTAGGCAGAACTAGACTCAAAAAAAAAAGTAAAGCAAATTTGTAGCCAGCTCTATGCCACTTTATGTGTTAGAAATCACGATACTCCAATCTAAATAATGGCAAGAAGCAGTTTGTCAGGAATGCATTGGGAATATACAGTATTTTGTAAAGAGGAAACTAATCTGAGATGTGCCATTTACTTATATGTATGATCCTGGAAGACCTAATTATAGACACAATGCGCTTAGAACTAGTTTCTGTAATGTAAGTGCTGTTTTACTTGCTTCTTGGAAACACATTCTATTTTTTTTCTTAATGGCAAAATGGTTTTCATTGCTTGCTTGTTCATTTCAATAGCATAGTCACAGTCACTACAAAGGTGGTGTAAATACAGGTGGTAAAATTGTATTTGAAATTTTGTCTTTCTCTTAATTAGCTTTGTCCCACTACTGTTGCCTTCTGTGTGTGATTAAACAAGTGTGCTGTGGCATCCTCAAAGGCTGGACTGCTCTGTCAAGTAAATCACTGTAATAATAGTGTGACATTGTACATTCTAATTCTTTACTGATATTATTTCCATAGGCTCATGAGGTTTTATGTTTGGAAATGCTCACTTTGCTTCTTGAAAGGCCTACTGATGACAGTATTGAAGTAGCAATTGGATTTATTAAAGAAAGTGGGCTCAAATTAACGGAAGTTTCTCCTAGGGGTATTAATGGTAAGTATAATTAACCAGAACATTTGTCTTTTTGGTGTTTGTATAAGTAAATACTTTCCATATTTACATCTCTGTCTTTTTCCAAAGCGATCTTTGACCGTCTTCGACACATTCTGCATGAATCTAAAATCGATATGCGTGTTCAGTATATGATAGAAGTTATGTTTGCTGTACGGAAGGATGGCTTCAAGGATCATCCAATCATTCCAGAAGGATTAGATCTAGTGGAAGAGGAGGATCAGTTTACTCATATGTTGCCATTAGAAGATGACTACAACCCAGAGGATGTTCTTAGTAAGTTAGAAACGGAACATAATTCTATGACTGCATTCCCCGTGAAAACAAATTTAAGATTAAATATTCATTGTTTTCTTAATTTTGTATTTTAAATAAAGATTCTCTTTTATTCTAAAGATGTTTTCAAGATGGATCCAAACTTTATGGAAAATGAAGAGAAATACAAAACGCTGAAGAAAGGTAGGGGGGTGTGTGTATACACATTTTATATAAAATATTTATGCACTTACTTATAGGATGTTTACTTATCCAGCTGTTGTTACCAGCCTTTAACAGTGGGTGATATTTGTGTTCCAGATAACTGTCTTTCAGTTCATCATAGACCTTTCCAATGTATTCCTGCTATTTTCTTCAGTATTGTTTCCCCAGCTATGTTTTCATTTGGTTATGACATACCTATTTTTTTGGCTCTGCCACATTCTCCACCTGGGACACTCTTTCACTCTTAAGTGTTGGATCAAGTTTTTTTTGGTAATAAAACTACTGCGGTCTGTATACCTTTAATCTGGGATACTGCTCTTTCAGAAATTCTTGATGAAGGTGACAGTGAATCTGAAGCAGATCAAGAGGCTGGAAGTAGTGAGGAAGATGAAGATGATGAAGAGGAGGATGAAGATGGTAAGTGTATGACTGGCACCTTACTAGTGATTGATTGGTTGTAAATGAAACAGGAAACAAAAACTTAACTTGTTACACAGTTTGCAAAACTAAGAATGTTCGAATGTTAAGGGATGTTTTCACCTTGAATTATTCTCAGATCTAACTGTTTACTAGCAAATAGTATACAAGTAATGGTCTAAAAGGAAGCATTCAGCGCAGGCAGAAAATGAAAAGCATCTTTGCCTGATTGTTCTTGACCATATTCATTTCCTGTGAGAAAAGCCTTGCGAACATAAGACATTTAAAAATAACAAATGTGAAAATGCTTCCTTAAAAACTAGCAAAGACAACCTTTCTGGAGACTTTCTAGTGCTCTATCATATTTTCAAGTCACTTTCAAGATCAGAATGGGTTTTCTTACAACTGTATTTACATCCTCTATATCTCACTTCTTAGTTCAGTTCAACCCCCTTTCTTGATCTTTAGTGGAAGCAGTCAGTGTTTACACATTTTCAAAGAATGTGTTTGATTCCCAGGAAAAAAATTCATGGATAAGCATAACTGAAATGTTTGTGCAGACTGTGTGAGTAATTGAAAAGCCAGCCAAGTCCTGTTCATGTAGAGTACCAGGAATGGATTTCCTCACCAGTTTGCTGGAGTATTTCACAGATGAGCAGAGCTTCCAGGCTGATGAAAAGTACAAGAATTCACCTAATTTTTCATCTTTTATGCTATTACCAAACTTTAAAAGAATGAAGGAATAGTGAATACTGTATGAATGAAGGTGTTCCCAGAATGGTTGTGGTACAGAACAGATCCAGGATACACGTGATCCAGGACAAAACAGAACTTTGCTGAATGCTGTAATGTAGATCCTATGCATGACAGAAACAAAGAATTTCCTGTTGAAATCAGGGAGACTACATAAAGCATTGTGTAGTTAAATTATGTAGAAAATACCTTGCTAATAATATAGACAACAAATGTTGAACCCAGAGGTTGCAGTGGCTAAGTTACGTGAAAGGTCTTTGAAAGGGGAGTTATCCTCTTAAAACTGTATCTCTAAATATTTACTTGTTAGTTACAGATGGGGCATATACTGATTTTTTTTTTTGTTTTCCTTCTCTGTAAAAATAAATAAATTAACAAAAAAAAAATCATAAACCTGCTAAACAGACCTAAATATTTCTAGAAGAAGTATTATATAGTGTGCTACAAACTTAGTAAACAGTAAATAGAGCTGTTCTAAGAGATTACATATATCTCCCTTAATGTTTTACTCTTCACAAAACCATGTTTCTCTTTCCCAGGTCAAAAAGTTACTGTCCATGACAAAACAGAAATCAATCTGGTCTCCTTCCGTCGTACAATTTATCTTGCTATTCAGTCAAGGTAAATATAATATAATTTGTACACCTATGAGTGCAGTTCTTTTGAAATGGGTGAACTGGTATTCTCTTTCTTTTTAAATAATTTTTTAGTGTGCAATTAAAAAAACAAAACAAAACAAACCAGGGAAGTGTTCTTTATGGAGCCTGACCTAATTGTATAAAGCAGACTGTTTTGACAAATGAGTACCCAAATTGTCATTGTAAGATAAATCCTTTTCATTTCAAAATGTTTGAGTAGTGCACTGGGACTTTTCCATGAGGATTGCTGTAATCAAAATTTTCTGAGTGAGCACAAGTCAGTGATCTTCAGATTATACAGCATCTTAAGAATATCCGAAAAAAGTGTGACATGCTTAAAGTAGAGATGCTGTAGAGTTTCTCCACCTCTGTGAGTAAGGAGTTCTGCAGCGTGGTACTCTTTAGACCTGTTGCCATCTGCATTGTTTGGAAAACAAGTATGCAGATACCAAGCCTGAAGCGTACTATATTTGTGTTCATCTTGAGAATGAAATCCCCTTGCAGTACGTGGCACAAGTAATCAAAACATGGTGCTATAACTCCTGTGTCACCTGGGTGAAAGGAGAGATTAATCTGTTGCGTGCTGCTCAGTTCCATTGTTAAAAGTAGGCATGGTCCATAATATTCTGCAGGTCTGAACTTGCATGAGGAGTGAGATAATGTAGTTGTGGTATTGATCATTAGACATATGGATTAGTACCATACTGAGATGTGTGAGAGGCTCTTATATTTCTCAAAGCTACTGTTCAATACTTTCTTGCCCTAATTAAGTTTGTTCATCTTATACTTGGGTGGGGGGAGGCACTTACTGGTAACTAAAGGCTTTCAGTATACCAGAACGTGAGTGCAAAGAGGAGAGTGTGGTATATACTGGTTTTGGAGCTTGTATACAGTGTTTGCATTTTGGTGTTCTTCAGGATGTGCAAAATGAGCTCACATGTTTGTGTTTGCTAAATTTTGTAAGATGATGTAATAGTTATAATGATCCGAGTCATCTTGTTTTGATTGTCTGCAAATGCAATGACTTTGGATAAATTTTCAGATATAAATTCATGAAATACAAAATGTTCATTAAACAAAACCACCACAGCAAAAAAAACCCAACAAAAACAAACAGCTTTCTGAGTGTTAATGAGATACTTTATTTCAAAACAGTTGAAGTTTCAGCATCAACAATCAATATAATTCTGAAATGTTTTTAGCATATTTTGCCCAGATAATGAGAAGTATTTTTTCTATTATTGCAGCTTAGACTTCGAAGAATGTGCTCACAAATTGCTGAAGATGGACTTTCCTGAAAGTCAGACCGTAAGCCTTGCTGCTGCTGCTTCTTTGTTATTAACATTATTAAGTCGTAGTACTATGGTAGTATCTAAAATCCTTACTCTTTTCGTGGGACCTAGTTTGTATAGCAAGCAGATGAATGAGAGTGATTCCTCAGAGCTGCTGTTCCTTAAAATGAGTCTTACAACCTTTAGAGCAAATAGGCTAACACGTATTTCATAAGACATTTGTCTTATGCAATTGCGCCTTTCTGTCAAGCAGTTCAAATGCTTGCTTATAACCTGTTTGAAAAGGTTTGTTGGTTGGACTGCTGAAACAATTATCCTATGTCAAAAGTAGTGTAGCATGGCAGTGATTCTCAGAGCTCTGTCCCTGAAAGAACTCGGAGTTGAAGATCGTATTTGCAGGCAGCTTTAGACTTTGTCAGTGGGGCTTGAAATTTAGCATAGTGCTAAAAGAATGTGTTGTTTTGTTGCATTCATGGTCCTCTTTGAATAATAGTGTATTGAATTAAAGCAGTTGTAAGTGTGATTGCTTTGTTGTAATCTTGGAGATCATCAGACAAAATCTGTTTTGTCTTCAGACACTGTGTAAGCTCAATTCAATTGATATGTTTTCATGTGAAGGAAACTGTCCTTCAGTTAGTACTTATCCTAGATACTGCTAGAATGTAAATACCTGTCTAATTATTTAAACAGCTTTTCAGTCAGCTGTAAGCTATCATCATGAGAGTTGCACTTGAGAGAGCTGTTAACTTTCTTGTGGCGTTAATTATCACTATTCTGTTTTACTTGAAACAGTGTGTGTAGAAGTAACGTTATTAGTCTAATAGCAACTAGTAAGTGGAGATCTGGGCTACAGTTAGGTGTTCTTTAAAAACTTCATTTAATCTAGTAATCAGAAATTGTTTGGCCTATTTTTTCAGTTCTTCTACTATTTTGTTACTAAGCAATTTACATGGAAGTAAACTAAGAATTCAGATGATTGTTGTGTATTTTCTTATCTAATTCTTTAATTCTGTGCATGAAATGCAATACTAAGCATGCATAGGATTATGACACTCAGTGAAGCATAACCTGAAGAATTCTAAAGAGAAAAAGAATCTTGTTTTCCAGCAAATCAATTTAGCTATAAAGAATAGAGAAAACAATCTAGAATATACATGCTAGATCATACAACGGAAATATAACTTGTGTAACACTGCTCGTTAGGTAACTGCTCAGAGAACTACTCAGCTGTTGGTATTTAATACAATTGCAGTCACTGTCAACTACTAAGTATTCTGTGGGCAAGATAAACTCAGAAAAATAAATTTAATGGGGGAACTAAAAAAAAAAACACCACCCAAAAACCAACCCATTAGTCAGAATCTTAGGTGCATTAAAAAAAAGTAGATTTTATTTCACTGCTTTATTTGGTATTTTTGAGATTTGACTTAATATTTGCTTCCAGGTTATTTTATTTTGCTTTCTATGAATCCTTTGCTTGCCACAAATAAAAATAACCAGACATATGCAGATGAATTTAAGGTGTTAGCTTTCATATAGTTTATGGGGTGCTAATTTACTGAATAGGAATGTTTTTATGTTACATAGTCCCGTGAAGGGCTTTATTTCTGTCTCAGCTTTGAGAAACTTCATATTTCCCCTATCAATCACAAATTAAAAATACATGAATGTTACTGTATGCAAAAATAAATGTGCAGGCATGTTTGTTTTTTTTCCTGCTGCACTGCAAACACAAAAATTGTTACTCCTAATTTTGTAGGAAAGCTCTCAGAGCAACTCCCAGGTCTAGTTTTGAGACTTAAGAAAGTACGGGTAAATTGAATATATATGGAACTGTTGGGAATCAATTAAAAACAATGCTAAGTAATTTAGAGTACAGTAGCTTTGTGACCAGCAGCTCTATAATCTCTGAAATGTTTCCACTGACTTTCATGTCTCTTGAGAAAACAAGTGATTGGAGGAGACAAAATATGATATCCCACTAGCCGTCTAATCAAGTCTCTAGACAATATTACTTAACATCTCATTCCAGCAGATTCTTTCCTATCACTTTGTGCTTTGGGAAATGTGTAAAATTCATGAAGCACCACAGTGTTTAATATTAAAATTTATAGCATTCTTTGAAAAACATTCAGATGAATAAGAATTTAATTATTTGAATGTTACAGTTTGTGGTACTTAGATAATTTATTTTGGTTAGCACACCAGCCTATTAAAAAAAAGAAGCAGCTGAGGTGATGTAGTTATGATTCAGCTGTAATTGCTATGAATGAGATGCTCTTAAAATAAATGCAGAAGTGTTATTTTTGGCATGTGTGTGCAAGTATATATCTAAAGAGACAAAAATAAATTACTATCAGCCTATGATTCAGTACTAGTTGTAGGAATTACTACAGTTCAAGGTTCAAAACTGCTGTGAAACTGTGTCTTCTTATCGTGAGGCATCTTCTTTGTGCTGATTTCTTTTTTTACCCTAATAATCATTACTTTTCACCTCACCTTAATCAAAGATGTGAGAGCTTTGACTTGCTCGTTGTATAGACTTACAGCTCCTAAGGAGTGTTTATGGGGGCAAAAAGAAAAAAACGAGGCTTCCTGATCAGTGTGAGAGCAGAAAGAACAATGAGATACAGACAATAAAATTATTCAAGGATTTATGAAGCTTGAGTCTGTCCATTTGGATAAAAAACTGAATGCACTCAGCAGGAATTTCTGGTTGAATTAACTGCCAGTTTCTAAACAAGGGAAATCACCTTTTATTCTTTCAAGTTAATATCTTCTGATTGAAGCCTTTAGTGAATTGATTCCCACTGCCTTTATTATCAAAACAATCATAGGATTATTTTTTTAGCCATAAAGCACTTTTTTTTTTGCTCTGTTTTACTGAAAGCTTCAACAACCTGTATTGCAGGATGATGTGTCTTTATAATTCCTTTGCACCTTATGATTCAAAGCTTTAACCAGTCTTGAGAAATTCCTGGAATGTTTGCTGAACTCTTGGGTGAATCTTCAAAGTTTGTTTATGCTTCTAAGAAAATTTCAATTAGGATCAAGTGTAGGAGAGGTGATAATGTCATGGTTGGTTGTTTCTTACAGTGAAGACCTTGTAGGTAAGTGCTCATTCTCTATGCCAGCTCCTGCTATGAATGGTGGTTATCACGAGAAGCAGGTACTAGGGTGTTTGACTGAAGTATCATTTAATGTAGTTTCTATTCCTTAAAAATCAGGTGAAACTTAAAATCCTCGTTGAAGAATTTTTGCTCAAATTAAGTCTAATTTTACAGTATCTTCATGTTTTCCTTCTGGAAGGTGTTACTTAATAAAATCAGCTTTCTTGAGTTTTGTCATTAAGACTTTTCCACAGGTTTTGAGTAGTGAATTGTCAATTAAATATAATCTAAAAACTGATAAAAATGTTCAAAACCTAAAGACAGACGTGAACGAAGGTTTTGAGACTAATATAGTCTTAAAGACTTTCTTGCTTGTTAATTGTTCTGGAAATCTTTATGTACAGAAATTTTTGGTGTCATTTAGCAGGGCTGAGTTCAGGAATTATTTAGCAGTTTTTATCAGTGGTTGAATTATCAGATTATCGCGTCATGTTAACTGCTGTGTGACACAAATGTTTGTATCCTTAATACCAGTAATGGATCTGTCGCACAGCTCTGATTCACAGAAAGAGGATTAACGTTCAAATGGATCATCTACAGAATAGAACAACATAATACTGCTTTTTGGCATTGCAGTTTAGTACTGGGTGGTGAGGGGAATGTCGGCACTCTTTCTTTTTGATTTACTAGCTTAAAATTGTGTTCTGACTTGAGATGAACACATTTTTCATTTTGCCATGAACTGAAATGCTGCTTTTTTGGAAGTGAATGATGCTGTTAAACAGAAACATCCGTCTTCCATTTCCTATCTGATTTACATGCACTTAATTTTTATTTTATATTAAATGCATATTCTCCTTCCTCAAAATACTCACTTATTTCCATCTCCTTATCCTTTTTTTTTTTCCACACCCCTTTTTTGGGTGAAAAGTTTGCCTACTACAGTGTCCTATTTTTCTTTCTCTAGAAAACACCTTTTCTTTCCACAGTTTTCTTTTCCAGGTTCACAAGTTCAGTTTTTGTTTCCAGCTTTCCAGTTTTTCTTTTTTTCCTTGACTCTTTCTCATGCATTTATTTTTGCTCCAGGATTCTGGAAATATGATGTCTGCTTCTTGTACCTGGACCTTGTCTTTAAACTGTCCTCCTGATTACACTTGATCTGTTTCTCGCCCTTTTTAATTCCTTTTTAGATGACTCCAGCACGTTCAATGTTGTCTTCTTTCCCAAAGGGTCCTTCTGTAGTCACTAAAAATTAAATCTTCTAAATATATATCTTTTTTTCTGTATTTTATTAATCTGATAATGTAAGCAATGTGCTCTCTGGTTTCTCTTTGTCCTTTTTTTTTTTTTTTTTTGTAACCTTTCAGGTTTCTTCTGTCAGTATCCTTTTTTGGCTTGTTATAGTTACCTTAAATGAGCAGAAGTGTTACTTCTCTGATTTTACATTGCCTGTTTAATATAAATGTCCGGAAGCCATTTCAAAACTTTTTTGTCACAAATTTTTTTCCTGATCCTTTTTCAGGCTGTCTTCCATATTACAGATTTTCAGGATCCTGCTGTGCATGATGTTTTGTAGATCCTCTCTTGTTCTACCACTGTGTTTCTTCAAACAAACAAACAAACAAAAAACCCTGTAACTTTTCTCAGTTCTATTAGGAGAGTTTTTTCTAAATTTATTACTAAAAGCCTGTGCAAGTTAATTTTGTTTTTCCTGTTACTCTGTTTCTTATGACTTCAGCAGATTAAATGGTATTGCTGTCTTCCTGTTCCTGATTTTTTTTTTATCCATTCCCCCCCCCCCCCCCCCCCCCCGCCCGCCTCCGTTTCTGACCTCTTTTCTGAATTCTTGTCCAGGTGTGAAAAGCTGCTGAATTTTACTCATGTCTTGTGCTGACATCCATCCCCACTTGAGGAGTAGGTTCCAAGTGGACTCTTGCTAACCTAGCATGCCTCTGCTTCCTTTATTTCGGATCTGTGAATGTTGTTACTGTAACAGATACGAAGACAGTTGTATGCATCTCCTGTGCATTGGGACTCTCTTGTTCCCTTGTACTCTTCCATCTGGATTCTCAAGCTTTGACAAAGGGGTTTATTGCTTTTTTTGTTGATTTGACTCACTTTGGTATCTTAGTTCTGTTATTCTGCATTAGGTGGTAGTATTTAAGTATTGCAAATACTCAATTCTTGTGTGTATTTTTGATTTTTTTTTTAAGGAAAAAAGAAATTCAAATAGTTGAAATTCTGCCTTTTTGCTGGAAATGTAATAGGAGGAGGCTTGCTTTTCTTGGTGTTATTTGGACCCAACTGAAGCCTGCAGATCAAAAGTTGAAAAGCTTTCTTGTAGTCTGTACTACAGCCTGTGAGCAGCTGTTCTAAACAAGCCTTACAGTTGCTTCTTTGGGCATATGTTCAGTTTTGGCAGAGCATGCTATTTCTCTTTTTTAAAAAGTACTGTTATTTTCTGTGTTAAAGTTGCGTTAATCCCATGCATTACCAAAGAAGAAAATTTAAATAAATTAAAACTGTAGTTAGAGGAGTATGGTATTACCAGTTGTTCTGGCTTCTGAACTATGAGGAAAGCAAACAAACAAGCCCAACTAAAATATCAAAAATAGGCTTTTTACTTTACGCTTCCCCCTAACAGATTGTTGTTGTCTCTGTTCTTGGAGGAGTACATTTCGGTTTCTGGTGGTTTTAGTTGAGAGGGTTGAGGATCCTCACAGTAATACAAATCTAGACAGGAGTGACAACTACTTAGCTAGAGAATTGATCCTTCTTTAAGACAACATATGTGAAGAATACAGATTTTTTCTTTTTTTTTTTTTTTTTTTTTTTGAAAGATGCTACTGCCTACAGAATACTTAATTTTAAAAGGTTCTTAGCGTCATTCAAGTTGAGAGCAGAAAGGGAAATGTCTTACCTCATTGCCCAGTCTCCCTCAAGGGGCAGGGCCGGGATGACCAGCTAAAAGAACAACCAACCATACATTGTTCTTGCTCTTTGAAAATGTGCCTATAACAGATTGGCTTTTAGGCTTTTGTTCCTTTTTTTGGTTGTGATGAGAACTAAACTTGTATACAGTAATACTTGAAACTTTGCTAAATTAAATTAGAGCCTGTTCTATGAGAATATCTGCCCCTCAATGCAGTTATCCCAGACAAAAGTAATGGGTCACAGGGTATTTTTTTTTTCTTACTTGAAAAAAGTTATTGTAGGCACAGCCTTCTTGGAAGAATTATGCATGCATTTGACACATTTTCATTTTTACAGGATGGTGTCACACTTGCTCAAAACAGTCCTAGTTGGAGGGGTGGGGGTGTCAGTGCCTCTCTTGTGCTATTTATGCATCAAGTCTTGAAGATAACAGAAGTACTTATTTTGACTTGACGTTCAGTGAGAATGTAGTCCAGGAAACTGGTATAGAGTGGGATGGTCTAAAGCTGATAATTACGTTCTGATCGAGTTGATGATTTCTTAGATTCATCGGTTTCCTTTGTTATTGTGGGGCATTGCAACTGGTAGGTTTCACAGCTGCACCGTGATTAGTTCACAGACTCGCTACTGCCTGTGAAAGATGATCGTCAATCAAGTAGATTTCCCGTCTTTTGAAGCAGGGCTTTTTGTGGGCCTGAAATGCTGAATCAGTCTGAATTTTCATAATTTATCAATTAAAAAAAAAGTACATAGCAGTAACTCTGACATTGAGGTTTAAAGTATGTTTAATTAGAATTCTGTTAATGCATAAACTTCCTTTATTTCCGTGCTTCTTTTGTTTTTGTTAATATCTGGAAGTATAAGTCTAATGACATGGATACATCTAATTTTCTAAACCGTATACTATTTTAGCCTGGACTATCATAGCATTTAGTTCAGATTTTTCATTAAATTTAACAGTCCTTCTTTTCAAATACATTGCCTTAAATCTGCGAGTTCCATCAAAATCAGAATGATCTTATTCTCAAACTGCTCATCTGAACATCATCCTGGCTCAAGGCATTAGTTACCTTAGTTTCCAGATGTTTTAGTATGACAAATAACAGCAAATCAAGAATTTATTATATATTATATAAAACATAATATGTAATTAATATATAATTTTGAAAAAGTCTTAAATCTTTAAAAACATTGATACCTGAATATTTATAATATATTTCAAAACTTTAGAAAGAAGCTGGCCCTCAGCCTGATTTCCTTTGTGTTGAAAAGTACTGGGTGAGCTTACAGCTGTTTCTTAATCCGAGGTGCAGTAACTAAGCCCTACCTACAGGGCATAGTTTCTTAAACTGTTTGGCTATCTATGACCTGTATGATCCTGGGAATACTTTTGACAGTCCATCAGTTTATGGGGTGTTTATTCAGTACATAAGATACATAGGTTAACTTATATGGCTTGTGAATTATATCTTTAGAATAGAAATAATATATTTGATGCTAGAGATGTGTAGATCACAAGTTGAAAAGCAATCTGAGGCCTATTCCTTGGGAATCTTCAAAAGGTGTCAAAGAAAGAAAGGAAGGAATTATTAGTGTTCTCAGTAGCCTTGAGTTTGACGTGGGTCCACACTCCCACTAGAAATCTGACTTTGACATTTTTCAAGTCAAAGTGTTGATTTCTGTACTTCTTTATATTATGTTACTAGCTGGCCATTTTACACTGATCAATGTTTTTACAAATTACATTGTATTTTTGACCTGGTTTTCACACATGTAGGAGCCTCAGAGGACTACAACGTCAAAAACAAAACAAACAACAAAAAAAACCAACAACAACAAAAAAAACCTTGCTTCTGAACACTCTATAGTTAGGATATAAAATTTTGATAGACAAGGTCTTGCTTCTTCGGTGCCTTTAATTTGGGTAACATACAATGCCATTGACATCAATGTAATCCCTGATGATACAGAACATCAGGAAATGCACATATAGGTACAGAATCTGGATATTGAGTTAAAATTTGGAAAGAAATTAGTGGAACTAGTTTACCCTCTTTCATTTTTTCCAGTTAACAATGTAGATTACATATTTAAAATTGAAAACAGTTTCTAGATAGTTCGGTAGGTGTGAATGAACCAGTTGCTTTGGCTGACCTGAGATTTCTTTAATGACCTGAAGGGTTACTCTTAATAGGCTTGTGGATCACACAAAGGGGCTAAGCTTTGACAGGAGATACCATCTAAACTTATAGATGGATTACTCAAAATATCACTTGAAATAATTTGTAATGGATTAAAAGAGGTCTTCTAAATCATACCTATATGGGATGAAGTCCCAGAAACACAAGTTTTAAAAAGTACTTCTTTAAATACATGATATCTATTAGATAAGATTATTTTAAGCATACGCTCATAACTTCTAATAAGTTTAAATTTTTCAGCTCTTACTGATCTTCTCTACCAGAAAATAATTTTTTTAAAAATCTAAGACTAATCTTCAACTATGTTGAGTGCTTAAAGCTGAATTGTATTTTTTGGAAAATAAGCTGCATGCGCTTTATAAATGTGGCGTGTGATATTTATGTTAAAATATTTCCAGTAAGCATAAAATAGCTTTCTATGATTGCGTATCTTTATGACATTGAAGATACTAATGAGGTAAAAATAGCCAGTTTCATTATGTACTTGGGAAGCTCATTGCCCTTTCTGTGTATGTTGTGGTAAATGTTGATGTCTACAAAATGAAGGTATAGAAGACATACAGAATTATGCTACATTTGTGGGTTACTGATAACAGGCATTAGCTAGAATTCTGACTAGACTTTGATCTTCCAAACATGTATGTATGTTTGTATGCATTTAACCACTCTGATTACCTCAGTGGCATCACTTAATTTTAAGTTTTGCATGGGTAGCCTTCGGGTGGAAGGGAAGCAGATACTGTGGGGCTTTAATGTATTATTTCACCAGACTTGTGTGTGTGTGTTGCAGGCTTGTAGCAGCATGATTAAGAATGTATCTACCCTTACATCCAGTTAATGATTCCTATGTAACATGTAGGTCTGATTTGTGCAAGATTTTTGATAACCATATTCAGCTTTAAGCTTACATTGCTCTAAACATAAAACAAGGTGAGGTAAAAAATGGTAAATAAAGGGACAATAAAAGTTGAGAAAGATCATTACCTGACCAAACACAGGACAGACCTGGAGACAGTATAATAGCTGTGAAGAGCACTGCACGTAGTTTGCCAAGAGGCCTGCTGTTGAAACACCTTCCATGGCTTTGCCAGCCTTGGCTCTAAGTGATAATTCGACGAATGAAGAGGAGAAAGAGGAGAGATGCTGGAAAAAATAGGCACATGTGGCAGTTACACACATGAAAATATGCAGCAGTAGAGAGAGCTTTAAGGTAGTAAGCGGAAGTAAAATACATTTTAGCTGAGAGGAAAAAGGAAAAACGTAGCATCTGTAAAAGCAGTGCAAATGTATAAAAAGCAAGGCACTAATTTCACATAATTCCCATTTCACATTGATTTAAACCAGCCTATGTCCTTTAGCAGGTTTGCTTCCAGCAAATCAGTTCCTTTAGTTCCTTGTATGATTGTAGAAACCAAGTGCTGGGATTGATAGTTTTGTATTTTAAGAAGCTACATTAGCTGATAGGGTGGGGATGTCTCATCATTGCTTCAGCTTGTGTATGCAATGGATGGAACAGAGCTGCGTGGCTGGCAAGGGAGAGGAGCTGGAAATTACGTTTCTTCCAGGTAGGGTGGGGAGAGTGAGACCTCCTCTTGGAGGCAGCCTGTGGGGCAGCTCCGAAAGTGCAGTCTTAGCTGAATGCAAATGTTAAAGAACAGAAATAGCAAAAAATAAGGGAAGAAGAAATGGAAAAAAAAATGTAGTAACTGTAAAAAGGTACCCATGATCAGAAGGGAGTGAGAAAGCTGAGTTGCTTTAGCTCTGCTATCTGCAGTGAACATAGCCTTTGTGTGAAGCAGAGAGAATATAGAGTGGGCAGGGTGTGCTTGTTTTTTAAAATGGTAAAGCTGGGGAAAAAAGCGAGTCTGATTTTTCTGTCGTTTCCTAGTTTACCCTTTAGCATCTTTAAGTGTATCATTTTACTTGCCATGTTAGGTTGAGCCACGGTCTGTCTAAACCATTATCCTGTTTGGGTAAGAGCTAGTAGGAAATGTTTAGGGTGAACTGTAAGAAAAGCGCTGTATTTAGGGGGAGCTTTCTCCTTCTTTTCTCTCTTAGCAGTTTTGGGAAGTGCCATTTTTTTTTCCATGATACAACAATGAATTAAAGATCTTTACAGAAGATCATTCACCACCTGTATGGGATGTCAGATATTTTCAAAGAGTTTTACTTAATGATTGGATAGCTGTACATACTTTCTTAACAAAGCTGAATAGTCACTTGTTGAGCATCGTCTGGAAACTGTTGAACAGCACGGTGTGTGAATTGCCTGTAAAACTGGGAAACAAAATTCATTGCGTTCTTTAAAGCAAGTGATGCACTAAAAAACAGAGGCTCTTCCTGCCATAAACATCATCAGAAGTGTTATCATTGGGAGTAAAGAAATGAGTTAAGTAACCTTTAAAGCTATAAATGAAGTTAGAATTGCTATGTGAACATGTCGCATCTCTCAAAAAATAATTAAATAACTTTAAAGTTTGTTAATTTTTAATCTGGAAGACAGTTACTCTAGACGTAACCTCAAGTTGTTTTGATAACACTAGCAAGAATGTCTTTGTGGGCAAATCTGTTTTCATGTGTGTGATTATTCAAGGTACCCTCCTAGAAATCATTGTAATATTTGATTAAAATGTTAAAATATTTAATTACTGTAAACCACAGGGGATACCAATGTTGTAATTGCATTTAAGATGAGGAAGAAAAGTAATTTGTTTTTCAAGTCTTGCTGACTTTATTAGCAGTGGCATCAGCACTTTACCCTTTTTATTGTTTAAAAACTGATTAACTGCAGCATTACTGTAAACCAGGATAATATAAAAAGTTAATATGCATTTTAATACATCACACTAACACAGTGTGACAGCGTTGAAAGGAATGCCTTTAAACAAATCTATAAGGTTGTTTCATACGTTATTGCCTCGATATTTGGAGGGGGTATTTTTTTCTTGTTGAGCATGGTTGGAGCTTTATTTTGAGTTTTTTGTGATGGGCAAAATGTTTCTTTTCAGAATATGTGCTTGGAAGAATGGCACAAGTGGGAGAGTATGAAATCTGGTATATGTTACAAGAAACTGGTTTAAGATATTAAGAGGACAAAATGGTTGAAATTATCCAATTTTTTTATGGGAGTGTTGTTATTAGTTTAAAGAGAAATTAAACTAATCGTGAAGGATACATGACTGACAGCCGAAAACCTATTTGGGAATGTCATAAACTGGTTTATGCTATGAAGTTGGTCTTAGGAGAAAATAATAATAAAAAAAAAAGTTAATGGGAAAAACTGCAGTCCTGTTTAAGTGCCGTGTATTTCATGGCTCTTAATTTATATAAAGTGTTTGCCTCACTTGCCTTAATTAATGTTTCAAAATGTGCCCTAAACCAGTTCATAGCTGTATGACAATCTGTAATTTACATAGTAGTAGGTCAGAGGAATAAGTTTGTTTTTAAACTCATGTATGCTTGCTTGCCAAGATCGCTGCTCTCAGCCAGTGAAGGGCTCTGGTCCTAGAGGCGAGGTAGAAAGCAGAATCCACCCGTGTGTGTTTCCTTCTGGTTCTTGGTTTGGTGTGTGAAAGAATAGGAGGTGGCAACTGCCAGAGAGTGATTTGATAATTCTCTTGGGGTGATGGTATTGGGGAACAAGGAGAAAGGGAGCAGACAACCTGTATTCCAAAACGACTGGGTCTAACTGTTCTAGATAGTTCGTATCAATGGAAGGAGAATATTTTCTGTGGGACTGCCGTAGCCGGTGGTTATGTCCATGTCCACCATGGAGATGGGGAAAAAGGGAAGGCAAGCTGCTGGTGATGGGGAATGCACAAAAGTTTTGGGAGACTAATCTAGCTAGGCTTCCTCTGGTGCTTCCTAGCCAAGAAGGAGAGATGCTCTTCTAGAGGGCAATTCACAACATGAGCCTAAACCAGCTTTTTTAGAAAAGTTCCTCCTCTATAATTCTCCTAGTTACAGAGAAAGTCTAGGCAGATCAGCCTCCCCAGGCTGAGTTTAGTCTTTCTGAACATCATCCTCAGGCGTCTCTGGTGAAGCAATTGCAGTGAAACACTGCCTTCTGCTTGCTTATGGTAAGCAGAGCTTGTGGTGAAAATTATGGCTGAATAATTAAAAATATTAGTATATACCAAAATTGACAGATACTTCTGATTTTGGAAATATGCTGCTAAGCATGCACGTTGTAATTGAGTTTCCAAATGGCTTGTCTATGTGCCATTTTGACATTTGGAAGTTTCAAAGAATTTTCTATAAATGCTGGGATTGGTGCTATTTAAAAAACCAAAACAAAAGCCAAAAAACAAACCAAACAATAAACTTTCCCTTTTTATCTCATATCTCCTTTTTTGCACTGTGGTAAGGTCAGTTTGTAAATTAGTTTTGATGTTTTTCAGTGAGATGTACAGTGTGTTAACTCATAAATTTTAGCTTAAGCGAAGAGGAAATTTGAATGGCAAAAGTTCATATTCATGCCCCAGGTAATTTCTAAAACATGAGAAATTTGGAAAACTACTGATGTTGCTAATGAAGTTTTATGTAAATGCTCTTGTTTCAAAGCTTGCATCCATGTAAGGCTTTCTTCAATATTTTGGTACTTAGTAATGATGGTTTTTTGCTGCTATGGTGAATTCACCTGGAGAATTTTTTTTTTTGCTTAAACTAGAAAGAACTCTGCAATATGATACTGGACTGCTGTGCTCAGCAAAGAACATATGAGAAGTTCTTTGGGTTACTGGCAGGGGTGAGTTCTCTTTTCAGATTTTACACTTCATGGTAGATAATTTCATTGGTTTACTCTATTTTTTGTGTATCAAACTTAAATTTTAATGGGTAAGTTAAACTAATAGTCTCTTTGTCATTCTGAAAATGGTTACATTAGTTGATTGGTTGTATTAGTTGATTGAATTAACACTTTGCTTGTAGTAAGCACAGTGAATGCAGAATGAGAGAACTCATTTTGTCTTTATATTGTTGATTTTTTTTGCCTCCCTTTTTTCTCATTGTGGTAGAAAAATAAAACGGTGGCAAAGGAATGGTACTAAAAAGAAGTAAAAATATTATGAATTACCAGAAAAATATCCTTTTTACAGTGCTGAAGATTAATTTTGGAGGCTCCTTACCTTACCTTTGGAGGCTGGTCTTTTACCACTTTGTTTAAAGCTGCTTAGTAGGTTTTCTTTAGAGCACAAGACTGAATACTTACTGTCCTGGGGATGTGGGTGGGTTTTTTTGTATGTTTTTCAGTTAACAGCTGGCTCTTTGTTTTTGTGTAACTAATTGCTAATTTAGTTGCAGTTATTTCTTAGTTAAGTTTTCCCCATCTACAGGGATATTGACAGGTCTGACTAGTTAAGATAAAATATTCGTCTTCTCAAGGGAGCAAGTTAGGCTGAAAGCGAGTGGTCTTTCCCATTTGTATGTTTTATCCAGTATTTGAGGAAATACTTAATGCTGATAGTTACAAAGCACTAGCCATATGAATCTACATGTTCAGTAGAATATGAATATTAATTTCCATGTTCTTTGGCATGTTTATATCCAAAATCTTACCTCTGTGTTCCCTGCTGCCTCTCTAAATAGTCTTCCAGTGGCGTCATGAAAAAAGTTACGGTTGATGGGGTTACATCAGGTGAAAACACTGGATGTACTGAAGTAAAATAAATTGTTGGATAATTTGCTGTAGTTCAAAATTGATAATTACTAATTTGCAATGCAGATGAGCTTCTTGTTCTGACAAACTGCTGAAAGCAATAAAATGTATCCATTTGAAGGTATTTTCTTCTCCTCCAAGTGTTATTTAAAAGGAAAATCTTGCAGCAAATATTTGCACCATTAGGCCACTTACATGTAGGTTATTTGCATGTTTAATATTTTGTTTAATCTGGTTGTTTAAATTATACAATGTTGTCTCAGCGTTTCTGCATGTTAAAAAAAGAATATATGGAATCCTTTGAAGCTATTTTCAAAGAACAATATGATACCATTCATCGTTTGGAAACGAACAAACTGAGGAATGTTGCCAAGATGTTTGCTCATCTACTGTACACCGATTCAATTCCCTGGAGTGTAAGTAAAAAAGGCTATTGTCCTAGATTTCTTTTTCAATAATTAATCTCCAGTATTCAGAAATAATATATAATACATTAGTTTTAGTATTTATTCTATGATTTGGAACTACTTGCATTTGTAGCAAACTGGATTATTTTAAGTATCTCTCAGACACTGTTGAACAATTCTGTGTTGCTCCATCTCCTCTTTCTGCTCCCTGTGCATCGTCATCCTCCCTCCCCCATTCCTAAGTGGTTGATTTAAGCTGTTATTTTGTGGAGCTCAGCTGGAATTGGTTGATTAAAATATACTTTTGTAAAATTTTAAACTTTTAATGAGCAATGTAAATAGCAGAACAGTATCTAGACAAGCCTAAAGAAACCTTTTAAAATTATCTTTATATATTAAATTAAAAGTTTTATATAATTATAAGAAATTTAAAAATACTGCCATTTTGTGATTTAAGTGCCAAATAAATAAAGGTGATCTTGCATTCTGAGATGTTTATTTCTTCATTTTTAATGTTATATTATTTTATCATGGTTACTTCTCTTTTCCTACTGTTTTATTCTGTTTCACAGCCTAGTCTGTCATTCTTCAGGCACACACAAGTCAGTCCAAATATTTCACCTCTTTAGAACTTGAGTCCCAAATCTTTAACTACCCAGAAGTTCACACACCTGATATTCTTTTGTGAAGCTTTCCTGGATAAAATAAATCCTTAAAGAACTACTAGTATAAATATGATCAGATCTACCCAGGTGGTAGAAAAGAATTTTTGAGCAAGAAAGTCTTGACTAGGAATTACAAGGTTTACATTCATGGAAAAAAAAAATCAGTCCTTACTAGTTATTTCAGGAGGACAAAGGTTTTTAAGATAAATTAAATAATGCATGTTTAAATTTAAGGTTTTTTCCTAAATATTTTTCTAAATATTTTCAGGTCCTTGAATGTATAATACTGAGTGAAGAAACTACCACATCTTCCAGTAGAATTTTTGTCAAAATATTCTTTCAGGAACTCAGTGAATATATGGGACTTCCTAATCTAAATGCAAGATTAAAAGATGAGTAAGTTGAAATTTTATTTTCAAAACTGTAAATTTAATTAGTTTCTTTATCTGAAAAAGTACAGATAAGAACTCTGTTTTCAGGTTCAACTAAGACTGCAGTTCTGTAGCTGCAGTACTTCAAGAATAAGTTCATGTATAGGTTTAGTCATTGCAAAGAGTCCCATTAAGCTGAGTGTGTTACCATCAATTTGTGTTCGAGTATGTGCATGACTATTTGCAAGATGTATCTTATATTTTTTCCCCAATGATAGTTCAGCTTGTATAAGAATTTTCCAAGGTCAAGTCTATTTTTGTTTTGCCAGCTACATAGCTCTGTAGTAAATGTTCCTGTAGCTTCTTTTTCTGACAAAAGTTAGAAAAAACCACGTATCTATTAAGTGTAGTTTTCCTAGGATTAGTTGCTTATCCTTAAGTATAGTGTAAATAACACATTCTTTTAAGCCTGTATGTAATTTAATGCATTGCATTCTGGCAATGTTCCTTTCAGTTGCTTGAGCTATTTCCTGTAAGTTGGGATTTCTTCTGTGTATGATGAAGAATTTAGTAGATGCTTTAGCTCATGTAAACTTAAATTTGAAACTATACTTAAGGCCCTGTTTGGGATTTTAGCATAGGTACCTAGATCTTTGAACTTCTTGGTCAACAAGTATCATCCTTTTGGTATCACAGGCTACTGTAATTTCACAGGTCTCTTCAGGGCTTCACAAAATCAGGATTTCTTGTTGTCATGATCTGACAGTATGTATGTAATTCTTCTGTGTGTGAAGAAGCTTATGTTTTCATAAAAGAACAAGTTTTCAAATTGCTTTTTGATCAGATACATCACAGATATAAACAATGAAAGTGTTGCAAAATGCATGAAGAGAAAACTTTTGCTATCCTATGGAGATCCATACAGTTTCTTTTTCAGTTTATTAATGTCAATGAGAATTAGTGCTAAGCTGGCATGGTATTTAATTTAGATGTTTGTTTTCATCAGAACATTGCAGCCTTTCTTTGAGGGATTGTTGCCTCGGGATAACCCAAGAAACACTCGCTTTGCCATCAATTTCTTCACTTCTATTGGCCTCGGAGGACTAACGTGAGGAACACTTTTCTGATTTGATTTTTACTTTCCTTCCCTCCCTTCTTCCCTGTAAAAAAAAAAAAAAAAAAAGAAAAAAAAATTTTTTTTTAATTAGGGATGAATTACGGGAGCATCTTAAAAATGCACCGAAGATGATAATGACACAGAAACAAGATGTTGAGTCGTCAGATTCCTCTTCATCTTCAGAGACAGACTCTTCCTCAGATTCTGATTCTGACAGCAGCAGTAGTAGCTCAGAGTCATCCAGCAGCAGTGACTCCTCATCTAGCAGTGGCAACAGCAGTGACTCAGGTACCTAAACACTAGCTGTAACTATTTATTTCTCTTTTATTTACTTCTATACACCTATTCATTTCTATTGCCATGTATACTTGTTTTGAGGAAAAACTAACTATAGACAGTGTCAGTTTCTCTGCTTTAAAAGCTATTAAACTTTTTTAAACTTTTAAGTTTTAAAATACCTAAATATTGCTCCTGGAAATTTATTTTAGACTTTAGAAAATCTGAGTTCCAGTTTTCGGGACTTAAATATCTGAGGAACATTGTTTTGTAGGTTCATACCTGTTGCACAGTATCGCTTCAGTTTAGTGGAGGATGGAGGAATTGGGGTCATTCCCCGTTAATATCTCTGTGGGACACTTGCTGGTGAACTGTACAGACTAATGTCTACAACTCTTTTTTGCTTGGCTTTGAGTGAGCTTGATATTACTTGTGTCTTTCCCTGTAAGTATGTGCCTCTTCATGGGTCAGAAATGACATTGTTTAGTTCTAGCTGGATTATTCTCCTTCTGAGTCTCCATTTCTAATTCTTCTTCCTCAGGAAGAGTTTGTGTGGTGATATAGTGAAGGTTCTTGTCTGTAGAGAAATCTCCAAGGAAGAATTAACTTTTGCTGACAACTTAGTATTTTGTAGTTTTATGCATTATAATTAATGTTTAGCATCTTATACCATCCTGCCGATGTAGAACCTTCTATTTGACATGAAGTGTCATAAACGTTGCTTAATATATAAAGTACATGCTAGTATGAGTTAGTGTGTGCCATCTCCCCCATCGTATATAACATGAGCAGATGATAACACAGCATGACTTTCTATAGTACAGAAGCTTGCTGATTCAAAGTTAATTTGATTTATTACGTGCCTTTGAAATGAAAATGTTGTTTAATAAAATAAAAGCAGTGTGAACTGCTCATGTTTTGGAAACGCGTTTTTGTTCTCCATTGCAATCTTACTGTACAAAGTCTGATTTGTCATCGCATTAATCGCATTAATGACGACAAAGCACTAGAGGAGGGCACAGTTAAACAGGGTCAGAGGAGGCGTTAGTTCAGCAAAGAGCCAGATGGCTCCCGCATAGACAGCTGCAGCTCTGCTGAGCTGCTTGATAGGAACCAGAGTGGTAAGTCCTTAGTGACAAACCAACTGAGTCTGCAGTCTGCTAGTATGAACACTTTATTTTTGTAAGTTTAGGACCTTCCCTTTTACTACTTGTCCTTTCTCCATTCAGGAACACATTCATTAAAACTTTTCATTTTGATATCTTTGCAGCATGGTTTCACTTTTTTTTTTTTCCTGGTTCTTGTGTACTTAAATACAGTGGCCAGAACACTAATAACTATAACTATATTCTTTAATGGTAAACTTGGTTGAGGTCCATTACTGGTTATAACTCCAAGTCTTCCTGTCTTTGCAGCTTTTTAAATCTTTAAAATAACTTGGTAGAATTGAAACGCATTTTCAGAGGAATGTGCTACAGTATTTCAGCATTTTAACAGTGCAGTATATGAGAGAAAATAGAAAACCTGCTGATTAGAAATTGAGCATAGTGCTAAATTAGAGATTACTGTCTTACTGACAGTTAGCGTGTGGAACTTCACCAGCTAGCTCAGCTCTGCTCTGGAGAGGTCATTCCAACCAAAACAGGAGCAGCAGAGGATAAAATCTGTCTGTTATCAAAGCAGCTTCTTCCTTTGTATTTACTTTCTCAGATCTTTTTCTGCATTCTGGTGGATGTAAACTAATAGGGAAAATACTGTTTAAAAAACTTAATGTATTAAAATCTATCTGAAGTGATCCATCATCACATTTTATCAGAATGCCAGGAAGCCTTAGTTCAGACATGAGGCTATCCAACTGCTGTAGAATTCAGATATTTGATGTACTATTAAATCAGTTTATGGCTGATGTTTTCAAAAAGTGATCAGAAACAGTTACCTGATGATGCTGTAGTTCATACAATAAGGTAAATTAATGGTTATTCTAAATGGCTGTAACTTCAGTGTTTACTGATCAATACTGTTGAGGGAAATCTAGAGGTTCCTTATAAAGAACAGGAAGAGTAAGGCCTCTTCCACTGAGATGAGCACTACTGTATATTTAGAAATACAATATTTTTAATCTTAAATTGTTGACAAAGCTGCCACTATTTCTCCTGAAAATGAGCCAGAGGGCCACTTTTATGTTGCTGTGGTACCACTATCTCAAGCCATTTCAGCATGCCTCTGTTTCCTCACAGGATAGTGTTGGAGATCTTTCCCCGTCTGCTGTTTTTAATTTCCATTGACTGATAAGCTTTTCAAGGAAGTAATTGGAAAATTAAATGATTTTAAGAGACTGGATGGTCTGGGAAAGGTGATCTTTCTAAAAAAAAAAATATTTGTGAGAGTGCTTTGATATATGACTTTACAGCCTATGCCTGGTCCTTTTGTATCAAGTCAGCAAGAGGATAATGATGGGTGGAGGTTCTCAAAAGTCAGGCATCACTTGCAGATAGCTAAGGGATAAAAGCCCTGCTGATGGATACTCCTGAGTGGCAGCCACATCTATACAAATTTGGGTTGTTCCCTCTTTAGCAATTAACTGGGGGTGGAGGTGGGGAGCAAGGTTGTTGGAGTTTTGTCAGTACACAGAATTTCAAATCTTTTCAAATATGAAAGCATATCTTACATAACCAAAAAATTCTTGGATCGACAGGTTTGCAGATCTTATGTCAGATTCCCGTTTAGTGAGTTACTCTGTTTTAACAGTGATATGACTGCTTAGTAATGTTTTGCATACAACTGCATGTTTGGGTTTTTTGTAAGTTGAGGAAGAAGTTTCTTTTTGGTTTGAGATGCATCATGTTCTCAGTACCTGTATAGGCATTGTAAATGGGGTGAAATGCAGAAGGCTACTCCCTAATTTCTTAGTTGTATGCTCTTAAGGTTTTGGGATGATGCGTTGTGACCTTGCTTTTTGTTAATGTGAGGTTCTTTTGTTAATAACAGTGGAGTTACTGAGAAATATTGAAGCTTAGAGGGAGAATGGAGAGTAGTCTTGGGCTTGATAGCCAGTTCACACTCTTATGGAGAATTTCTCTTCATGTGAAATAAAAAGCCTGTAATGCAGACAGACATTTAAAAAGAATCAGTACCTGCTCGATTAAAGAACGGAGGAATTTTCCCCCACTGCATGAAACGCTCTGTTGGGGGCCAGGGGGAGCAATAAAATCAAAGCTCATTATTTTGAAACTTTTGTCCAGATATGTACCCACAAAAGTTTTCTGACAGAAAAATAACTCTCTAGAACTTTCTGTGTAGTTTAACAAGTTAAGCATAGTGAATTAAAATGCAACCTTATTACCATCATTTCTTATAATTTCAGATGTTCCTAAAGCCAAAAGAAAGAGAATGCAAAAGAAAAATAGAGCATCTGATAAAGTTTCCAGGAAAAAACAAGAACGGAAAAGGAAATCACTTGAAAAGAAAATGGGAAGGAGGCAGCGAGAGGAAAGAAGTGATACTGAGAGCAAATCAGAAAGAAATCACCGAAATTTGAGAGAATCACACAGGAGAGATGACTTATCAAAATATCATCACAGAGATGAGTCCAATGGCAGAGACAGTTACCATAGTGGAAGGGATAGGAACCGTGAAAGAAGTAAGGATCTAGAAAATAAACACAGTAATTCAAAACCAAAGAAAGCAGAGAGAAGAGCATCTTTGTCTGATGATGAAGATTACAGACACTGGAGCAAAGATAATGGACATCGCAGTAGAAAAAGAGAAAGATCAAAATCCAGAGAGAGAGCCCATAATAATTCAAGTCCGAGAGAGGAGGAACAAGAAGACCGATACAGAAATGGTTCAGAGAAGCACCGAGAGAAGTATAACCGTTATTCTGACCAGTACAGAGAATCCAGAAAGAATGAGGACAGACGAAGGGAGAATTCCCCGGACAGACGAAGGGAGAATTCCCCGGACAGACGAAGGGAGAATTCCCCGGACAGACGAAGGGAGAATTCCCCACACAGACGAAAATAATACCTAACCAGAGTTTGAAATAAATGTGCATTTCTGAGCTGTTAAAACTGTATTTTAAAATCTATTACTGAACTTTCTTTAAAAAAAAGATTTTGTACAAAATGATAGTTTGCATTTGTAAATTTTATCAGACTTTTTCAAATTTTCAGTACCACTTTTTTATAACTATTGCATTGAGTCTTTCTTCCTTTGGAAAGACGAAGCTGTTTATTTTGTGAATAAAACTGTTAAGATCTCAGTGAAATGGGTGTTTTTGTCACTTAGTTTCAGGTATTTGTAATTGTAACTTTATAGTCTAAAAAACATTGCTTTTTAACTTTGCTTGTTAGTTGAAAATCAGGTACTGAAGCTAGGGTGATAAATGTAAAAATTTCAGATTACAATGTGAATGTTACATGAGAAGGCTTTATAAAAATTTTCAAACATCAGGACAAGCACTTCCGGCATTCTGTAGTTGTATATTCTTTCAGCTTTGCAAACATGAAAGGAAGTTGATCAAATTTTCAGGAAATACTTCAGTTGATTTTTTTTTTTTTTTCTTCAAGAGTTAAAAATTGGAAAAGGAATATTGCTGTTTTAAATGTCACATTTGAAAGTGTGTCAACTTGTTCTGTTACTTTTCACAATGTTTTTTAATATTGTAACATCCTGAGCCTAGTTACACTTGTGATCTTAGAGGCAGGGGAAAAGAAGTTGTTTGTTTTCTTTTTTTTTAACTATGAATTTAATTTTGAAGTCAGACTTCAACTGCAGCCCTACAAAGCAGGTGTTTAAGGAACATCTTTCCCAGTATATAGAAAATAAGAAGTCAAAATAAGAGGTGTTTCAAATCTTTGTAGTCGTTTTAAACTACGTGGCTTGAAGTGCTCAAGTTTATTGGAAGCAAAGTGAAAAAAAAAAAAATCAGTTGCTGTAGCAGTTTATTTTATAAGTTGTTCTACCTGGAGTCATTTGAAGCAACTAGCTCAACATTCATTGTATGAGTAATGAATGAAAATCATCTGGTTAAGACTCTAAATCTCATTAGTAACCAAGGAAAATTCTGAAAGTCTTTCGACATGAAATAGGAAACAGCGTGGTCATGGTCAGTAGGAAAGACAGAGGCAATAGTTGTATATTAAGCAATTGTTGATGCCATCAGAGTACATTTTTTTTACTTTGTGAAATGAACACAATTGCTGGGCATATGACAACTTCCACATTTCATGTGTAAATCATATTTCATCTTGTATAAAGCAGAGAAAACATATTTGAGCTGTTTTATAACAGAAAATAGAACAATTCCTAAGGAAATAGATCAGTTTTGCCTAAATCTTGTCACAACATTTTTCTAAGAAAAATGTCACATTTTTTTAATTTTTTTCTGTATTTAACAGAATTTAGTACTGCAAACTTTCATGTAATAGAACATTTTCAGTCAAACACATTTGCATGGAAAATAAATTCATATTGCAGAGAAAAAAAAATCAGGTTTCTATCTTGTTATACCACACAGCTAAAAATGCTTTAGTGGCATCATGAGGTGTCTGTTATTTAAACTGTGGTGGTTTTTTGTCCAACGCACTTCTCGCTTTCAAAATGATTTGTGCATTTTGGCAGTGTGTGTTAATTCCAGGAAAACTTAATTTGAAAGAATGCTTTCTGAAAAGAATTCTGCTGGTAATTGTTATGCTTCTTTGATAGCTCTCTACAAACATTATTGAAAATGATCTGTGCTTCATAACAGTTTAATTGTACAAACTTACTTAATTTATCTAGAGTAATACTCCCCCTACTATGTTATGGGTTTCATAGCATAAATTGTATTAACCCATAACTTTTGAGATATTCTGTTCAAGTTACAAAGCTTGTTAATTATATCTTTAATAAATGGAAATATATTAAAACAAATGCAAACACATAAAACATTTATTAAAAAATAAAGGATTTGATCTCAGACATGCTGATCAGGAAACGCCAGCTTAAACATCTCCAGGTTTTTGTGTTATTTCATACTAGCTGATAAACGTATTGTGCTCTTCGATGGTGAAAAAAGGGAGAGGGTAAGATTAGGACTTGAGCTGGGGTCTTAGCTGCATTTACAATTTGTCTGAGGTTATTTTTTTTTCTTTTCCAGAAATATGAATAGATATTTAATAAATGACCTATTAAAAATAGCTGTTATTTTTACCATTACTACTATAAGCAGGTTAGTGTTAGAATTTCCCATGCGTGCACGTTACCAGAGGCGTGCTCTGAAGAACAGCTGCGCTGGGGCACCCCAGAAGTGTCTGCAGCCCAGAGCCAGTGCTGGCAGCGGTCAGTAACACCGACTGCATTCCCAGTTTTTAGCAGGCTGTTGCCAGAGGCACTGTGTGCATCTCTGAATAAGGCCTCGCCCATTAAGTGGCCTAATTCTTTAACTCATTTGGTGGGGATTCTGCAGCATCCTGTGCCAGGAGTTCCAGTATTTTACTCTACAATGTGTATAAAAGTATGTTTCTCTTACAGCTTCTGTCTGATCACTTTCATTTGCTGCTTTCTGCTGTGTTTTCTGAATAACGGTGTGTAGTTGTTTCCTGCTTGCCATCTTGTGTGTGATTTCATAGACCTAAACCTGGATATTCTTTGTCATTTCTTCTCCAGCAGTTAAAATTCGCCTGTAATCTCTCCTTGTGTGTGACTGCCCTATGGCCCTGATCAGCCCTCCTGCCCTTTATTCATTTATTTATTTATTTATTTATTTATTTATTTTACTATATTCTTTATACGCAGTATTCAAAATGAGGGTATTCCAGGAGTCGGACAGTGACATAAGAGCATTGGGGGTTGGTTTATTTTCAATCCATCCTCGCAATTGCTGTAGAGCTGAGTGGTCCCAGCCTTGCTTTCCTCAGCAGTAACAGCTAATTGTAGACCATGCACAGTCATGAAGTGACTCGCGCGTCTGGTCTATACTGGAGCTCTAGGTTGTGTGTCGAGTAGCGGTTTCGACTGAAAGACTTCAAGAAGTGGAGGTTCTGTGACATTCTTCGCTATTTTGCTCAGTTGTTAACCTTAGTTACTGAAAAGCATGATTGGAACAGCATAGCCTTAGCTTTCTGCAACTGGGTCTGGTTATGGCTTTGTTTAATAGACCTCTGCTGTCAGAAGTCACCCAATGTAGGTACCTCTGGGCCGTGCCTCTCAGATAAAATAAATACTAAGCTGCTTTGGTCTTACTGAACTGCAAGTTTTAATCACAAATGCTCTTGACTCAGAAGAGTGAAAATGTTATGTCAGAGAAACGTGCTGTTTATTGTAACTGTAACCTGTAACTAGCAACCTCTATCATTGGACTTAAAAGTGTGTTAGGGGTGAGGGTGATCATAGCGATGTGGTGTTGGGCATCTGGGCCTTGCTCTTCGCGGTGTGTTTGAACATAGAACTGTCGTCAGCTTCTTGGGTTGGCTCCCACAGTCCCTCGTGCTGGTCGGCGCTCAGGTACAAGTTCTGTTAGGCAGGGCTGTACGTACCTAACCGCCTTCACCTGTCACGGGGAACAGCCTCAGCTGGGTCTCGGCTGGCACCAACCAAAAAGTTGTTTGGGGAGGCACTTGTGATGACCTGTTTTGATCTTGTGTGCTTGAAATTTACTTTTCAAAAGTGGTTGTAATATCCAAGTCCATAGACACAGTAAGAGAGACTGCATCCCTTTTGCTAGGGCTCCCTGGCTGAGTCTGAGTTTCCCGACAGTGGTGGCATTAGGTGGCGTAGAGAGGAGCTGCTGACTCACCCGGTGCATTCACTATTCATGTAGGAATAAGCCTTGACTGAAGTGTTTGTGGTATATGTAAGAACTGTAATTCTGTTCTCTAGCTGTTATTTTATTTGGAGCAAGGTCTGTGAAGATTGATTATTCATATTCTCAAGTCTAAAGAATGTTTTTTTGGGGGAAAAAAACAACCAACCACTGTTTAGGCCATCTTGTTACATAAATCATCAAAATATGACCTCATAGTATGAGAGCAGTTGGATACATTTTGGGACAAAACTGTTCACTCTGTTTGTTAAAAATATGTTAAATTGTAATTAACAGATCACGATTTCTAAAGCCATTTTAGCTGCTATTTAAGCAGTATTGCAGTCTTCAAATTCTAGATAGTTCATCTCCACGGTTCTGCATGGGAATGGGAACCTGACTGCAAAAATATTTTTCTGTTTGCGTTGTTCACGTTAAATGAATTTTACAAACAGATCATGCACATACTGAAAATCAAATTCCATTTTGAAAATTACTACTAGTACTAATGAGATTTAGATGGTACATGATTTTAACCTAGGAGTATGGTGTTCTTTAATTTACTTAAGGCTCCAGTAACATAACTCTTCTTAACTTTTGAATGCAGGCTGTGGTCTACAATAGCTTAGCACATGTTGGCCACCAAAACACACGAGCTAGGGTGGACACTTCAAGCTCCAGTAGCCATTTAAGTGCCTCCCTGTCATTAAATTTCTACAGTTTTATGAATATAAAAGAAGACACTAGCTCATCTTCATTCACTATTCTTAAACTACTTAGAATTATCTTCCACTGTTGAGGAAATGTGCTGAACCATAAGGCTAATTTTCTTGGAGAATCTAAAAAAGCAAGAGTCTATTATTATGCTAGCAGAGAGAATTGACTCCAGTTTCTCTAATAACATTCAAAGAGCAGGGAAGCTTGTCCTTCAATTTATTTTCAATTATATAAGTTAGGATTTTTTAAAAAGCTTTTTTATTAGTCAAAATATTTTTTTAAGAAATTGTGAAGTCAAAATGCAGAATAAAGGGGCATTTTAATTAAAACTCTACATAAAACATATATTTCTAGTTTAAAAGCAGCATGAGCAAAATATTACTTTATACATTGGAAAGACTTGAGGTCACTTCAGAGATGTTCAGCTTTTTATATGTTTTCCTCAAGCAAGTCTATAATTTGGCTGAGACAAGTCAGGGATTTTCTTTTCTTGTCTACTCCTCATGACTATCATCAAGCATTTGCTTCTAACTTCAAAAAAAAAAAAAAAGAAAAAGGGAGGGGTGCATCTTACAACCTTAGCGTTGTTGGGAAAAAGGTTTGTTAACTCATAAAACAGACAAGTCCATTAAGAAAATAAACTGTCACGTTTTGACTCTCTTTAAGCTATGTCCATTTTGAGTTATCTTTTCCCATTATTTTGTAAAATAAAGTGGGGACCAAAAATTTTCCTGAGGGAGCAAATAAGATGCAACATTTCTTAAAAGAAGGGGGTGGGGGACAGAGCAAGGGCATGGGAGAGGATGCCAAGCTCCAAGAAACAAGAGGGTTCGTCTTCAGTGACGGGGTGCTCATGGCAGGTAAGGCAGCGAGGTCAAAGCTGTTCTGGCACGGGTGCGTAGATGCAATGCTAATTGGTTTTAGCTTGTTGACTGGCATTGCTCCTTAATTACTTCACTGAAATGTGCGTTCACCCTTTAAAATTGCTGGGCCCCTTGCTTCTTTTCAGTTGCTTACCTATTGCTTTTGGAGGTACTTCATGCCTCCGTCACAGCTGTGAAATCTCTTGTGCAATTTCAGATTCTGGGCTTTTTATGTAATAAAAAGCTGTGTAAAAATGCCTTTGTCACTAACCTAAAATTTGGTTGAACTTGAAGATGATTCCTTATATTTTCAAGTCCCCATGGATAAGCCCACTCCATCTCATAGAGACTGGAAATCTTCAGCATCCTTTTTCGCTCTGGACTAATAGTTTAAGCTAACTGGAGAGATGCCCATTGATTTAAAAGGGAGAGGAAGAAGACCTTCCATCTGGTTGGTTACAGATACTGCTCCTGTATTGACCGTATTTGCGTTGCTCAGTATTCTTACTCTCATTAGGCTTTTCCTTATTTTCTCTTGCTCTACTTATGGTTTTTCCATTTTTTTTTCCTAGCACTTCTGAACTTTGTTTTTTATCACATGCAGTGTTAGCCATTTAGAAAAGTATAATGCCAAAAATACACATCAAAAATTTACTACATATTACTTGCATAATGCATCAAAAAATGATCTTTAAAGGACAGCTTGGCTAAAGGAGCAGTGTGCGGGCACACGTAGCATAAAGAACAAGCGTGGAGCATGCTTCTTGCCTTCTCCTTACCTTGGAATAGCGAGTTACTGGACAATTGCAAATTTGATGAGGTTTATCAGTCTTATGTTTGTAAATGTTTCGTTCTGATTGCCTTTATTTTGCACCACCTTTGCTAGGAAGAAGCATTGATAGAGTTTCACAGGTTTCTGAATTAAGATAAAGAGGCAGTTGAAGGGTCTTGTGAATTCCCTCAGAGGAGCTGTAGTGGTACTCGTAACAGCAGAAAAAAGTAGAGGGGTCAACATATAGCATAGGGTTGGATCCCATAGCCGCCTGTGTGCCTGTAGGGAATGCTAAGAGTTGGTATTTTCTTACTGGCAGGCCATGTAATCAGCCTGAGTCCTTTGTAAAGGCTCATGCAGGAGCTCATGGAGAGAGGTGTCCGCTCGTCAGCCAGTTTACTCATCCCCTATACCTGGGCAAGGCTATTAAGAGGAAGACGCATCCGATAGTCCCCTCCCTGTCATCCCTCACCATGCAAGTTCAGAGCTGGGCATGTTACGTTGATGTCCATTTTGGTGATCGTTGCTCCAGTAATGTTTCAAGCAAGGCAAATGGTAGGTCTGGTCAGCTGTTCATACGCACAGAGGGTTTTCACAATGGCTGGCTTGAGCCCTGTGAGTCTAACCTACTGCTGCTTTGTGGGTCATAGGCGAAGAAAACCTCTGCAGTGTGCAATGACCTGAAAGAACCTCTCTTGGCTGCAGAGTCCAGAGGGAATAGCTTCATCCCACCAAGGTTAGCTTTTGCAAATACTTTCCTGCTTTCCTCCTTCATCTTCTTCCTGGTTCTCAGTCATAGGTGGATGTCTCACGTGAAATTGTGAAGTGTCCCAATTTTTCATTTGGTAATAAAGAGACGTGCCCGAATAGTCAAAGAACTTGAAAATTCCCCTGGAAAAATAAGGTGGACAAGTGGCACTGAAGGGAGAAAGATTACACCGATTCTTGATTGGTCCCACTTAGGTGGCTGACAGCAGAGCTTTATTTTGCTGTTTCAGTCTTGGTGAGAATGCCATCCACCCTCTCTTACCATCACCCCTCACTGCTGGGTGTGCTAAACACACTTCTTCAAGGAAATGCACAACTGCCCTTCCCTTCCCGTCTCCCGTGTGCCCCTCAAAAAGGAAGAGGTGGTCACCTCTTTCTGTTCCCTTTTGGGGCACGAGATGCCATTTTTAAATCTGGTGTGTATATATACACCTTGAGAAGCAGGCTTAAGTAGTCGATAGAGTTTTATGAGGCCTTCTCTGGATCTCCTCTGTCTGTTGACCTGTGTTAACAGACTTCAGTGTCAGGGGACTTCCACAGTGAACAGAAAGTTGTGTTAATTTAGGGGCTGAAATAGCCAATTGAAAAGTTGATATATGAGATCATATAATGCTAGGGGTGCAGACAGCCTTTGTGGCTTCCTATGAGGAAGGAATACTTAAGTGATGACTACCTGGAATGGGGCACAGACTTCTAATGAATATGCTTCCTTTGTTCAGGCCTTGAGGTTGGATGTCCGGTCCGTAGGCTCTCATTCTTTGATTAGATTCACAGGGCCCCCTTCTTCTTGTGCTACGCACTTTGTTATGAGTCACCAGAGGTGGAACACAAAAGTGCTTAAGAAAAAAATTGAAGCCAAGTGACTGACTTGATCAGTGATTGAAATGAGAAACTGAAAATATGCATTTGGAAAAAAAGAAGTCCCTTTGCAGCTCTGCTCCTTCCTCTCTTCTGCACAGGAAAAAAACCCCTTGTTATACCTCTTTGTAGAAGAGAGATGGTGCATCAGCCTGTTCTGATCACTGTACCTGTTTGAAACGGGAATTCTTGGAGATGTCTTCCACAAGTGCTTCACAGCCCATCATTTCCTCCACTCTTGCTGAGTATGTTCATGTGATTATGGCTGTGAGGAGAAACCGTGAGGATGGGTTCGTTGCTATGCCCATGGCAGGGAAGGACGCAGCCTCCATGCTCCTTGTGGAACCTCAGGCTAAATTCATCCCTATGCACGCAGAGTCCGTTTGTTTGTTTCATTTTGCAAAGTAATTCTTTCCTCCCATTTCATTTTTAGCTCTCTATTTACAGAGGTGCAGACATGTTGGAAAAGTGTATTTCAGTTTTCCACACATCTATAAACACACACACTCGCATACCAAGTCTTCTATTTTCATTCTCTTTGTACATAAGAGCTTAAGATTAGTTGTATGTGTGAATTAATATAGTTCATTGGAATAAATTTCAGCTATTTATACTCTGAGTGATGAGCTTTATCACTGTACTATCTGAGTAACTCCCCAAACATTATTTTTCATCTATACGCTGTTAAACAGTACAAAATATTCATATCTTGACGTTGTGAAATCTGGCGGGGAAAAAAAAAATTGTACGTGGTACACTAACTGAGGTTCTGTGGTGATATATGGTGTAATATAGTGCCACAAAAGTGGAAAAATGTGTGTGTGTGTGTGTTTGGTTTTTTTATAGTACCTAATGACAGGCACTTCAAAAGGTGGGATTACAGATACCAGCGTTGTTAGTGTATATTTTGGTGTCACATTCTGATGTTTTATATACAGGCCATTATACTTTCCTTTCCAGGAGTAACTGAAGTTCAAGCGTAGCTAGAACAGTACGCGTGTCAAGATGAGGCCCTGCCTCAGTACACCAGGGGCAGATGGGTGGCGCGTCCTGTGGGCTGCGTGGCTGTCGTTACCAATGTGGTAAGGAGCAATGACTGGGTTTAGTGCACAGGCTTTCTACCCAAGACTCGAGGTCTACCTCATTTTGGGTGCATATATAATCAAAAACTTCCTTTGTTTCACGGTATTTATAGGAAGGCTTTATTTCCATAATTGCAGTTTCACTGTAGTTTATAAAGAAAATATAGCGTGAAGACCAATTGTTTTAATGATCTGTATATCATACTCCACTCGAGGGAGAGAGAGTTTCAAGGTTAGTTGCATGGCAGTTGTCATCAGTCTGTGAAATCCTCATTTTGAATGACAGGTTTAATTTGCACTTTAACCCTAGTGTTAGCTTTAACTCCAGCTTCTTCCTTGTTCCTAATAACTCCAGTCTCTCCTTTTTCTGTGAAGACCATTACAATCTTTTCATAAAAAGAAATTAAAGGGGGGGACCTCATATCTCCAGAAGGCCCCTTTTATTTTCTTAATAAGCTTTCTGCTCCACCTGATTGTTCTGAGTTACATGTGAAATATTTAGTTCCTTATCAGTCAGTGTTTCAGAAGAAGACGCCACAAATCTTGCAGACTATTATTATGGAATTGTCTACAACATTCAAAGAAAAAAGCTGTAATCTGTTTTAAATGTGTTGTTTTCATTTTCACGGAATGTCTCTCCTGTTATGAGATAGAGTAAGAAGTGCTCATTTTCTCTTCCATATAACATTCATTATTGCCAATGTCCAGGGCTAAGTGCTTTTCTGTTCATCTTTTCTGTAAACACTTCTTCGGAGTTTCACTTCAGAAGGAAAGCCTTCACAGCCTATAATCATTTTTATTCCCTCTCCTTTCTCTCTCGCTCTGTCCTCTGTGATTCTATGCTGTACTCTGGGGCCATCAAACACAGCATCCCAGTTGACGGGACCATACCACTAATTTTCAAAATGACGTTGTATTTTCCATATTATTTTTTTGCTTTTCCTTATGCTTTGGAACAGTCTGTGTGTTTGCTTTTTGACAGGCACAGAATGTTGATCGGGGAGGTTGAGTTGTTCACAGTGATGCTCTGATCTTTCTTCCACAAGTGGCACACCAAACTTGTATGAATAATTCACAAGATTCCCTCCAATATCCATTACCATGTTCTTGTCAACAATGACTTTCAGCTGTCATTGTGCTGTCCTTTCAACTCATTCAAGTTCTTTAGCTTCCTATCCCTTTTGTTCCAAGTAAGGTGAACGATAGCCAGCAGTCCTACACAGTGCTAGAACATGGGTTTGGGACTGTTTCACTGTTAACCTATACAGAATATTGACCATGTCTTTGTATGCTTTATATTCTAGCACCATGTTTCAAACCCCTGATCTCTTACCTCACAACTGGTTGGTTTCTTTAATAGCCTCTTGTGCAGGCCTCGTTAAAGGCTTTTTGAAAGTCCAGATGAATGAGATTATTCCAGCTAGGTTCCCTCCTATATCTTTTGGTGGTTCCTATAATTTTAATTACATCTAAGTTAATACTTCTAATTCTTACCAAATATTTATCATATAACTAAAAATGAGGTTAGTCATTCCCCTAAAGACCCTTGATACAATTTATACAACTGACAACTTGAATTAAAGGATTAAATGGTTGAAGAAAAGATGAAAATCTTTCCAAGGGGATAATTCAAGGACTTCAAGTTCAAATACATTTTAAAAAGGTATTTAAAGGGAAAGGTATTTAAATGAGTAAGATAAAGAGACTGGGTGTGAAAAATCCTCTCCCTTGTTGTGGCTCCAGGTGGTTGAGCAGCTTTCTCTGAAACTACTTCAGGAACAGCTAGAGTTTAATTTGTTTCATGCCAAGGACCAAAAAAAGCAGTGAAATAAAATATTTTACTTATTGAAACCCATTTTAATCGCTTGAACTGCTTAGTTCAATCACAAGTAGACATTACAGAGCTGCTGTGTCCCTGACTTGCTACAGCAGGTGACAGAAGCAGGAGGAAGCGTGAACACAGTCCCTCTGGGTTTATTAACCCACCGTCAGGCCATGTGTTACCCCAGACGCAGGGATGCAGCAGCCTGGCACGCAGCACAGGGAGAATGTCACATGCAAAAAGGCTTCAGTGCAAGGCTGAGGACAGCACTGCCACATCTCCTTTGCTTGCCCTCTGCCTTCCTGTGTTGCTAAGTGCTTGACCAGGCCCTTCTCCGTGCCCTCCAGCCAGCTGTACCGATGGCAGGACGAGGGGACTGGCTGGCAGCTGAGTGAAGCAGACTGCTGGGAAGGAGGGCAATGCAACCCAGATACAGCCTGGTGCTGGAGCGCTGCTCCATGGCACTGGGTCCTCCTCAGCTCCTACCTGATGCAGCCCTGAGGAGAGCATGCGGGAACCCCCGGGTTGACTGATACAAGCTCATACAGGAACAGGAGACAATCTCCTGGGCTATAAACTCCCTTATTGTAGACAACATTGCATACAACGTGCTCTATTTAGGTTACCCAAGTGCTCCTCATGCACACGGTCGCTGCCGGAGGAGGCCAGAGCTGGACAGCCAGGGCTGGCTGTGTCTTCCCAGTCTGTTCTGCAGATTCCTCACTCTCTTCTCCATACAGAGTTGTAAGCAAATTCTCTCATCCTGCTTTATACTATTTCTAGGTCCTAATCTTAATGATTTTTCTTAAATAGGGCTGTAGTTTACCACATGAAACAGCAAAATACTGCATATGTAACTTTCAGATGTGATTGGTGTATTTGGGGTAGAAACCAGGAAACATGTTCATCATTGCAAGAGACAGATATCCACCACCACCACCCAAAATACAGCCTGATTTCAAGAGGAGAGGGGAGGAGATCCCCCAGTTGATACCAGTTTTACTTTTAGAAGTAGATAGGGCAGAGAAAAAAGGATTGAAATATTTTTTGTCATAGCAAAATTCGGGGGGGTGTGAGCAGACTTTTTGTTAAAGACCTGTATTATTCAATCAGGAGGGACTACCTGGTGCAAGGTTCACACAGAAACTCCAATTGCTTTAATCAGCTGAGAGCGAGGTACGACTCTGACCTTTGGCCAGAAGGGACGATGCTGCCCTGCCAGCCCACGCAACAAGCGCTGCCAACAGGCAGCGACCAAGCTGCAGCTGCAAAGAGCTCCTGAGAAAATAGGGGTTTTTTCTTGCCCGTCTAGTATTCCTCATTCTACTGCGAAGAAAGAATGAATGCAGGCTCCTAGGGGCAGCCCGTCTCCCTGCTACGTTTGCTGTCGTGAAGATTTTAAGCTCCACAGGGAATCGGTGGAGGTTGTACAGTTTTGTGGGATGATGGCTGGCAGTAGAGACAGTCATGTCATATATCGTTTCCTTTGCTGAGACACAACAGCCTGTCTGTGCCATGCAGTTGCCAGACTGTCACATATTTTCAAAAGAGCCAATCTCCTGTGCCTACTGGGAAAAGAAATATAAAAAGTTATCCCTAATGAGCTAAAAATTGTGAGACACAGGGACTTTGTGTAGGTGTAGATCTGAGCAGAGCATCACTTTGTCTTCGTCTCAGTCTGATCCCAGAATTAATTCATTCATTTTTATGGCTGTTTCCAATAGGGATTTCTTGTTATAAGAAAGTGAGACTATCCAGTGTCTTGCTTGATTCTTTCCTATTTTCCTATGTTGTGCAAATGTAAAAAAAAAATCCTACTGTTTTAATATATCTAGATTGTTTAGTGTAAGGAAGGTTGTTTTTCATTTTTGCTGAACACTGCTGCAGCCACAATTGCTGATGTCCTGATAAACTTACTCATTCATTTCACCTTTACGGTGAAGTAAGAGGGAAGAGGGAAAGAGTGAGTGCACATGAATCATTTGGTGAAATATCCTGTAGGTTAATAGCTCATTTACCTTAAGTTATTCAGATTTCATTCAAGTCATTTCTCAGCATAATTACAGGGTGGACCAACTTTGATAAAACCTCCCTAATATATAAACTGCATTTGTTTGTTTGTAGATAAATGTGTATCTGTGCACTGAAGCATTCTCTTATCCACGTGGAAAGCAGAACATTCATTAGTGTTCCCCTTGGAGCTTCCATCAAATGGACACGGTAGGAGCTCAGGGGGAATTTGTTTCCCCTTTCTGGCACAGGCAGTAAATCTGGTACCAAAATTTGCACATTCTCCAAAACCTATAATAGGCTTTGAAAAGCCCCCAGAGATCCCCGCGCCTTACCATTATCCCTGCGACCGCTGCTGTATTCCCTTACAGCCTGTCACTGGTACTCATAACACCCAGGAGAGAGATTTGTTCTACAGCCAACAGGGGCTTCATGAAATAGAAACATTGTGATATATTTTTCACTAGTTCTGAGGAAGCACAGTGCCTGGCACATGTTACAAACCAGCGCCTCAGGCCTGCCATGCCCTGCAGAGGTCCCGGACCACAAGGGTGCCTCAGCCCCGTGTCTGGCACGGTGATGGGAAGGGTTTCACAGAGACCACCTTCCCTCTGCTCCAGCAACGTCATTGCTCTCTGAGGAGCGGTGTGGTAAGAAATCCACCAGTACAAGATTAGGTGCGGCTTTTTTTTGCAACTGTAGTCTAAGCAATTTGCTTCTGAGATCCGAGAGCTTCCCATTCTGCTTTTTCTTTTGACAGTGCTGAAGCTACGCTTTTTTTGTACATGCTAAGCCTCCTGTTAGAGAGAAGGCAGATCCCACAGCAACGCAGATTTTACCTTGCACATGAGGTTTCATTTGCTTCTCTGTGGTTACATCAGATGTAATTTGGTTTGGTGGATCCTATTTTGGTGACTGTTCTTTTTTTGGAACTGCGTAATCATATGGAGGCAGCTTTTGATCTGTTTAGTATATAATTAAGCTGTATCTATTGCTGTCGTTTTTCTACAGAATGAGCAAGTAAATGAATGAATGAAAATCTGCTGGGGAAAAAAAACAACTATTTTTTCAGCTGAGTTATAAACCCTGAGAAAATCAGATGTAGAATTGAAGTGTTGATATAATTTCTATTCTATCAGAATTATTCTCCTCCTAAAATCTTCATGTACAGGATCCATACAAACAATCTAAGGAAAGATTCATTATTTAAAAATTGTTGTGGGACTTAGTGGCAAATACAGTAATTGTAGGGGTATAATTTTGTAAGGCTGTTGGGTTGTATGTTTAATAAGCAGCTATTCAATTATACAGTGTGTTGGGTTTTTTAAAAATATACAATATAATTACGAGGCTGCGTATTGAAATTAATCTTTAAAATGAGGAACAGATCTTAAGTTTCCCAAAGTTATTGTACTGTATTATCTGCCAACTAAAATTCAGTAATCACAATATTACTCTTTAGCCAATAGTATAATCCAGTCTCGACACTATGCATGAAATCACTGTGCGTTTTAAAAATGGTATGTCCACATAATATATCCATCCCTCCAACTGGTTAAGCAGAAGTAACTTGCTGGAACTCAAGTGAATATATGTACGCAGGCATAAAAAACCTATGAAAGTAGGAAATCAGAATAATCTAAATCTTGTTCTTGGTCACCTTTTGTTTCTCATTCTGTGCTGTTCTTATGGCACAAGCATGCTCTTGCAGGTGTCCAATTACTGTGCCCTGTAGACTGCTTCATATGACTCATTCAGTGTGTCTAAGAGACATCCACCCTATCGATGCAATTTCTCACATTTCTGCTGAAATTAAACAAGCACAGCTGCAGCTTGTCCTTTAAATATCCTTAGACCTGGTTTCCATTCAGATTTTGTATGGATGTAACTAAGTTAGGTTTGGGTTTTGTCCTGCATTTTTCTGAAACAGTTATCTTTTGACAGAAAAAGAAGGCTTAGTACGGAAAAGGAAAATTTTCAATATGACAGAGAAGTCTTGATATGCAGTCTGTTTGCTGGCGGGAGAAGAAACAAACCAACAAACCAGTAGTCAAATACTTATAAATTTTCAGAAATGATAGTATGGCACACAGTGTCCAATAACACAGGTAATGCTGGTACAATCTTCCGGTGTGGATCTTTATATCGGTAGAGCTGATGTATATACATATATCCTGGTACAATAATGTACTTGCATAGCCTTCCTATACTGGAATATGCTGCAATACCAGCATAAAGCACCTAATAGATATGTCTACACCCATACGTAGAATTTTACAGCATGCTACACCAGTTCAGTTAAATAGCAAAATAATATCACCTGTGTTGCCAAATTTGCACTGGTAGTCTTGTTTAAGATACAGACATAACTGCAGTTAGAGCCAAATCCTATTCCTGTTATCACAGAATAATTCTCCCTGGGGATTAATTAGAAGGACTATTATTTATTTTATAATTCTGAATGATGCATCGAGAATTCATACTGAATAGTGTTAATTCAAGTACTTGCAATCAAGGATCGCAATGTATTTTCATAATGGTTTCTTTTATTCTCATTGTTCAGAGAAGGTCCTGAGGCTGTTGTAAAGAGAAGACTCTGTCTTTCACCACCACCCTTCTTATTTTACCTCACACTAATTCTTCCAAGGTAAGCTTTGGCTATGTAAAGAATAAAAGATTACTCTTATCCTTGGTACCTTTTTCAATCCACAGCACATGATAGAAGATGACTAGTTTCCCATGTGATCTAAACCACTAGCACCTACATTGGATTTTGTATTTCATAGTTTTCCATTAGGGGAAACGTGGCAAAGTTATGCTGCATATGCTTGGCTTCTTGCCTGTCCTTGAAGTGGCAGATCTCTTAGAGAAGAGACCGTCCCTCAGCTGAAGAATGATCTTTTCAATTCAGATTTTCTTGGAATCATAGTTTGTTGCACTATTTTTACATTAATGGAGAAATTTCCAATATATAAGCATACACGATACATCATCCTTGATTTTGACTCGGTGACACCAAAGAACAAATGCGTTAGCTCAAATTCCTTACACTGCCTTTCTCACAGTTCCTCATCTCCTATGCTGTGCAGGTAGTAGTTATTATTTTTAAAAACAGATGGGAACTCAGGAGGTGACTCTGATCTTTCACCTGTACTTTACAAGAGAAACTGCCTAGTTCTTATCTGGAAATCCCTGGTGATTTTTAATGGGCGCTGGTTTAGGAACAGTGAGGGGAAAAAAATATTCTAATTGGTTTTGTTTTTCAGCTGAAGAACAGTTTGTTTCTTTGTTAAATGAAGTAGTGAAAACAAATAGCATGCCATCTGGCTAGCCTACCTGGGTACTTTACCAGGAGGTTTTCAGATGTTCCCTGTGCCCGTTTACAACTTCTTAAGTCCTATATTACTAATGTACGTACTTTACCCAATTGTTCATCCCTGTCTAGGAATTATCTTATTGCTTGAACTGAATTAGAATTTAAAAAATCTGACTCTCTTTTGCAAGGATTTTCCCTGTCTGTTGTTGGAATTATTTATCCTCTAAATTACAAAATCTCTAGTGTTTCCAGCATTCATAGTAAATCAGTTATGCAGAGGAATAGGCCTCCATGTTATCTGTGAAGCTGATATTCTCAGGGGACAGGATAACATTGAATAGTCTTAATATGTACCAGTGAGCTCTCATTCTTAGAACAGATTGTGACTGAAAGGAAGGGTTTAGCTGCTTTTCAAGTGCTTGGAAAGATGTCATATGTTTTTCTTTAGCTCACTTTTTTCTGCTTCAGTTTCTCAAAGGAAGAACATCCTGCAAAAAGATAAAAACATTTAACATAGCTGGGAAGGTAATGAAGTACAGATGAAAAATATTTCATTAAAACAAAATATTTATTGCTGATTTGCAACTTTTAATACTGTTTTTACTTAGTATAAAACACAAACATTTGTTCACAAGTTATTTTTGAAAAGAATTGTGAGTATATAAATGAAAGCAGATTTGTGAAGAAGCATTCATATGACTACCTGGTTATTCTGTTTGTTATTTATTATTTATATTGAATGTGCACATACAACTCTAATCATAGCTCATAGGTGTGGTTTTCTGAGCACGACGTAGACAGATAACAAAGAGAATTCCTTGTGCCAAACACCTTACAGTCTAAATCCATGTAATTTTACTCAACATGCAATCAGGAAATAGATATGCTATCATGGGAATTAACTGACCTGTCACACAGTATAAATAGCATAGTTATGTAAGACTGAACGGTTGGCAGATAATTCATAAAGTATATTCGTATAAACAACTTATCAAATAATTTTGAATAATGCAGATAATTTGAAGGCACCCTCCCCAAGCTAAATTCATCAGATACTGAGCATTCTAGCTATAGCTAGCAGACACAGGTTTAAAAAAAGGGTATCTTTGAGCAGTTAAGAAGACAAGTGGGACACTTAAACACACTTTAAAAACACTGGGAAATTGGAAATCTGTGGGGAAAAATGAAAAAAGCAGTAAAGAGTTAATAGCAAATTGCAAAAAGCATCTCAAGTAAAAAGGACTCCATCAAACATAGATGCAAGGTAAAAAAGAACAACAAAATAAATCATTGCCCTACTTAAAAAAATAAAGATAGATTGGTTAGCAAGTAGCAGGGCAGCTAAGTAGTTTCTTTGTCTGTTTTTACAGGGGAGGCAGATGGAGATCTACTAAATCTGGGATTGTTTCCCCAGAGGCAGTAACAGGGAAGCTAGAAAATGTACAGGCATATAAGGTATCTGGTTATAAAATGTCAGAATCCCTTGGAGGAACCGAAACTCAAGACATGCATACAGCTGTGAATCTTAAATTGAGTAAGGAAATCAATGAAGTTTCAAAAGTCTTAAAAAATACTTGATCCAGCAACAACACTAAAGACCTTCTTTACTTAAAAAACAAACAAAGAAACAAACAAACCAGGCAACAAACAAGGAACTGCATGCCAGTGGGAACAACTCTTAGAAAGTCTTTTGAAGCAATATGTTGTGAGAAAATACCAGGAAAATCTCAGTTTGATTAGGGACAGGGACATGGATTCAGGCATGGAAGGTCATACTTCAGTCATCAGAGGGACTTTCTTCACCATACTTTTTCCATGCATGAAAGTAAGTCGTTACATTTGTAGCTGTGTTTTATTAAAACTCTGTTATCAGACATTAATTTTGAAGACCATAGAAATGGATGGAAATCTTCAGAGAAAAAAAAAAGCAAACACCTCTCAAGTTTTTTCTTCACATCTACACGGCAACAAGCCCATTACTGTCTTGGAATGGGTAGAGTGCAAAGCAAACATAGGCGGCTGCCTATATTCAGTTAAAATCAAGAGAATATGAATTTAGAGAGTCTATGCCAATTACCCTGGGAAAGAAGACATGTTGAGGTAATCACTTAGAAACATCTCCCATTATAAGAAGAATCGGTACTTAATGGAGGGGAAATGTTGAACTAACTCTACCTGTAGTCTCCCTATATCTGGTCTCCCAATTTCTGAAGTCTTTTTCTGAAACATTTCTCACCACTAACATCAAATAGGTTACTGGAAAAGGCAGATGAAAAGGATTATTGGAAACACTTGGGTTTATTTCCACAAAGGGAGACTTGCGGAATGTGCATTGGAAGTATTTATTCTTGTTGTTCCTTGTGTTATGTCTTATGGGATCACCAAAGAGGCAAATCCCCATTTGGAGCATTAGGATGCCAATTTCATATTTTGCATAGATGACCAAATGAAAAAAAAAAAAAAAGGTCTATATTCATACCTCAAGTGGTGCTTAGAGGCAGCTTATTTTCAAAATGGACCATAATAAAAAATTCTTGAGCCTTAATTCTCATTAAAAGTACAACAGTCAAGTAAAGTAAGACATCCTCAAAATAAGTAGTAAGCCTTTCATGTATACAAAATTGGGTAGTATGGAGAACTCAGCAGTTGCCTTGTTTTCTGGAGGAAAAAGTTACTTAGATTTCATGCTCTATAGCTCTTACAGGGTGAATCACATCTGTGAGGGCTGCTTGAAGCTTCCCAGGGGTGACCTCTCCTCATAATCTGATACAAAATGTCATCCGCCTTTAATATTACTGCTCAGTTTGGCTGCAAATACTTTTCAGCTCTTGGGACTTCCCTAGCTGATTTGGGGTTGCAGGCATCCCTAATAGGTTTGCTTGCACACACCATTCTGCATAGATCTATTCCTTTCAGTGACAAACTCACGTTACACTATATCTATTCTCTATGACAGCTGTTTTAAAAAAACAAAACCATCTTAAGTTTATTTCGGTAGAGCAAAATTTAAAGTTCTAAAAAAAATGAAATGATAAAATGTGATTCTAATTCATACTCAGCATGTCTTCTTCCTACTCTGCATATTCTTACTTTACTCAGGATAGGATCCCACCTCCGTTTCCTCCACCTGTTTTTATTCTTAAGTTGCTTTATGCAGCTTTCCAGTGGAAATGCAGCAAGTAGCAGCCTCTCCTTTCCGTGAGGTTCCTCTGAGTTTACAAACCAGTTATGTCCTTATAAGCTCTCCTAGGTTAAATGGTCTTCCTGTTGCTCACACTACTTTTACAGCTGTTTTGATATTCTTCAACTACTAGGAAATACTAATTGTACAATAATTCTGTAATTGCATAACTTCTAGTGTGCTTTCAGCATTTGACAGAGATGAAACGTGACACTTTTTGATAACACAGATCACAGGGCATTTAAAATTTTCCATCTTTCCCACCTATACCATCTTCTAGAGCACAGCATTCGATAGGGAGCTGGAGTCCAGAATAGCGGGTTGCCCGGTGGAAGACTTAACTGAAATGCTTTATAAAGACGTTTACAATTATGGGCTAAATGTTGCTGTTTCTGATGAGAACAGTTCTTTCGAAGACAGATCCAAGATACACTTTCACATAAAGTGTTCAAAACCGTATACAATTACCTATCTGCCATTACATCTCTCTGTAGGAGGCTGATGGTTAGCATTCACTGAAATGTCTTTTTTTTTTTTTAAAAAAAAAGTAATTCACAATCCTGCTGAACACAAATGTATTTGTTCTGAAAAATGTTATAGTATTCACAGGGATTCTTAAACATTTTCATCTTAACAGCAAATATAGTGCATGGTCATTGTAGACCACCTTCCACCTTGAGATTGAATAACATCTCTATGGCAACTACAACAGCTGCTTATATAGAAAAATAATATTGCATGAACATAATATTCTTAGTTCTTTCCAATAGGACTTAACAGTTGGATATGAAGAGAAAATTGCTGATTTTTTTTCCAGTCCTGATGATAGATATTTTGAGATTTCTAAATGTATTCTGGAGACTGTTGTTTTAGATTACAGAAAGTTTGTCTTGATAAGGGCTAAAAGATAGACAAAAGATAATCAAATATGAAAATGCTGGATGTTGCAATCATACGTGGATGTTCCTTTTCAAGATAATCAATTTAGTGTCTGATTGACCCCAAATCCTGCCAGCCTGGGTCTTTTTTTTTTTTTTTTCTGAGCTGAGTTACTGAAGTGGTTGTGTACACTCGCAATTCCTCTACCATTGATCCAATGTTCCCAGTTTCAGTAGTGGATTCTTCCTACTGTGTCATCTATTCTGCCACTATAGATTCAGACAAACTCAGAATGTCTGGGAAAACAGAAACGTGTCCTGTTTTCAGCTGCTTTTTCGCTCCGTAGGAGACATCAGCAAATACTTCAAAAACACTTAGTGATGCTTTAGAGTTCAGAATTCTTCTGAGCAAGAAGTTTGTGGCAGGTAAAGCACCAGAAGAAGGGCTATATTCATGTTTTCACAGGATGATTAATTCAAACTCTGAAAATTTCCTGTCCTGAATTATAAAAGAACTTATTGAACACAAAACTGTAAACAAGGTATGATGCAATTCTTAATGGTATTAAGTAGCACTGCTCTTCTCCAAAACTTGAAATTAAAATACACAAAGAAGGTCTTCTCCAATGTTAAATGTTCCTGTTTTCCTTTCTGCAGAGGAACAACAAATTAAGTACTGCAGGATTTCCCCCATTTGCATTATGTTCTACGGGAGGGATATTTGAATTATAAAAGCTGATATTATAAAAATGTTTTGTACTTAAGTTTGTATTGATTTTGATATTTCTGTCATTTATAATATTATTATTTTTCTATTAAGCACACTTCCAAAAATTGGTGTTTTCTAGCATAATGATTATATTCAAGATACGTTTTTGTACAGTTTACAAAACAGAAGTTACTAATAGTGCTTATTGTTGTGCACCGCTGACAGGTGGGCCGACAAAGCCAAAGGCTCGGGAGTCTCACCAGCCGTTTGTTTAAATTTAGGACACAAAGAGAAACCCCTGACGACCAGAAACTGACGAGGAGCAAGAAAAGCAGGAGGCAGTGTTTCAGCTGGGTGTTTTTTTCTTTTTTTTTTTGAAAGCTGTTGCTTCTGGGACGTGGCTGTGGTGCTTCTGGCACGAGAAGTCCCAGAGGAATCGGGAAATACCGAGGTAACAGCGCTCGCCATCTCTGGGTTCGCCCAAGGAAAATATAAACGCGGTGCTTGAGGAGGCTACTCCCAACAGCGGCCGGTTTCGTGAGAGACGGCCGGGGCCCCGCTGCGCGGCGGGACCGGGGTGGCGGCCCTGCCGGCCCCTCGCCCCGGGCTGGCCCCTCAGCGGCGGGACGGGCGCTGCGGCAGCACCCCGGCGACGGAGCGGGCGACCCGAGGGCAGCGCTCACAACTTCGGCCAGTTCGGCCCTCAGCGGAGCCACCCTGACGCTGCGCCCGAACTCCCCGGCGGCGGCGGGGACCGAGCCGGGGCCGCCCGCGGTGAGCTCGGCCCGCGGCGCTGTCACCGCTCGCCCCTCACCGCCGGGGAAGGGACGCGGCCACAGGTGCCAACGGCCTCCCCGCCGAGGCGGGAGCGCGCAGGCTCCGCCTCCGCTGGCGACCCCCGGCCCGCGCGCCCCACCTGAGCCCGCTGAGGCGGGGCGGCGGCGGCGGCGGCGGCGACGGGGACGGGGAGGGCCGCCGGGGCCGGGCGGACGCATGCGCCGGGGCGGCGGCAGCGGGCGAGCCGCCGGGGTCCGGCGGAGTTGGGACGCGCACGCCTCGGTCCGGCCAGAGCGGGGCTGCCGCGCCCGCCCGCCGGCGCCGCGCCGCCTCCCTCCCTCTCGCCGGCAGCTGAGGTAAGGGGCGGGCGGTGTCCCGCGGCTCGGCAGGTGCCGGCGGGGACCTTGCTCAATGTCACGGCGCGGCGGAGGGCGAGGAGGAGTTGGGGCGAGCGCTCTGCTCGCCGGGGATGCCCGGCCCGGCGGCGGGGCGCGGGCAGAGCCGGAGCCCCCGATCGAGCCCGCCCGCTCCGCGCCGCCGGGCAAACTTTGCCGGCGCTGCGGGCGCGGAGCGGGGCGAGCCGCAGGTGGAGGAGCCGCAGGTGGAGGAGCCGCAGGTGGAGCCGCAGGTAGCAGGTTTCCCCGGGGGTTCCGCCTGCCCTGGCGGAGGGGGGTTAGCGGCGTCTCTCGCAGCTCTGCGTTTCTTTCCAGAAAAGATAAGGCGCGCCTCTAAATAGGTCAGGGTCTTCAGCAGTGCACGAGATTTGCGTAACGATTTTTCTTACCTCGGAAACGTACGGGGCTTCTTTCCTGGGCTTCCAGGCTGGACGGAGCTCTGTTTTCCTTGCATACTGACTGACTTTTTTAAAAAAATAGTTGCATGAGCATAGCTTGGCTTTCTTGTTTTATAAATCACGACGGCTTTGGGAAAGGTAAATTTCTTCAGTAAAGGAGGAATTAACCTACATGAAGGAGTCATCCTTGATGAGCTAATTACCCATGTTAAGTGTAAGTGCTTGGCTTCACAAGCTTCTTTATCACGAGCCCGTGGATGGTGGTGGCATGCTTAAAATACTAAACTTTAAGTCCTGGTGACGCCATGTTTCAAAGACTGTAACGGAGAGGTAGGTGCAAGGTTGTGTTTTCTGCAGGTACAGACAGGAAATATCCTTGTTTCGGAGGAATTGTCAGAATACTCATGCATGTGTGAATGCTCATGTTTGTTTTCTGCTGACTTTTGACTCCTAAACAAACTAGGGAACCCTTTTCATTGGTTTTTAATCTTCTGGGCACTAGGTCTTTATTGTTAAGCTCGAAGGGAAAAGTCTGTAAATGGGAAAGTTAGAAAAGTGTGGCACTGTGGCCACTCAAAAGCTTAAATAAATCTTCAAAGTGAACATCTAACTGCAGCTAACTACTACTTAAAGGAGGAGGGAGGTGATAGTTTTATTTCCCATTCTCCTTGCTGCTACTTCAGTGATATCTTTCACAAAGTATAAAAATGAGGTGCAAAACAATTCCTCTATTACTGTCAAGGACCTGTAAGTTTTCTTATCTGAATGACACGTAATATGAAACAGTAGCGTAAAAACTTTAAGTTGATGAGGACACGTCTGTGTGATTGCAATAGATGTAGATAAAGCACTGCTACTGGGGCTCCAGAATGAGAGGTGACGGTAGGACACTGGTGAGACGCCCAGGCTGGCGAATGCAGGGAGGACGTGCTCTTTGCAGCTTCTGCCTCTTACGGCAGCATCCTGCTCACCAGTGGATGCTGCCGCCCCCTGCCCTGTTCCTTCAGTTCTGAAAAGGAGAAAAAGGTGTCCCTTTGCACAGTCCAGAGCTGATGCTAAATGGGTTTAAATGGGTTATGCTGCTGCTTCTTTTCCAAATAAGTAATCTTACTGCTCCTTCCCACTCACCAGGTCAGTAGATTGCTTACAGGGCGGGATGAGGGATGTGGTTTTTCTTCTTTCTTCTTTTTTGTTGCTAAGATGTTCCTCCTTAGCCACAAACTTTTTTCTGGTGTTCAGTCTCCCCAGATGGGTTTTCTATACCTCACACCTTTTCCAGTGAGCAGGGATTGATGCGATTGTGTGAACCCTGAAGGCGGAAGAGAAACTGGGACTTGTGAAATTGGTCACGTTACTAACTTCTTTTTCTGTTGTTTGATTAAATAATCTGTAAGGTAGTAAGAAATTAGAAAGGAAACAATCCTCTTACACGATATCTTCACTAAATTACCAAGTTCCTATGTTTTTCCCTGATGGATAATATAACGGATGCTTGGTTAAGCTTAAAAGCGTTAACAAAAACTAGCTGGTATCAAGAGATTTTGCTGTCCTGGCCTCTTCCCGCACGAGCGGGAGCTGTCCATCGCCCCTGTGCTCTGCCTGCACTGTGCGCTCTCTCACCAGGCGTGAATGTACTCACACCAGCATGAATCTCTCTTAACCAACTGTTCTCAGATGCCTGCATCTTTTTTTTTTTTTTTTTTTTCTTCTTCTTTCTCTTTAGGACTTCTTCAGCTAAGTTTTAATTGAGAGGCTGTCTTCCTACTTGAATACAGTTGCTCAGGGATAAGGCGGTATAAAAGCAGGAAGAAGCCCTGTGGAAGATAATCTTTCCGGGGAGTGTAGGCTTGTTAGTTAATTAGTTCTTCAAGTCCTTGGATTTCAAACAACAATGAGGATTGCTGCATAAAACATAACAGATGCTTAACCGTCGTTGCAGTCTTTGCTCTTCAGGTTATCACAAGGGACTGTGGTTTGAGAATATTTGCTCTAAGAGTTTGAGGAATTTATGAAACGAGGCATTAGTGTTATTTTAAAAATGAACATATGGTACAGCTGTGGTAGTCTCAAATCCTGAAATATTTGTCAGGCTGTTTTGGGATGTAACTGAGTACGGAACTGGAGTGCAAGGTTCTCTCTAGTGTACTGAAATACACTGCAAAGCTTAGGTCATCTGTAATTAATGGGAAGAAAAGAGGACTTTGCAGTCTGAATAGCTTGCTTTCTGAAATTCTGCTATCACTTCGTTATATGCTTTAAAACCATTGAAATTCCTTGAATGTCAACTTGTAGCAGATAAATATTTCAGTCCTGTAACTTTTGCATTTCATTCAGAAAACCATAGTACTTAATACACGTCACCCATCAAGATACAAGCGTGAATATCTTATCAGATGTGATCCTGTATTACCTCTGATGTTGGGAAGGTAGAGGCAGGTGTTAAATGCCATAATATCCCAGGTAACAGAAGGGAAATTTATCCAAATCCATAGACTGCACTTGCATCTTTTATCTTCAAGCTGATGAATGCACAGAGTGTTGAAGGAATTACAGGAACTTCACTCTCCTGTGTGACCGTAATATCCCTCTAGCTGCATAGGTTGGTAGATTTTCACCAGACGCCCTGCTTGGCTAACTTCACAGGTGCAGTTCAAATGTTGGTTGAAGGGCTATTTTCTGTTGGTTTTTTTCCCACGAGTGCAAAATGTATAGGTTCTTTTCAAAGGTATAATTTCTCTTTTTACTGCAGCTTCACAGAGCATGCATAATCATACTGTAGGAAGTTTATGGTTTTTATTATTTAACAAATGGCAATGTTTTTAAAACATCTAAAACATTTTGAAAATTTGTCCCCTAAGGATTTTTAAAAATGTTTTTCATAAAATTAATCTGTTTTCTGATTTTACGTAATCCACAGAGCAAACTGGGGAATTATGACAAAAATCATATGTGCACAATGCAGTCATTTGATGTCATTCGATGTTGTTGGAGAAAGTGCTGCAAAACAGTAGCTAGTATTCTAATACAGTTACATTCAATGGAAGCATATAGTATTAAGTAAGCATTGCTTAATTTATGGCATCAATAGTATGTTGGTAAAAAGAACAAAATACTTGGTAATTAGTTTTGGCGTAATGTGGCTTTTAATGACAGGAGATCAGGGTCTTACTCTGTTTGCCAAAAAGCAAGCTTTTTCTTCTTATGCCCTGCAATACATCACATTTCATGAAGTTGAGCGAATATTTCCGAGCGTGATGAATCATGCCCATTAACTTTCACAGTTTTATTGTGTTTCCTTTCTAGGTAAGTGTTCTCATCAGATTGTCTGCAATAATTCTTTTGAATCTCTCAAATGTAAAGTGTAGAATCTTAACACGTATGATGTACATTCTGCATGCAACTGTGATTTTTCTTATGTATGAGCTAAAGCTGACATTGCTTTCTATAAACATATTAATTGACATGTTAAAAATTCATTAGAGAACCTGAGCTGCCAAGGCTTGTAAAAATAGAAGCCTTGTAAACCGATCTAACTGTATCAGTGCAGTTCCAGTCCTTCTCTTATCAATATTGGTACCTTACCAATTTGCTGCTGTCAAACTGCCAGATGGATCTTGTAATGACAGGTGATGCTAATACACATCTAGGCATGCTAGAACTGTGCTGTTTACATTACTGATGATTATTTGGATATAAGCAAGTTTGGCTGTTACAAAAATATTGCTGATACTTCATTCCTCAGTGAAATTATCCAATAACAGGTTTTTTTATTGACAACTTTTTTGGTGTTAAATATTTAGAATAAGGAATTTAAGGGAGGGCGTTAGCTAAACATGAGTACAAGTAGAAGATTTAGACACTTAAAGTCCTTTTCACCTCATGTTATATACCTAAATTCTTTTCAATTACATAGCGTTCTCTGTTTAAGTGTTTCATAGGTCTTAAAATGTTGAGTCTGCCTTGAACACAGAGACCGCATAAATAGGTTTCAGTTTACAGATAGGTGAAATGCACTTTCTTCTGTGGCAGAATAATTATGCATCTTGGTTCACAATTTTCTAAACCTTTTCCTGGTGATTTTGCTGTGTGACAGGATGATGGGTTGTGGTATTGGTAAAATGCCGTGATTCTGAATATATATATAAAATATACTGAACGGCGTTTCATTACTCTTGACTTGTTATTGGCGAACTGTTTGGTGCAGACATGCCAGTGCTGAAAGTATGGAGGACTTGGGGCACACCTGCAACTAAGTCATTCATTCTGCATGTGAACTAGTGTAATCTTGTCTCCTACAGCTCACTGAATCATACTGAGAGATGTCTCACAAAGTCTCCCCTTGCAAACAAACCACAGAGCTCAAAGCTAGTCCGCTCTGTGATAATATGATGATGTTCACCCCATTACTTTTATCTGTGTGGCAGGGAAGGCAATCCTTATAAGACTAAGGTAAGTCTTGTGTATAAAGGAAGACTGTGTAACTGCTTACTACAGGTACTGAAGAACAATTCTCTACCTGACGGAAATGATATAGAGTTAAGGTCAGGAGAGCAAAGTAAAATTAACTGAGGTGAAGCTTGAATCATATTGTGACATTAAAACATACCTTTTTTTTTTTTTTTTTTTTTTTTTTTTTTTTTTTTTTTTTAATGTGCCATAGTATTTTTATGGTTTGTGAGGCTTTTGGTGCAGCATGGCAGCCAAAATGCTGCCATTCTACAACCAGTGTCTTCTCATGCTGCGTGGTTTATAGATGACTGACTTAATGGTGGCTGGTGTAGCGCTGATTCCCAGCAGAGGATGCCACCTACTGAATCTTTAACGCTACTCAGCACTACTAAACTTGTAAGATCTAATGAGTTTATAGCACAAGTGGCTATGGCTGTAGGCCACGTTGTTCTCTCTGTATATACTTGTGCAGGTACCAGGAAGTTAAACATATGGTAGGAGATTTTGTTTAACAGCTCATGCTGTTGAGTTTTGATTTCTCAGTACACTTCTCAGTACATCCCATTTAAATACAGTAGGCTATCAGGTCTCCTTAGTCCTATTACAATTTGATACAATTTCAAAGATTAATTAGTTTAAGGATGAGTGATGTGACAGGCAGCATTAGTACAGTATGCTTCAAAATGGGAGGAGAGGAAAAAAAAAAGTATAATGCGATTTTTATGTAACTTGGTTTACGCTTTACAGTGTTTATTTGGCTTTATCATAATTTTGAGCTTTAAAAATGAGCTTGTTTTCCTAAGCCAGGGGAAAAAAAAAATTTGAGCATACTCATAATCAAGACATATCCCAGAGAAGATGAGTTTGGGTAAGATATTAAGTAAACACTCTCAAAGTTCTTACTCTGCCCTGTGCAGCAAGCCTTCCAAAGAAGCTCTAGGAACCTCCTAATGGGATTTTATAATGGAAATGCTAATACAAGCTAGCAGAGGAGTACCTAGTCTCTATCTTTGCATGACTGCATATGACAAAAAAAATATTGCATGATCTTTCTTCCTTTGGCCACCTGCTAATAATTGGATGGTGAACCTTTGACTTGGAATTGCAAATCCATGTAAGTGCCTAGATGCACTTCATCTTTCTTTTAAAATGAGATTATTTAATATATGTTACTAATTAAGAAAACCCCTTATAAATCAGTGTCAAAGCTTTATGGAAAAAGATTCTGTCTTTGCCTGTTTCTGCAGTCTGTTATCTGCAATGCAGGTACAGTCTGTGCCAGAAAGCTGCGTATTTGGTAGATTGTGGGGCCTGTGCATGGTCAATACCATGTTTGATGCTTAACTTGGTCCCTTGTTAATCAGAGAAACAAGAATACCCATGTTATAGACATCAAACAGCATTAAGACAGCTTAAAAGTTACAAAGTTAACTATTTGAAAATTAGGAAATGCCAGAAAGTGTTGTCTATACAACCTTAACTGAACCTGTTGGCGTGTATAATCATGAGTCTTTTTTTTTTTCTTTTTTTCTTTTTTTTTTTTTTTTTCCTGTGGGACTCTCACCAACCTTTGTGCACAGGATAGGTAATGCTTGCTTACTGACAAATGACTCTTCCTGGATCTCCTGGTGCATGGCTTGTCACTTGAACATTATTCTGAAAATGTGGGCTTTTCACTGGTGCTCAGCCTATAGTAGCTGTGTGCTTCCCAAACAGTAAAAAAAAAAATAAAATAAAAAAAAAAAATTAAGCTTTGCAATACATAAATGAATGGCCTTCTGACATAGAGGGAAGCTTCAGCACAGAGAGAGGTCTTCAGCAATGACGATGCTCAGTTTGAGAGTCTTGGGGACTGGTACGTCAACACTTGGGATGATGTAGTGCATGTTCACAGCAGAGCTGCTGTTGCCTTGCATTGCAGCGTGAGCATTCAGCGCTTTTATAAACTAAAGCTCGTAGTTATCAAGTTAGGCTCCCAGAAAAGGCATGCACAATTAGTGATTGTGGAAGGATTGATGTAAGCAACTTGCCTACCATTACTAGCAGCTCTGTGGTAGAGCCTAGGCTACAGATAGATTCTGCACTGCAGCATTCAAGTGCCTTAACCTTGAGAAAATCCTTTTCTATTGCAGTCTCCTGCTTTTCTTCCAACTTCTACAGCAAATGAGGTAGTTTTTTTCAGGAAGTAGCTGTTCTTATGACTTATGTTGATTGTCTTGATTCATCTCCAGTCTGTGAGGAGAGGGAAAACATGATCTTGTAATTTAAAGAGCCTATTAGCTTTTTTTTTTAAAAAAAAAAAAAAAACAAAACAAAACCAACCCTATGCAATCCATAAATTCTGTCCTAGGGAATCATGGTAAATCTTGAATTGTTCCTCAGTGCTTTTCAAATGTTTAGATCCAGAGCCTCGCTTCTGGAGCTTATGGAATGATTGAAGAAATGGACTTTGTACTACTATGTGGAGCAGCATTAGAGGCTTGATGCGTGCTGTCCAAGTTTCACTGGTATTTGCTCAGATATTTTCAAATCCCAGTCTGGAGAACTTCAGCACATTCTTTTAGACAGGTGGCATCAGAAGCAGCAGAATCTTATTACAGACAGTTTTGGGCAGCCACAATGGAGTTATGACACTCCTAGTCCCGTAAGTAATATGAAAAATATGAAGTACTCTAACATATGGGTAGGGATGTTTGGTGCTATTGCCTTATTCTATGTAGTATTAAACTGCACAAAATTAATATATGTTGTCTGCAAATGTATAAAATAAATTTTGAAGATGGAAATAACTCTTCTCTTAGAAGTATCTGAGACTGCTGTAGCTTTACTGATCTAGGTTTGAATGAGACTAAATCCACTGTACTTGGGACCCCTTCTCTACTGCAGGTAGGTGATAGATGTTCTGCAGCAAGTGATATTCCTGAAAGGCTAGACTAGAGCTGCCTACACTGGCGTTTTCTTTCTCTTTCAAACAGGTTTGAGAAAACATTTCAAGTCAAATTCTGCTGTCTTTCCTTGGCATGTGGGTTAGTCTCACCAACTCAAGAATGCTACAAAAATACCATAAGAAACTAGACAATGGAGCTTTACAAACTTCAGCAAGCATTGAAGAAAGTTGCACTGATGATCAGTAATAACAAATGTTGAAAGAACTAATGTCAAAATTTGATTATATTGTCAACTTCATAATTTGGTTATATTGTCAACTATGTTGCAATGCCCTATGTTAACTCTGTAAATTTGATGAGTCTCAATTGTCCTGTTCATAATTACAATTTATTATGTAACTCAACTAGGATGGGGAGGAGAAAGTGAGAGGCAGACAAAAGAGGAATGCTGTAATGTTTGTTTTGAATTATTTCAGTGAATTTGCATTAGCCAATATTTCTGCGTATAACTTGGTGGCGGTTTGTTGTTGCAGTTTAAAAGAGCTGGAAAAACCTCTGCCCTTGAAGGAACTCCATGGATCTCTTACGTGTTATTTGTAGCTCTCAGAAGCTCCTCACCTTGCTTCCTTAACTGTAAATTAGAATATCGATCAAGTTTCTGTATAGCAGTTTTGTAAGAAAGGATTTGAATTTTCTTCTCCATCTGTAAAGTGGGCATCTAGATCTTGAGCAAGGGTAGGAAAACTTCCTTCTTGTTCAGAGGAAAAGATTTATACTAATCTGATATGGTGAATGCTTAAAAAAAAAAAAGCACATGCTGATGTTAAACTCCAGATGACATGAGACAGAAAGGCTGCAAGGAGCCTGTGGCTGACAGGAGCGTGTGGGGTTTGTAATCTCTACGTGCAGAACCGTGGCTGCTTCCTGCCTCGTGTGCTGTATGCAGTTGATCAGAGGGTTATTTTGCCATGTGGTTGTGATAACTATGGGAACTGTCATGGGGAGTTAGGAGTCAACAGCATGTTTCATGCTGAGTGTGGGGGTCTTGGCAGATTTGCTTTTGTACACTACTACCATATAAATGTGTTTGTAGTATCGACATGATGTTTTGTATGGAGTTGCTCTTGTTTTTACAGAGCTGGAGATCACATTTTGTGTGACACTGCATGAAAGTTTCGAATGTTTCTGATTATGTATTTTTGACTATATATATACATTTTTTGAATCCATTCCTGTCATTTATTGTTATGTTGCTGCTGTCATGCTGCTTCTTCCATCTTATGAGAACCCTCAAATTCCTTTCATGTCAATGACTTGTTGCAAAAACCAGATATATTTTAAAATTACTTATAAGGTTGAAGTAGCTAGCATTGGGCCACGGAAGTATTTTATGTTGTTTAAAAGGATCATTTCAGCTTGCATTTCTGAATGGGCTAGTTCTCAAAAATGGGCATTAGTGGTTTTTTAAGCATTGTCAGAGTCTCTCTAGAATGCTTGTTACTAGGATTTGTATTTTATGTTTTTTCAAAAAGCCATAGGCAGAACTTAATTCACTTATCAGAGTACTGCCAAATGCTGCTTAGAGTTAGTAGGATAGCATGAAGATGAAAAACTTCCTCAAGATTGCTTGGGATCTTTCAGGTTTGAAGGTCATGGGAGAGTGAGCTGTGGCTTCGTGGGCTGACTGCAGGCAGCCCTGCCTGGCCCCTGCTGCTTGTTGCTACTGCTCCTAGTCATTCTCCACACCTGCCTCTTTGTTGTCCCCTCAGGCAGCTTAATGCCTTGGTCTTTGGCCTTTCCTTCAGTAGTTGTACTTCTTGGCTTTTCTAATTTCTTAACCCCTGCGTTGGCTTGGTGAGCTTAGTATTTGACCTAGTTGTGTATCTGATTCATGTCCCCCTTCCTGATTGCAGCCTAGCTTTACAAATTGCAAGAGTGGCCAGCAACTTGCTGGGATACTTGGGATACCCAAGTAAAATGTGAATGTTCAGATGGATGCTGCCCCATTTTTAATAGAAATATTTTCAAGCCTCTTTTCCAGTCAGTCAAGCCTGAAATAAAAGTATTTTTTGAAAAATTTCACATACTTTTTTTTTTCATCTTCAGCAGAATAGAAGAAGCATGTTCTTTATTTTTAAAGCTTAGTTGTCAAACCTGTGTATACATTTAGAGTGGAAAAACGTTTGTTCTTCCTTGTTTTAAGGTATTTGGTGGGAAACTAAAGTTACGAAAATGGAGTCTAAGACTGCCATGTAAACACTTGACTAGTCCTTGCAGTTACACATTATTGAGACTGATGAATATGTATATTTTAAAATGTATATAGTTAGTAATTACTCTGAGATTCATTTTCTTGCATATGATGAATTGCTTTAGTAGCTACAATTATTAGGTCACTAAAAAGAAGGTGAAGAAGGAATAAAAGTAAAACATATATCCATATCTTTATAAAAATCCTTTAGAGAAAAAGCTCTTGGAGTTAGAGGATCATCCTCATGCTGTATTTTTATATGGCCTTGGTATAACGGGTTTCTCACCCACTAATGGATGCTCTAGGTGTCACAGCAATATTATGCATACTTGAAAGCCCTCTTGAGTTGTGAGATAGATATATATATATATATATATATATATTTTTCAGTTAATATGTCTGCATCAGATTTACCCCTAACCCTTCAAAGAAGATCTTCTACCACATAATTGCATTGACTGAGAAATCTGGTATCAGGAAATAGATTGTTTTTTCTCAAGTGAGCCATACCTTTTTGGCAAAGGGATCCTGTAAATAGCCTGAAGTGCTCACACTTAAATTTAACTGCATTTGATTAATGCGTTGCCTTAGTGCATGTAGCGATTTCTTGGGCTGTGACTTTCTATGTTCAGAAGCACAGGAGTTTGCTCTAATTGGAAAAAAAATTACTAAGTTCAAAGACCATATACAAGATTGCACCGCAGCACATGTGTGCAAGGCAGAGTTAAATCTGCTATTAAAAAAGAAAAAAAGGCTGACTCGTGGTTTCATGGGGCTTCCATGCTAGGAAGTTAAATATCGATGTCTTTCAGATAGCAATGCCCACCTCTTAGAAGAAAATACCTATCTTCTTGAAATGTCTTTTAATATTTGACAATATTTTATACAAAACATGGCCAATTTTAGAGCTCTCTGATATGTAACAATGCAAAATTATATGCTTAGCTGACCCTTTAATTAGCTCTCATTCTGTCTCACATGATTTATAGCTCTATGACTCCTATGTAAAAATGATATATGACTTAATGAAGTGGAAAGCTAGAATATGGGTTCACGCCTCTAGTTGTTTAATGGTTTCCCCTAGCTAGGTGACTGGTGTGCTGGAGGAGAAGAAAGCAACTACGAGCATCTTCTCATTTATTACGGCAAGGATGTAAAAGTCCATGTTGCTGTGACTTATGGTTGTTTGCTTCCTTGTCACATAAACAATTCATTGGAGCGAGGAGAGAATGTGGCTCTTCCATAAAGCATAAAAATAGCGGGTAAGAATAGAAATGCAGATGTAATCTTTCTTGCTCAAACTTAGTTTAATGCAGCTGTTTCACATATTCAGAATCTAGCTCTAACTTTTTCTTGATACTAGAGAAATAGTATTCCAGCGTGATTTAATTCCAATAATGGGGTGGAAAACCTTTGGCAGGCCAACTGTTTTTATTAGCTACGGGGTTTTGGGGAGGGTTTTTTCAAATGGCTACTTTGACTACTTAAGTAACTTTTTTGAAGAAAGAGGTAAATGTTTGATGTGTTACTCTTACACCTGAAGTTCCTCTAGTTATGTTTCTGTTAGTTTCAGAATATTTGTCTTTACAACATCTTTGATATGGTGGTTCTGATACTCTTAACTACAATACTGTAAACTCAAATTAGTTAATTCTGGATTCTTAATCATTTAAGTGGTCTAAGTGTGTCTTCTGGAGTGGGGAGGGGAAAAAAATCAGGGATATCACAGAAAGGAACTGACTTTGGCTTTGTTTTGATCACCAGAAATCATTTGGGGCAGCCGCTTTCAGTAATCGCTGAAATACAGGAGTGGAATGAGAGGTCATTTTTATTTTGCTGTACAGCTGCATAGCTTAAGTTAAAGAATTATCACCTTCTGCCAAGAGTGCAGTAATATTACAGGTACACCTGTTTCTAGCATCTGTGTGGGGGACAAACACACACATACTTAATTCTGAATCTGTTGTGATCTATAGGCATTACCTATATATTCCAGGAAGTGTCCATTCCTTATTTAGTCTGTAGTCCTATCTCTATGGAGCCATGAAGGCTCGAACCTTTGCTGGCTCGCATCTGAGAGTTGTGGTCTGTCCTGAAAGATCTGTAGGTCCATCCTTTTTCTTTTTTTCTTTTTTTTTTTTTTTCCCCTCCTCTTGTGAAGTTTGGGCTTACTGCTATTAATCTTCAAAGAACTGTGTGGTACCTTTGCAGTTTATGTGATACTATACATGAACTACTGAGATTGTAAGTGAAGATGGTTACCTGCTCCCATGATGGGCAGTATAGTTTCTGACATATGTTTTGGGGTTCACAGAGGGTAATGTTTTGCTATTGCCAGGTGTTTATTCATTAATTAAGTATTTAAGGATTTGTAGAATTTGCGAGTTCTTCCTTCAAATTTCTGATCACTTTCTCATATTCATAAATATTTGTTCAGTGTTTGTGGACTTTACAATCTCTTTTGGAACCAGCAGTCTTTGGGACAGCTGGTCCAGGAATTTTTAGGTATCTGGGAAAAAAATAACAACACTCCCCCTCTTCCAAGTGTCCTCCAAGCACTGGCAGTGGGTCTAATTGTGCAAGTGGGCTGTGTGGGTCATTGTTGTATTTGTATCTTTGGCTTCTGGGTACTGGGCTCTTGTCATTCTTTTAAACATCAGTAGAAGAGAAACTGTGACCTTCCATTTTACAATTGCAGTTTGTGCTTACTTCATGATTGCAGTTCAGATAACAGAAATACAGTATTCAAGGAACTATGCAACTTGCTGAGGTTGTGGCAGAGCTTGAGAAATTAGTGAAAAGCAAAGATTACTGCTCTTGGAAAGGTAGATCAATCCTCTTAAACTCTGTATTTGGTGGTGTGTTAGCTTGTAATTCGAGAAGTGAATTATAGAAGCTTTCCCAGCACTTCTGAGATTGTTGCAACTTCTGGGAAATCTCAAACAAGCTGTAATTTCTGCTGGACCTTTCAAGGAGGCTGTTTTGTAATATGTAACAGGGATCTTGCTCAAAGTACAAGGGACATCAAAAGAGCCATTTCCAGAGTACAGTAAGGAGTATACGTGCCATTCACTGAATAATCCTGGAAGTACTCGCTGCCAGAACGGCAAATTTCATAGTGGAATCCCTCTCGTGCCCTATGTGCTGCTGTATAAGACGATCTGCCTCACTCCTTTCAAATCTGGATGGAGGCTTTTTAAAGGTTTGTGTGTCAGGCTTGAGTCTCAGTTGTAAAACAGAATTTTGACAATGGTAGTGGTTCCTGATTTCTCTCTCTCTCTCTCTCTCTCTCTCTCTCTCTCTCTGTGTGTGTGTGTGCGTGCGCGCGCACATGAACAAGGATACCATAAGAAAATGGATTTTCTCTTTGTAGTTCAGGTAATAACTAGGAAAGAGTTCTAGTTAATATGAAATATAAGCAACTGTGCTGAGGTATTGGAAGTAAACTTGTTTAGATTTGTGTAAGGTAATAGCGACAGATGCTATTAAGATCATCCAGCATCTTAATTTTTCTTTGGGAATGTTTCATCCAATTCTGAGTAGGCTCATCCTGGCTTAACTTGGGATATGATCAGTTATATTTTACAAGGTGATACGTTTTGTAGGGAGTTGGAATTTTAGTTACACGTTTTTCTAGGTAAGAAACATATGTTGGTGAATATATGAATATAATAGGGTAACACTGATAATATCTTTATGTATGAAGGTGTTTGCATACTTGCTGTCACCAGCAAGTCACTGTTATTACTGAACTATTCAATTGTTCTTGTTCCTGACTCTGGCATTTTTCGAGGTACAGATACATTGATGCACCTGGCTCCAATCATGCAAATATATCTGCATCTGTGGGTCCTTCCTTTTCTAGGGAGATTGTTGCATGCTGACTGATCCACCTGTGCAGAAGCATTTGTGAGATGAGAGCCTAAGAGTATTACTGTTAAATGTAATTAGATGTTAGAATCGCACTGTAGTGCAATTTCTTCCAAGTGTCACCCAAGATTAACTGAAGAACAGGAATGATTGAGGACACTTTAACTGCTGAATCGTTGGAAAACCATTCTGAGGAGGCAGTTGATAACTGGGGACTGTGGGCCATTACCATGTGTAACTCCTTGCTGAACAAGGAGTTTTAAAATGTTCCTCCTTGCTTAGTCTACTTTTAAAGAATAAATATTGTTTCTTGTGAAATAATTTGATCAAAAAGTAGTATCTAAGTATTAGTATATTATTTCCTGCTGATTTTGTATATCTGAGTGATAATGTTTGCTGATGAATCTTTCTTCTTTGTCTGTATAAGAAATTTGGAATGAGTATCTAAAAGGCAGGGTCAGTATGATCAAATCAAATATTTCCCAACTTGAATGAAATATTCTATTAAAACAGCAAACAGTGGATGCTGTACTGGCACTGTTTAGGCTTGCTATGTTTTAGGAACCTTGGGATTAGTGTTCATCTGTCCCATAAAGGACACAAATCATTTAGATTAGAAGTAATCTGATTGTATTGAAGTACAAATTATAGCACAAAGGCCATTCAAGTGGGTTAAGTGACCAGGGTTGGTAAACACCATATGACTGCTGATTGGTCGATGAAAGAGTATTAACTGAAAGATAATGATGGATTTTAATCCAAATCTCTAAAGCACAACAGCTGTAGTTCCCAAATGAGTTCACTCTCCGGCAGAGTTTTAGGACACCCATTTATTTGTTCCCAACTATTTCTCTTGCACAAGAATTAATTTGAAATATAATTCATTATTGCTATATAGAATATAGCTATTCCATACAGCTTTCTTTGATTAGATTTCTATTCTACTTTCAGTAAATGAGTTCACTATGATTTTTATGCACATTGGAGAAATTGCAGTGTGTTTATTTCGGTGTTCTGCAGTATGCTAGGGTAAATTGTTAGTGTGATTTGGTTTAGGAAAATCAGCTGATGTTCTTCCTTGTTCGTGTCTTTTATCAAGAGAGTATGAAGTCTAATTAAGTATTTAAAAAAAAAAAAAAAAAGGGCAAAATGAATAACTGGTATTCCATATGAACTTGTTTCCAGAATGCCTTGTTTCTATTAATGCCTAAGAATGGTGAGTGAATGCTTATCACTGATAATAAATTAAATGAATTTGTGTAGCGTGCTTTATTTCAGAGCATCTATATGTATTTTAAAAATGGGAATTGCATCACATAACAATGAATTTATGATATCCTGAGTGTGAGAAGTGGCAGCTGTTTAGGAGTACAATATAACACTATTTAGAATGTGAAATGGAAAATTTAGGCAGGCTGTATTTACTAATGACCTCAGTGTTGGGGCCATACTACTTTTTTTTTGATTGTTGTTGCTGCAGTAAGAACTTTGCGAAGTTTCAGGTTCTCTCTTAAATTTTCCCCCCAAAATTTGTGCTTACCCTGAAATATGCATGTTCATTAAAGAAATCAGCTGAATGACTGCAAAAGGAAAGTAATTTAGCTTTGTGGTTCCCTGGACCCTCTGTCTATTTGGTTTGGCAAGGTCAACAGGAGAACAGATGAAGTGGTCCTAAATTGTTGTTAACAGTCCAAGCAGTCAGACCCAGGAAAAAGAGTTAAGTATACTGCAGGTGCTGTCTTGAGAGTTAAAACTATTTGAGTATTGGCTTGTGCACTTGGGTAACAGGATGTCTGTTTCACTACTGCTTCATGGAAAGGGTAAAGCAAGAGAATCTGACAAGGTGCCCATATATGTTTTATATACGTGTGTGTGTGTGTATGCTTGGCCCAGCAGTAGCAATGGAATATAATGGTGTCACATGTCATACTTGCTCAAGGAGCTGTGCAAGAACTTTGGTCTGCCCAAAGTTAGGATAGGAGATACAACAGAGTAACCCGTTAAATTTTGTTTCTTATGTTGACAGACTAAACGTGTCTTATAGCTTTTGACGTTTTGAATGTGGTTAATCCATAGGTGACTAGCTGTGTGAATTTCTCAGTCACTGGAGTTTATGAAGCTGGGCAAACCCAAAGGTGGACATGAGATTGCTCCCCTTCTTTGTACGCTCCAGTTACCTTTGGGAATTTTTGCAGTGTGAGGAATGTAAAGCTGGGCCACAAGTATGCAATGAGAAACTCGATAAAATGAAAATGGTGACTGTCCCATGCCTTTTTCCTGAGAATTTATTGTGATCCAATGTGAACCTTGAATATCTTTAGAGGTCAAGAGCTCCAGGTTGATCAATACCAGGATATTGTTGTACTGTGGCTGAAGGTTCTGCTATAGCATCTGTAGTTGCACTGAGTTACAGAGTTAGCTCTTAAGATGCTTCTTTCTCCCTATTGCCTGGTTTTTGCTTTGTTTTGTTTTTTTTGCTTAATTTCTAGAAGAGATTTTTCATATATCAAAGGGGGAGAGCGGGGATTAGGATACAGCCCCATTTCCTGAAAAATATTTGTTGGATCTTCTCTAGCACAGCTACAGCTGCCACCTGAGCCATGCCCCAGATCAAAACATGAGCAGGATTGAGGAGACTTTCACAGTATCAGCCTAGTTCACAAAGGGTCTCTGAACTGAAGACCTTGTTGGTTAAAAGTGTTTGGAAACCAAAGCTGCTACCTCACTTAACTTCTCAGTGTCAATTTTGATTCCTGCTCTAAATTCGGGGAAAAGTCTTTAGATGTTAAACACAAACAAAAAACCCTTTGAAAGTTGCTTCTGTAAAATTTAGAGTTCTTAAGTTTTCAGTTTTTCCATTTGTGACTCTTGTTTAACAGTGCTGAAACGGGTGCTCGTGATGCTATTTAATGACTATGCAATTTCTGAAAATAAGATTTTGACTAAGTTGATTATTTTCTAGAGAAAACTTTGGCTACAAAACAGGATTTTCCAAGCGGAAGTAGAAAATGTAATTGGAAAACTTGCAGCTGTGTATATTTGGAAATTTCATCTGGAAGCTAAGTCCTTAATATCCATTCCTTTGCAAAGCACATTTTGTGGGATCTCTGAACTCTAGTTGCTTTCACATGTGGTTTCCTCTGGCAGATGACAGTCTGTTTCTGCTGAGAGTTGAACTGGGTTTTCTTTGTTCATGTCTTAGCTAAGGACTGATAAATATTTAAAAACAATAAAGTGGCATTTAATTGACCATTTGGGTTACTGATTGAATTGGCCATTTAGCATAAGCTGAATGGATTACAATAGCTGAGAACTCTCACTGATACTTGCCAATTATTTAATTGCTATACCTAATGAAACATGATTAAACAAATACAAAAATTGATTTGTATATTGCTTGTAAGTATTTTATCAAAGGAACTAGTGATGCCTAACCTTCCTGCTTTTTAGGGATAAGGAAGCGTTAATGTTGCAATTGCAAAACTGATGAGTCTCCATCTGGAGTTCAAGGAACTGGTTTGATTACTGCTTGTGATGAGTTCAGACTTAGACGGGTGCAGAGAAGCGTTCTGGTGGGGGAAAAGGAGATCCTGTTTTTTTATGGGGCTTCCTTAGTCTTGGAAAATAAAGGCTAAGGGAAGGGGGAGGTTGTGGGAACATGGGGGAAGAGGAAACACCTGCCTTCTGATGCATTTATGGACTGCACACACCAGGGAAAGAGAAACTTTAAACGAACAGCCAGCGTTGGCCCAGAACAAGTGGGTGGAAATCACCCTGGGAAACCTTGTATGGCCAAATACAGGTCTGATTGTTGGAGCTTTGTCCTGGCTGAGGTACACATGGACTGAACTTGAAGGTCTCTTTTTTTTTTTTCCTTTTTTTTTTTTTTTTTTTTTTTTTAAAATCTTGTGTTTCTTACAGTGATAAAGCATAGCAGCAGTACAGGGCTTTATCAAGTGCATGGCTGAGAGAACATCAACGTTCCTACCTAGCTGCCAGAAATAATGTCAGGTCTGAACATTCAAAAATCTTGTCAGGTCCTACAAGAAACCTGAAATTGGTTTCTCTTTAATTCCCTTGTAGTTTTTGAGCCCTTTGGGTGCATATTTTCAGTCATCTCTGGAGGGATTAGAGGGATATTTAAAAAGCTACAGTTCCTAGGGATTTTTATGACTGCATGAGCCAGGCTTAAGAAAAATGCCTAATACTGCAAGATAGAATTCTGAGAGCTAGCAGCCCTGAACTGATGAGTGGAGTGTCATAAACAAGAGAGACATCAGATTGATAAATTATTTTTTCTTAAGTGAACCTTTCCAAATATTTGATGTTTCAAAATGTCATGTTTGTGATGTCAGCACAGGAGGCATATTCAATCCACTGGATCTTTTAAGGCAGTAAGTGTGTTTAAAACTGTCTTTTAGCAGAAATTGTGTTCAGTTATCAGCTATTCAGCAAAGTGTAACTTGAGCACAGGTCAACTAGGTAAGCTAGTGTGAGAGAGCACGGTCTTCATTAATCAGGGGATCTATTAGAGGAATTGTTTATCGCAGGATGTTTCACATTATGATGTCAACTGGGACACTGCAAAAAGAATAGTTTTTTATTTCTTAATTAATAAAATGTTTAGGAAGTTGAAAAACCACCGAATGTCTCCAAGGAATGTGACAGCTCGGACAAGGGAGGGAGATCTATTGAAATAAGGTCTAAAAGTCAGCTTTACTGCAATCTTAAAGTTGCAAAAGGCTTTGAAAAGTGAATGACCAGAGAGAAACGTCTCATGAGAGTAAAATGGGCTTCTGAAGGATAACTTCAGCTGCAAATGCTAAAGTGAAAGCTTCTTGTTGTGCACCTCAGCATTTTCAAGTGTAAAAAAATATATATTCTGCTCACACTTCCATCTTACTGGGGGTTATATTTATTCAGACGAGATTAACGGCCAGTGTTCAGTGTGACTGCCTTCATCAGAAGTTTATCCCTTTCAAAATGACGTCTTTACTTTTTATGGGAGCAGTATGCATGAATTTCTGTGAAGACTTCAGATTCATAGTTGTAAAATGAAAGGTGGAAAAATGTTTGTATCCCTAAGGAGATGCCAGAATTGTATTCCCGGCAGGATGGCAGTATAAGACTAACTGTGACTTGTGTAACTTTATTTGTCAGGTCTTTGTGTTAAATAACTTTATTGTGATATTGAGTTTTAATTACATTTATGATGACATGGACATTTAATAAAGCCGTGTGTCCTACAGATAGCTGCAGTAGGATGCATAGATTGGTATTTGCGGTCTCTGCAGTAGAGGAAGCAGTCTGGGATGATTTAAAGCAACTGACGGTTGTACTAACTCTTATTTAAGGGACAGTAAGGAAACTTTTTGTTAGGGAGCATGAAGAAACTCTGCCTTGTGCCCCTCATTGCCTCTGGTTGCTTGGGGGGGGCGGGGAGAGGAATGACAAACCCTTCTCTCTGCAGTGCTTTTGCAGATTTTCTTTCTTTAGATGGCCTCTACTTAAGAGCTAAGCTGTCATTTGGAGGTGACTGTTGTATTCTGTTCTTCTGCCCTGCCTCTGCCCCACATGGTGTGAATGCTGGAGGAGGTAAAGCACTTGTGCTGGCTGGAGGCGTCTTCTTTCAGCATCCGCTGCCGGGCTTCCAGGAGGATCTCTGCTGACGCAGCCGTGTGGCGTGGGCTGTAGCACCAGGGGCTCTTACAGTATTGGGCCCCCGCAGAGACCTTTGCAACCCCTATCTCTCATTACCGTGCAGTACAGACCTTCATGATCTCTCTCCTTTGTGACCTGTTTTTCTGATGTTAATGATTTAAAGGCAATTTGGCCATGTTTTGAAATTCCACTTCATAAGGGGTGAGCTTAAGCAATACTTTTTTTTCATCTGTGCAGACAGTGATGTAACCTTTACACTTGTGCAAGGGTTAATTCCCTGCCTCAGTGAAAGGTTTTCATGTACCTGGTGATTTAGAAATGTTCAGAAAAATGCACCGGTGGATGTGTTTTTCTGTTTTCTCTGCTTGCTTTAGATCTTCATGAATGTACAAAAAGAGATTTAATTAGAAGATTTAAGAAGAATGTGTAGAATTATTTTATGTAGTTTGAGTGCTTAATGGCTCCAGATTGGCGAAATTGCTGTATTCTCTGTTAACCATCTATAAATGGATATGACAGATAAGCGAGTAACAGGAAGTTTACGTGGTTTGTGAGGCAGGCAGAAGACGTCACACTAGTTCTGCTTTTTACTTGACTTTTCTTTCCTCTATTTGTATATAGTATGACAGCAGATGAGCAGGAGGATGAAAAGAATCTACAGAGATATGGGGGTAGGAGAAGAGCTGGGGCTGGGCAAGAAATCATAAGATGGAGAACAGCTGTGAAAATGATAGCAGTAGAGAGATGCAAGGAAAGAAGGCAGAAAAACGTCCTGTCAGCAAGAAAAAAAATTCTAGCATTTCTTCAGGCCAAAGAAATCTGTAAGTTCTGCGGAATTTCGTCTTGCTTCTTGGTCTCAGGTTCCCTGTGGTTCCCTCTGAGCTTGTGGGCTGTATGAGTCTCTTGCCACCAACCACAGTGAGAATCCTTCGCTGCTCTCAGGGTGTTAGAGGTGGGCCCAGCAGCACATTGTAAGGTGTTCTTGATTTACTGCATGTCTGTTATAGTGCAATTTACCCTTCTTTTATTGGGCATTTAGAGATGTATGGCCTCCTGACCTGTCTGATCTAAAATAAACTAACTTAGTAGGTCTCAAAAAATCTTATAAACTTGACAGCAGATGGCACATGCTTTTTGTTTAGCCCTGCATATACTATCTTGGTGGGTGGTAACTGCCTTAGGACAAAATCAGCATCCCACCAGTCACCATCTGGGGTGGCAGATGATATGTGGGACTGTCATGAATAAGCATTCTGATGTTTGTAAATGTCCGAAGGAAGACACCGCTTGTTAGCGCGGCGGTTGGTATGCAGTCAACACTGCGAGAAGCTTACTTTATGCAGTAATCAGCAAAAGCTGAATTGTGTGCCTCAGGTCCATCTCTGTAATATGGGTGGGTGTAAGGTGATTCTTCCATAGTTTGTTCATTTTGATGGTGAACTTGAATGGCCCTTATTTTGGCAGACCTTTAATCTTTGTTGGTGCTTCTGTGATAAAAATAATTCTTCTGTTTCTTAGGTACTGTGTCAGAGGTGATGTTTAGATGCCTCATATCTGATCATACCTGATGCCAATAATGAGCACAAATGCATGCTATAAAATGTGCCTTTGCTTTGACAGTGTAGTCTGAGTTGATGGGTGAAGGGAGGGGGATAATTTGGACACACAGGTGTAAAATGACTTGCAAAAGAGCAGACCATGGCTTTGTTGCAAATGCAGGAGTGGAAATGCACATCTCCTGGCCCTCGTCTACTCCCATTTTCCCTTCTCCCAGGTGGGGGATGCACAGACAAAGGTGTGAACCATGAAGATACCCACAGGCCACTTTCCTCACCTTCTCTGTCCCTGGCTCCATGCACTAAGCCTCTCTTCCAGACATACATGCTTTGTGAAATACTATGTAGACCAGTTTCTGTTGGAAGGGTTGCTTGTCATTCATGTGGCAGGGTCTTTATGTAGAGTATTTTAGATAGTAAAGCTGGTCCCGGAGGAAGCTCTGGGTTGTATCAAGTATAAACATCTCAGAAAGGAAGAAATCTGTGCATCTATCATGCAATTTGCTTTATACTGCTGTTAAGACATCTGTTTTGTTTTAAAGCATGTTCTATTCGCACTTAGCTGGTCTGTGTATCTGCTGAAATGGGTATGAAGCAACAGTTTAATGAAATGGCATCTACTTTAGTGATTCGAATAGCTGACTTGACTATTCTTTTTCTCATACCTTCAGGATACTTGGTGCAGAACATCTACAAGAGTGTGGGGTTTAAAATGTTTATGCAGTTTAGTGCTGTTGGAATTGCCAGTGGTTCTTTGGCATGAAGGTTTTGGGGTAAGGGGAATATACTAAGTCTCTTCAAGTGTTTTTGCTTCTTAAGTATGATATGCAAATAGTATACTGATTTTATACAAAGGAATAATAAAAGGGAAGAAAACCAAACAAAACCTCACATGAATTCTTAATTCAATTTCAGCTTAAAATTAAAATGTAAAGGTTAGAGGTGTGTCCAAAAGTTTATCAAACCCAAATTAGATTAATGTAATAGTATGATTACACTGGCTGGAATGCAAAGAAATGAGGAGGGTTTGTCTGTCAAATTTGTATGAGCAAATGCACTCACTCAAACAGGCTCTTAATTGAGGGGAGAGCAGGGTGGATTATCTGCAGCGTGGAAGCACATGCGTGTGCTATTTCTGGATCAGGGTGTGAAACGTCAGCAAAAACAGTGAAAGGCTGCCTCATTCTTTATGAATGGAAGTGTGTATTTTAATGTGGAATAAGATAGGTATTCAGAATGGATTTTGCAGGCAGCAGTTGCTTAAAGCCTGAGGTGACTGGCAGCTCGAGTTCAGGAGAGGTCTGTGCAAGTTTGTGGATAGGCAGGAGGAATTAGGGAGTGGCCGTACTTTCGACTCTGCCAGAGGCCTCTCTAAGTTCAGTATCAGCACAAAATATGCTTAGCCATGGTTCCTTTAAACAAGGAAAACGGGAAGTGAAGGGTCACATTCAAGGCAATGCCAATTTTAACCTGGTCCGTTCCTGCAGGTGACTTAAACTAGGTGATCCACTTGCCTGTTCTTATGGTCTGTCACTACCAGTTGGATAATTCTCTTATAACATGATCATAAATCTTAAGTAGTTAATAAGACAAACCATATGTCCCTTTACCTTTGTACTATAAGGGAACATTGCTTTCAATAGCTTTTCTGTTCCAAAAGAGAGTCAATAGTTTACATGGATGTTGACAGTCTCTTACAGATGACTAACCTTGGACCATCTTTTTAGGAGCACGTTAGGATTGATGTTCACTGCCCACTGACCATGCTTCCAGGTTTCAGCAGGTTTTTTCTCTTAGAATTCTTAGTGCTGTCAAGCAAGCTGATATGTCTCAATCTCATGCTATTTCTGAATGTAGCTTGTTCTTTGTTCATGCCCAGCTATTCTTTTCACACAATCCTCAAAGTTCTTGCTCTTGTGTCCAAGAGCTCTTTTGCAGCATTAGCAGGCTTTATCCTGAATTAATGGTTTCCAGTACAACTTATATTCAGCTCCTAGCATTGTCAGACTTAGGCTATGTGAACAAGAAGGCTGTCTACTCTGCCTAGCTTTCCGTTGTGGCTTTCTTTTATGCTCAGGTGAATTCTTGATATTTTTAAGAAAGGTAGGAAATGATTTTTGCTTCCTGAGACCAAAGCTTTATGTACTCCTCAAATGTGATTATGCTCAAGCAAGATAAAGCAACAGCCAGGTACAAATACCCTGTGGGAATCTCCCATTATGTTGTGGGTTTTGATGTTTCTTCACACAAGTTCATGCCTAAAGCTTTCTTTTATAATTAAAATAGATGCTTCACTAGAAGTACCTTACATCTTGTACCAGTTCTTCAATTAGTTAAAAGCCATTTGCTTTATAGTGGGTATTAAGTTATCTTATATTATAAGAGATGATTCTAAAACATATAGAAATAATTTGTTCTTAAAAATAATTTTTTGTGGTCCTTTTGTGGTTGAAGGCAGGTTCAAACTATATCCTCTACATAATTTTCCTTTTATAAGTTTGTTTTCAGCTCCTCAGAGTTCTAAAATCTGGTGGAGACGCATCTAATTAGAGCTTTATGTTATTCAATGTAGATGTTTTTTTCTATGGGAATACAAGAGGAGTACGTTGATATAAAAGAATACTTGGATACAATACTTTGAAAGATGCAAGTAAAAAACTCAATCTAGCATCTTTGTAGAAGTCTAGAGATTTAGGAGATAGTCTTAGAAAATGATCCTAGAGATTTTATTAAATTAGCAATTGATAAGACGGTTCCCTAGTATCAAGCAAGCAGATTGTGAAAATGGGCAGAACTGGGAATACACTTCAGGAAACTCACTTTGTTAATTTCTACTTGGAAAAATTAAGCTTTTTTTTTTTTTTTTTTTTCTAAATTGTGATCTACTCTTTGAGGAGTTGCTACTAAAATGGCTTGTACTTTTCACATGTTTAACCTTTTAAAAGCATCCCACCTATTTTTTTAATTATTATTATTATTTGCTGACTGCTTGGCATTTTGGCATGTGAGATGTTTTAATCCTGGCTTTGTCCAACAAAGAGCTCATTTAAGTCTGTCTATATTTTTGTGGGTTTTTTCCTTCTTCCTGGATGTTGCTTTAGAATTCCAGAATATTTGGGGTTGAGATCTTTGATAGAAAACTGGTGTTCCTGGATGAAATAAGATGTAAATACGACCTGATACTGGCAATCAGTGATGTTTGGTATGTTGTGGACTCTTTTTTTTTTTTTTTTTTTTGTTTGTTTTTTTGTTTATGAGAACACTACAACACAAAGACTGGACTATGTGGTACCTGGCTGAATGTGTTGCAGATAACACACCAGGGGTGGCAGTGTGGTTATCGGGAATGTTGTATGGATTTATACAACAGACCTGTTGATGGAGAAAGCTAAGGGAGCTGAGTAGCCATTTTCCTGGCAGGTCTAGTCTCTCCGATAGACTTACGCACGTAGTAGGGGAGGACAGAAGTCTAAGATGACATATGTAACCATCCATTGGACACTTTGGGCATCTACGTGTTCTACAATTAGATAAGAGTACTTAAAGTAGAGTGCAAGTTAACTGAAGGTAAGTAATGGCTTAATGACAGATTCCTGAGTAGAAGGCACCAACTGGTCAAATGGTTCATCAAGCAAAATAGTGTTATGATAATGCTAGAAAGGTATCTGTTCCTCTTGAAGCATAATCCAAGATAGCTGTCTGGACTCCAAAATTGATTAACTTTCTTGGCAGCAATCAGATATGTTATGTCAGGTGAGGATATATCTCTTTGGCAAATAAGTCTATGTGTAAATCTATTCTTGTTAATGTTAAGCATGCCAGAAATCTGTAATTACAGGGCCTAAAGAGGAAAGGATCAACCTTGTAATTAGAGCTAGCTACAAACATGGGCACATGCAACCACAGTCTGTGATAATCTAAGTCAAGAGTGATTTTATTTACTCCAGTTTAGCTAAGCTCACAGTCTAGTACAGTAGGTCTAATTTTAGGTTTCCTTAACATGGACTACTTCAAGGCTGGCAGAACAAAGCAAAATACTAGCTACTTGAATGTTTTCAGTTTTCTGAATTACCTTGTACTGAACAGCTAATGTTTGTGTTGTGAAACAACCATCTGTTTTTGTAGTTTAAAGAGAATCTTTTTCAAATGTTAAATATTCTAAAATGTGTTAGTGAAGAGGCTGTCAGCCATTTGTCATACTACACCATTCAAAACTTTTCACGCACAGGAATAGCAAGCTGACTTCTTATTCCTCTTTGCATTGATAAACCAGCATCAAAATACAGTCTAAAAAAATTACGTAACCTGGTTTGGTCAGTGTGCCATGATTAACTGATTATTCTTTATCTGTCACAAGGAATAAAAATGTATTTACTTTTCTCAACCATCCAGTTTTTACTGTAACTTTGAATGAAAACATTCTATGTGCTTTGTGAGCAGAGATGAAAGAAATAAGGAAGAGTTGATCAGATGTGTATGGATGGGTAATAAATAGTTTGACAGGTGGAAACATTGCAGAATATGATGCCTCCTTGAGGAATTTCCAAACAAGATGAAGATTAAACATGGCAGTTCTCTGTTTTGATTTGTACTGAAAGAAAGAGGAACACATCTTCTGAAAGGAAACTGGTCCCTTAAACATATGGGGGATTTTTCAAGGTTGGCTTCAAAATAGTCTCTAGTGCTTTTTTAGCACTGTAGGATACTGTGCACCAGGCACTATGCATATGCTGTTCACCACAGTATCCCAATAGAACTTGTTGCCCAGATGGTGCAAACCATATGCCTCTCAATAGTTTATCTATGTTTGGGAAATAATGTCTAAAAATATAAGAAAGGTCATAAGACTTCTGAAAAGCAGCTCTAGTGAGTTTCTTTTAAATAATGCTCTGGAAGTGTTCAAGCTGGGTGGGTTTTTTTGTTTTGTTTTTGGCTCCCCCCCCCCTTCCTTTTTTTTTTTTTTGTGTGTTTGTATGAGTGTTTTATGGCAGAGATGAGGAACTATGGAATCATACTTGTTCCAGTGCAAGACCACAGCTCTTAAGACATGCATGCAGACTTCACTGGTCCATCTGCATAGTTAGTTTTTCTCCATAGGAGGTGCTTAAGAGGTGTACAGCACAAGGCTCAGTCTTGGGTCTCTCTCTTTTTCTCTTTTCCTCCCCAGTTGTCTGAATGAGTCTTTTTGGAAATGTAACAATATAGAAAGCCAGTTAATTTTTATATTTGTTCCTGGGTCTTCGTAATTTGTTTGACTATTTCCAAAGGCTAAAGGAGAAAATTCTCTTTGCCCATATGTACGTTGTTTAAGTACGTTCTCTATTTTGCTTACCTGGCAGAGATCCACAGAGGGACGGCAGTCTAATTACATTTCCAGCATAATGGTTCTTTGAAGTATCAGCTAATTAGGAATAGGCATTGCAAAAGTTTTGGACCAGCACTCAGGAAGAGAATGCTTCATGTAACCATCACTAATTCATTAGGATAACCAAAGCTTATTTCCTTTGAGTAAAGATTTGCACATTCTCACCTACAACAGTGTACTATATATAATACTTCTCTGTAGCTCCTCTGAAAGCACAACTCCGTTTAAAAGTAAATTAGCTAAATTGAAAGGCAAATTGCCTTGAGTTTCAAGTACAAAGGATGTCCATGCTTAGATTTCTTTGCCAGCTGCAAGAGGCTGGGAAGATGTGGTTTCAGAAATCCTAACAGGGTATCTCATGACACCTAAGAATTTTAATGTGGTGTCATAAATCACTAATTTATTCTTGCTCCAGTATTGCTTGCAGAATCTATTCAGATAGATCACAGTTCTGTGTACTGGGGAAGAAACGTGACAGGGGACAACTTGTTTAGTCTGGTAACAGCTTATGTCAAATACCTGAAAAGCTCTTTTACTTGCATTGCTTCTTCTCATGATTTTGATCAGAGTAAAAGTGAGTATATCTGGTTCAAAGCAGAACTTACTTTTGCAAGAGAAAGAAGCAGACTTTCAAGTACCTATGAAAGATGAATATGGCATACAATCCTTTTATGGACTTAGATTTTTCTAGATCATTTCAGCTGGATGTTTTCTAACATACTTGAATGCTTTTCTTTGTTTCCTGCTTTTTTTCCTTCTCTTCACGTTCTCACCTTTCAATTTTTAATTTGGTCTAGTCCTCTAAGTCATTGAGTAAATACAACTACAGTGACACAGCACTACCTTTGTCATGTGTGTGTCACTCCAGTGTGATCACAGAATCATGTCCTTCTTGTATGGGACATTTGAATTTGTGGATATTGTTATGTATCAGCCGCTGCTGAGACTTGGCTTATGCTGTGCTGTATCCAGGTTATACAAAAGTGGGAGCTTGCAGGATTAATATATTGTATTTTCCCCATATGATAATTTCCATCCTTTCTCCCTTTTAATGAACTCATACTCTTGTTTTCAGTCTTAAACCTACTTCTAAATACTTCACAATCCCATCTATAACTCTTACTCTTCACAATCCCATCTGTAACTATTACTCTAAATGATTTGTTTGATTTATCAGAATGTAATGATCATGTAACTTCTCTTTATTCTCAGTTCACTGACTGTAGTTTCACGTAGCTGCTTCTGTTACGTGATAATGTTATTGAGCTATGTGTAAGCCTGAGGAACGAAATGGCCCCATTTCATATCTGACTCCTGATGAGTGAGAGTAAGTACCATCCGGAACTCTTCAAAATCTGTCTGCAGTGAAAAGCTCTTTTTGAAGAAAAAAGACACTTGCCAGATGCTTGCTTGCATAAATTTGAGTGACTAGGAAATGCAGAAAATAGGAAGAATGCTCAAGTTTTTTGGTTTGTGGTTTTTTTGTAATTACAATTTAATATGTATGTACAAGTTTCTTTCATAAGCGTAAAGCATTCAGATAGCCTTCTAAAGAAAGGTTACCTCTTACAAAATACATCTGTGTTCATGTTGAGATTCTTGCACTGACGCAATGCAGAATTGTACTTGTTCTGTATATTCTAGAGCCAGGACATTTCAGAAGGTATTTTTAAAGGTGTGTTTTTTCCAACACTAACTTTAAAGAAGAAAGGAAGGAGACAGACTTTTAAAGACAACTGGGACCTTTCATGTAATAACCTTTTTATTTTTTGAACAAATACATACACCACAAAAAGGGATTGTTACGATAAAAGCTGTATTACTGTGTGAAAGATGTGCATCCTGTAAAATCTCGGTGGATGTCTGCCATGAACATTGTCGTCTTAAACACTCTAGAAGGGACTGGACAAAGCTTTTCAAACACAGATGATTTGCCACACCAAATGTTCAGGTCTCTGAAATGTCAGGAAGACAAGGGCTGGGACTTCTGCATGGGAGCAGGCAGATTTCTGAGGGCTAGCATGGTTTGGTTTCTGGCTACAAGCATACAGGTCCTCTCCAGGGTCAGACCAGTAGGAGTATGCTGCTGCATGCCCTCCTAAAGCCAAGGTTTAAGATGCTCGGTGTAGGTGTGTTTTTTGGAAGTGCTTTGCATCTGGTGTTCCCAGTAGTTGTTGTGAGGTCAGTGCTGCTTATAATCAGGTCACCTTTTAATTTAGATGCAGAGCTTCAGGCAATCAGGGTTATTTTAAAATTTCAGCCTGTGGTTTTTAATTCTTAAATTAATAGCAAGAGATTGCTTTAAGGACATTTGGCCTGTGTTAATGCAACTAAGACAGTACTTTGTAGTAAAAGTGAGTTTAAAACCATTCGGTTTGTAAAAACAAAAGTGAAATTTGGACAGTAGTTTCTTTCTGTTTGTCTGAAGGTTAATTTTCTTCTAGGCTGGCAGCTGGGATGCTGCCTTAGGGTGTAGGTGTGGTGTTTGAGTCCTTGCTATGCTCAGTTGTTCTTTCCGGGTGTGTCCATATTAAAAACATTTTTGATCATTTTTGGTCAGGAGTGCACTTCTGAGGCAAGTGTTCTGATTTTTTCCCATTAACCCTGCTTTGGTTTATATTTGAGCTGTCTCAGACTGTACCAACTGAAAGGCTTTGTTCCTTTGGATGAAAGTAAACCAAAAGAAGCAGTCCAGGAGTGTATGTATCTCGTGCCTGTCAGTGATAATGGGCTAATGCAGTACCAGACTGGTATTTTGCAAAATAAACCCACTTTCAAAAGGCTCTGGTGCTGTTACAGGTACTCAGCAGTAGCTGTCTGCTCCATCAGTCTGCCTTCTGGTCCACACAGCTTCCTAATGCAGATGTTCGCCTCTGCCACTTCTAAATGTAACCAAACCAACTGAGTTTCATTAAGATTTTAGATTACTGAAATAATTACTGAATTATATTTATTATAATTAAAATAAATATTTTAATTATATTATTTGTTTTTTGCAAACATATAAGATTCCTGACAAGCCAGGATTTTTAAACTGTTACCTATTTTATTATTAAATAATTATGTTTGTATGTTTATAGTATCTAAAACAATGTAATATAAAAATACTTTTGTTTCAAGACCTTTTACTTCAGGGAACAAAAACTACAACAGTGCTGTTGAAATGAAAATATACAGAAAACAAAGGGAGTAGGACAAGTTAGTTATGGTTTAAAAAAATACTTTGAAAAGTAACAAATACCAAAGCTCTAAGCAGATTAAATTTTCAGATGAAAATGTTATCTAAGCTCAGCTGAGTCGAGGATCTTGGTTGCTTGCCTTGAAACATGATACTTACGCTTAAATGATTTAGTGTGACAGTGTCTAGCCTAGGTTTTCAGGATCACTAGTATTTTGTTTTTAAAAGCAATTAGGTACCTGGACCCTACAATTATTTTTAATAATTATTTTTTGGTTTAATATTTGAGTGATGTATATCTTAATGCATTGTTTATATTTTTTTATTTGATGACAGAACTGTCAGTTATGAAACATATATTACTACAACTGTCAACTCTGTTTAGAGTACTTGATTGGTGAATCATTCTTGAGGAGGAATTTGTACAAATATTAAAATTTTAAGCATGGGCTAGAGTTAGGAATGTGATAAAATACTCTATCCCACCATATAAATGACTCTTTAAATAACCTATTTCTGAAGTTGTTTCCACTTACATACCTGTGCCAAAGAACCAGACTTTCTCCTGGTAATATACTTGTCTGGGTAACAAGAGGAGTATTCTAGTATTGCTTGTGAATGCTACACTGTTTTGGGGAGGATTGCTACGACTGCTTTCATGTTTTGTTTTGTGTGCGTGGAGGTGTGGTCTCTCTCATTCCTCCTGTCTAGCAGAGTGGCAGGTATGCACAAAGATCTGTGCTGCTCTCGTTCCCAGGCTGAAAAAGGGACCTTGCATTTGAAGCCTCTTTGCTTCCGAAAGCTGCATATAGGTGCATTCTTGCCTGGAAAGAGCTCTTCTGCACAGCTCCCTGAGCCAGCCTTCGGCTGATCAAGAATATTTGGGTGGTGGTGGTGAGGAAGGAATAAAGTGTAAACAGCAAGTTGTTTAGCCAAGAAAACAGAAATACTTTCTATTTGAGTTACCCTAGACCCTTATCCCCCTTATAAAGAACCCTCTCTGCTTCTCTACTGGTTTAGCAGCATACCTTAAATAAAACACACACCTACATAGCTCCCTCCGCCCTAATATATAAAACTGTTCTTTGTGCAGCTTGGTTCATTTATCATGATGAGGTTTTTATTCTCTAGGGACAAGTGCATATTTCAGGTTCTTGGATTGTTGTCCAAGGACTGTCATTTACTGTGTATTTGCATAGCTCTCAAAAGACTAATTTCTAGCTAGCGTTTCTCTGTATAATAGTTTTAATTGTGAAGGTATTGACAGACTACTATAGACAACATCTTAATGCTTGTTTGAAGGATGAAGATTTGGGTGTATATAAAAGTGGAAAGTCTTCAGTAGTCTCACTTGAATGTTCTACTGTCTTCTGATGTTTCAGTAATATCTCTCGTTGGCATCTTTTTTGTTGAATAATTGTATTTGGGGTAGTGGGTACTGCTATGGGCATTGGAAAGTCAAAAGCTCTGGAACCAGTGTTTAGTGAGGCGGAGGAAATGTATTTGAAAATAATCTTAACCTCTGCTAGAGATGCAATAATAAACCTGCTTTAAAATAGAGAGCTTGCAGAAGAAAATAATGAGTTGTTAGGAGTTGTTGTGCGCAGACTGTGATATATTGCCAACTTATTATTTCTGAGCTCTGCGGTGTGTCACAAATGCGTGTATTTCTCTATTAAGCGACGCCTCTGCAATTTGGAACCTTATTTGTTGGAACTAGTCTTTGGTTCATGTTGTATAGCATTTTAAAAAAGAAAATGCTGATTTAGTAGTAAGCATTATTGGCTGGCTTCTAGTAACAGTTTTGTCTGTTTGCTTTGTAGGTATGAAGCGTCCATTAAGTCCTGACCACGTCTTTGAAGATGGGATTATGAATCAACCAGCTGTTCTATGGGGCTTTGAAGAAAAAGGACTGAGGAATGACAGACAGGACTATCAATTAAGCAAAGAAAAAAAGAAGATACTGTTTTCCTTCTGTGAAGTGTGCAATATACAGCTGAACTCTGCAGCACAAGCTCAAGTTCATTACAATGGGAAGTCTCACCTGAAACGAGTGAAGCAGCTAAATAATGGAAAACTCCCTACAAGTACAGCTCCTGGCACTTTGTTTGCAAGTACAAGCACAGGTACATGATTAGTATGAGATGTTGAATTTTGGTCAAGAGGTCTGAGGAAGCTTTTAAGCTCTACCCTCCCCACCCAAAATAACGATTAAACTTAATATAGATTAATACTAGTAGTTAATAATATTTTGCCATGTTCAGAATTACTGGTGTATTTCTTTTCCCATGAAGCCAACTTGTATTAAGGCACTATTGCATTAATGCAAATTGACGGCTGTGTTGGGTCTTGTGTAGCTGAGATATGGTCCATTTAAAACTAGCTGTTGTGGGTTCAAATAGTCATGTATTTTGTCATCTGCTTTTGTTCCCAAAACAAAGTTCTGGAAGGATGCTATGGGTACAGGAGAAACTTTTGAAAGAAATGTAGTGGTGGGAAGAGGAGGAGGAGAGCTGGAATTTACAGGCCTGGCCCTTTCATTGTTTCTGCTTTCAGTGGTCTGGGTTTTAATTCCTCTGATTCAAGTGAGAAGTAATTTGAAATAATACTTTTTACTTACTGGGCAAAACAAATTTCCCAAATGCTTGAGGAAAATGCATTTAACATGCACAATGTAAAGGTGCAAAGCACATAATGTGCTTTTTTGTTGGGTTTTTTTATGTCAGTGTTAGACTCTGCTCATAGCTATCCTGAGAAAAACGTGGTACTTCCTTACTTCTCTATGCATATAAGAAAGTGAACACATGGAACAAATGATTTGATCCTGTATGGTTGTAAGAGTAAGGATGTTGTGACTCTTCCTTCCCTTCTTTAAGGGGTCCTGGTATGCCATATGGTCTCTTGCTTTGATGTTCATAGTTTAAGGATTTTGCTGCAGGATTATCCTTTTTCTGTGGTGTTCCAACAGAATTGAAGAAAACGGTAGAGCACTGTAAGGATACTTTTCTTACTTTTTTTACTGATAGTTGAAATAGATACTTTATTTCTTCCTTTCCATTTATTTTGTTAAAGAAGATTAGGGGGTTTTGACATTCTGTAGAATCCAAAAGGGCCAAAGTTGATCTTAAGTATTCTTTACATCTCAAGCAAGTATAGCAAGTCATCCCTTCTGGTTCTGAGATAAATAAAATGCTGCAGGTTTAAGGAATTATTGTCTAGAAGATGCAAAAGTTGCTGCTTATTAACACTTTGTATTGATGAAAGAACAGATTTCAAATCTTCATGAAAAAAGTTTTATTAATTTTATTAGGGAATTTTTTATTAGCCACATGAGGGGATTTGCTTTGGTATTGTTTTTGTATAGAAACAGTTAAACTGCATTAAATTGTTAAGCTTCTTTTTTTTTTTTTTTTTTTTACTGATTTTGATTTTCTTAAAGTCTATGGTATTGTTTTGTTTGGTTTAGAACGAAGTAGTGTAAGGGTATCACTTGGATAAGGCCAGTGGTCCAAAAGATTAAATTCCTATTGAGTAACACCTAAATTACTTAATTGTGTGCATTCTTAAAATAACTTAATATCTGTGAGACATTCTAATTTAATTTAAATTCCTTTGTGTGCTGATAGAAAACATCTGAAATGTTTGCACTGTATGTTTTCTGTTGCTTTTTGTTAGCTGGACCCCTGCACCTGATGTCTTTGCAGTCATTCCTGGGGATCGCAGCTGATGCTCTGGCACTGTTGCTCAAAGAATGCTCTGATGCTGAGAATATTTCATGTCTGCTGGAACACGTGCTTTGGGGTTACTGTATAGCTTAGGAATTAAAATTCATGTTTCTTTGTGCTTTGTTCACTGATCTCTATATCAGGCTATATCCTAGTTATTTACTAGTTATGCTGGTCTATCCAGTGCACGTTGAAATAGGCATTCTGTTTTCATAGCTGAAGGATGTTGGTTTCATAACATTTAAAAGAAAGAAATGCCTTGCATAGGCAGTTTATTATCATTATTGCATAGACAATTTAATATACTGCTTAAGAGCCAGTAGGAGAACAAGATTTACTGGAATGTAGTTCTCAAAGAACACTTTCCAAAAATAAGTACAAATTAATTTTCTTATAAATTGATGTTATCCAGGCTCAATTTTAATCCATGTCCTCTGGAGTGTTACTACCCCTTGTAATGCGAGTCTGCCTTTCCCATTTCTTTGCCTAACATTGTAAACAGAATTAATTGTGAAGATGGTAAGAGAACAATTATATTCATCTCACCTCACTAGTGAACAGACTTTATTCCACCTGTGAAGGAAGCAAATAGCTCCTCTCATACTTCATTGTTATAACTACATCCCCTTCTAATGAACCGGGTAGTGAACAGTTCAGCACACGTCAGGAAGCTTTCTGCAAAGGTTCCTGCTAATCTGTGGTGGAGTTTTCCTCTGTCTTCATGAGATGAATGTGAAATTAATAATACTCCTATTGGAAAATAAGGTGACTGTAAAATATACATGACTGTAAATATTCATTGACAGTACAGAAACCAGGATTACAGGCCTGCCAGAACTGGCTTGATCCTGTGTGACAGAAGTGATCTTCACACCATCACTGCCTGCAGCCTCCTTGGCTCTTGATGGACTTTCTTTCAAATGGGGATGAATACAAAGGAGTCATGAGACATATCTTCATATTCATCCTCTTCTGAGGTCCTCTCTGTGATAGGTGGCTTCAGGTTGTTATAAAGCATCCTTTGTATCATTGACTTCCACTGTGTTTTACAACTATAACCTCAATTTGTGGCTTGTAACTTTCAGTAATAGGTAATGGTCCTTGTTGTACCACTATTGAAAAGTTTACTAACATTTGATAACGTGGAATTACAGGTCTTGTCAATAACACTCTACAATGTATAGATGAGGTGTTTTTATATATTTAAAATCTAAATATCTTTTTAGAGGTAACTTTAAAGTTACTTCTTTATATTTAGAGTAAGGGTATGATTGTCATAGAATTTCAAAAGGTATTTAGCAACATATTTTTCGAAAAAGCCTACTCTGTTTCTATAGACTCTTGTTTATTTCATCTTCTCCACCCCATTACTGAAATCTAGAAGCTATTTTGCTATTGTACCTGTACCTGCAATTTCAGTTACTTCACAGCGAGTAAAATTACATATAAAATAAAGCTTACAGCTGCTTTTCTTTATATTCACCAAATTGAGAAATTAATTGACTAAATTAGAAGGCTTTGGTGATTTGATCCACTCATGGAACTCCTCATTTTCTTTAGATTGGTGTTAAAAATTATGTGTGTGAAGAAAACGGTATTCTACTGGAAAAGTATATTTCACACACTGTTAGAGCCTTTGCTGTTCCTTATGTTAGTGATTGTTCAATACCATTAATACCCACCCTGTCTTATTGCAGCTCAGGCTGAAGTTTGTCAGGGATGCCGTTCCCAAGGGCCATCCCTACCCTTGCCCCAGGCAGATCTGATACACAGCCAGGCTTCTGCCAGAAGGAAGTAAATGAAGTTTCAGGAAAATAAGAAAGTGTGTATTTGCTGCTGCAGCTTGAACTGGAAATTATTTCAGTTGTTTCCTATAAGCAGGAAAAGAAAGGGAAGTTTCTTGCAGCCTTGGGGAAACGTATTTTGCAGTGGGCCTGTTAAAATCTTTTCAGCAGCACGTCTCGCTGGAGTCCGCAGCGGCGACAGCCATGGGTCAGCTCACAGCTTCTCGGGGTACCTGAAATCCCACCTGCCGCCCCGGACACGAGGGCTAAGGTGTTTGCTCTTCAAAGGGGGAGGAACCAGTTTTGAGAGCATGGTACACACTTGGCTAATTTAAGATTGCTTGCCTCCTTGTCCGCTAGCAGATAGCTAATGAGTTCCTTGTTTAGGGAATCAAGGTAGGAGCGGGGCAGCATCTTGCAGGCGGGAAGGGCAGGGGCGGCTGCGGGATCGCGAGGCTTCCACGAGATGGTGCTGCAGCCCGGGCGATCGAGCAGAGGAGCCACGGCTGCGGGTTTCGTTGGCTTGTTCTGTTCTGCTGCTGTTACTTTCTTAAGCCTTTTTTATTAAGCAAGCTATCCGTGGGGATAACGGCAAGTTGTTTGCTAATATATGCTGCGGCTAGTTTTGTGGAAGACTTTGTTATATTCCTCCCAGTTCTCATTTGGAGATGACACCGATTCTGCTCCACGAATTCTCATTACTTGTTCCCTGGGGTGGTATCTCGTGGTGAATCTCCTGATTCTCTCTCCTTTGCCCCCATACTAACATGGGAATGGTTGGTGTAGTTTTAAGAGTGAGTGTACTAGAAATACCTATCATAGTCCAAATTTTAGAGATCCCTGGAAATGGGTAGGGTAATTTCATTTCTGTTACAGAAAGTGCCCAAATTCTAGAAGCAGGCAAAGCAGAATCACTTTTTCCTGGGTCCTAGGCTGTATTAAACAGCAGATGTGCTTTAGGGTCCAGATTGCCACTCATTAATGCCCGTTTGAAGATCTTTCTGTATGTTTGGCTGGAAGTGAGATTGGGACATTAGTCCTCTGGCAGAGTATTCTGGTAGCAGCTTTGCCTTTTTGCTCTTGAAATCTCTGACCTTGCAGGACAGTTTTGAAAATGCTGTGGGCCCCTATGCTGTGATTCTTTGTAGGGAACAGTCCTACAAGTTAATGTGTTACCCTGTGATACCGAGGAAATAATCACAGGATGATTTCTTGCAAGATTATCAACACACAGTTGTGTGATCTGGCTCACAGCAATGACAAGCAGGGATTTGTTAAACTAGCAAAATACATAAATGACTGGACTACTGTTGTGTTCAGGACTTAAATCAGGTCACAAAAAGAGCCTGGTAACACTAGTGCAAGGGAGAAGGTAAGACAGCAATCTTGGACATGGGAGAAGAACAAGAGAATATGGAGAAGGCAAATTTCCTTCACTTTTGGCAATAGAGATTAGAACTGCTCTGCTTCCTTGTGCAATGCTGTATTAAGTTGGAAGTCTAGGCATCCTTTCAAGTTAATGGAGGCAGGGAGGCTTACAATTAAAGTGCTCAGAATTATCCTTCAAAGGATCCATGGACTATATAGCTAACTTGCATATTAGTTTGCCAAATGTCTAGAGTTAGGAAGTGTGAATAGTGTCTTCAGCTATGTCAAATGAAAAGGACCTTCTTAAACATCTAATTTAGATTAATAATTCATTTTCTAAGCATTTGACCTTTTATTTCTTTCAAAAAGTAAAACTGACTATTGGTAGACGTAAAGAAATTTTTCTGAAAATATTTCAGATAGCCTTAAATCCACATGCCCACCTTTGGCCTGGTGCATATACGGAAGACTTTTTTCTGGTGGTTTTTTTTGTTGTTGTTTTTTTTTAAATGAAACTGTAAAGAAATTACCTTGCCAGGTCAGGTGACTAGGTCAGTGCAGGATTAAATTATGGTCTGTTACAACAGAATGAAACTGCAATGCGTTACTCGGATTTCAGTGGAGTTTTTCCGTGGTTTTTAATTGTCAGAAGAATCTGATCCTAAATGGAGGTCTTTGTATGTAGGTTTGAATCCTTAGCTGGGCCAAGACTAGCTTTCTGACAGGTAGCTTAGTTGCCATCTAAGACTGCTTTGTGCCAACTTAATGGAGAACAGAATTTTTGCTTCCTTTAAGCCTCTTGATCTAGGTCCTCAAATTCCTTATCAATGTTTGTCTTTCATTTTTCTAAAAAAAGAACAAGGATAATCTGACTTTTATTACAGAAGATCTTCATGAACTATTCTACCAAGTACTCAGAGGAATGCGAAGCAGCAACCAAAAGTATGTTGAAAAAGTTTGTGAGCTGAGTCCTACTAAAGGCATGCATGCATGCATAGCTATAGAATTGGTGTGTAAGACTAGAGAAGAGGAGGAGGAGGAAGATAGTAGAAAGCACTGTGAGCTTACTCTTTCTTGTGTTATGCCAAAACCTTTTTTAAACTTGTAGAAGGTCAGTGCTTGTTCTGCCTTCCACAACTGCTGCCCACAGCCCAACCTTTTGGAAAGCAGTTTGAAAAAAGCTGCTGCTGTGGGGGCACAAAGCGGAGCAACGCCTCGAGGCTTTCTCCCTCTGCCCCCCGTGTGAAAGCGAGGTTGCTCCCTGTTTTGCTATCCTGTTTTGATAACTCTATTTGGAAAAGATTAGATTTTCTTGCTAAAAAGCAAAACTACTACCTTTCTCCAATATAATTAAAAAAGAAGTTACGTTCCTGTAATGCAACTTAGATTAGTGAGCTGTTGAAAAACTGTTAGTATTTCACTTCTCACTACAGGGTATGTTGACTTTTCTTATTCAGTGGTCTTTGGACAAGATTGCATTTGGTAGATGGTTCTGCATTCTTTCCATAACTTGAGTATCTTCCACAACTTCAGAAATATGTAATGTTACATAAGTTAATATTTTTCTTACAATATGCAATGTATTTATAAGTGATTGCTATTTTTTTTTTCACAGCAGTCATGACTAGGTGCTCTGAAATTAAGGGGATTTATTATATTGGTTTGGTGCACTTGATACTCCCTACAAAACGATGATGAGAGTTAATATCAAGGGACAGAACTGACATTAAAGATGGTTTCTGGTTTGCTAATAACTACAAACTGTGTCTATAATACTTTGTTCTGTGTTTGAGTAGCTGCACTGTGAAAGTACTGGTAAAATTCATAAAAATGATAAGTAAATGATATGCGTACTTACTGGTAGTCTTCAAGAAAAAAAAAAAAGGGAAGATATTGTTTCATTGAGGTTGTTGGTTTTAAGTAATTGTCAAGTTGCATTAGAGAAAAACATTCAAAAATTCCCTAATAGAAAAGCCAACCTTTTTTTAAAGCTGGTAAAGGTTATCAGACCAGTTATTCATTTGTAGCCTCCACTTCATTCTCTGGGAGGTGGGGAGCACAGGAAAGGCATTTGTAAGCAAACAAATGGAATATGTGGCTAATACGGAAAAAAGCGGTTTATAGGGGGTGGTGCTTTGGGTGGAGTGGGGAAGGGTTTCAAAATAAAATTGACTACCACAGTTGGCACTCTTTGCCCCTAGTTTGCATAAATATATTCTTGTATCAAAATTCTCTGCAAAACTCCTTCTTGGAGAGTTTAACCTGTCTTCAGGGGCAGTGATGCTGTAGTAAAGGATGAGCATTTAAGGCATCAGATAATCAGATGTTCTAGAGCCTAGGACCAAAAATACAGCTGCTCACCAGCTGTGATTTCAAGCTGAGAATGGCTGCAGAGGTGGTGATGACACAACTTCTGCTCAGGTTGAGCGGTCTCCCTTGTCATTTAAACAGCCCAGGCAATGGCCTGGAGAGCTACTGAAATCAGTTGAGTTCAAGTTGCTGCAAGGATTTCTTCACTGTCTCTTTGAAGGATGTGATCCACAGTTTACAGGTGTGGACAGCTGAGATGGAAAGGGATCTATAAATGGAGAGTCATTTTTTTTCCATGTGCATTTCCAACAGTGATTTTTGTATTAAAATGACTGAAAAAATAATAGTCAGATTTGTTTATTATTTTTATCTTGCAAAAGTAAATAAGATACTTTCTCTGTACAGTAAGTATCCTCATCTGGGATCAGATTCTGCCAAAATTTCTCTCATAGTTGTCTCATGACACAGTAGTATATTGGGATAACTGTGCAGGTATTATAACTCTGGTGTCTTTATTTCTTTGCAAACTTAACCTAGTTGTGATTACATCTGATTCTTATTATACTGTGTATCTCTGTGGGCGTGAGTATGCACAGCGACACATGCCCTCTTACCTTTTTTGGGAAAGAAAACGTATGAAGTACCTGAAAAGACAAAAAGATTTACATAGTGGGAAGTCTGTGTGGGAGTAGGAAGAGCATGAATTTAATAAGCCATGGAGGTTTTTCATAGTAAGTAGTTAAAAATTATTGTTGTTTTTGAAAGACAAAGGCATTGGTCATGTAATGTCATGCTTTTAGTTGTTGATTTTTTTTTTTTTTTTTTTTTTGGTTCAAATACTTAATCTGCTGGACTGTACAGATCTTTCCTGGGTCAGTATTCTAAAATTTTTCGTCCAAATATTTATGCTTCTCTTTAATAGACATCATATGTGTTTATATATAATAGACTTTGTCTGTTATGTGGTTAAAAAGTACTTATTTGTTCATTTGCATAATTGTAAATTAATCTTATTTAGAAAAGCTGTAAGGAATCATTAATTTTTATTGCTGGATTTTTTTCCAATAATGAAGCTCATCACAGTACAGGCTACTGATTCTCCTCTGTCTCGCATTCATTGTAGAAAAGACAGAGCTATTTTTAACATTTACACAGTCTAGATAGATGATTTTTCGTTCTGTGTGGTTTGGAGCTGAATCTGTAGAGCCTTTCATAACAATATCCTTTTTTTTAATGGTTTGTTTGAATTTGATCACTGTAGCTGATTCCATGCATTGATAATGAAGGCTTGGGTTGCCTGTTTCTCAGCATAAATTCACCTCAGACTTCTACTTTGACAGTGCTCTGTGTTTCGGTACGCATGAAGATACAGAACTGAAATTGCTTTGCTTTCTTTACAAATGACTCAGAGTGTGCTTGTCCTTCCCTAAAATGTTGCCAGCGTGTGAAGGATTTTCAATGAGCAATGCAATAAGCTGGCATCTGGGAAGGTTTGAGGCTGCACTGGTGTAACAGTGTACTGTCACACAGATGATCAGGGCTGGAGCCAAGTCTCGGTAGCACCGTAGATCATATTGGTCACATACTGGAAGTTTTGTTTATGTAACTTGGTTGCTGTTTAAGCTGCTTAAATAATATTGCCATAATGTGGAGTGGACTTCCCAGTAGAGGTGAGCATGATTTTTTTATTATTAAACTTCACTGAATTGCTTTGTGATATGATATTAAGAGTGGATGCTTACACGTTTGGCATTATTTCTATGTGCATGTCATTTGTGTTTTAGTTATTCCAGTGGAAAGGATAAGAAAAATGGCAAGGCATATAATGCATATTTTTCTTCTCTTCTTATTTCAGTATTAAAAGTAACTCTAAAAATGTGGCAAGCTCCCTTTCCTTGCTTGCTGTTTGCAGAGGGCATCTTTCCAGTAGGTGACTTCCTATGCATTTTAAATGTTTTTGGAACATGTCAGTGATGCTGTATTATTGTTATAGAAAGAAGCTAATTAGAAGTGTGACTAAATGCCTCTTACCAGAGCTTGCTTTCTGGCTTGTTAAATCTGAAATTATAGTTATAATGATATGTAAAACACAAGAGCTGTCGGATTCTCCAGATAAACTAAGAAAGTAAGGAATGAAATAAATTGTATACTGGATCTGACATCTTGCATATGTCTGTCATTGTTAATATTAAAAGTTATGACCTGTCATGCCCAATATAGCTTCCAGTAATTCATTTGCACTGACAACTTGCTTTGAGAAGGGTATAAAATTACTGTCGCTTCTCCCTAACCAGTTAAATTTGAGATTTAGTGCAGTAAGTTTTATTTAAGGGAACAGATAGTGTGCTAAAGGTAGCCTGTGAAGTTCTAGTAGTAAATCTTTAAGCTTAAAAGAAGCATTATCGCAAACTAAATAGACTTTGTACCTATGTGTTTAAAAAAAAAAAAAAAAGTTTTTAATTGAAAATTTCACCTATAGCAGAACACAAAAAACTAGTTCCACTGAGTTACTTAGTAAGCATTGCTGTTCTGTTAATATGTTTAGTTTCTGGTGAGACCTGCTATGATTATATTTGCATTTGCTGATAGTAATTTTTTTAATAAAGGAAGGAAAGATGCTGAAAAATACTTATTAACATGTTTTTCGTGTTTGCTATAGAAATGTCTATGCTTACTATGTAAAGACTGCTGTGGCGTTTTTTTTTTTTTTATGAGGAACTAGGACAGCTCATGCGTTTTCCTGCTAAATATATTTATGAGGCAGCTGTTTTATAGCTTTCAGCTCTGAAGTTATAGATAAGTGTGTATTTGTTTGACAGAAGATTCGAGAATTTCCATTTACTGCCAGTACATGTAAAGCTTGGCTAAGCAGACTGCATCAGGAGCACACACCATTTGTATTAGCCAATCTGTCTTTGCAAGTCCCAGGGCCACTATCTTGCTAGAAGCCACTGTGTGCTTTTGAAAGCATGAAATTAGTTTTATACTGAGCACATGGTCTCTCATTTAGCAGTTCTTTTTATGGTAATGGTCAATTTATGGTTCAGTGCCAGAATTTTGGTGTTCTGTCAAAGCTGATAGCTTCTGCTAAGGTGTTCTTTGGAGATAAAAACAAACAAACAAAACCCAAAACAACACCCCCCCACCCCTCACCCCCCAAAAAACCCAACAAAAATGCAGTTTGTGGTGGGGATCTAGGGAGATCCTAATAAAGGAAAATTCTCCCCCATGACGTAAACTACTCATTTTTCTGATAGCATTTTGGAGTTATTTTGTTGTAGTCTTTCAGATAATGTTTGTAAGCATAGGTTTGTCATTCGTGACATAAAATTATTAAATTCATTATCACCTTCTCACATTTCATACAGAGTTTTATAATCACTTTGCAATAAGCTTTTCTTCATGACATGGAAAATTACTATCCCTTGATGCTAATTTGCTCTGTGTGCTTATTTAATGATCAAGGACAAATTACACTTGAAAAATGTATATGAAGCACCCTAAACATTCAGGAGAGACACTTTTTAGAAAGCAACTTTAGAACAAGTTACAGACTTCACTCTTTCTTTGGAAATCTGTAGGAGTCAAAATAAGTTGTTAGTAAATACCTTTGTAAAACCTTCTTTAATACATATAATTCATGAATTGATGAGCCAGCTTTTTTACCTGCGTTTCCTTCTTGGAAGAGGGCATTCTAACTGCCAGATTGCTAACTGTTCCCGCACTAGCAGCTACCCTTCGTGAAAGGTTAAGCTGGTTAACATCATACACTATTAGGCTTCACTTGGATTACTTTGTCCAGCTTACATTAATCACTCTGGTATATTAGGTAATTTTAAATTGAGCTCCATAATTCTGACTTGATCCTGCAATAAGCATTTTTTTATGATACAATATTTACTTCTTTGCTAAGTTCTGTCTGCAAGGGGCAAAATTTAACTTTGCGTTTTCTATGGAAGATGTGGTAGGTTCTAAAACTGGTAATGTTTCTTCTCTAAGTGCTGAGGAGGGATCCTGATCAGATACTGACGTGCCTTCCTGGGAAAGAAGCAGCTGGAGGCCATAGCTTCCAGAAGCTTACTTAAGAAGTAAACTTAAGCTGGTGTACCAATTTTTTATGATTCCATCATCATGGAGGAGGAAGAGAAGTAGAAGCTATGGAGACTACTGCGCTTTGTCAGACGCTTGGAAGGCGCAGCAGAGTATCACCTCAACAAAGCTGCTTTCTCAAAGCTGTGTTGTTTGGATCATTCTGTAGTCATGAAATAGATGCAGACTGACAGCTTGGTTTTTTTATACAGCTTTAAAAAAGAACAATGATTGCTGTTATTTTAGGACCTTTGAATAAATTTGCTTGCTATTCTTCAGCATGTGTTTAAAGGCTACCAGGCAGAAAATATTGTTACGAACGTTTGGAAAACAATGTGTGACATGTCACTACCATGACATATAAAACTTGTTTTATTTCTTTAAGTCCTTGAGATAGAATGCCTTTACTTGTCCTTATATTCTTTTTGGGATTCTTTTTATCCATGCTTTTTATCGCTATAAATACAAGCTTGTCACATGTCAAGCTGGCTAGTTCTTTGTTGCAAGACATTGTTGTTTGTAAGGTGCTTACAGCTTCAGAGATCTTGCATCCTCTTCCAAGTGTCTTTATTGCTGTGTATTTCCCCTCCTGCTGTTTCACATTGGTAGGTAGGTAAAGTGAGAAGCAAGATCTCGTGTGCTAGCTACACTACTTTGCTTCCTGGTTAGGGGCTTTACTGTTTCAAGAGCTGTTTCTGTATCAGATTGCCAATTATCACATGGCACCATAATTTTAATTTCTTCTCCTTTAGAAGACATCAGTGCTAATGTATGGTGATCTTCTGCAGTTTGAGAGCATTCGGGGGATAGCAGCTTCACTACTGCAAGGTTACTTACAAGGAGATTCTGAAGGAGAAGAGGATACTGTAAGCTAAAAGGAAAAAATGATTGGGGAAGTGATACAGGGTTGTGAGCAATTCCATGTTGATCACTTGACTTTGGGACCCAAGTCTAGCCAACCTCTTCATGGAAATCTTGAATTTGCCTTTTTTTAGTGAAGGTCACTGATGATTCCTGCCAGAGGAGCAGAGTAAACTGAGAACTGTAGTTCACTGTGGCAGCCCTGTTGAAGCCCTACTGCTGAAGCTGGAGTTTAAATATGTTTTTCCTCGTCTATAGGCTAAAGAGCCAGAGATGTTCTGGAGGTCTCACCCAGAATGTTCAGCCAAGAAATTGTGTGGTTTTTCATATGCTTTCTGTTCTGTTGGATTCTGAGCCGTGCTCATAACGTGTCTTTGATGGGAAAATGAACTGAGTAACTTCCCTCTTTCATGTATGCTTTTTGTTCCTGTAAGGATATTTTTTTTTTTTTTTTTTTTTTTGGAAGTAAGGAAAGCAGGGTACTTTTTGATCTGTATGGCTGTAAGGAGAGTGCTTTTGTATTGACACCAACAGTTAGGGCAGATGAAAGGCTAAATTCCTTAGTCTTGGGTAGGTCCAAGACCTACCCTGGAAAAGTTTATCTATGATTGCACAGTGCGGATCTCGTGAGGAGATGAGGAAGTCTTTTTAATATTCTGTGAATACAGAAATACAGCTTCTTTAAGGACTGAGATTTTCAAATTCATGTAGTGTGTTATAGGAGCTACCTGAGGGAAAGGATATGACTGTGAAACCTCAGTGGGCAAGACCTTTCCTGGTAGGCAACTTGTGAAAGTGTCAGAATTTTGACTGGACAAGACTTCGTGGCATGATGCGTTTGGTGGTACCACTTGTTAGTGTATGTGGTTGCTCTGGATGGTGTATGAGATCTGTGTTCAGATCACCTGTGTTCAGGTGATTAAGGGACGTTTCCAGGTCTAGGGACTTCTGAGGTTATGGTGGTATGTTCTTTTTTGGATTTTTTTTGTTTATTTTGTTAGCTGTTTGCTTGGGTAATATTTATACTTTTACTGAGCTAGAAGAAGAGATGGAGAGAGCAGGTCTCTAGTGTGCTGGTTTCCCTTTTGCTCTCTTCAAGTGTTCTGTAATGACATAATTAGAAATCAGAACATATTGTCTGAAAGTTTGTGACTTCTGCCCAGAGGCCTCCATTTTCTTTCTTTAGGGTACTTCATAGCAGGGGGAGCAGAGAGAGGAAGGGGAGGGAACAAATCCATGCAGGAAGTTCTTAAAATTGTCTGTCTTTCTGCTCAAACTGGATTCAAAATTTTCACATATGTGCAATCTCCTCTCGCTCAGTCTAGGGTGTTTGCAATGATGACATCCCGAAATGTTTTGTTTTGTAATAGGTAGAATGAAACCATAGTTCTGGGACTGAACATTTAAATGTGAACATAAAAGGAGCCTTTTTTTTTTTTTTATCAGCAGAACACACTTGAATGGAACATGGAGAAAATAAAGAGGTGAGGAAGATCTCTAGGCTTTAGAGTGGCACATCTGGATAAAGAGTCACAGAAATCACTTCATCAAGAAAAAGCAGACTAGTTGGAAAGAACTGAAGTTTATTGTTAGGAATTGCAATTAGTGTATTGTGGCCAGCTTTGTTAGCGGTACCACTGAGGCCTGATGTGTCTCTAGTAAGGTTCTGAATAGCAAAAAATCCATCCTCTATTAAGTAATCTCTTTTTAAGGAAACATAAATAGCACTTGGCACCTGTGTACCCAGGTTACTTTTGAAAATAAGATTTAAGTTATTCAGTCACTTTGGCTGGTGAGCAGGGTACAGGCTTGCAGAAAAGCCAAAGCTGGAACACCAGAAGTTTATTCGCTGGGGATTAAATCATAATGAAAACATCCTCAGGTTTTTTTTGTAGACATGATTCTAAAGAATGCTTATATGAAAGTGGTGTAGTACCAGATTTTTTTGTTAATAACTGTTGACAGAAACAAGGAAAAATCTGGCAGAAACAAGTAAAAATATTGTTGTCTGTACTTCATTTTGTCATTTGCAAACATTTGCTCATTCTAATAATTTATCCTCTCTAACAAGTATTTTTCCTTCGAGGGAAAAATATTTCCCCCACCCCACTCCCCATTCCTCAAAACAAGCAAGTCAAATGACTTTGTTTTAGAGATTACTTCAGAGTACCTTTGCTGGAAAAAATAATTTGAGTTGACATTGTTCTCTTAGTTGTGTACTAGACTTCTACTCTGGAAGTTATTGTTATTGCGTGGTATCTATGCTGTTCGTATCCTTCAGTAGGTAATGTTTCTCAATCAGATAATTAATGAAGTTTAAATCCAAATCAATAAACTAATAGTTTACCAGCAGCTAATGAATTAAGTCTGTAATCTAGTTATGCTTTGTAAGGAAATATTTACCCATGAATATCTGGGTGACAAAGCTATTTACTTAGAATACTTTATAAATTCCCAAATTTTAGAAGATTTTGGTTTCAAATAGTCAGTGTTTGGTACTTAGTGTTTCATATTGTTCGCTAACAGTTATTCAGTTGAGGCAGAAACAGCCTGTTGCTTGGTAAGTATATCAGGATACCCACTAGGAAAGAAGTGGTAAAAATGAGAAAAGTATAACTTATGGAAAAATTAGTTTGAAATATGTATTCAAACTATTAAGTAATTATGAAAAAAAAAATTTGAATTGACATAATTTCATATGTGATTTGCTAAGTACAGCTATATAATTGTAGGTTTTAATTTATAAACAGATGTTGGATTTGTCAACATTTGTCACATAGTTTGACCAGCTTTTACCCAAAACTATTGTGTTGTTCACATGATATTTACTCATTGATCAAGGCCAAGTTTACTAGAGTCTTCTCAGAAATGGGACAAACGGAATGAGCTATTGCAAGAATGGATAAAATCCTGCTGGGGATTTCCATGTTCTGCGGGTGCTCGGCAACCTAAGCACATGGCTTCTGCTGCTGTTCTCTTTTGTGCACATGCTCACTTGTTGGAAAGATGCTAGTGGGCTTGGTGGTGAAGAGGGAGAGATTTGGGTTAGAGCTTAACTATGATGTGCCAATTAACTCAAGAAGTAAATTAAAATAAGAGGAAGGAATTTGTGAGAGCAGAAGGCATTGCTGGATCCTGCTGCATGAAATGAAACAGCAATGTGGCTGGAGTCAGGGTGTTTGAGACTTTTCAAAGGCCAGCTGCTCTCAAATGTGCGTTTTATCTGAGACTTTAGTGGTGATTATTCATGCACCTAAGGTTAAATGTTTGTGTAAGTGTTCATAGGTTGTTGGGTGTGGATCGCGAATAGGAATTTGAATTGGAGCAGAAAAAAATACAGCTTCTGACCATTGAAAATTCCATCTTAAAAAAGATTGTATTAAGAAGTAACACTTTATATTTTTTGACATAGGCCTAAAGAAATACTACTTGAGGAGATGCACACTGGATTTTATTTTATTTTTTTTGTTATGTTTTTCACTTTCTGGCTGCCAGTTTGATCAGTTCCCTTATTTTCCTGCCTGCAGAAAATGAACCTAATGCAAGGTGTGCAGCAGTGCAGTACTCTGCCCCAGAAGCTGGGGGATGCTGGGGCATCCCAGGGTTTTGCCCCCATCAACTGTGCTTGTAAACTGAAGAGGCAAATGACTAGACAGTGTGAATTCTGTGGTGTGTTTTGGGGGGTTTGTTTTGTTTTTTAATTTAAAACATTTTGTAAATCTAGGAAACCTTCTTGTGGAGAAACTTTGTTTTGAGGTAGTGCACAATTCATCAGAAAAATAATTCTGAAAAAATGCACAAACATTTTAGTTTAAGTATTTCATGTTGCTTTATATTTTCTATAGCAAGAGACTAGTATTTGAATAAATAGGGTGTACTTCACCTTTTTATCTGTGTTTAGAAACACAATTTAATATATCAAACTTTTTATCATCAGAAGTCCATTTTATGCATAATAGGCATGTTATTAAAAAAAGCAAAATTCAAAAGGTAAAAAATAGCTGCGTAAATAATATTTTTGTCAGATGATTTAATTTTTATTATCATTGTTTCAAGTAAAACTTCCAGCCACCTTTACTGAAGCCTCTTTTGAGAAGAAGCTTTGTTGAGTTCTTTAATTGTTGATGTAGGTTTCTTTCGGTGGTGTTCTGTATACAAGAAATACATTTGAAGGGCTGTTAATCTAGTGAATACCAAGCATCGATGAAATTTAAAGACCTATTTGAAATTGGAGTTATGTATTTCAATTGCATTTTATGTCAAGACTCCAATGGCAGAAGGAAAAAGCAGGTTTTAGTGGATAATAATCCTGTCTGCACGTTATTGCACTGGACATCTACCCTGGCAAAGACAGGCCATGTTTACAATCATAATGTGCTTATTTTTTGCTTAAATTCTTGGGAGATGGTGGAATGACAGACACATACTTTCTGTCTTAAACTAAATGCAGTTATTTTTCCATCTTTTTACAGTTTTGCTTCAGAAATATTTGTTACGATTATCCAGACTTGAAGTCAGTAGATGAATTGGGCAAATAAAGCTATCTATACTTTTAAAGTATTTCTACTTTGTACTGCTTTCCTCATTTTGAAAACCTGGGGTTGCTTTGATAGGTAGCAAGCGCGCTACCCTAGTTGCTTCAAATCTTCCCTTTGCAAGGTTGATGCGATGCATCAAAGTTACTTTAACTCCTTTAAATAACTAAGAAGAATCCTAATCACAGAAGTTGTTGTGGATTAAGTGAATAACTACGGAGTGGAGAGCAGGAATATATTCTTTCTGCTGGCTACCGATTCGCAGGCTGTTAGATTGCTCGCGAGGGGTTGTCATTCTCAGAACCGGCAGCTGCACACTACGCAGAAGGGAGCTGATCCAGCCCCTCTGAAAGAGGACGTGCCTCGTTGGTTCAACAGCATTCTCTCTGTGGCAAAGGCACACTGCTGGAAAAACATGAGGCATTTAGAAAGACTGGATGAGGAGCCCATGTATGAGATAGGGAGCATGCATGGGATCTGGGTGAAAAAATGGCAATTTTTATTCTGTCCTGAGTGGTCAGAAACATGTAGCTAGAAATGATATATCCTAAAATGTGTCAAAATAGCAGCTTTTAGTAGGTAATTCAGTGGTGATAATCCTCAAGAAACTGATATGCTACTGTAAACATGCTACCTATCCTGAAATTGAAATCCCTTTGCTTACTACATTATTTTCTAGGCCATCTGTTGCATGAGCATGTTGTTTATTGCCTACCTCTAATAGAGTTCCAGGGTTAGTAGAAATGGTATTGCAAACTCAAGGTTTCAGGTGTTACATAGTTGTTAAAGCAACAACCAGTAACAGTGCAGACCTGCAACGGAGGACTCTTTGAGGAACCACCATCTTGTGGGAATGCTATCTTCTTCTTTTTTTTTTTTTTTTTTTTTTTTTGTCTCCCTCCCCCTCCACCCCCTTTTGATCTTGTTGCTGAACATTAGTGGAACATGACCGCACTGTTGCGGAGTGGAGCAATCAGCTGCCAGAGTGAAGTCAAGTCTGAAGGGACATCTACCAATTAACTGAAAATAATGAGAAAAATCTTCTTGTTACACTAATCAAAGCAAACTTGTTACCAAGAAGTTTGGAAGTCAACAAATTTCTAAGCCATGTATGGTCTAGCCTCGCTTTTCTGCTATAAACAAAATCAGAATCAGTGCATCCACTGGGGCTTGTAGACTCTGAAGACCAAAGGAATCACTGAGTACAATACTAGACAAAATAATCTCAAGCATTAATTCCTTCAGTAGAAGAAATTGCTTTCCCTAACATGCCAGTGCTTGCTGTTAAGTCCAATAAATCTGTAATTGAACTAGAACACATTATTTAGAGAGACATCCAAGTTCAATATAAGGACTTCAGGATGTGATGAATTTACTTGTTACACTGTTGAATTGTTTAAATAACCCCATGCCTTTGCAGTTAAGAACTGCATGTTACTGCCAATTTGAATTTTCTAATTATGAGCCAGGTGGTGCCTTTTCTTCTCTACTATTAAAGAACTCCTATTATTAGATACATTCTTTTTTTAAAATGGCAAGGTAGCTTGATTTAAAGTCCAGCACTGTTTGTATTAAGTGTGCAAGTACAAACACAGATCATGTAACATCTAGAAAGAGTATGTATTACTTCTTTCTTTTAATAACATGGTTCACATCAGTGGTCTCAGTGACTCTCAGATGAATCAGAACAACAACTTTGCCTCCACAATAGCGGACTGGTGGGTCCTGGTTTTCAAAGTCTCCACAACATACTCTTCACAGTAACAAATACTCTGTCAGCCAGAACAGTGTTCCTGATGCTCTCTTTCTTAGCATTGAGTTAGGAGCATGATACCAATACTTCTCAAGATTTTTCTGGACTTTTGCTGTCTTTTCCTCTTCTCCAGTTAATTTTCAGCTGGCAGGATCAAGCTTTTTCTCAGTGTGCACTTGTGAAAGGACAGTTGTTTTCCAGGTCAAATCCCTTGCTTGTGGTATACACTGCTTGTTTTGCTCTTCTGTAGAGGTTGGCCTCTGTTTCTAAAGCTGTATATTAAATACTGAAAGGCAGCTATGCAGCAGCTGTATGTCCACTTTTTTATACCATTCAGCATGTGCAGTGACCTTTGTCACCCAAAGTTATTTTACTGATTGTTTGGGTGGGTTTTTTTGTTGTTTGGTTTTTTGTTTGTTTGTTTTCCTTTTTTGCAAATGCATGAAGCTTAATATCAGTGGGGTGGTGGTGGTGTAGTTTTAGTCTGATTTCTTTTCTGTGATGTTTGCTTATCATTTCACCTAATTTTCTTGGTATTAATTTCAAAGACTTTGTTTATCTAAAGCATACCTTCAGTGAAGACACAGAAAACAGGGAATACAGAATCTTCTGCCTATTTCCTAACTAGCTTGTAAAGATACTGCATATATGATTTGCTTGACAGATGTTTTCTTACAGCTTTACCTGAGGTTTTGGAACTAAGAATATCTGTAATCTAACAATGTAAATAATCTTGTTGAGTCTTTATCTTTTTTGGTACACTAGTGCTGGTACCTGACAGGCATGCCCATTAGCTGTTGTCTTTTTCCCACTTCATTGGGACTGTTTAGGGACAATGTCATACAGTGTTATATTCAGACTATTATCCTTGGGATGTCTTTAACTCCTTTGGAGCGTGTCCCCAGCACCCACATCCATCTATCCACAAGGACTTCTTTCTGTAGTTTGTGGTAAGAGTGGAAGGACAGCATAAGCATACTGATTTATTTGGATGACTAATTCCTTCCTGTTTTACTTAAGGTAAAATTCTTACAGTTTAGTTGCACAAAACTGTCTTGACAAGATGTCGCTGTTAACAGTCTTGCTTTTAAGCCTGTGACTGTAATACATAATACAAATCTTTCTAATACCTTGCAAGCTGGTGTTCAGGATTTCTGACTCCAAAGAGTGTGCTGCCAGAATATGTCTTTTTTTTTTTTTTTTTTTTTTCTGATACCAAACTTTCTCCCACAGAAGTGGGAGTGAAAAAGCTCTATGAATGTAAGTATTGCTTGGAATTTATTTCTGCAATTTTTGTATCGCTTGCAAACTTGACCTTTATCTAAGCTCTTCTCACTTCTGTGTCAGGATGACCCCTGATCCATATGTGTACCTGTACTAAGGATTTCAAGTGCTGTCCATGAATAAATCTAAGAATATGTTGCAATTTTGTATTTTAAGAACTGAAGATCACAGCATGGTTTGAATTAAAAAAGGAAGTTGTTTTGTAGCAGTATCTAAAGTGGAAACACTTAAACTAAAACAGAAGTAGAGTTCTGCTCTTCTGCACATCATTGAATGTCTGCAAAGGTTGGTCGCTCCTGAATCGCCTGCTTTTTTTCCTGCTGTGTGAGCCTTCCCTCTACTTCCCCCTACTGAAGTTACGTAGTTACCCCAGGTCAGTTACTTTTTTTCCCCGAAACATCTTACACTCCTGTGGTCTAAATGGAAATGTTATGTAATTACATGGTAGTATTTTCTCCCCTTCTCTTATATTTTTCTTTTAGTGTCAGAGTTTATAACTGTTTTTTCTCTACAGTGAAGTAAAAATGTGGTGTGCTTTCCTGTGACTTACTTCCCTTTAGCTGCAGAATTAACTTAAGTTTAACATGTATAAAGTTTGGGGTTTTTTGTTGTTTGGGTTTTTTTTTTTTTTAATAAACAACTTTTCAGCCCTTCTTTTTTTTTTTTTTTTTTTTTTTTGACAAACCTAATGTTGCCTGTTCTGCTTCATATTTCAGCTCTGAGAGTATCTGAGTATTTTGAAACACAGTTTTGGAAGTTGCTAGTAACAGCTGAACAAAAAGACTTCTCTTTTGGTAAATAAAACATTTGTAGAATCTGAGAAGTTGGAAGAAAAATATTTTCATCTAAGGTAGTGAGCTTGGCTTGGTTCCTCTAAAATGACAACACATAGAAGTGTTTTTCCTCTTTTGTCATCCATCAGCCACATGTACATCTAAGGCTTCTGATCTTTGGCTTAAGCTACTGTTTTCATTATAAATGTGCCACCTACTGGAGCAAAAGGCCCATCAGCAAAGATTTATTAATGTTATCTTCTCCCAGACACATTTGCATAGTAATTTCTTGCTAGATTCCTGTGCTTCTGGTTGTCAAATCTACACTGCTTCTTGTCAGCCTCACCATAGGGTATGAAAATGGTAATAAGAATTGGAGAGGATGTGGAGCATGGAGGCTTAATAAAATGCCTTAAAAAAAAATTGATACAATGAATTATAATGAAAAATACCTGCCTGCCAATGAATGTCCAATAAGGGAATCTTACGTACGTAGGTACTGTATGTCTTGATTTCAAGATGAAAAAAATCATGTAATTGTTCAATATAGCTTTGTAGCATAAAGAAACTTTAAACAAGATTTTAGATTATACTGTGGTGGTTTGTTTGTTGTTGTTGTTTTCAAAACAAATATTCAGCCTTGTCTTAGCATAGGACTAGTCATGATCATCCTTACAAATGAGAGGCATTTTGCTGAGAGCTTGTTGTCTTTTATGTTACAGTAATTAACTGAATGATTATTTGTATTGTGGGCATGTCGTAAGATCCACAGTTTTATTATGCTAGATTTGTACAGAATTATGGGAAAGACTTACCCCCAAAATTGTAAAATCTGCTTTGAAGCATAATGCATGAAGACAGTAGAGCAAATTGGAAGAAGGAACGATCTAGAAACAATCACTCTGCTAAAGTCAAGTGAGATGTTTCTCATGAAAGTGAATGTTTGTTTTGGCAACACTTCATTATATCATAGTAGAAAAATGGCTAATGTATGAACAAGAACAAGCAGAACAGCTTCCTGAAAATTAATCTGTTTTGCTGCATATTAAATTTGTGTGTTCCTGTAGGACAGTCTTTGGCTTGGACAGGGTTGTCTTTTTTTTTTTTTTTTTTTAGTGACCTAAGCACAATGCAGCTGATATGTTAATGATACAGCTATAAAAATTTGGTGTTTTCCATTATACGAGTTGCTAGTTGTTTCTTTCCATGCCTTGCAAGTAAAACTCAGCCATGAATCCATTTGCTTTTGAAAAGGAAGAATAAATCAATGAACCACCCTCAGAAAATGAGTACACAGTCTAATGGGCTATGAAGAATGAGATAGGAAGAGGTCAGAAACCTCCTAACTCCCTATCTCAGGTTGTGATGCATGTTGCACACGCCCAGGTTTTCAGCAGCCCAATTCCAGGTCCTCAGTGTTAAATGCGGAGAGTCCAAATTTTATGCTTGCTGAATCTTAAAACTTCTGTTATATTTCAATAGACATATAAATATGCAATTGCATAGATTGAAGGTTTTTAACAGGTATTTGTACACTGCCTGTTCATGCTTTTCATCTGTCAAATGCTGTTAAACTATTTCTTGATCTGGAGATGTTGGGATGGTGTTAAACATTTGGTCAATATGTCATAGATAAATGGAATGTAAATATCTTTGAGAGACTGACAAGGAAGTTGGAATGACCGCTGATAGAGCTATGTGGTACATCTGGGATGGCACAGTAATTGGAAGGAGCTAGTAGCACGATGTTTTCCTTCAAGTTTGGCACCTATTTCTCCGTGCTCAAGGGGAAGATTGAATTTCTTAGTCATAGGTATTTGTTGCATGAATTCTCTTTTCAGTTGTTTATTTGATAATTGAATGGCCAATTTCATATTGCTGGGTGAAGGAAATTTGCTTTGTTAAGGTGTTTTCTGATTTGTGCAACTGAACCATTTCCAAAACATTAATTTTTTAAAATCTATTTTCTTGGCTTTATGTGCATCAAATTTGTAAGCAAAAGCTTGCACATTCATTTTTCAGTGCTACATGAACACAGAAAAGACATGTTGAAAGGCTCAGTGAATTAATGGCTTTAAATGACTTGGAGATACTTAAACGAAAGGTTTTACAGAAATATACAGATTCTGATTTTTATTTTCCCATTACGGAACTATCTTGGCCTTAAGCCACTTCCTTGGAGAGAATAAGCTTTAGGGTTGTTTTTTTTTCCTTCTCGTGGCTCACCTGGTTTTATGTTGAGTAGTCCTGCTTATGGAAAATATAAATGACTTCTTTTTCTTTGTTAGGCGACTGAGTGTAGTCTTCTACAGTTCTGTGAAACAGGCCAGGGTATATGTCTGGCTTTGCTCCAGGTAGTGAGCACTTGGAGCGGGCTGGGGCAGTGCTTCAGGAAACATGCAGCTTGCAGGAAGAGGGCTCACATTTCCATTGGCTGGAAAAGTAGGAACATCAGCTGGAGTCATTAACATCGTTGTCTTTAGGGGTGCCTGTAGCTGATCTGCCTGCTTTCCCAGAATAGGACACTGAGGCCAGTAAATAAGGCAATAAAATGTTTCACAGTTAATAAATCTCATACACCAAAAGAAAATAAGCTGTTCTTAGAAGAACATGGTTCTTTCAAATGTTAGGAGATTGAGGTCGTATAGAAAGGGCACGGATAAAGAAAAACTCTGCTATTTTTATAGGAGGTGGTAAAGATTGTATCACAGGAAACTTCTGAAATGCTTTTAAACATTTCAATAATGAAAAAAACAGAAAAGGGAAGTAAGTCCTAAGTGATGTCTGAAAGTGAAAACACTTAAAGTACGTGAATGTAACTCAAGGAAATACCTGAGTGCAAGAACATATCCCCGGGAGATATTCAAAATAATCAGAGTACGCTATTAAAGAACTGAAAAATAAAAAAACTCGAGTTTTGCATGCAGTTTTATGGGCATATGGAACTGATTCAAGGCCTATTTCTTCATAACGGGGCTTTCAAGGATAAAGAAATGACCTAATCTATTATTAAAACCATTGTTCAAAGCATGATTTGATTTTTTTTTCAGAATGATTTGGTCGTTAGTCTTTTATCTAGTGGGTTAAATCAGCAGTGTTTCAATTTGTAATCTTTAATAGGGATTTATATGCTTGTATGTAGTATATGCACATGCAGAATTAAAAAATAACTAAAGATAATTACAGAGTACAAAACTGAGGTGGGCATAGAAGTGCTATACTAGTCGTCTAAGCAGTGATAGATGATTTCAGTGCATTGCAATTAATTTAAAGTTGTGTGTATTCGTAATGAGAGCATAAATTATTTGGTTCTCATTTCAGTTTATTTCCTGTTATGTGTAAGCAGAGGAAATATGCTTGGGAATATGCGGAGTTCAGGACCACAGAATCTAGCAAGAGTGGAAAAGACATCCTAGTTGAAGTCACGAGAGATAGGTAATACCTGGATGTCTTTCATAAAATATTGTGGCATCTTAATTACAGCTGTTCAAAAATATGGCAAGCTTTTTGTAACATTAACATAAACTACTAAAAAATAAATATTTCTGGAGGAACATCTGCAAGTGTTCTGAAAGTTAAAAGTTTGGGTCTTTGGCTAACTCAAATTATGGTGCTTTCCTAGGGTAACCTCAAAATAAGCAGGTTTTTTTCCCAATTGTATATTGTAACCATAAATAAAACTACAATTTTATTTGTCTGCTAACCAAGAAGAATTGTTTGCTAGTTATTTTTCAGTTGGTGATATGTAAGCTAAAGAAGTGTGCATAAAATTATAATATATTCCATTAATGATATTGTACACTCCTTATCACTGTCATACCGAATGCCCTTGGAATTACTTTGAGATGTTTTGAGCGTTTTTTGTGTGCGGTTCTTCCTTCTTGTGTGCAGGAGGAAACTGCAAGGAAGGTTTTTATGAAGCATAGGCATGAAGTTATATGATATATTGGGGGGTGGGGGGGGGCGCTTTAGGTATAACAAATTCGAGTGTGTCTGCATCTTGCACTTACGGCATTGTGGTTGAGTTGGTTTGGTGGGTTTTTTTGGTTTTGTTTTTTATTTTTTCTTTCCAGCCTAGTAACCTTTATGGCCCCCATCAGCCACTGAAGTCACGTCCACTTTTGTCAATTGTCAGCCAAGATGACTTGGCTATGGTTGTCAGCATCTTGGAGGAGGTTCAGACTCATATATGCCATTAGGAAAACTCCTTCCAGATAGTATTCCTTGTGAGCAAAGATGGCTTCAACTGAAGGAGTGAATATTGCTGAGTGTTTTCATGGTGCCTTTGTAGTCTGAAGGACTAAGGTGGTCCGTAGCTGCATTTGTAAAGGCAATGACTGCCCTCCTTGTTTAGTATGTTAGAGAAAGGCTTTTCTGCATCTCTTCAGGTGCAAGAGATTGCAGAGCTCCTCTCCTTATGTGAAATGACCTGTGTTTAGGTAACTCTCTTTTCCATGCTGCCAAATAAAACCTCTATCTCCATCCACTGTTGTAAGTCGAACTTTCTCTCTAGATTATTTGTTTTGAATAGGTATTTTAACATTCTGTATAGTTCACAAAAACAAACTGAGTTTTTCTTTTGTCTTTTTCAAATGTAGCAGTTAAGCACCATATTGCTGAAAACAGAAGCTAGGTAGGCTGATTTGCATCCATGACAGGTGTTGCTGTCTATTCCTCAAATGCTTTTTCTGGCCTGTCATTAAGCTTAGCCCACCAATGGCTGGTTAAGGATGTGCACATGATTAGCACGCTGTGGTGGTATTGCTGGTACTTAGTCCGTTTATAGGGAGTACCACCATTCTGAGTTTATTACAGATGATCTGCTCTTGTTTACATAGCTTGTTTGTATTTTGTACGTGTCCTGTATAGTTCCCTCCAGATATTCACTGTCCCTCAGTTATCTTCTCAACTTAGCAACTGATCAAAGGAGAATTACCACTTGCAAAATTAGATCTGTGATAAAATGTTCCAACGTAGTAGCGATCAAGTTGCCGTTTCATGAAACCCAAGCTGAATCACTCCATGTTTATTATACAAAAGTGGTGTGCTCGGCTAAGCTTTTACAGAATAACAAACGTTAGACTATGCTAACTGCCATCATTAATTAGTTTCTAAGTTCCGTCTCTCTAAGATGGAGTTGCAAATCCATGTGTCCCACACCTAGAATTCTGCATTTCAGCCTCTGAGACTTATGAGAGATTTGTAGAATTGCCTGTTGCCAAGCTGCTTTCTACTGAACACACCTCTGGGAAGGCTTCTGTGGCTCACTTGTTTTATCCAGTAGGAGTCTTGAAACAGTTTCCACTCCAGAAATGTGTTCTTGATTTCCCTGTTCAAGATGGTAGTGTACAAAGAATTGAGTTGAAGAGCTTGAAACTTCTGCTTTTAGCCAGATTGGACTGTCTTCAAACACATGTGGAAAACATTAAGCTATCTTAGTGTATGAATATTAAATTGGCAGAAACCTGTATAATGTGAAATTATACATTATGGTTTAATTAGGTCCTGATTTTTGAGTCAATAGGTATATTCCTTTTTTGGTAGACTACAGTAACTACTAATATGATAATCTTATCAGATAAATGTGATACCACAGGGTATGTTGGATTGCAATCTGTGTTTAAAAAACCCTGTGTTTCTTGTGTAATAATACGAGCCTCTCTTTATCTATTAACGTGCAATGCACTTACTTCGTTTTTTTCTGAAAACTGTACTTCAAGTTACTGTTTCGGTAAAAAAAGTATTCACTGAAAACCTTTTGAAGATTCATATCAGCAATATGGATATTAAAATTAGAAAGGCCAGGAAAACTCATGGTAAACTTGTTCATCCTATGCATAACAGCTTAATGGTTACACAAAGCGGCATACATTTGGGTTTCAGCAAGGACTTAATCTGGCAAGGTGTTGAGTTTGCAATCCAACAGAGCACTTGAGAGCTTAATTTTAAGTTTTTAAGTAACTGTCTTGCAGATTTGTGATTAAACATGGATTTCTCTTCAGTGACTCAAAGGCAGTAAAACTAGTGCAATGCCTTGTACTCTGGAGCTTCACCACTGGTACTGGGTACCACTGGGGTTGTCCATCAGAGCAAGGTCAAACACTGAAGCAAGTTCTGTGAGCGAAGTGTGGTACTCCAGCTTTTATTGGCAAATCCTCAGTAAGGTGTGGAAAATTTGGTGTGTTCAATGTGTCATGCTTGGGGACCACTTGGAATTGTTGTAACTTTGTTCAGATTGTAGCACTCACATCAGTCAGCTAATTCTCTTCATTTTTGAGCAGTTTTATGTGTTTATTGCTTTGATAGACTACTTATGTGGTTTTAAGTAAGGCTCTGATATGTGATTTTATTGAAACGTGCTGTCATCAATAACTATATGAAGCGGTATCGATATGATTAAGCTCTATACAGTTGATGGAGAATGACTTTTAATGTGTTTCTAGATTCGGTCTATTTTCATTTACCAAAGCTGCTTAAATAAATAAAGGCTAAAGTAGTAGATTGAATTTCTACAGTAGTGTAGAAGATTTTGGATTTTTAATATTTAATAAACCTTCACTTGTATTAGTGTGTTTAAATGTATTGGCAGTACTACTCAAATTCAGGCAATATTTTCTCTCTTCTTTAGTTACATACAAGTTTTGAAATTAGGTGATAAAACCTACAAGTTTATAAACCTAAAGCTTTATTTATCCTAGCTCTATCCAATCTTATTGCATTGAATAATTTCAAAAAAAAGACTGGAACTGCAGTGCTGAAGTTTGCATTATATGTTGAAATAACAAGTCTTATGTCTGCTCTGAATTGATGTGAATGAAGTATGTAGCATTGCTGCATGCTTCTTTTATCATTGCACCTACGCAAAGATACACCAATATCTACGTACCATGTGAGAAATTCTATTTGCACACTTTCTAGAATATGTCCTAATCATCCTCTTTTCTCAATAAATAGCATTCACATTTATTAAAAGTATACATTTCTTAGACTAACAGCTTCCCTCCCCTCTTCCTTTGAAACCAGAACATTCGTAAAGTTTTGAATCCTTACAATACTAGGTGCATGGTTTTTGGGGGGAATTTAATTTAGTTGGTGAACGTTTTCAGGCTTTATGATTATGGTACTGAAATTTAACTCATTACTTCCATAACATTTATGTAGTCAGTTAATATGTGGCTGATTAGAATTACATATCATTTAGAAACATTCTTTGCCCTTATTCCTAAAAAAATCTACAACACATTAATCCAGATTAACCAAAGGGGAGCTAAAAGGTTCTGTATAGTACTAATCTACTTAATTATCATCTGTGTTTGAGGTGCAAATATTAATAGGATATTTCCATTCATTTACCATATTTATAACTCTAATACTCTGAGAGTTTCAGAAATCATAGGTTTGTCATTTTTCCAGCCAGCATATATAATACATGCACATCTCTCTGAATTAGAACAAACAGCTAAATTACTTCCATAATTATTTAAAAAATAAATTTTGAAAACATGATCTTTTTATACTATTTCAGTTGTGTCCAAATGTGTTTTGGGGGATTGTTCCCCTTGCAGTTGTTGCTGTTGAAAATCAGTTTCTTCCTGGATAAAACACAAATGTTGCTTTTATCACATTATATACATTCCTATATAAATAAAATGTGAATTTATTCATATGCATTATGCTATGTTTTCATTTGAATTTCCAAAGATTATTAGTATGCTTTGTGGAGCACATTTCCTGAATTCTTTTACAAGCACTTAAGTAAATGAGATTAAATTAAGCAGGCACTCTATTATTATAGGTTATGTGCTATTGAAAGGATGGGAGGACTCCTCAAATTAAAGAAAACAACTTTGAGTTAAATAATGCAAAGTTTGTACATCTGACTGTGTCTGTTAAATTTTCCATTTTTTTCCTCAAATTCTTATTTTTGGTATCTTTTGTTCATGGCAGTAACTTCAGTATCCTGGTAAAAATGTTGTGTGTCCTTTTTGCATTTTGGCAGTCAGGGTTGTGTCGTGGTAGGCTCCCCAGTGGTAGAGGGCACAAGACAGTACTGATTTCCTGATTTACAGGGTGCTTTAAAACCGGGCTCAGCAAGTGTGGGATCACAGATAGAGGGAAGGAGCATTATTATAGGCCAAAATAAAGAAGATTATGTAGAAAATACCTGATGTTTATATAGCCCAGATAAGTAGCGCTGTTGCTTTTTTACAAACTGTACAGTATAAATAGGTTAAATACTAGTCCCCTCATGAACCATCTGCCTAGCTACAAGGAGGTGACAGTTTCTTCAAAATAATCCATTAAAAGGTTTGTGATGGCAAACAGGGTGACGTTAGCCAGAAGTTTCTAGTGTCAGGGGTGGCATGAGTGATCTGCTTGCGAGAAATGAATGAGTTGATGCTCGCATTATCGGCGGAAGGATTGGTGAGGGGGGTAGAGACACTGCTTTGCAAAGGGCTTTAAAAGTTACTGTTCAACATCTAAACATAAGCTGTGCTAGTGCTCGTCATCGTCTGATGAGAGCTCTCCCACCACTAGCTCATAGCAAGCTTTCGTGGCGTCTGGAGTCCAGCCCCTCCTTCAAGCTGCACGGTAGGTTTGTTCAGCAGAAGTCACCACTGGCTGCATTTTGAGAGAGTCCAATTTCTGCACTTGTGTTTAATGAATTAACATCAAATGTAATGTAGACTTTCATTCTGGCTTATAATGGTGGTCATAATTATAATATCCAGATGCTGTCTTCCATTATTTGAGCGTTATTTTCCCATTTTCTTCAGCAAGCCGTGCATTACCCAGGCTTGATTGGGATGTTGTGTACACTGAGCAAGGCCATACAGCAGCGCAGTCCCACCAGGATGCAAGAAATGGTGCCATAGTCAAAACCAGAACACTGACACCTTACAAAGCAAACCATAAGTTAAATTACAACCAGGGTAAATATTTGAATAAAAAGGAACCAGTGTGGAGAAGAATATGCTGTACAGACTTACTAGCCATATCTGAAAAGAGCCCAGAAGGACAATCCTATTGATTTTTTTTTTTTTTTGTTTCTTATCTTGATGGCCTTGTAGTTTGAGTTAATGGTTTCTAAACTCGACTGAAGAGTTTGCAGGACAGTCCTGTTTGTCTCCAGTCAAGGAGAAAGGAAAGTTACGTAGAGCTGAAAAACAGACTCTTAAGATTCTGTTCATTCTCCAAATCTTAATATGTATTTTAATTTGTATGGGTGTTGAATCAATGCAAACATTGTATTCATGTGATCTAGACAAGACTGAAATGTAGTTCATCTATGTTAAATTATATATTTCTCCTAATGATCTGGAAGTCATCTGGAACTACAATAGGTGTACTTACTCTTAGCTAATAGAAATTCTTGATGAAGCTGCATTTTGAGGAGGAGGAGAAGGAGGGGAAAAAAGGAGTGGGGTCTTATTGATCTAAAAGCCAGGCTGTTTCTCACTGTGGCATTCATGGTGTGGCTTCTAAGGCAGAATACGTTTATGCATATCGGTGGATACATTTATCTAGCGAGAAAGCCATTCTACTTTTGGGAAAGTAGGGCTGCAGAATCATCTGAGGGAATGATTCTTGTGACAGATCATTAATTGATTTTAAAATTGTCTCAACTTCTGTAAATCCAGACATAAAAGCTAGTATGCAGCATTTCCTGTAGCTAATGTTAAGATACATCCCAATTTTCATTTCCCACATGGCATGGTGTACTTCACCTTCATACATAATGTTGTTAAAACTTGGATGCTGGGTGTTTTATAGATGAAGAGGTTGTTGCTCTCATAAATGTTAACTATCAGAGCAGTTTGCATAAGATCAAGAGGCACCAAGGGATAATGTAATTGCAGTTTTCCAAACAACTGTATCTGTTTCAGAATGAAGATTCACGATAAGAAAAAATAAGACAAAATAGATCTCGTAGTTTCAGCATAATTAAGATTTTTGCCAGTGGCTATTATGGGAGAACTTTCTTAAATATTTTACCCTTACCCCTTTGAAAGATTTGATGTTAGATGAGCATGTTTTTAATTCAGCAGCTACTTTATTAAGCAAAAGTAGCTCTGATTCCCAAACTCGTAGCTGACAAAAAGGACCAGAGCTGTAATTACCATATTAATTACTTTTTTTTTTGTTGTTTTCCTGATGGAAAGCATCTCAAGTCAGTCAAGATGAGGGGAAATTACGTTAAAGCACAAAGTGTTTTGTTCTTACTAAAAAGTAAAAAACCCAGAAACTACATAATATATAATTATATAAAATATAAAAAAAAATAAAATTAGGTTTGAGCATTGTGCCTTATTTGTTATGGATTTAAGCTATGTAAATATGTCTGCTCTTGGGAACTTACACATTAGTATTCTCTTCAGCAAGGTGGTTAAGCATGCTTAAGCATGTCCTCTGTTTTGTACAGGCAAGGAACAAAATTAAAACAAAACAAAACAACAAACTTATAGAAGGTATGAAGGGGAAGAAAAAACCTTGTATTTTTACAGTTATTTTTGTTTTAGTTCAAGTGAGCTTAATAATATGTAGAGGCTATTTAAAAATTCCATCTATTATGAGCAGTATTAAAGCTCCATTTTAACAATATTGACACGTAAACATTTGACCTCTTACATGTTGCTGTAGTAGAGATGTTTGAAAGACAGTCTTAGCCTCTGCTTGGTTCATTTCTTGAAGATATCGAAGCAGCAGGCTATGTCTAGATTGTAAAGGTATATTCTTGTATTAATGGGCTAGTCTCATTTCCTAACTAGTATCATTTAACACAACTTATTTTTATGTGGTTTTTTTTTTGTTTGGTTGTTTGTTTTTTTGTTTTTTTTTTTTTTTTTTTCATTTAAGTGCTAGTGCTAGCTCTCATCTGCATAGAAAAGAGTTAAAACCATTTGTAGAGGTCTTGGAGAATAAGCTGTCATTTTATTATGGTCTATTTTGTCATGATGTAGCTTTATCTTAACATGTTACAAAGAGGAAATGATTTAAGTAAAACCAGTAACTAATATTGCAATAATAAAGTTCACATGTGTAAAGTAGGGAAGAAGAAGGAACTTGTGGCAGAGTAATGTATTATACTGAAAATTGATAATAGCTTTATTCTGGAGGAGTAAATTTTTTTTTCTGGATAGACAACACGAAAATGGGAAGTACAATATGAGTGAAGGATTTGGGATTTGACCTTTCTGTTTGTAAAACTAATGAATACATTTCATAATAAGATACTAGTCTTACACGAAATGGTAATGAGCCCATTTCCAGGTCAGTATTGACTGGCTCTTCTTATCTGCTACAAAAAATGCCTCCTCTGAGGAAGAGGAGCACAGAGCATGCAATGTTAGGTGCTATTACAACTAGTTATAGTCCACAAGCACTTTCTTGTCAATATTGTAATGAGAGAAAATAAAACCTGACGGACTGGGTGGGAGGGTGTGTGTGTGTTTCCCCTCATGTTTCAGAACTGAAGCTGAAGACAGGAAATTGCCATTTCATATTCACCTTTCCAAACCCTGATATTATGTGTAATTTTTTTTATTTGAATATAGAAGTGGATTTCCTATGTTACTTTCACACTGAAGCTTCAGAGAATACATGGAACAATAGAGGTCTTTAAAAAGCCTCTTAACTAGATCATTCTTGGAATTCTTATATCTTGAAAATTTTAGGTCACAGTATTTCAAGTTGTGATTATTTAGTCATAAGAACAATATTTTTTCCATCTCTCACGGTTCTGTACAACGAATGGACTCTTAATCATTTCATGTAGTCTACAGGGATTTTGGCAGGTGGCTGTTAGCAATATAGATGGCCACTTTCCCTTGTAGGTTGATTTCATGAGTATAGATTTAATGAGATTTCTTGATGTTCTTTTTATGCTCTAGAATTGTATGTTTACATACAATTACATACAGTACAATTTACGTCTGTTACTAGATAAAACTATTCATCTTCAATGGACTGTGCTATGTATAGCAGCTATGATGTGGAACTTGCTTAAGCAAGAAACACCGTACAAGCAGAATCATGGAAAACATCAGAGTTTCAATGGCTGTTTTGAAAACGGATGAACAAGAGATAAGCTCTTTGATAATATTGTGTTATGTTAATTTAACGTCCTTGTGACAGATTTTTTTTCACTACATTGATTTTTTTTTTTTTTTTTTTTTTGGGTAAGTCTTTTGCTATCATCAGCATATACATGTATATTTGTAACCTTTATCATGACATATTCTTGCAAAACTGGTTAATCATAGTATCGGAGAACAGCCCAGGTTGGAAGGGACCTCAAAAGACCGTCTGGTCCAACCTCTCCTGGGAAGGGGAGCCTAGGTGAGATTATCTAGCACCTTATCCAGTCACATCTTGAAAACCTCCAGTGATGCAGACTCTACCATGTCCCTGGGGAGGTTGTTCTGGTGAATGAGATTGATCTCACTGTAAATTTTTTTTTTTCCCCTCAGATCAAGATGAAACCTCTCCCAGTGTAACTTGTACTCATTGCCCCTTGTCTTCTTCATGTGGTTCCTTGTGAAGAGAGAGCCTCCATCCTCTTTGTAGCTGCCCTTTAAGTACTGAAACACTGTTATAAGGTCCCCCCTAAGCCTTTTCTTTTCCAGGGAGAAAAGACCCAACTCCTTCTTCTTTCCTCGTAGGGCAGGTTCTCCAGCCCTTTGATCATCTTCAAGGCCCTTCTTTAGACCCCTCCAGTCTGTCCGCATCTGTCTTGATTTGTTGTGACCGGAACTGTGCACAGTACTCCAGGTGCAGCCTGACAAGCACTGAGTAGAGTGGGATGATCACATCTCTCTCTCTGCTGATAAAGACCCTGTGGATCCAGGATTAAAGATTAATCTTAATTAATTAACATTAAACATACTTTTGTTTCATACTGAGACTTCAAAAATGGTTGAAATGACCAGGGCTTTGTTATGCTGTTCTGCAGTGTCTGTTTGGATTCAGAGACAGTAATGTCAGACGTGGTTTCTATTTTATTCTGTTCTTTATATGTGGCTTCTTATTGCCAGAAGATGTCCATTTCTCTGTAAGGAAAAACTAGGATATTGATCTTCCTCAAAAAGTAGATGTGAGGTTGCAAGATGATGTATTTCAGTGCTAGTCTTTATGTAACTGTGTTACTGGTCAACCTTCCTATATAAAAATGAAAGGTTGTATGAAGGATTGAGACAAAGCTGCTCTGGCTCTTCTTTGCATCTCAAGTTTCAGTCTAGATCCGAATCTGGCTCTGGTACAGAAGCAACGCTGGTCTCATTGGTCAGTTTTTCTCTTGTCAGGGGCCAGCAATGCTGACTGATACAAATGAATGTGAACTGTCTGGGAGGGGTAGACAGAAGAGAGCTTGTGTGACTCTGTTCAGAGATGTCCAAGAGTAAAATACTCAATTATCGTTTTGCTGATTTCTTAATGTGGAAATACTCCTATTTCACAGTTCTGTTGCTGCTATTCTTTGATGTTTATTTAAACTGAGGGGACAATTGCTTGGCTGCAGGTCCAATTTATTTCCAAAGGGGACAAAAATTTTCTATAAGGGTTCTTTCCTAGGTTCAGGAAGTACGCACCTTCCGCAAATCCGTCGTGAGAAAATGGCTGCCCTGTGCAGGTTAACCCACTGAAGAGAGAATATACTCTGGACAAGACTGATACTGGCCTGTGTTCTTCCCACTGGTTTTGAAGGACATAAAATTCTTGGCTTGTAGAATTTGAGGACATTGAGTTAATTACACAGGCTTTTCCTTTCTGTGAGTTATTTTTTATACATTTCTTTTTGCTTTGTATATGAACATCTTGAAACCTATACTTCTTTCTAAAGCAGTTATTTTCTCGTATACAATGTATTTTTAAAGATTTGAGATACCAAATGAAACACTCACTTGCCTCTGTGTGTGGTGTTTAGATTTTCTTTAGAAGTCCAGTTTTTAAAATAAGAAACCAAAATCAGTTTTACTCTTTCTTGAGTTTATCTCTAAGGAGTGAATTTTTTAAAGAAAATACTTAAGAAAGATGTTATTTTTATCCAAGGAATGTGAAACTGGGAAGAGGAAATCTAAGGCTAAGTTATCCTAAGATCAACCATTTTTGCTTGTCATCCACTAAGTCTGCTTAACTACTGTGTACCCATTAAATTTTCCTTTGAAATCAGTGAAATGAAAGAAGATACCTGACATGCTCAGTAAAGCAATGAGCATGGAGACCTATATGTGCAAAACACAGAAATAGTAAAATAATATTCTGGTGCTTAAATAATTGCAGATAGGTCGGGAGCAGGCAAGCTTCTTTCTCACACTGCCCCTTCACTAAGACATTTGTTAAGGTACTTATTTTGACTGGCAATACTATAGTGCAGACAGCAAGCCCAAATTACCCAGTTAATCCATTCCCAGACAAGTCAGATATATCTGTATATTGCAGGAGGATGTGAAAATGAGATTAAAAATAGAGTCCACCATTATTCATCTGCCTTTGAAATGAAAGAATGTGACCTAGCCTTGCAAGCTGCTCTGTGCAGCCGTATTTCTGGACGCTCATCATGTCTGCCTAGCACCTGAGGGGAACATCCTAGGTAAGTAGAAACCCACCAAAGTAGTGACTTGGCATTGTCATAAAGTAGTGCAGATCACAGAATAGCAGGGCTGAGTTACAGGTAGTTGCTACACCAGTCAGAAGGTTTGGGGAAACAAGAAGCAGGTGACTTTTCTAGCCCAAATTCATACGCTAAAGCACACTTAACTTCTTCACTAGCCTGACTTGAAGAAAAATGTGAAGACAAGTGAATGCAAGGCTTTAATGTCACTCTGTTAGGTTAGTAGGTAGGTGCTGCCTCCATCTGCTGCCTGGTAGGGCTTTTAACAGGTCCTGTAGTCTCATTTTTGCTAGCATCTTAATCTTGGTGCAGTAATTGATTTGCATTTGGATGGCTGGGGCTGGGCGTAAAAGGGTTTTTCTCTGTTGGGATCCTATCAAATGCTTCATGCTGGCCTGAGGATTTTTGGGGCAGTTCATAAAAACAATATTGCAATTTGTCCATATTTAAAAAATAAAGGAGGGGAAGGAATTATATCATTTTTTGTTTGTTGCTAGAAGAGATATGGGAGTTAGCTTATTGTTATTTTAAATACATTGGTAATCATTATGATGTAAGTTATCTTCTCCAGGTGTTTGATACAGTTTTACAGCTGTCAAAATAAGCAGGCTTCAAAAACTGACTCATTCACAGAAAGTGGTCCTCTGCTCAAAGCAGTTAAATTTTTCTTTCTCTAAACTTTAAGCTTTCTATTTAAAAAACCAACTATTATGATTTTATTAAACTGGAAAATATTGAGTGATCTCCATCACTTTCTTCCTGAGCCCAAGAGGCCAAACATAACCAGGGAAAGTGAGGGATCTAGGAATAACTTGGTACCTTGGGAAAGAAAGAGATGATGACAGACTTCATCTGAATGTTTGATTTATCCAGAGTACTTTTTCAAGGACAGAGTCAAAAAAACCTTTATATGTTTAAAAGAAAATGTAAATTAGCTCTAATTTCCATTAAACTGTACTTAAGTGCAGTTATGCATCTAAATGCTCAGTGGCTAAAGGAGGTACTGGCTATACTGGGGAGTTCATCTCATTCAGCTGTTTTTGATCTGTTCCTGCATGTTTGTGTTTCATTGTGTGGTAACATATAAAGCTTCCCTAGCGAACTGCCTTGCTCAACAAAATCTGTCTTGTAGTATCATTTACAAGTAGGACAGATGTAAGCCTCATCCATGTTAGTAGGTCTTGCCTATATTTTTATTAGGAAACTGGCCTAGCATGGCAGCTTAAATTAGTACTGTATAAGCGCGTGTAATTGTAGTTGTGGTTCAGTACCATTCATTTAAAGAGAGCTTGAGTTGTGATTGCTTTTAAGGGTACCTCAGGCTCTAAGTGAGGTGAAGCTGAAGGACTGCAAGTCCCAGAAAGAGAGCTGGCCCAGTTTTCCAAGCACACGGTATCTGCAGTTTCTTTTGGCTTCTGTGTAGTTTCAGAGGCTCGGTGCTTTTGGAAACTAGGTTCAGTGGCAGATAATAGTGAAATAGCCCTCAGGAATGATCACCAGATTAGGAAAAGATTAGTCAAATGGCTTTACGCTTCTGGTATTTCTATTTAGATAATAATGTTATTGAAATAACCTAATTTGAATGAGATTTTTTTATTGTAAAAAATGCATATGCATGTCTGTTGTATTAAAAAAAAAAAGTTGTGCTGCTTATCTGTTTTCCGTATGACAATTAAAAACTCAATTATGTTTTTATGGGCATAAATCTGCATCCTGTCATGCACTGCAGTATGTTGGTACTATGCCAAAAAGGTAGCAGACTGCAGTGCTGTGAATCTGTTGAAGAACATACAAATTTATTTCAAGAAAATCTGTGAAAATACATGCCATTCTCATTGAGCAAATCCAAATTACTTCAATCTATGATTAATTAAATTAGGTTACTTAAAAATTCGTAACAGGTGTCTGGAATGGCCTTATTTAATGCTATCCATGCTTTAAATGTCTCCAGAGAACTTGGATTAGCTGACTGAGTACCCTTTTAAAGAAAGGATGTCCTGTGTGAGCAAGTTGTCCCAAAGGGATAAAACTGGTACGTCTCAGATGCACTGGAGGAAATACATACCTAAATGCATGTGATAAAAGGCAGCTAAGGTATCAAATAAGAAGCTTAGAGGTTAAAATTGCGAGATTAGTATTTTATCCAGATTGGAAAGAGAGGATGTCATGTACACATTGCAAATAACCTATGAGGAAAGCTTATCAGATGTAACGTGACTCAGAGATAATATTTCAAGATGAAGTAATTGCTCTGAGATGTTGCTGTGATTTTTGGGCTGTAGCAACATACCCTACACAATTCATGTGATTCTTTTAGAAGTGTTAGCTTTGGAAGCTGCAGAGCAAACTGATGGAATTTTCCATCAAAACAGTATAGGTGGAGGTCTGACAGTGAAGCCACTGCTGCAGCGCTGTTCCTGGAGTCGGGGAGGGGAGGGTTGTTTTTCTTCTTCCATCCAAAGCCTGGAAATTTTCAGCCAACCTTCTGTATATCTTGCACTTGTTCATACACAGCTTTGGGAGCATATGCTTGTATTCATAGTAGATATAAATACTTATGGAGTCTCACAAACATTCAGACAACTCTCTGCATCTGTGAACCTGCAAACCTTTTGGGATGGATTTTAAAAGGTGTAAATCTGCTTCTAGTTCTGATGTGCCTGTCCAGATGCCATCTCTGCAAAGCCCATGCACACAATTCAGTGAATTCATAGAAAGAGAAGGCTGCCTGCCAAGAAGAATTAACTCTGTCTTGTGTCAGTTAAGCAGTTTAATTGGCTTTCACACCTAAGGCTGAAATAATAACGAGCTACTACTTGTCACCATGCTCTGAGAGACTGGTCTCTTTGTAGAGTAACACACATGTATCTGCTTCAGAGGGAATTTATTACAACAGAGTGTGTCCTACTACACTGGAATTCAGCTGCCTGACCCCAGAAATGGTCCCCCCCATGCAGTGCAGAGCCCTTGGTCATCTTCTTACACACATCTTCCATGTCCAAAATAACCTCGACATGGATTCTTGTGTGCTGGGTGGCTCTGTTCCTTACAGCTATCTTCCTTCCCATGATCTGCAATGTAGCTATGCTGATGCAAGAGTGTGCTTTCTTTCCAGCTGGCTCTGAAGTGGGTGTCATTGATCTGGTGTATTGCAGAAATACAGGAATACTGGAACAGAGGCTCCAGAATGAGATATTGTGCAAACCCAGGAAAAAAAACAGCTGCTAACTCAAGAATCACCAAAGAGGAAAAAACAAGTGAAGAGAGGCCAGTATCACCATAGTAAAGATGGTAAGTAGAGAAAGGATAGATGGAAAGACCAAGAAAAGACAAACAGAGAAAGTGGCAGAGAAGAAGGACTGAAGAGAAGGGAGTCTGGGGAATGTGTAATTCCTCTCCAACTTGAAGAGGCTGTGTGGGAGAAGACTGGAGCCAACACACAGTCCACAGAAGAACAGACATCTCACTTCACATATACAGAGTATGGGTGGAAATTGCGTTTCTCAGATTGTGCCAATTAAGCAACTCAGCCCCTAAAGGCAGGAGACTTTTCTCAGCATCTGTTTTACAACTCTGGATTAACACAAATGCCAAGAGAGTTGCACTGTGTCATACTTGAGTCCTGTTGAAACACCTGGGTTAGGACTAGACTGTACAGCTTTCCAGCCCTGCATTTTAGCAGAAGTGGTTTTATCTGTAGAAACTTCCTGTTGTGCCCTGCCATTAAATGAGAATGTCCATTGGGGGCAGGGAGGGGGGTAAAATCTCAACAGAAAGAGATATTAATATCTCAGATAAGCCTGCCAATAAGATCCCCTAATAAGTGAGCCTGTGAGTCAGGGATGGTATTTCTTGGCATGGTTTCATTTCTTTTTCTGTTTCTTCTTGCATCAGGATGTTACTCTTTTCATAACTCAGCACTCAAATATCAGAAGGTAATTTGGGGCCATTACTAGCACAAATTTGAGTCAGTGGCTCAATGCTGTCATCAACTCTGAGTATTATTTACAAAGTAGGCCTGTCCTGCCAAAAATATGAACTTTATATTGATCAATGTGTCATTATCTCCTTAAAAATGTAAATGAAACAAATCAATGCATCAGATGTTTTTTTCTTTGCTATGCTGCTGCTTCTAATTTAAAATTTTGTTTTGAAACACACCAGGGAGAAGGAAAAGGACAAATGAATAATTTTTATGAGATGGTTCTTAAAACAGGGAATTAATGCAGTTTGAGTTGTCAGCCTGTATTATAATATACCTCGATGTGTCATTATTTTCTTATGGCTTCATTCTCTCAGTAAAACTGTCTTGATAATTCCTGCCTATGTTCGAACTTTTTGGCATATTAGTTCTTGCAAACAGTACGTATGGTTTTTTGGTTTTGTGTTTTTTGTTTTTTTTTTTTTTTCCCCAATAATTTCTAAGCCCCTTTGAGTCATTGGAAGTATTTGAATGTATTTTCAAACTAAATAATGGCTCAGAAGGCTGTCTTAAACTTAATTTTTCATGTCAGTGCAAGTGTCTTTCTCATTTTTTATCATGAATCTAACATTTCTGTGACTGTGACCTACTCTGCTTCCATTTATGTCATATGAATTGATGATTGGTTTGCTAATGGCTGTTATCCCTTAACAACAGAGAGACGCATGTGGTTTTAAAAACAAAAAAATCTGCATGGAGCTTTTATTGCTCCTGTCCCACAGCCTTTACTGTATTTTCATATTTCTGGTGTCAGAGGGGTGGCTTTCAAGGTAATTAAAGAGTTTCTTTCAACGTATTCGTGATAGTGAAGTCAAATACTTTCCTTAGAGATCGGACAGTAGCTCTTACTAGTATCAACATATGCCACAATATGCTTCCCCTGCCCAAGCCGCAGAAAGTTCTTTCAGCACCCTGAATCCCTGTTCCCTGCTCCCTTTTCCTCTTCCCTTTCTCCCTGAATGTGCTTATGCTTTTGCTCAAGCACAAAAGCTTCTCCAGCCTGGCCGTGCAATTGTTTGCACCACAATTTGGGAATCTCTGGAGCATGAGTGTTGCTTCTTCCTCAGTGACAAAGTCCTTTGCAAATGGCATTGGACTGTTAAGCCTTTGTGGGTTGGTTGGTTTGTTTAATGGTGTGTCATCACTTTCTGAAAAAACTTATTGTATTTCAGGAGTAACGTCACTGGGATTTATCTGTTGTGATGGGATAACTGTTTTCCAGCTCTAGTAAAGGTGTCTGAATTAAAGAAAATTATCAGAACGGCACATGCTTAGTAGAGAAGATTTGTTGTTATAACGCAGGGCATATCGCATGCTTTCTTTTTGACTTCAGGAAAGTCACAGATGCTTTAATTCATTATACATAACACTTGATGTACTTGTCACATGTATCTTTTTTTGGTATTGCTTACTTGAACTGTAATCTCTTAGGTCAGGAATTCTTTCTTAACTTGTATATGTGGAGCTTGATGTTATTTGACACCTATCAGCATTACTGTAATACATATAATTAAAAATCATCAAGGGATGTTTTATAGAATTTTTTAGACTAACTTGCAGCTGCTTAAGTTCTGCGATTCCCCATTTTTCACATTATTTAGGAACTCATTAACATTATAAAGAATGTATATCTATTTGAATTTTGGAAGCAAAAGCTAGGGAAGAAATATATACAACTGTTAAAGTTTTGCCATTTTCAAATATACTGGTTTTTCAGTTCTACATTTTTTGAAGGTTATACAGAAATGCAATGCAAACAGAGTTCGAGAACTGAAAGGTGATGAGTCTTTCAGAATCTGTGTGCTCATGATAAAGAGGAAGGGCTAAAGGGGTCTGATATACTGCATGGGAAACATCCTGTTCTCCAGTGCTTGGGAACACAGGATCCAAAGCAGAATATAAGTTTGTCGTTCTCTTTTTTCCAGCTGCAGTGAAGTAATTACTGGGATGGCTTCTGTCATCTAGACCTTATAATGACAAATTCTTGGGTTAAAATAGCAGGTGGGTTGGGGCAAAAGTGATTAATGGCTTGAACAAAAATAGGTTTTACTGTGCATTTATAACTGAATTGGCATGCTTTCGATACTCTCAGCAGTATCTGTTAGGGCCTTGAGGGCTGCATACCTGTTGGACCTGTTAGGAGAGAAAGATTTAGGAAGATCCCTGTCTTAAGAAGATCCCTGTTCAGGGGTGAGAATTAAATTGACACTAGGTTCTTATGGCTGCCTCATCCCTTGCCGTGACAAAGGTGCATGTCTTAAACAGCATGACACCTGGTTGCTAAGTATGGGGAGACTTCTGTGCTCCATAAAAAGGTAAAATATAGGGGAATATATTTGTCATCTCACCTGTCCTAGGAGGAGTTGTTGAAGGCAAAATGTCATCTTCGAGGGTGCACTGTAGGTCAGATCTCATGATGGAGTGTCATACCAAAGGGCAACATTAGGATCTAAGGAGCTGGAATGTAATGATATAATTATATTTTGTTTTTCTGAATATTGTAAACTGGATCAGGAATACTGTTTTATTATTTCATTTAGCATGCAACAGAGTACAGAGTGCTAACTTCAATGGGATATATTGGCACACATGAATATAGGTGTGTTTGATGCATCTGTGTGAAGTAGATATACAGACAAGTAGCAATAAGCAGAGTTTACTTCATGTGAGCACAAGTAACACGATACACAGCATGAGCTGGTAGATTTTAATAGTCCTTTCATATGCATTTCAAGTATGTGTTTACTATGAGAGAGATGTTTTATCCATAAACTGGGGCAGACTTAAATGTTGCTTTTCTAAATCCTCCTAGAGCAAAACTTCTAGTGAGGACTGGATCCAGTGCTCTCTATGACAGGAAGAGGAAGAGCTGTAATTCCTATATGACTGGATGTGCATATGCCTTGGTGGTGGTTATGATTTGAGAGTTTGAGAGAGGACAGTTGCTTGCCTCTGCATTGAATCTGTGCCTGCATGTACCACAACTCACTGTAATTAACCTGATGTGGAAAAAGACTCAGAGGAGAACTGAACTCCTTTGATTCAATAGTTTTCTGTTCTGAGAAATTTCTGAGAAGCCTTGGGAGTTTGTCATGTTCCATGAAATTTATCTAGTGAGAAAGGGATTTAACTGTTACTCCCTGGACATGTGCTTGGTGATGTCTTCTGCCTGTTCCTGTGTGTCTGTACGCTAGGGTCAGGTTATTCTACCTTACTTCTGACTTCTGTTTTCCTCTTTCAAACTGAGATGATTCTTAGGGATTGTATTAAATGCATTGGATTAAAATACCACTCAAGTGTGACCAGCAGATTCCCCAGCATGTTTGACAGGACTTCAGTATTCTCCTGGCAAAGTTTCCTTGCCTTTGCTTTCATTCCTGCCTTGAATTTTAAAAGCAAAGTATGAGTGATTTGGCATTCCCTATGCTTAGCAAAATTTGGATTACTGGTGTGAATCCTTTATTACAAAAGGTAGGATAATTGTGGTTTTTTTGAGCGAAGGTCTTTTCTTTCACATATTAGCCATTGGTTTAAGTCAATGTCTCTGGAGAGTGCTTGTAATTCATTAGTGCGGTATTCATGGATTTGAAAATATTTGGTGAACAAACTTGAAGATTAAGAATCTCGATGGGTAGTACAATAACAATATGGTCAAACCTTAAACTACTAAATTTTGTCTTTTTCTTAACTTTTATGTTATTACCAGATGTAGTAGCTATAGCTCATTTTTCGTAGACTGCCCTGTTGTGAAAAACTTCTGCAACACTTCTGTATGTGACTAGTATATGGTGCAGTGCACATATAACCTTGAGAACAGGTACAGCAAGCCTAAAGAGTTGTTCGTGCATGAAAAGCAAAGGACCAAACCTAAACGATCCAAGCATGGCTGCGCAGAGAAGCCTCTTATGGGTTTGACAGCAGGATGCTATTATTGCTGTTTGACACTAATCTCTACAGAAGTCCGAAGTGCTGAATTTTGGACTTCTGGAAGGATGATTTGCTCTGTGCTCAAGCTGAAAATACAGCACATCTACATATACTGTCCTTTTTTTTTTTTTTTTTTTTTTTTTTTTTTCCAATCACTTACTGACAGTACAATTCTCCAAGTTTCTGAACATCAGCCAAAATATAAGCATGTTATATTGCAGTCTTCTGGGGAGACTTGCCTGTATCAAAGCAATCTGGGGACAAAGAATGGATGTAGAAAGAATGGAAGTCCAAACACCATGTTTTCTGTAGGCGTTGATGGATTCTATGTGACTTTTGTTTGTTATTAAAACTTGTTAGGCAGAGATAATAAGTAACCTATTACAAATGCTCAAAATGCCACTTCTCTAGCCTTTACATATGAGAGAGATGCTAGGAAAATACAGGGGAAAAAATTTTAAAGCATGAACTTTGGTTTAAAAAAAAAGAAAAAAAGACATCACCTGCGCATCTTACTAGTTGAGCTGTATGTCAGCTCTTCATTCTTTGACTACAGGAGCTGCTCGTGAATAAGACCCGAGTGCACTTGCCCTCAGGTAACGTGCTCAAGAGGCCTTTCCTTTCTTGTTACTCTAGTATGCATGCTCTCATGCTCTCTCTCTCTTCCCCTTAATGAGATTTGTGGTAGTAGGTACCACACTTGCAGTGGATGTTGTACCACCTTGTCTTCTGGAAGGTCAGCACCTGATAGCTAGCTGGAGAAAAAAAAAAAAAGCATTCTATCTTGTCATATTTCATTTACCATTGTTCTTTGCCTCTTTTACTTTCATTTCTCCTTAATGTTTTTGCTTTCTTTTCATCTTTCCTTCTCTGCCTTCTGCTATCTTGTAATAACATTTTGCCCTTTCATTCCATTCTTTTCACACATATTATACTGTGTTTAAGCCCTTTTTTTAACCTTTCTCCTCTGTATTCCACTGTTTCTCCTTTTTCTCTTCTGGCACCTATCCTTACCCTTGTTGCTTCTTTAGCTCTTTAGCACCATCTATAATGCAATAGCTGCATGATCTCTTCAGACTGGTGCTCCAAAAGAAAGTGCTGTCCTCCTGCTTTCCTCCTCACCCACATCGTCTCTGTTGTGCTTGTACCTGTTGTGCTTGCACAAGTGTATTGCATGCTCTTGTAGCCAAAGAGGCCATCATGCTGGCAGTGTGGAGGGGCCATCAGTGCTGTAACAGCACTGATTATGGATCTCTGAAGGGACCTTCTTAGACAAAAGAAAAATCAAGCGATCTCCAAAATCTTTGGACAGTGGGTGTTAGTAGAGTAGATGGGAGTTAACAGTTGTTTTAAAGGGAGGGGAAGAGAGGTCTGTACTTAAAACTGTAACTGTTTGTGTCCTGGAGATCATAGTTTAAACGTGAGCTAGAGGGCAGGCTAAAACATTAAAACTGTGATTAGTGAGTCCTAAGACCTTGTTCTGCAACCAAAGAGTGGTCTTCTGTGAGATAGGCTGGTACATGCTGTTAAGAGGGAGAGGGAAATAGGAGGGAGCTACAGTCCATCGAACCAGCTACATGGTTAAACCTGAGCGTGCTAGTGCATTGTAATGGCTTTAGCAAGGAACTATCAAACATTGCCAAAAAAGAGACATTACAGTCATTGAACAAGTGGAGGGAGTGGGGGAAGAATGCCTGCCAGTTCAGCGGGGGATATAGTCCTTGCCATTTTGTCTTGCTATAATGCATAAACATACTACGTGCTTGTGGAACATGTGAGACACTTCTGCAGTTAGCAGTGAAATTAAAAAAAAAAAAAAAAAAAAAAAATCCTTCAGACATCACAGAAAATACTACTAGTAGTAGTATTGTCAGCATGAGAGAATGTAGTATTTACTTGGGAATACTGGTCATCTTGCTAAGTCATCTGAGTCTATATAAAACCCGCATAAAGTTTCATAGAGGTTTGGTGTTGCCAATCCCAAGTGTGTAATGAGAATGAGTCACATCTTCCAAGATCACAAGATTTGCTTAAAAATCAGAGAGGTTTATTTTTAATTGGGTTTCATTTTTATTTGCCTTTTTATGTCAAAGCTGATTCATTTTTTCCACTGTTTTTCTGTGACCACTACTGCTAGCAATGCCCCCCCTTTTTAAAAAAAAAAAAAAAAAAAAAAGGAAGGGACTTTTAACAAGAATACCAAATATTTCAGGACATGTAACAAAATCATGCAATTGCTGCCAAGTCATGTTGGCAGGTAATTATCGAAGTAATCCCCCTTTTAGTAGAAAGAAAGAAGAGTAGGAGCTTGTAAAACAAAATAAGGTTAAGCTGAAGTTTCATATGTGCTGTTTTGAGTAACCAATAGTCACACCCTAGAGAAGAGTGTCGTCACTGGAACAATATGTTTTATTAAGGACTGGATGCAAACTTAATCTGTTCACAAAAATTTTGTCTAGTATTCTTACGTATGTGGAAGTTTGTTCCAAGTAGTTTGCTTTTCAAAGTCCTCTTATACCCCACCTCCCATCCCTTCACTTTCGTAAAAAAACAAACGAGGATATCAAGTAGATCTTAACTGTATACATTTAAGGCAAAGCACTGAAGTGGAAGGGTTATATACAAGATTTCTTCCATAATCTTCAGTTGCTTCATGAGGAATGATCTGACACTACTGCAACTGCAAATTGCATCAGATAAAAATCTGTCCCTAGTGCTCTTGGATTTCTTTTTTTCTTTTTTCTTTTTAATAAAACTCTTTCTATCAAGTATCCTTACTGGGATGCTCTTGGAAAAATTCTTTTGAAGAGTCAGAAGTTCTGCGCAGACCCCAGCTGTGGTGTACTGACACAGCACATCCCAAAGCAAGGGTCTGCAGGGCATGGGCACCTCTTTCGGTTAGGAATTTACGATTTGAGTCCCGGCTTTCAGATGACGTGCCTTTTGCTTTTATAATAGGAAGAGGGTTTTTTTCTTCTCTTCCTAGCAGAGGTTAATTTTAATTGTGCAAAAACAGTCTGTGGTGGATTTTAGTGGGCAATAGGTACTTACCATGGTAGCAGCAGCATTCTAAATGTTTTTATTCCATGTCCAAGTTAGTCTTGTAGATGACTTTTGAGCTAAACAAAAAATCCCAAAGCAGCTTCTTGCTGGTAGGTCTTTAAAGGAAGTCTTTTGTATCAGAGGAGACAAATTCAGCTGTGATGTAATCAAGCACTAGGGAAGATGGGGCATTTGCTTTTGCAAAACTTTAATTTAGCCTACCAGTTAGATTTTCCTTGATACACTGTAGATCTGTAGGGAGCTTTTCCCTTGGTCAAAGATAGGCAACTAGTTTAAAACCAATTGTAGGACAGATATATTAAAATATGTAACTTTAAAACTTTAGTGGAGTGACGACTTTTTTTTTTTATGGTTTTGTTACTTCAAATTAAGGTGGCACCAGCTACCGCGTGTCTCTGCATCACTTCTACATAGTCTGAAGAGGTATCATTCACCAATGAGAGTGAAGTAAAGTGTCCCAGCAGCTTTATGGGGCAAGGCATATTTCTCAGCAGCTCGAGTTCAAACCCTACTCAAAACTTGCACCAAGTCAAGAAGGAGCTTGTGGGAACGTTCTCTTTGCTAGATCTATTGTGCAGAACTTTCTATTCTGCTGAACTGACTGTAGATGAGAAACATGCTTCTGGGTAAGTAATTCCATGTGGAGGTTGAAATCTGTCTTTCAACTAGCTGCATAATAGAACACTGTATGCTTGCTCCAGCTGTATGGATGGAGAAATACATGCACTGTTTTGCTGATTTATTTTTAATAGCAATCCATTAGTGAAAGCTGTACTTGTTTGCCGTAGTTTAGGAGCTGAGTAGTCGAATTAGGAAATACTAGCACTGTGGGTGCCTGTGATCTATTTTTTAGATACTTTTTATCTTTAGGTAAACTGCGTCAGAAAAATACAAATGCCAAAATCAGCATTTGAACTTTATCTTTTTTTTTTCCTGTTCAGATGGTAATCGTGACATTTTCTGAAGAAAGGCTATAAATGAAAATTCTTGTTAGTAAGCCCATTGGAAGAATGTATTTCTTAAATAGTAAAATAAATTTGTTTTTTATTTGTGAGGATACTGATGGCTCACTGTGCAAATTTACTGCTTGATTAGTATATGTCTTTAATTTCCTTTTAGCATTATGCTGCTAAATCCTGTTGACTGATATTATGTTATATAATAGTTTCAATAACCATAAATAGTAATAGCATTTGAAATAGGGAATGCCTTCATGTGTGTTTTAAAGAACAACTTCAAATTATTGAGCCTATGAAATGTTACTATGTTGCAGATTACACTATACTGCTTAGCTGCAATGTTAAAAATGTGCACGATGCATTCAGAAAGTTCTTAGGATGCCTTGTTAGGTTGAAAACATAAATACTCTCCTTCTATCCTCAAAGTCCTGTTTTTATAGTTAGATGATTAGCTTGTAGAAAACATTTTTTTAATTTTTGTTTTTTCATACAAGGCAACCTTGTCTGGAGGAATGTCATTGGTAGCTTTTTCAGATGTTGAAGTAAATACTAATAAAATGCTCATTTGCTGTGAATGGAATGTTATAAAATACCCTCTGCTCTGTGTAAGTATGATCTGTGGCAAATTCCATTTCACAGGATTCCATTGCTTTTAAAAGTACCTCTTTTATCTCTCTTTTTTTACTAAAAACAATATGTATCCATTGACCATAAATTTTGGTTACTTTCACCTTGTTTTAACTTTCTAAAGGCATGAGAATGGCCTGGGGAGATGTTTTTGTATTAGAATTTAGGATTTAGAATTTAGTATTAGTGCAGTGTTTTAGTCTAGTTAAATTGTTCAGATTTTAGCAAATTAAGTTGCATGTTTGTAGGAGCTTCAGGACTGCAAATATAGCTATTTCGTAAGCATTTATCCCTTGTTCTCTTTTTCTCCATGTATGTGTCTGTGACATTGTGCTTATGTTTTGTTTGATCATAGTTTTACAGCTTGGGTGCTGAATTCTTTGTGGTAGGGATAATGCTCTCTGATTTTTATAGACCTTTGCTTCTCTGTGTCATTTTGTGTATTCAGACGTAGTCGTGATGATAATTTGCTGTGTTGCAAAGAAATACGTGTTGCAAAGAAATACATGTTGCAGAAGGTTTTAACAGAGAAGTCTGAGAGAAATCTGGTGATTTGGTTGTTCCTGTTGCTCACTTATGTGATTTCAGCATTCTGCATTTAGGAATGTATTAATTCTCTCTGAACTTGCAGCAGTCCACACCTTCCATGCCGCCTTCAGGATGCTTAATTAAACATCACTAGTCATAATTTCCCTGTGCTACCATTATCATGGTAATGTCTAGATTCACATTTATCTTTGGTTTTCCAGTGTGATTCATCTGACAGCCCACAGAATGGGCCAGGCTGCCATGCGTTGTCCACAGCAAACAGCTATTGGGCAGTGCAGACAGCCCAAAAATCTTGGGCTGTTCCTGACTCCTGGGAGAGAAGAGACAGGCGATGGGCAGTCCACGCTGGCCAGGCATCGGCTGTCTGCTGCTCTTGGCCAGTGGATGACAAGCCCAAGCTGACACTGTCCTGGCAAAATGGCTTGAAAGCTGAGGGAGAGAAGTGAGTCCAAAAATTGGTGTCAAGGCTTTGGGGACAGGTGCAATGTGGTGAAAACAGTAGAGAAAATTCTGTCTATCCAGAAAGCGTGAAATAAAAAACCAAACAAACCTAACCAACCAACTAACTAAAAAAAAAACCAGTTTTAACTCATCAAAACTGCTTTATGCAGAACATGCAGCTCTGTTAAGCTGAGAGAGATATTCTGTTGAGAGGGGGAACCTAATAAAAGCTGGAAGCTTGTGCACCAAAGATTACATGAATTTTGGCAAAAGCTGAGCAACACAAATGCTGCCAGATGAGGAAAAACGTCTAACCCTTGCTGGTGGTAGTGACTACGGCTGACCCTGCTTTTTGGGAAGCAGGCACAGGGCTCTGAGTCACAGGGGCAAGAGGCAGCATTGGGGGTCAGAAAAGGTCCTGGAAAGGGGGTGTTTGAACAGGACTCTCAACTCGTGGGAGGTGTCTGGGTAAAGAAGGGTAATTCAGAAGTACAGAAGTACTCTACTGTCACTTTCCCAATGATATTTCCTAATAAGAGTAATTTAAAAAGCTTTCTTTGTAGGAAAGATGAAACCGGCTTTATAAGTAAGCAAGAATTTCAGTGATGGGCACTGGTAATGGGCAGTGCACAAATAAAATTTACGTCATAGGTTTGTGTTTAGATAGGTGAATATCCCAGGTGCATGTACAGATTTCTTGGTTTTGCAAACAGATATTTGGGTTTGTTCAGTACTTGAAAATTTGGCCTTTGAGGAAAAGATGCTTTTATGTGCTGTAATACTAAAATGCTTTGAGCAACGTTTAAAATCATTATGTTCTATAGCTGTAGAGAACATTGAGATCTTTTGGAATGACTTATTTAAATATCCTTATAGTTGATGGTGTATTCCTATTTGAATAAATTCAGGAAAGATTCATCCTAAGCTGTTTCTATCCAGTGCTGCTTTAAAGAAACAGGAAAATATAATAATTTCATCACTTAAAGCTGCTTAAACCTTCAGGGGAAAAAGGGTTACTACTTAAATTTCAGATGAAAGGAGTGTTTTGTGAATTCATCTGTGTCATGTATTCATACCTGAATTAAAATGAGCCATGATGTACTGCACTTTCTCAGGGACATTACATAAACTTCCTTGTTCTAAACCACACACAAGTTTGAAATGTGCAAACAGAACTGAAAGAAACTTTGCAGTAGTTTCTCCACAAGCAGGAAGCCTAATATTTACACAACAATCAATAGGGTAATGGACACAGAGACAAGCAGTACTCTCTGCTACAAAACTTGGTTTAACTGGTAAAAGAAGGTAGGATCTATCTGAACAACAACGTTCTTTTTCGTTAGACATGTACGGTTGGGGATGGGTTTGGCTTGAATTCTGCGGAACCTTGTTGGCCAAGATTCTGAGTTGTGTGATTAAAACAAGGGATTGTTTAGAAGTATGTTGTATTTGGAACAGTTTTCTCCTGCTTTAATTTCTGGGATTTTGATCAGGTCTTTCATTCGCGTTTTCGTGAGACTCTAAAGAAGATTAGTCAAGGAAAAATCTGATCCTGATACAGCTTGCTTTGGCATAGATAAGGAGTTTCTTTATGTATGATTTACTTATACCTTCCTGTAATTCTTTGCTGTGATATTTATTTCTGTTTGTCCTGTGTGCCTTTACGGAGAAATTCCGCCTCACTGTGGGTAGACAGGTAAAGGGAAGCAAGAACACAACTCACCTCAGTGCAACCAGAAAGGGACAAGAAGGGACAGGGGACAGTATACTTGTTATTTCTTGTTATTGTCTGATCTACAGAGCTAATAATATTCTCTGACAATAAAAGTTGGCAATTTTCAATTCAAGCAAAACGTTGCTGAATCCAGGAACTTGTAAGAGGAAGCTAAATCTGTTTTGGTTCCTCTTGTTTCCAACATCCTTCTTGCGAGGACTCTGAAAAATGTTGTTGTTCCCGAAGTTCTGTAGGTAGGAACAATTGCTAATTGCATGTGCTACCTGCAAAGAATGGTTGAGAGAAAGGCCTGCCTGTCCTCGTACCCTTGGACGAGACCTGTCCATTGGAAGGAGAGGAGGTAGCTGGAGTATTGAGACACTGTGCTAAATTTCCATTCTGAGAGTGGATGTTTTGCTCCCTTACCCTGGTGGTCTTTTTCACTTCTCTAATGGTTGTAAGGGACAAGTGTGTGAAGGTTGTGGGCATGGCATGAGCCATGAAGTAGCATCGTCCTTTCTGAGGTTGGTCAGAGTTTGTGATAGGTCGTTGAAATCTGTCTGGGGCAAACTGATGATTTTTAACACTTCAGAAGGTACATCAGTAAATCAAATATTAGGTGGACAGGCTTAGGAGATTCTTCCAAATATCAACAGTCAACAGAAATGTGAGAAGTTCCCCAAAAATTTTAAGAATGCTTCACAATGGACAGCATCAGGTAATCCTAACTGGGTGACGTCTACCAGGTTTTCTTTGTTCAAGTGTATATGCCCTCCGGTTATTTATAATAGCCATTCTCAGAAGTGACTTGAAATTTAAAACAATAATAAATATTTTAAACTAGGCAAGGAAAACTTCAGCTAATAGACCAACAAATTATAAGCTACTGAAAAAACATGGTCTTACAATAAAAAGTATTGTGCAAACCTCCTAGTTATTCTAAATGTGTTGCCTATTGTAGTAATATAAGCCAGACAGTGAAGTTCAGCTTATACTATGAAGCCAAATTTAATTTTGTTGTCTTTGTGACTGCAATCTCTGTTTTATTAAGTAATTTCATTAACAGTTATTACCAAAGAGAAATTAATCTCAGACTTGCACGTTTCTAAGGGCAGTGCTCCCCAAAGAACTTTTATATACACTCTGCAGGCATAGATCCAAACCAGCGTCCAGTGTTCCCTGATAAAGCAGATTCCTTTATTTGAGGAGGTGATGATTGATACAACAGTGATAAGTGCAGTTATCCACAGGTGATGAGGCATCTCACCAGCATTTACAAGGTCCTTCCTGTATGTTGTTTTCAAAACCCACCTGTTGGCTGACTCGGATCCTCATGTCTATGCAGAGCTCCATTTGGTATTGCTGTCTTATTTAGCATCCTGCTTGTATGGGTGTGCTCGTGTGGTACGATAATAAAGAGAGTTTGACGTGTAGCTACATTATATTCTGAAGTAATTTTTAATTTTTCCTCTGTTTTCAGCAGATATTTAGACAGTAACTAAAATGTATGTCCTTGGTGATGCTGTACTTTGTACTAAACTGAAGTTGATGACTAAAGAATCAGATTGTTCTTTCTAGATTTTATGAGGGATCTGAAGAAAGAGAGAGCTTTCAGAATGGAGGAAAGAAAATTTCTTTTTGAGCTCTTCCTCTTTGTCATTCTACAGCAATGCAGGCATTGCTAAATGTCAAGACATTTCCTCGACGCAGAAGAATGCTCAAGTTCATCTCACCATATCTTGCTCCTTGTTACTTATATTTCTTGTTCTTGCTCAGGAAAGCAGGCAGTCGTATCTTCTACCATATTACACAAAAACCACCATATTGCTTAACAACTTGGATGGTGTCTCTGCTAAGCCTATAGAATAGCCTGTTTTGATTGATTGAGTAAAGGCTAAGAATAAAAGTAAAACCCCAAACCACAACACTGCCCCCAAAAAACCCTAAACTTGTTATATACCTCTATAGTTGTGTTCAATTTAGAATACTTTGTTTTGTTCATTGCTGTAAATAAACCAAAATATAATATATCCTTGTATATAATATACAATTGTTAAAATAGAATTATAACTATTGCAGACTCTGGAGACTTGAATTACTTTTATGTTGCTTGAGATTACTTAGGTATACAGTTCTACAGTGTTCTTAGGAAAGTAGTTCTTGCTGACATATATCAGGAGGCCTTCAAGAAACCAGACTTAGACAGAATTAAATAGTTACGGCAAGAGGCTAATGAGTCAGCCATAGGCCAGCTTTTCCTTCAGAAAGTGCAATATATTTAAAAAGCAACATCCAATGATTACTTTAAAATAAAGATGTGAAAAGATATAGTATTGTTCTACATTCCTTGATTTTTTTTATTTTTTTATTTTTTTTTTTTTTTGGTAGCTCATGTCTTAAGGGTAGATACCAAATTAGAAGAATTCTGAAAAGGTAGCTGATTCATAGTCCCAGAAAAGTAGCTAAAGCATCTAAAGCGTTGTTTTTCCCCAAATTCCACCTTTAAAGAGTTTGAATATATTTTGGAGGTTCCATGCTACTAAAACCAAATTTTATTCTCTCTTTTTTAAGATTGAATTTAAGAGGATTATGTAGATTAGAGATTGTATTTGGCAATAGCTTCCAGGGCTATTCTTAGGTTGATTCATGTGTTTTGTCTCCTGTGTAAAAATTAATCAGTTTGTTATATTAACAACTGCTCTTCAGTGCCTTGAGATACCATATATTAATGTCTGTCAGCACGTCATGGTGGCACAGCTGAAACTTAGGTAGAAATGACAATAATAGGTCTAAAAATAGTTCTGAAAAGTTCTTTGAAAAGCTACTGCCAACTTCCTGAAATGACAGGTAGTAGCACAGCAGAAGAAGAAAGCAGCCCTGCCTTGTGGGTGGGTGAGGTTCTCTCTGACACAAAGTACTGCATGTATGAGTAAATCATAGAAAAATCATGACTGACTAGAAAGCAGGGTTTTTTTGTCCCTTTTGAGGGCTGAATATGAATCTAACTATAGGACATTCACTTATGAACTTTTAAAACTTATTCACTTATAAAAAGAAGGCTCCAAATCCTAAAGAAATTGCAATAGTTCAAAGAGCTTAATTTGGACATCCCTACACGTATTGCATAGCTATTCAGATTTTTGGTAAGTACAAAAAACATCACAGGAAATCATGAATTATGTCCTGAAAGGTAATGTCCATACCTAAAGCTCTTCCTAAATCCCTGCTCTCTCCCTTCCCATGTTCTTGCAAAACCAAGAAGCTTCATTTAGTTTCATCGAAAAGCCGGTCTGTTTTCTCTCAGGTAGTCCCAAATCTCTAAAACTACAGGTAACTTGGTAAGGTGCTTCTCTGTAAATAGAGGATTTATTAGTTTGGGTGCCTGAGAAGAGAGGCCATATTGGAGATGTACATTTTCAAACCTCAAGTTACAGGTAAGTGTGAGTCAATAGCTGGGGCTGAGAAGGAAAATTGTATGAGCAAAGTATTTGCAACTTTTTTATTTTTAATGTGCTGTCTGAAACTTAAGGGAGGAAGAGACATCAGAACAGGTAGGGAGAGCATTGTGGTTGAGAATTACAGAAGCAGTGGGGTTTCTGGAGGAGGCGGGGGGGAACTGGAGGATACAGTCAAGATCAGAGTAGGGATATCACTAATAGTGGGAAGAGAGACTTTGCTCCAGGCTTGCTTAGAACTATAGGAAACGAAGGGCACTATAGACATGAAAAGAGAGTAATTCAAAGTGTTCAAAGCTTTTGAGGAATAAGGATAGATTCAATCCTATGATTTCACTGAAAAAGTAATTTCTATACTTATGTGATTTCGATGGCACTGAAAGCGTAGCTGTTCAGCCAGCAAAGATACAGGGAATACTTTGAGGTAAAAGGAGTAGGGTGTCCATCTCTCTTCCCCAGTGTTCTTAGAGCTTATGGCATATGCTGAGCTATAAAGCTGAGCGACCAGGTTTTACAAGATTCCCTGTGAATGTTGTTCTTTACCCTTAAATTGTTAGCTTGTAATTCTCATTTTGTTGGAAGTTCTGCTGCTCACTGCAGTGGAATGAGGAGTTGGCCTCTGAAGTGGTATATTGTATTTCTGACACGCTTTAAAACAAAAGGCTGATCAGCATCTCCACTGCCTATCAGTTGCCTAATGCACTGCCGGTCAGTCTGTCATGGGGCGTAAGCTTCAGCTGAAAGTGTCTTGTGGCTGGCTTGCTCAGTCTTTATTTTTTACCCATGTGAATCCTCTGAGGCTAGTGGAATTAATGTAATGGACAAGAGCATATGTGAGAGTAGAAATAGGCTCAGCAATCCACAAAATGTGGTCTTTGTCCAATTTAAATGAAAGGTAAGTAAAACCTTAGAAGGGGGAGCATTTTCATTTCAGGTCTGCATCTTGAGTGCAAAGGAGTCCATGGGGAGTGATGTGTGGTTTCTGCTTAAGTAGAACTCCAGCTATAGAAAAAAATCAATCAGCTTTTCACTGAGCATACTCAATAGTAAAGGATATACTTTAAGATCAGCAATGTTAGAGACTACACGATTACTCTGTGGCTCTGTGCTCTTTAAATTTTAAAATTATGGTAATTATCACATTTAAAAAACATTTTGTAAGTTTTAGTATTAAAAATACAATTGAAACACAAGTGAAACTGATACTGAAACATGTGAAGATAGGCTGCGCTCACTAATTTCGTTACTTTCTGATCTTTCTTTAGAAGTCCTAACCTATTTGGCTTTCCTGCCTTTCCCATGGGACGCTCTCCTTTTGCTTTACTGGATAGGTTGTTTTGGATATTGGTTTTGCCAATATTAAGCCTTAGGAATACCATTCATTTCTTCCATCCCATCATTCCTAATTATGCTCCAGTGTATCAAACTAAGGGACATTCTTTGGTTACAGTATTTACGCCTCAAACATTTGTGGTGCAGTAAGGGGTACAGATAGTAATTTCCTTTTAAATCAGTGCTAATAATAGCAGTAGGAATGGTGTTCTATGGTTGCATTTAAAGGTCTTAATAACCTCTTTAAAATATTTATTTCAAAATTGTATGTATCTAGTCAACTCATAGATACCTTTTGAAGAGTGCTTTCCCTGCAGTGAGTTAGTCTGTGGTTCCTGTCCTGGTCACTGGGTTCATAAAGGTGACATCTGGGATTCTACCGTTTGGTTATTGCTGTTCCTTTGTGTGCAGTAACCTTGGAGTTACTTTTAGTGGCATACTCTGTGCATATGTGGTGCTTTGAAACATTTGTTAGATTACATGAAAGGTCTTTAAGCCAAATGCTTACTTCTAGCGGCTGTAAATGGTATCAGTTTACTGTTTTAGTTGTCTGCTCTTGGGACACTAAGAACAGTATCATTTTATTTTTTGAGTCCCTGCTCAAGTTTGGCCATTGAGAAATAGTATCAGGTAATGAAAGGGATGGGATCCTAATACAGCTTAATAATAGTAAAACAAACAAGCAAACAAACACAACTAAATAACCCTTTGTCTTCAGGAATCCAATTAAATTAAAAGTAAAGACTTACTATACTGTAATGATACTTAAGAAGCTAGTAATAGTCTTAATGTTTCAAAGATACATACTGGGATCTGAGTAGCTCTTTGAGTTAAAAGAAATGAGCAGCTTCTGTGGACTGGGAGGGTGAGCTGATTACAGAAAAACTAACCACAGAATAAACAATAAAACTTTCTGATACTTGGTCTAAATAGGAAAGATTCATCCAGATACATTTAACATGCTGAGTCTGTAAACCTAGGGATTTATTTTGCTTGTAGTTGGAGGGCTAGGTGTAAAATTTGGGAAATCCTTCTTTTACAGCTGTTTGAGAAGTACTTTGAGATGTAGTTATGCAAATATAACAAAAATGAGGATCTCAGCACCATCTTTGCTTTTTAAAATTAAACAAAGGAAAGACTTCTACTTGAAAGAGGAATTGCTTCTTGTAAATAAAAACATCACAGATTTGAAATCCTAGACCCTTAGAGCAAGGAAAGTGTAGGAAATACTAAGAAACATAAAAAAGTTTCTACCAAGTCAGTATTTTATATCCAATTGTGAGTTATTAAGTACTTAAAAATTACATAATACTGTCAATTATGAATACAAATCCAGGGGGAATTTTAAGACCTTTCATCAGAATTTTAAAACCCTGAGACCCTAAGGATTAATTCCCTAAGGAAACATGAACATAAATAATGAAGTACCTGATACTGACCTCTGAGAAAATACGCAAACTCCTACCAAATTGCATCTGGAATGGTTGTTCACACAACAAGAAACAAAAGGATGAAAGATGGACTTACTGCAAGGGCAGCAAGGTTTCTTAATTTGAGCTGTTGCAAGGACATTGCATTGTGGCTGTAACAGCTTTGCCATGCCTCGCTCTGAGCAGCAGTGCAGCTTCTCTCTGCCAAACGTCTCCAGGGAAAGGCTTCCTGCATCTGCGCCTTCACACCAAGGAATCCCTCATCTCACTGACTAAGGTGCAGCGAGGAGGTGCTAAGCTGATATAGCAAGATAACAGTTAAGTCTGTGCTTTTTGTGTTTATTGCTAGAAGTTGCTAGGTGATCTATGGGTGTGTTTGCCAGTTTCTGCATCATTCTTCATTTTCATGATTTGATTGGATCTCTTCTAAAACTTTATATGTTTGACCTCTATTTACTCTTCATCTTAAATGCATTTCTTCCTTTGCACTTTAGTAGTCTGAGTACCCTACTCCTCCGCCCCCCAGTTAATCCAGATATTGTCCTTCTTTATCTAAGACATTTAAAATAGAAATATAGGAGCTGAAATCCTAGGCAAACCTCTACCACTGCAGGTCAACTGTCTATAATTTATCTCAGGGCATTAATTTTCTTTTTTTTTTTAATCTAGTCATCATGTGAAAGAAAGACTTATACTTTGTCTGAGGAAGTTATATGTCTGGGTTTTTCTTAGGTGTCCTTAAATGAATTGAGCTAGACTTCACATAGATGCTAGTACAGTGTCTCTCAGAAGGAATTTGTGTGAATAGCTATTAAGCTTTAAATGCACACCCTTTCATATTCCTCATAATTTCTGAATATATGGTAATCTTCAAATACAACTTGACCTTGAAGTTATCAGTTTCTTGCTTTATTGCTTTTTGAGTTCCATCTGGAATTTTTTTCATTGAACAATCTTTTCTAAAAGTCTTCCCCTATAAAATGGTCTTTCCATATAACCTTTTAAATTGAATCCTTTTATTTCCTGCCGCGTCACCTGCTTCTTTAAATTGTGTTTCAGAGAAGATTTTTCTCTCCCAAGGTGGGAGCAATTCCAAACATATTTGATAAAAATGCCAATGGGGCTGAGTTGAGGCTGCCACTCAGCTGTTTTCCTTTTCCCTTTGAGTTCTACCTAGTGTCATGGTGCGTGGTCTTATTTCCCTTCCATTTAGGCTTGACTGTGGGGGCACATGGATCAGAAACTTCATCGTTTTGTTAGCAGATTTATCTTCTCCCTTCATTCCCCACTTTTAGAGAGATGTGGAATTGGGCTTGGCAACCTGTCAGAAGTGATGTGCCAGGCTGCATTTTTCTGTCCATAGCCAGAGACCACCGTGTTGGCTCAGACTTGTCAGAAACGGGCAGCTGCTGCAGTGTTGGTGGGGAGACGCCCAAGTCCCGGTCCTCCGCTGGCCCTGATGGATGCTGTTCCAAAGAGGGGGCTACATGCTGTTGTCGGGCATCCCTGTCATGGGCTGTTGATGCCTCTGAATAAGATGCCGTAAGAGGAGAGCACTCTTCTTTTTGGAATGAGTTCCTGTCTTACTGGGCATCTGCCCAGGTGGCTTGCTTAAGCTGTGCAATCTGCCTGTGATTGGACAAGTCCAGAGCAGGACCTGCTGAGGCAGAACTGAGGTTGGAATACTGAAACTCCTGAGAGTGGGCAAGGAGCTTACTTAAAATATTGTCTTGCCCTCTTTTCGATGAAGTTGTTCTTATGTTTTCACTCCTCTTTGTTGTTGTGATCATTTGCATCATGTCCCTTAGAATTTAGGATTGCAGATGAGTGCTGTCTGAGATGCTGAATTAAATAACTGTAATAAAAATTCTTTCATCGTTGTCTCTCCTCTTCTACCTCAAGTAATAGAAAAGTATTTGCTCAAAAGAACAAAAAAGTAGTGTTCGTTCAGAATTTTATTTCCACTTTAAGCACCTTTGCTATAGATCAGAGAATTTGTAAAACTAGGATCAATCCGTGTGTTTAATTTCAGCTTACCAATAGAATGTTCTCCCTCAGCCGGAACTTTCCAAGCTCGAGGAACCGACCTCCGCTGTCACAGCCTGCCTGTTCTTTCATATATTAACATTTAATATTTTTGCTTCTGTGAGCTCCAAAGTCAGTTCAAGGCTTCTTAGCAAAAGCAGATTTTGTCCAACGTGAGTAAAAGATCATAATCCTCAGTGTGAAGTGTTCTTTCTGAAGTGTCAACAAAATGTATTTTGGCACAGAGTCTGGGTTGTTGAAAGCTGTGGGTTCACAAGAGGCTTCTGTAGAGGTAAAAGGAGCTAAAAGTGGGATGTTAGGGCTGTGGGGAGCAAAGGCAGGGAGGGCAGAGACAATTCAGTGACTAGGAAAGGGCACGCAGGAGTCTTTCAGCAGGGAGGTCTGGTGAGGAGGAGGAAGAATCATCTTTATCTCAGTCTTCCTCCTCCTCTTGTGCGTTATCCCCTACCACTTGCTGTCTTGCTAGAATATTTCCTCCTGATTGTATTATCCCGCACCTCATGGGAACAGGCACGTCAGGGTCTGCTCACGGGGCAGGAAATTGAGGGGCTAAAGCTGCTCCTAATGCCGGGGAAGGATCAGGCAGCAACCCCTGGGAATAGGTTTTGTGTTCTTGCTCCCGTTGAGGTGTTGGGAGAAGGGCAGGAGTGTCAAGTGGAGGGTGAGGGGAAGGCTCTTGTATAGGAAAATACTCCTTCAGCTGTCCCTGACAGCTGCTTGCTTTGTGTACTGGTGGGCTTTGCAGGACAAGAGTCTGCTTTATTGCATTTTATCTCTGATCCGCTGTACCAAACCAGGGATAATCTGCTCTTTATAATGATCTTTAGAAATTCTCTGACTCACCAACAGGATTTAAGGTAGAAAAGTCTTTAGGTGATCCTCATTTTGATCCCATGCATTCTGTCTGCTCAGGAGCAGGAGCTGCAGGGAGATGGAAGGAATTAAACATCTAGGACTGGAATCTGAAAGGCGCCAAGTATCCCAGGGCCGAGTGCCCTCAATTCCCATCATTTGCAAGTTATACCGTAATGTGAGTTAATGGATTATGAGCAGAGAGCAGCAGGATTCAGCTGTTAGTCTGAGCTTCTACATATACTCTGTGTAGGAAGAGTTGTGCTAGAGAAAAAGCAGAACTGTATGGCTAGAGGAAAAAAATTCAAGGAGAGGATCCTTGATTTTTTTTCTTAGTTTGTGTTGTGTTTCTGTGGATGGAGCAGCATTTTACCTGAGTTGGTGAGGAAGATGAAGCATGGAACTTCCTTATTCTTCCCATTTTGAGGTTATTTGCAACCTAGAGACACATGGAGAAGAAAATAAGGTAAGCATCTTGGTGTGGTGACTGTTGTATCCTTCAGGATATGAGGCTGGAGGCAACTTCTGCTGTGCTGGTCTCTTGTGCCACAACAGGGAGGTGGTCTCCTCCACCTCTGTTCATGACCAGTAGAACTAGGGTGGGTAGGAAGAAACACCAGTCTCTCTTTTTTTTTTTTTTTTTTTTTTTTCTTCTTCTTTTGTCTTTTTTTGAGCGAGGCTTTGATTCAAAAGTTACTATTTATAATAACTTCCATTAAACCCTGAGACTCCATACTGGCAAGTAGCATCCTATTACTAAAGAATAAGCATTTCTCAAGCATTAAAATTGCTATTCAGCTGTTCTTTTGTCTCCATGGCAACTTTAAGCATAACAACAAAGCAGTAGGTGATGTTGTCAGCCAAAAAAATCTGTAATGCTCAAGTGATTGTTGATAGCAACAAAATGAATGCCAGTGCAGGGTCACTTACAGCCAGTAATAGATATTGCACCTATGGCTGAAGTATTGCATGTGACATTTTAAAGCAGAAAACATACCAGAAAAAGTAAGGTTGATGGAATTGGCAGTTTTTATAAATTATACATGAGGTACCGTTTTAAAACTCAACGGGAAACTGTGGTTTACCTTCTCTAATGGAATGAGTTGCATGAAAAGCGAAGAGCTCCTTGTATATACAATACGAGCCACCTTGAGAGAGGAGCTCAAGCTTTTTTCTCAGTTTGTTGATGGATCAGAGAACAAACCTTGCTTTTCTAAAGTGGGGTCAGTTCCTAAAGTGGGTAAAAGTTAAAGGTTAAAGTTCTCATCTAGCTTCAGTGTTGATCTGAAAAAGGAAGCATGTTAAAAAAGGCAATGCTTTTCTTACAAATAAATAAATAAAATAAAAGGGGGTTGGGAGGAATTATCATCATTTTTTGATCTTAACCCCATGGTGCCAGGGGCTTGGATATTTTACTGACATGTAGAATTGAAAAATCGTTCATGGGGAGAAAGCCTTGAGAAAATCAGACTGAACACTGCTGAGACTAGTGCTGGAAACTAGCTATGAGAGGAGAACAATTTCACAAAAAGGTGTTTGATGTTAAAGCTGGGAGAATAGGAATTAAAGTAGTTTTTATGTAGTTGAGACATACTAAATGAGGAAATCCATTCTTAAGCAAAAATAGTGACAGATGAGTTAATGAGAATAGAACTATATTATTTTAAGCAATTTGTGTCCAATATTTGACAAATCTCTTTGAACTGTTGGTGCTGGATGTACTGTGGGAATTCTGCCTCTTAATATTTATGTATGGTGTCAATGCAGCATGTACCAAGACACCTTTTGGAGTCTTAAATTGGTTGAATTGGAGTGCTGCTTTCTCCAGTTAATGTATCACGTTAGTGCTATGTATCTGTAAAGGTGTCACCTCATTTCTTGAATCCAGGGTTCCTGATTGTTTGAGCAGTCTGTTATCAAAGAAGGCTTTTCTCCTCTATGAGAAAGATGGAGGATGGAGATTGCAAGCAGTTGTTATTCAGTGTCTGCCTTGACAGCATCACAGAAACCCTCTTTTAGTGCGGACAAACAGAACAGCTTCATACACTGACAACAGCATGAGATACCATCTGATGTCTGTTTTAGACTTGGGCAGATAACAGTCCTCGGTTACTCATGACTGTAGTTACACCTGTTTCTGTCCCTCCTAAATGAAGATAGCATTAGTATATTTTCTTTAATTTGTTTTATTCAAATAATTTAGCCTGTTTGCACTATGAAACACATCCAACTCTCACTGTTTCCTTGCCTTATGGGGAAAAAAATATTTCTTGCTGTTTTTGTGGGAGGGAAATGCTCATAAAACAAGACTCTCAGGGCTGCTAGTGTCTCCTCTCCCACCCAAAAAGCTTGATTTCCTTATTTGTTTTCATTTGTCTCAGATACAAAAGCTTTCTGAAAACTCAAAGCATACTTCTAATTCAAATAAAAGAGCACATTTTTTTGAAGCTCCCAGTTGTATTAGACTTTCTTAAAATTCTTAATTAAACTGAAACTCTAACCTACATAGTCCTCGACTGTTCATAGGCCAACCTGTTGTGTGAGAACTTTAAAACTTAAGCTGAGATCTTACAGAAATTATTCATTTGTTTACTTACAGCTTCTTCTACCGTACAGTTTGAGACCAGGTCTGCTTAAGGGAGTGATACAGCCACTGCTATGGTTAACATAGGAACTGCAGGTTTCAAAGGAGAGCACTGTTACAAGCTATTTCTTCCTTGGTGTTAACAGCTCCATAACTTTCTCATGTAAAGTTTGGGATTAGTTTGAATGAACTAATGAAATTTTTGTCTTGGATATTTTTTCTGTATGTTTTAAAAGCTTATACAGATGGGTACCCTTCAAAGGGATCTCTTCCAGATCAGTGTTTGAACATACTTTATGTTAAGCAGCAATGATGAAAAGTGGAATGGTCTACAGGAGCAGGCTTTCAGGACAGCAAGCCACCCTGGATGGGGTGGGGATGGGAGCTCAAGGAAGGGGCTCCTGCTTTGTTGTGAGAGCTATCACCAACAGTAGGCACATGGTCCTGAGGAGAGATACCAGTCAGATGGGGAAAAAAAAGTCATCTTGCATATTCTTACCAATTCTGCTGTCAGCTCATCGGTGTGATGTTGGGGAAAGCAACTAGGAAAACTGTTTTGACATGCTTGACTGTCAGCTGAAAGGCATTGCAAAGAAATTCACAAATGTCAAGATCTCTGTCATTTTTTACTTTTCACCTTTGGATGGTGGACATCAGGGTAAAGAGCTGCCACCTACTCACTTGTTTGTCAGATACATTTAACTGTTCATAAAGCAGTAAAAGAGCAGAGACGGAATGGTGGGGATCTAAATGAAAGTGAAATAAATTTGGGCAAATGTGCTTGATGAGATTAGTTGGTACGAGTCAATGGAAGTGTGGGACACTAGTTGCCAGGTTGCTTAATAAAATGAGTTGTATTCTCATGAGAGACAGGACAACAGCAGCACTTGAGACTGACAGGCTCCTTTTCACAGAGTGGTTATAACATTAGTGAAGGCTTTTCTGTACCTGTTTGCTCTCATGAGAAGTACAGTTACACATGTAATAGTGCCAAATGTGACTGTACATCTGTCATAGGAGGAACCAAAGGCTACCAGCTGACTCCAGGCTGGCCTCAAGCCAAGGAGTGCCCGCTTAAGTCAGTATCCCTTCAGGCTCGATTCTGTACCTTCTCTTAAAGTGAAATTTTGTATCCCATTTCAGCCCTCTTCCCTTTGTTTGAATCTTTTGGGGAACATTTCCCTTCTAATATGTTATGTTAAATCTCACTGATTCTCAAGTTGCTCAACCTATAAGCAAAGCTATTAGTACCCCTAAATCCAGACCTATAAACTCTTCTGAAAGCTGAAAGTTGCATATGGTTCTTTTTTGCTGTGATTTACCACCAATGACGACTTTTTTTTTTTTTGCAAGCCAAATATGTATTTATACTTTTGTAACTGTAAGTTTCCCAGTGTAAGCAAAACTTTGAGCAGTGGGATTCCAGACGTTCAAGGAAAGATCACTTAATATCTAGTTGCTATTGAAGGATGAACTTTGAAATGTTATAACTCTGTCAATTAGTCTGCATAATTAACAACTGTAATCAATCTGATTATTTTCCTCTGTATTTTCTTTCAAGTAATTGAAGTTCCAAACTATGAGCAAGATCTCGACACTTGTCGTTATTTGCTATTTACTCTGCAAATATCACATAATCTTGCTGACCCTTCTTTTAAATGTGAGCCGTATTAGGGATTTTTGTAGTTTCTAATTAATACCTCTTTACAGTTCACTAAGATCTGTTTCAAAGATCTGATTTTTTGAGCTACACACGTGTGCACAAAATGCACCAAATTCCATGGAGCCAGTAGCAGTTGTCTTTTTTTCCTTCTCCTGCAAGCTTTTCACTTACCTTTACTTCTTTTCCCTCTGTTCTGAATGCTTTTTATAGTAAAGCGATTTTCAAGTAATGTGGAGTTTGACTGACACTGTAGATTTAAGGTGGAATTCTTGCCAGATTATCAGAAGGTTTAATTTCATGTAGATGGATTGGATGACTTGAGACTGTCTAGCCCTACTTTCCATGATTCAGTGACCAGCTTTTAATCAAAATGCTTTGATGTAGCTAGTAATAATGGCTGAAAGTTGCCCTCACCCTAGAAAAAGTGTAAATTCTTTGATAGATATCTTGCTTTGTTGCAACTTGCACAAATCCTAATGTCCCTAAATGAAAGCTGTCTCTGCTTTTCGCTGATTCAGCTCACAGTGCTTTGCATGCAAGCAAATTGTTATGGTAGGTATAAGGGATGTGGCAACTAGCAGCTGTGCTTGGGGTGTTTTGTTATGAACTTTGCTAGAATTGCATTATGGAAAATTAACACTTAAAATCACATACAACTTATATTTGGGAATAAAATTTTGAATCTTTTATTCACTGCACAGATAAGCAAGCCTGCTCTTGACTATGACGCATGTTTGTCCTTAATATGAAAATAAGTGTTCCATGAACAAAAGTTCCCAGTTTTATTACAGCTGTGGAACTTTCCATTTCATGTACGGTGGTAGCACGACTCTGTACAAGTTGCTTTGACAAAAATAGTATTTATATAAAGTGGAAAATTCCACTTGCAGAGTGAGAGGGAATCTTAGCAACCTTCTTTTCCCAGAATTTGCAACTGCTACTGTATTGAGCAGTATTAAAATGTTCAGTTGTCAACAACCAGATTTGACAGAAGTGTAAATATGAAAAGTTATTCTGTTTTTATTATCTGCAGGAACAGGTACATAATTCCTATCAGAGTGATTCTGTTAGTGTTTATACTGTTCTCTGCATTTCGAATGCAAAAAATTCAAGTATCATAGTAAAATAAAAAATGCAAATTTCAAACAGAAATAAGTGCTCTTGTCTCTTATTAAGCTAAAGCTTTTTATTTCTCTATACAAATAAATATGTTTCTATATATTTCCGTGTTATGATTTTAAGATTTGGACAACCAGGTTTGTGCAGGAAGGACCCACTTTTGTGCTGTAGAATGGACGTGATAAAATACGCTGCACTGGGGACATCATTGATGTTAGCTCATAGCATATGTTTGGGCTTCTGTTTGCTTCTGTTAAATTTTGTTTTATTGATCTCATGACTAAAAGTTGTGATAAAACTGTTTCTGAAAGACATAGCCTCCTTGAAATCAAGCAAAGCCATGTTTGTACTTTGTAAAAGAAAAGTTTGACACTGGCTATAAATACTTTATTGCAATTTGTCTTTAATGACTGCAATCATAGTACCTATTGCTGGTCACCCAGTCCTCTCCTTGTCAATGTGGAATTGCTTCTCTTGTACATATAACACTGTTTTATTCAGTCTTGATACAAATGTGTGTGCGCTTGAGATTCCCAAATGCTCTGGGAGATTATTTCCACGGTCTGGTTCAGCTCAAAAAGGCTGCCACCATGAACATTAAATATCACTCAGAATAATCTTGGTGTCAAGAAGCTTTCCCTGATGTTCAGACCTGTTTCTCTCAGTTATGTCCTTTTATTTCAGTTCTCTCTATTCTCCAAACCTTTCAGAATTCTTTACTTCAAAAGTCTTTCAAATACCCTGTCCCCTCTCTTGCCTCTGTGTCTGTCGTGTATTGTTCCTAGGGTTTCCGTATTTAACTTTTTGTATTTGCTAGACTTCCCAGAGCCTGCTTCATATATTGATTTGCCTCAGTCTCTTTTCAATTTGTAAATCCTTTTCAAGGTAAAAGGTACCTGCTGCTCAACACAACAAGAATTATCAGACAGGGCCTGATAAGTCCTTGCTTCATGTAAGGGATACATTGATACTCTGAGCTTTGTCCCTCGTGCTGTGGCCAGGTTATTAGGCTTCATGCATGGTGGTTTTATGCAGAAGAAGGAACTGGGCTTTTTCCTTCTTCACCTTAATTGCTACTCTGGCAGGTTAGTCCCTCACTCTTGCAACTTAAACGTTATTTGGAAACACATCAAATGTTTTTACTATTTATGCCTTTTTTCGTATTTCTTGCTGCATGACCAAGATCATCTTTAAAAGCTTTTCAGACAGAATGTCCAGATATTTTTATTTTCTGTGGTTTTTGCCTAAGTCTTATTTTAACTCTGCACCGCTGCCTGATGGATTGATAAATCAATCCTTATTCTATACCTAGCCTAACATATGAAGACCAGGTGGTCTTAGATTGATTTAGAGATTTTCTCCACTGTTTTGTTTGAATGTGCACATACAGAAATAGAAATACTGGGCAAGGCTCATCTTGTCCAAACCTCTGTTCTTATAGGCGCAGAGGTTTACAATGTCAAACTAGTTGAAGTTTTCTAATTCTTACCATATTGGAATCCAGCTGCTCTTATGAGTTCTTCTTATTCACATCTTAAGTCCATTTTTCCTATGCTTCATCATGGATACCAAGAATTAAATACTGTGCGACAGGTGAGATCTCATGCCATTGGATGACTACTCAGTTTGTGTTGGAGACGCATTTTCTCGATTTTTTTTTTCATGTAGAATGATGGCTCTTCTGGAGTTCATTGTTGTGCTGTTAAATCTGGGAAAAAGAAAATGTTTATGGCTGTTTTCTATTCTGGCTCCAGTGTTGTCTGAGCACTTTTTTTTTTTTTAATTTAATTGAGGTATCAGTCATGGTACTCTATTCAAATGTGCATTCCATAAAGCATTTAAAATATATGACATACATTTCTGTTCTTCTATAATAGAAAAGACATCTGAGGATTAAATTTCACTTTGCATGACTCATTTTTTTGTGTAAGTTTCAGAAGTGTTTAATAGAAGATGTTTGAAGTTCATGTCCTGGGAAAAAGGTGTTGTAGAAGCCGGAATTACTGTGTTGGCAGAAAGTTGTAAGATAAAAACTGTCTTTGCAAAACTTGTGGTGAAATGGACTTTAAATTAAAAACAAAACAAAACAAAACTTAATACATGTCACATCTTTAAGGGATGGATTTAGAATACTTTACATATATTTTTCTCTTTAATGTAAACATTCTACTACTAGCAAATGGACTTATTCTTCTCTTTCCTGTTGTATTCTCCACTCTGACTACACTTTTTTAAATTCCTAAGGAATTTTTTTCCTTTGGAAGCAGCTAAGGCTATCATGTATCTTCCTAATCAAGCACATAAAAGCAAGTTAATGGTAAGTTCAGTTGCCTGATCTTCTCCTCTGCTGGCAGGCATATAATATAGTTATGGACAAGTTTTACCCTGACTCTAGCATCAAATACTTTCAGAGAAAGGTTTTGAAAATTCTGAAAAACAACACAGAAATTCCAAGGGTGTAGGTACAGCCAGTAGAGGTGGAGGGAGATCACTTATGCTGTCTGTTGTAGGCGACCATGTTAAAAGTGTGTAGGCTCCTTCTGTAGATGATTGGCCTCCAGACAGTACTTCTGAAAATGCAAGTTCAGAGCCTACTTCTTAATTATCAGTGCTTAAGGAACCTTAGCTACTGAATTAGGGACTTTGGTTAGATTCCTTAGGCTATACAGCAGTGAGTATATTCTGGAGTATGGTTTCACTCTGAAAGGCTGTATCTATTGCAGAAATATGTGGCATATTTTAAACCCATTCTGGAATGCATACTTAACTGTGACACCATGGCTGGTGTATCCACAGGAACGTATATGCCTTGACCTTAACTAAGGAGCCAGTCTTTCATCCCAATCCTTGCCAACTTCTCTTGCCGAATTTAGCATGCTACTGTAGCAAGTATACGTGCAAGGAGATGTTAAGATTCAGGACATTGTACAGAAACGGAGGGAGAGCTGCAGTGTGTAGTCCAGCATGCGTGGTAATAGACAGAGGAGTGAGTAAGCTGTGGTCCTCTTCCTGAACTGCAAGTCATTCTGTATGACTTGCTTGCTGTGGTCCTCCTGCTACAAATGCTGCTATCCGTGTAATGTCATAATTTTTTGACCTTTCCATTCGGTGTTCATATATTTTGTCTTCACTGGGTTTCTCTGTGCAGCAGTTTAAGAACTATTAGTCGAAGAAGAGCATGTACTAGTTTCTGTACATGTAGTATCAAAGTGAAAACATGAAACCATGCTAACAAATGCCATGGTACCTCCTCTTGCTATTCCTTTGCATTGAGAAACGCTAGCTATAGCATTGACCTGGCAGCTGTTGTTTCTACACAGAGCTCCTCCTGCTGAAGTTAATCAGCCAAATTTCACACTTAGACCGCTGCTAATCCTAGTGACTCTGTGGACTTAAAAGGAATGATGACAAATTTGCACCAGGGTAATAGATCCAAGTTTGGACTGTTTGCTGGAATTCTGTACAACACACATCATACCTCCAGGCCTTAAGTTTATGAAAGCAGTCTTGCTTCCCCCTGGTTTTCTCAATAGCAAGTATGTGCAATTAAAAGGGAAAAGCAGAGCTGTTATAATGTGGTGGGTTGACCCTGACTGGATGCCAGGTGCCCACCAAAGCTGCTCTATCACTCCGCCTCCTCAGCTGGACAGGGGAGAGAAAATGTAATGAAAGTCCTGGCTCGGGATAAGGACAGGGAGATCACTCAGCAATTACCATCACAGGCAAAACAGGCTCGACTTGGGGAAATTAGTATAATTTATTACCAATCAAAATCAGAGTAGGATAATGAGAAAATAAAAACTAAATCTTAAAATACTTTCCCCCACTCCTCCCTTCTTCCCAGGCTCAACTTCACTCCCAATTTCTCTACCTCCTCCTCCCCAGCGGCACAGGGGGATGGGGAATGAGGGTTGTGGTCAGTTCGCCACATGTTGTTTCTGACGCAACTTCCTCGTCAGGGGGAGGACTCCTCACGCTCTTCCCCTACTCCAGCGTGGCGTCCCCCCCGCAGGAGACAGTCCTCCATGAACTTATCCAACGTGAGTCCTTCCCACGGGCTGCAGTTCTTCATGAACTGCTCCAGCGTGGGTCCCTTCCATGGGGTGCAGTCCTTCAGGAACAGGCTGCTCCAGTGTGGGTCACTCACGGGGTCACAAGTCCTGCCAGCAAACCTGCTCCAGCGTGGGCTTCCCACTGGGTCACAGCCTCTTTTGGTCATCCGTCTGCTCTGGCGTGGGGTCCTCCACAGGCTGCAAGTGGATATCTGCTCCACTGTGAACCTCCATGGGCTGCAGGGGCACAGCCTGCCTCACCATGGTCTTCACCAGGGGCTGCAGGGGAATCTCTGTTCCAGTGCTTGGAGCACCCGTCGCCCTCCTTCTTCACTGACCTTGGCATCTGCAGGGTTGTTCATCTCAAATATTCTCACTCCTCTCTCTTCTGACTGCTGCTGATGTTGCACAGGTGGTTTCCCCCCACCCCTTCTTAAACATGTTATCACAGAGGTGCTGCCACCGTCACTGATTGGCTTGGCCTTGGCCAGCAGTGGGTCCATCTTGGAGCCAGCCAGCATTCGCTCTATTGGACATAGGGAAGCTTCTAGCAGCTTCTCACAGAAGCCACCTCTGTAGCCCCCCCGCTACCAAAACCTTGCCATGCAAACCTCATACATATAGATATAGTCTTTGTAAGATTTCTTAGCGTCTAAAAGCATACTCTTATATAATGCCTTCAACTGTGACTTCAAAATCTTACACGAATAATTCTCTCTCCAATAATCTGGGTTACATTTCAGGGTTTTTACTCTCTCTCTTGCAGTGAGTGGCATTATAGCTACCAGAAATATCACAGGGTGGGGGGAAGCCATGCCTTTGTAATAGCAGTGTTTTCCCTCCTTGGTGCCTTTTGCCAGTTCTTCCCACCTCACAAAAACAAAACGTGTTTTCTTTGAATTACATAGTTTCATCTCTTGTTGTTAAGTTTTGAGAAGTTCAGAGACATAGAGCCACATTTCAAACAATATGTTTTCTGTAAAATGTGTATTGCCTTTCAGTCAGAAAAGCCTCTCTTCCGTCTTACCAACAGCTAAGTATGGAGTGAGGTTAAATATATGTAGAACTCTTGAGAGAATTAGGGCAAATGTTTAAACACAAATTTGAAGTCCAATGTTTAGGAATTTAAGGTCTTTCTTGAAACAGGAGTCAGGACAGAGTTAAAAAAATGTAGTGTTCGATGCTTCGTTCTTACTTCTTAGAATGACAGGCTCCATTATTTGCTGTAGTACATAACCAGGGATTTAGAAAGTGAAAGGGTGAGGGAAATACATTTGCCTGTTCTAGGAGGCAGGCTGAAGCCTGTATGCTGCTTAGATCAGTCTTTAAACTAACATTTAGAATACTCAATATTAAGTATGGATTTTTCCTTTTAAAACTGGAGTGAAATACTACACTTATTTTTAAGATAATGCAAAGGATATTTATTAGATGTGAGTGGGAGTTGTTTCTTAATAGAAATAATAACAGAATAGGCATCTAACCTGATTTTTAAGTTATGCAGCAAAATGCTACTACATCTACTTATTGATAGACACCATGTAGTATACCAAATGACCAGTAGCGAAAGTAATTTTGAAGAGAGGATTGACTGGATTTTTTTCTTCAAGATACACTTATCAGGATATTTCTTTTATCAAGCGTACTGTAAGGGTTTGGAAATTCTTTAAAAGAGACCCTAATAAGAGCACAACTGCAAACTCTCCCATGGCAGAGGGAAGATAGGAAGTGTGTCAAGGATAATTTGACTAAACTATAAGCTCTTTATGGAGTCTAGCACACAAGGACTATACGTATAGGTAGGAAATGAAAAGTGGTTTAAATTACTAAGGATGATGAAGAAAGAGTAACACAAATGTATAGGACAAAATTAGAAGAGAAATGAGACTGAAATAAGCATCAAACTTTAGGAAATCTTTCTGTGAGTGCACTTACAATACTTACAGAATACCAAGAAAAAAGGTGGATTGTTACTCTGTGAATGTCAGAGGAAGCCAAGAAGTTTGGGTTGCATGGTGCCGTTTTTGCATTATTTTTTGTTAGAAAGATCAATTGTGTTAACCTGACAGTCATAGATATAAATAACAAAAACCTGTAAGAACAGGTTAGAGTGTCTGAATGAACTAGAATCTTCAAAAGGCTGGTTCTGACAAACGTGTCACAAGGATACTTGCATGGATGGAAACCTTAGAGCTGTTACCACTTGTGAAGAGAAGATGAAGTACCAGAGCACTAGAAGAGAGCTGATGGGGTCACAGTATTTTTAAAAGACAAGAAAGAACAAACTGAGTTTGAGAACTATTAGATTATCTTCCCTCTGAAGAAAGGGACAAATGAATTATGCTGAAGTGTACGAAGTAATAACCAACGCAGCACATAAGCAGGAGTCGCCACTCTGAATGCGGGAAAGGATTGCTGTATATTGCAAGCTGCATGCCAGTTAACACTGCCATGTTATCAGCTAAGACGGATACCATCCTGAGAGATATAACCAGAAACATGATGTGGCAGGCATGAAATTTGTTTGCTATGCTATAAGAAAGATGAGGGCCAGTTCAGGTGAGTCTGGATGAGAATGAGAAGCATCAGCGCTCACAAAATTTTTCTTTTCAGCCACCCCCATCTCTGTACTCTCCGTTTCACAACCATGAGTTCAGCTTGACCAGCTCTCTGGTCTGGTTGAAAGCAAATTTCTCTTTGTTGGCTTGTTGCCAGTTTGTTTCCAACTGGTCTGACTCCCTGTGCTGGCTCAAGGGAGGTGTTGGGAATGGAGGGGCAGTGGGGCTGCCCAGTCTGCTCCCAGTGTGGTCATGGAAAGTAGATGCAGGCTGCATGGCACGTTTCATAAAAATGCTTTCATCCTTTTTTTACATCAACACTCACCTTCTGTTTATTTCTCTTTCAGTATAGTGTTTGATTAATTAGATTTAATTTATGAAATAAATCATATTAAAGTGATATTCATTAATCTCTGGGAAATTAAAGGTGACTTTTCTTGAAAGACTTATTCTAGCTGAAGTCCTGTTAAAAGTCAATTTGAATGTTTTGTCAAAAAAAATTATTCTTTGGTCCAATCTCAATTTAATTTAACAGAAACATTCTGTTATATACTGCCTTTTGGTTTTTGCTTTTTTTTTTTTTTGGTCTCTCTTTCTGAATGTAACTGAGCTAGGGTTGCCCAACCAAGTGTCATGCAGTCTTTGAAAAACGTAACAGCATCAAAAGTCTTTATGGTCCAGCCCTGGCAGGGCTGGTGCACTGCTGCACCCAAAAGCAGAATTAAGTTTCTAGTCAGATACCAGTGGTTAATTAATGTTCAATAAGACCACCAGTGTGGTGATCTGTGCTAACAGATCTTTTAATTTGAAATCTATTGCCTTCGTTCTTCCCTGTGTAAGAGAGGGTAGATAGCATGTATTATAGTTTTATAAATTTTCAAGTTCTTACTTATTCATCAATACTGACTTTGAGAATAAGTAAAGCAGTGCACCTTAATTCAGGAGAGTCAGGATCTGTGGACTTTGATCTTCTGAATGTCATGACCCTGCACTGTCTGTAACCCTGTGCTCCAAGGTCTCCTTTTATGAACTTTTAAAAACATTCAATCAGCCATAATTTCCTTTCTTTTTTTTTCCCCCAGAAGATATTTAAAATTCAGCTCTGTAGCAGCCAGATAACCATCTACAACCGTAACCCCTAAGTTTAGTTCTAAGAATAATAACAGAAATGCCACTGAAATACAGTTCATCAGTCTTTTAGGTTATATTTGATCTGGTGATGTCAATAGCAGGCTGCCCTCCCTCTGGAGTCAAGTTACAAACACTCTTCTCAGGGGTAATTAAAGCTAAGCATACAATTACAACAGCCCAGATTTGTTCAGGCTTGCTGGTTGCCCACTGTCTCATAGCACCTAACATCACAAAAGCACCATGTTGAAATGAAAGGAGTATTTATCTCCGAGTCTTATGCTGTGTGTATGTTCAAATGCCGCAGAAGAGGTGGGCTGTAACCTTAGGGACTAAGGTAAGCATCATGGCACTGGTTAACAGTGGGAAGCCTTTATGGGACTACATGGTCTGTGTTTTCTTATGCTTTTGCTTTGCTAAAATGATTTTTGGTTGTGTGGTCATAGCAAAAACCTCTGCAGCTTCTGAATATTGTAAGGCACTGGTGAACTTGTAGTATCTGTCTTCCATTTGTAAATGGCCTAAAGAACTTTGGTCAGAAATGCAACTCCTGTGCTCTTTTCACAACCAGATTAAAGTACCTTTATTTGTATTTTTAGGTGAGAGAAGTGCTGAGTCTGGCTCCTACTTTCTTGGGTGGGGTAAGGTCTCTGCGCTTTTTGTGTTTCTAGGTACAGTGCAACAGGGCACACTGGTAACTTGTAAAGCTCAAGAAATGGACCTCTGACTTGTCCCTTGCTGTGACTTTTATGAGTGTGGGCTCTGAAAAGGAGATGTAGTATGCTATCTGATAAGGAGAAAGTTGAAATCCTCCAGGAAATTCTATGAGGACGTTCCTTTAGTTAGGGGCAGCAGATAGAGCACCAGGAAGAACTAGAGAAGTTTGGGAAGGAGGAGCTTTTCCCTTCTGTAATATTAACTAGCCAGTTATGAAATAGTTCTTTTTTTCTTTAAACTACTTCTAAGTCTAGGAATTTCTTCAGTAAACCAGTCTTAGAGAGTATATTACTGGGACTTAACTTGAACTGCGTGTGTGATAAATCTGCCCACTAACTTTACATGTTTGACCTCCTTTGGACAAGTGCTTGTATGCCTCAGCAGTGCCCTATGCCATGGCAGAACAGTTAAATTCAGTATGGAACGCAGGCTACATGGACAATGTTATGAAGGTTTTTAAATCTGCCTCTCTTCTCTTGGTTTTTTTTTTTTTTTATTTCTAAACAGAAAGATAGTGGTTCTTCTAAAAGCGTTTCTATGGAAATGATAGCAACTCAGGGGAAGATTGTGACTGAAATTGTGACCTTTTGAATAGAAAGGGGGTGGACCGAATGTTCAAACTTCTTTTGAAATTTCTGAAAAATTGAAAATTTTCCTTGGAAGGAAAACTAGATTTCATTTAGTAGAGATCCTGGTTTCCATTGCAGGTAGTTTCAATAGACCACTTCAAACAACCTAAATTAGCTGTTGTTGCAATCTTTTATCTGAAGGTTATTTAGGGAGCAATACCAATAGAAGAACTTACAAAAGAAAACGAGAATAAACTTAGGTAACTGTATTTTCTAGAGGTGATTGTGTAATATGTGGGAAAAGCAAATGAGGCATGAAATTCTCTGAGCTATGATGACTTTTAAGAAAGCTGGAAATTGTCTAATGTGGTTAAGTGATTAGATGCATCTGTGAGGATGCATATGGGTCTAGACCCCTATTACCTTTGTGCACAGCGTTGCTGAGCTGGTGTGTTGGAGTATTGAAGTGGCATAAGGAGCAAGAAGCCAACTGCAGACCTAAATCCCCCAAATGTAAAAGTTAAGGCATAATGGTTTTGACCGACTAATAACAAAGCAGTGACCCAGCATCATTCCTGGTGATAGACTTGTTTGGTTTTAGTGGGCAGCAACTCAGTACCTCCTGCAAGGAAGTCTGCGTTGAGACTCTCTGAGGGTTAGATGAGCTCAGTGGTGACAGGATTCAGGATAAGAGTTAGATTTTGAGAAACATCAGGTTATATGAGAAGTGAAGTGATAACAGACTCTTTAAAAAGCTAACTGCAACGAAGTGCCATCTCTCAAATTATGACACTTTTCAGGTAATGTAAATTGGGCTTTTTTACTCCTGTTCATTAGTGGGGAAGCTTCCATTTGTAATGAAACATTGTGTTAACTCAGAGTCCTGAATCAAGAGGGAATGGAGTGCAGTGCTTCATCCTGGGACGCTCCCAGGCTTGATGCCCAGCACCTAAGAATATGCATTGAGGAAAACAACGGGGACTGGCATGGAAGTTGCACATCCTCTGCACAAGACTGTGACTTCAGTAGGCACGTGGTGATGTCGTGTTTGTAGTTGAGGGTGACAGCAGAAAAGTGAAGAAATACCCTCTCTCTCTGTGCCTTTGTTTTAGGAGAGTTGAAAAGGCAAGGGCGGGGGGGGGGGGGGGGCTGGTTTGAATAAATCAAGAGGAAGGATCCGAAGGATTTCAGAAACATCTCCATTAGTGCAGATGGCAAGAGAATAGAGAGCTGAAAAAGATGCAGCTGTTTTTTCTGTCATACTTGGAAAACTTCAAAGCAAAAACAACTCCAAAGCAGCATTTCCTAGAAGCAGATAAGAACAGAGGAGGGGGCAGAGCTGTTTGCTCAAGCTGTGGATACTAGAGGGAGAGGCTTGAGTAAGGCAGGAGGTTCTGAGAAAAAGAAACTGGGATAGATTGCAAAGCTCCAGCTGACTTTAATGCAGGCAGGAGCGTTGTATTTATTAATAGTTGTCAACTGTTTGACTAGAATAAAATCCAACTTATGGAGCTTGATGGTGTTAAGCTATGACATGCCACTCTGCTTTCCAGTCAGACAAATTGTCTCGGTTGCTTTAGAAGTCTAGAGAATTAGCTCTTTTAAGAAAATAGTGTCAAAAATTTCCATACTACCTATAGATAATAGCAAATTGCAGTTCTACTGCAGTCAGCATGTTTCTTCTAAATATAGTGAAGGATGTTCCTTGATTTATTTAATTGCTTAGACTTGACAAGGAGCCAGTGTTAACAAATATGCTTTGATGCTAGTATAGCACTTCTGGAGTTCACTTGACTTGGGAATATAAATACTGAAAAAAAAAAAAAAAAAGTGTGGAGCAGCGTAGCACAATTGCTGTAAAATTTAGGCTGTGTGTTGTGCAGGTGTGCAAGTCTTTTCTCAGCCACAAGAACACAAGAGTGGTGGCTAAAGGAGAAAGAGGACAGGGGTGTGAGTCACACGTTCTGCAAATCCAGGGGGGACAGGGCTCTTCCAAATGTTATGATCAGACAATTGTAACACAGTTATTTAAGGAAAATGCATGATAATCTGTTCCACTTCTAATTATTGGACTTCTCTTCCCACTCCATCTGTTCTGGTATCTTCTATACAAAACCTATGGGGATTGCTGTTGTTATTGCAAACTACTAGAAATGCAGTACAACTGCAAGAAGAATGTGATTTTTCTTGATTAATGATTTGATGTATTTGTTCCTAAAATACTGAAATTCCGTTTTCTTATTGTTATGCCTCTACCCCATCTCCCCCCATCAGGTAAATGTCGTTATTTGTTCTCCATGATTTTGATGTAATAAATGTAGAGATTAAGGAAATAAATATTGACACAGTTCTTTTGAATATTAATATTCTTATAATAGAGGTTTTCAATATCAGCTTTTCCATGATTGTCTTTATATCAAGTTATATGCATGGTATTTATGATCTATAGTCTACATTTTTATTTTTTGAAATGAACATACTTTTGTCAGAAGACATTGGGGATGGAAAACAATTAGATAGGCAGAGGAATATTAACAATTCATGGAAGTTAAACTAATTCCAAGTCAGCCTCTAGTATTTCAATGAGAAAGGGTCTGATCTAATGAATATTTGCTTACTTGTAAGTACAAGTAGGTTTATGTTTTTATTTTTAGAATTCTTAGATGAAATACATGCAATATATAGCTATACTTCCTTTCTGATTGTAAATGGGCTATATATAATTATCAGTATTAGGTAAGTGATGGTTGACTTTTTGGATTGATTAAATGCCAGAGCTTCCATTCATTTCAGCAGCACCAGGATTCAATTTATTTTTGGTATTGACCTAGCTGGTGGAATCCTACATGTATTTGAAATGTAGAAATACCTCATTTCACAGTATCTGATTTTATACAAAAGGATAATATGGAATTCTGTTAGCACAACTTCATAGAATATTTATTTCTAGATGGATAATAATGGAAATACTAACTTCATGCTCAAGCATACTGGAAATCATGTTTTAATTTGTAGGGAGAGAATTATTTACATAATCTGACATGGGTTTTAGATAAGTCATTCTTGAGCACAAAGTTTAAACTGTATATAGATAATTTGTTAGTTGCTGTGAAGTTGCGTCAAATGCTTCTGGGTTGCTGAAACATGTACTGAAAAAATAAACTCAGAATGGAGTGCAAAATATTTGGCATGTCATTTTATATCCATATGCTGCTATGGAAGGCTAGACCTGAATCAATGCTTTCTTATCACTTGTCTTATGAGTGTTACACAGAGTGGTTCTTGCTTAATACTGTTGGGTAACCATGAGCTCTGTACCAGTTCTTGCTGCCTTTCCTTGTGGCTACTGAAAAAAACCCACATCTTTGAGGATTTACCCATTTTCAGTTGCCAAACATGGATGGGGTGTATAGTTTGTGCTGTTTAAATCAGTTAAAAAAATCACTGTAAGGTCTGACAGCTTTTAAACTAATGTTTAAACTGATGTTTAAGAGGTATGAATTCAGTGCTGTCTCCAAGTTGTAAAAGATGAGTGTGTAACAGTAGCTCTGGTGATAATCATATCAACTCCCAAAGGAGCTGCATCCTCATTCGTTAGTTAATTTGTATGCTGCCCTGGGGGCACAGAAGTTCTCTAGCATTTTTCCTGTTGTTAGCTGGGGGCTGTGCCATGTCTCATGTATGCTGAGCTTCTGCTTTAAGTTATATTTAAAAATAAGTTGCATTGCCTGGATAGTGATTTATCTCTTAGGATCATGTTAATTTGCCATTTGGGAGAATCTGTTGAAGGAATGGTCTTATCTCTCCTTGACTACTTTACTTTTGACAGACTGGAATCTCTATAGGTATCGTAAGTCTCATTTATCATAATACCATATTATAAGGAAGCAATGTTTGTTCTGCTGAGTGAATTCTGTAAAAAAAAAAAACAAACTAAAATGCTATATTTATTCACATTGCTTTTTATTTAAGACGGGAGAGTGTCTTAAGGTTCACCTCCATGAGTATTATTAATGGAATAATTTCAGAATAGCTTTTTCCTTAAGCATTTTGATGTCAACACCTGCTGTTCAGAAACTCAGAATTACTCTACTTGCACTTAAGTTGTTTTTAGCAGTTTATCTTAGGCATAAACAGAAACACATGACATTCTCTAATACTCATGTGTAGCCGTAACTAAACAAACAAAATCAGAAAATTTCTGATCATACAGAGAAGGAAAAAAGACTAATATTTACATTAAAGTTTTGGGAAAGATCTCAGGGGCTATTAGGCAATATCAATACCTAAATTACAAAACGTAGTGACTTGCAAGGGATTTATTTTGCCTTTCATTTATGGGGAAAAAGATTCATAGTGAGAGCAGGTAGGTCTGATGCAATGGTGGCATCAGATATAAGGGAAGAAAGCTATTAATTATCAGATATAAGGGAAGAAGAAAGCTATTAATTTTTTTATGGGGTGCATTTCTGTAGTCTAGGTGTGGGGGGGTTATAAACATAATTTCATTGTGCCAGTCCTCCCGAAAAGCTGCATGTAAGCAACTGTAGGAAAGTCTTGGGTAAGTTTGTTGGGGTGCGGTGGGGAGTTGGTGGTGGTTGGTTGATTGGTTGGTTGGGGTTTTGTTTTGTGTTTTCATTTTTTCCAAGCTATAGTCAATAGAGCTGAAGAGAGTTTTATTCAGTGTGAAAGCCTAGGTTAGCCTCTGGCTCTAACCTGTTTAAAAAACTGTTTTTGAGCTACATGCTGAAGTAAATATTTCTGACAATGTTCAAAACTTCTGCTGACAAATTAATAAACTGTACTGAAAGCTGTAGAGTCCCAGAAAAAGCTTATAGATGAATGGATGCAGAATTATCTCAGAATCTTTCCAGGGAGCCCTTTCAAACATGTCCTGCCTGATCTTCCATCTTCTGGAGCTCTGAAGGAAAACACTGAAAATGGAGATGACGGTGTGAGGTCTAAAGGCAGGGTGGCTGTGCATAGTTTAGTGCAGTCCATAATGAATTCAGCCAACATGGACAAAATGAAAGGGAGAACTTGTTATCCGCCATTGAAGGGATACTGTTGGCTCAAGCAGTGTCCAAAAAACACTGCGCTAAAAAGGTCAAGGGAGGAGAAAGTCCAGATCTCACTCATCCCCACATTGCTACTGTTCCCTGGCCAGATGAAACTACACAACATTGGTGTAGAAAGCAAAGACTCCTCATAGCTGAAAATGGTCAGACAATTCAGGGATGAAAAAGCCAGCACAGCCTGTCCCTACGCTGAAAATTCTTCAGTGTAACTTGCATAAGCAGTGGTGGGTGTTAGTAACTGAAATGATGTCCCTTTGAAGTTTTCCCAAATATTGTCCATGGCCCAAGTTAAAACAAAGGCAACCATGTGCAATCTGAGGTGCATGTAGATTGTCCAATTCACAGAAATGTGTCAACCGGATACTTTTATTCAGTCCTGGTAGCACTTCAGTTACTCTTCCGCTGCTGTTGTTTTGAGTGTGGACTGCTTCCTTGGATCTGAGGATTAAAACATTGTAGTAGCATCTTTAGGAAATAGAAAAGGGGGAGAGACTTGAGTATGGCTTTAGATTTCTCTGTAGTTGCCTTTAATGAAGACTTTGGAAGATCATGCTTTCAAGTCTGGAAAGTAATTAATTTCTTTAAGTATGCTGAAATTGTTCACAAAATGTGTTTTAGATGAGTGAGTTTTGTGATGGAATTGAGTTTTTTTGTGTAGTGGTCTAATATTGACCCAAATCAGAGGAATTAATGTGCAGGCATTCCACCGGGGTTTTTTGTGTTTGTCAGTGATAAAGAAAAGCACTTCAGGAGAAAATCATAGAAGTAATATTTTCACAACTAGTTTTCAGGAAGGTACAAAGGGAGAAACTGTGTTCTTAGATTTGACTGAACTTGACACCTCTCTTGCTTGAAAAAGATGAGCAGTGACTGTTAACCATGGCCAAAGTTAACTATGATTGCCTCTGCCAAAACTGTTATCTTGCTGGTCTTGGCTTCTGCAGTTTTTCTGTGAAGCTGCAAAAGAGCTGGGAATGTGTGTGTTTGGGGGGGTGTTGGTAGAGACTCCTTGAGTCCCCGTGTCGTCTGCCCCTTTCTGGCTCCTGGGTAAAGCATGTCTCGCTGGCCCCTGGGACCCATCTTGCCATGGGAGTGACGGATATGAGACTTTCTAATTGCTCCCCCAAGAGATCACTTTCACTGCTTAATCTATTAATTGCATGTCTTTCTTGTTAGAGACAGATCAAATTTGGGTAAAGATGACAACTTTTCATAACTTTCGCAAAAACATCACTGGCCCATTGTGTTGCAGTATGTGTTGAAGCGTACGTGGCTAAAGAGGAACAGCGCCTGTTACACAGGGGCTTGTTTTTCAGATAAATATGTGTGGAGGAAGAAAAACTTTCAATAAAATGAGGCGTTTTGGGTCATCTGCTCAGACAAAAAACTGTTATTCTCCTCTTAGACAAGAGTAAAAGGGACCAGTGAGGATCAGTGCATTTTGGCAAGGTCTGTCTGCTGCTTGCATCTCCAGTATGTAGGTAACTCCTGCCTTGGGAGTCAAAATTGAAGTTACAGAAGGTAAAATACTGTTTAAAAATTGTGAAGCTGAAATAAACAAATGAATTTACAAGAAAGATCCGTTATATTTATGCCAAAGGTTTACAAGTAGTTTAAAACAATCTGTGTTTGACATGGTAAGTTGTCTTTGTCGTTAAAATGCTAATGAAATCGTAAACATATGAAGATAATGAAGCCTGTCAGCTACATCTTTCTTGTGCCAGTATTCCTGCTTAGCTCAGGTCTGCATACAGATTTGGTGGAGTGGTGGTGAGAATCTATTTGACCAATGCCAGTGTAAAACTGTGCCCTGTTCTGTTTGGTTTGATGATTTTGTCCTGAAGTGCTTCTACCTGTAGTTTAGGTCATCTTTATCTGATCATTCTTCCAGAGGCTTTCAAAGGTGGGTCTGAAAATCAAACTTCAGTCAAACAGGGTCACTGGTATTTGATTGGCAATAGTTGAAGTAGTAAACTGTCAAACAGAAGGGAACGAATCTCTTGTAATTAATGCCTCCACTAATCTGTCTGGTAGGTGTGTATATTTTCTATTCTGTACGGACTCCGAATGTATCCTAGTCTACTGGTCATATATTACTCTGGCAGCAGAAGCACCATGGACTGCAAAACTGCAGGCAGATTTCAAATGTCTCTGTCGCATGAAATGATCTGTACTCAGCCAAGGAGTACAAAGAAGATTGCATTGTTTGCAGGATGATGCTAGTTGCTTTTTAATTTTTAAAACTTTTATGCCATATCCTTTCTATACCTTGGTTAAGGACAGCATCGGAAACCTAGCTTAACTCTGGTTTTAAATGTCAGTGACAACTTAATTGTATTCTGTTGTATTTTTTTCTGTAAAATTTAGTTAAAATATGTAACCATAGCTACATTGAAGTATGTATATGTAAAGAGAGGACAGGTCTCTCTTAAATTCATGGACCTTTCATTGCTTATGAACTTCAAAGAGAAACTTGTGGAAGTTAGATTGATGATGGCACTTTATGGACTTTAGGTAATTGAATACAACATAGCTGCTGTTTGAATACAACTCTGAAATCCAAATTATGTAAATCTACTGTTTCAGAACCAGCCAGTAGAAATAATCATCATTTTTGCAGTTGAAGATACTTCCTTTGGATAAATCCTCTGACACACTGCTTTCCTGTTGATGCATTTTTTTCATTATGGATATGAAGAAGAAACTATAGGCATGTTAGACAGCCTTTAGCTTTTTGATGTTTCTAACTCCACGTGAATAAGCTTTGACTTACAGTTAATTAAGCACAACTGTCAATGAGTTTCATAGGCTTACGCAGAAACAAACCTTATATTTATAAAAGTATTGAGGTAGGAGAAAGGAGTAAGTATTCTGGGAAAGCGTCTCAAGCATATTTTTCCTTTCAAGTTGTGCAGCTCAGTTGGGATGGTGTTCAACAGTTCGCTTTCCATAGTTGTAAATGACCCATCTTTCTGCAATCATCACACTTCTCCTATAGAAGAAACAGAAAATAGATTATAGCCTTCTATTCATCTGCTAGACCATAACACAATGTTTACTGTGCTGCAGCTGTGATCAAAATGACTGTCTCTCCAGCATCTACAAAATTTGAGCTCAGGGCTAGTTATAAGGGTTTGGTCGTCCAAAAAATCCATGCAGCCCCATCTGGCTTCTGAACTCGGCTTTCCTCTTGAATACCGCAAGATGGGTTTGAAATTATGTCTGTGGAGGCAGGATGATGAGATGAAAAGGAGGAAAGCTTCTATGCTGCCTGAAATTTTGCATGTCTTTAGCAGGGAGAAAGGGAGATCCCTTAATGGAAGACTGGTACTCAGGCAGCCCATATGGATTACCTGGCACCTTGCAAGTAGATGCAAATGATTTGATTTCATGGGAGAAGAGGGGGAAAATTGCTTGTTTACTTTTCTCCTTTTTTTTTTTTTCCCCCCCCCCCCTCCTTCCTAACTGGGTTTGAAAAGCTCAGACAACTTCTGTGAGCAAAAGCTTAGGTATTGTGTCAGCTCTGCTTGAGACCACAGAAACTCCTAAGAGGACTGTTATGCTCCCGGCTGATGTGCTGGCCACCGGTGAGTGGGAGAAGGAGGTAATTATGGAGAAATTCTGGCAGAGGAAGGAGAAGCAGAGAGTGACTCACCCCCCTTTAGAGGTGTGGGACACTTGTGTTCCAGTGCCTGCTCCAGTAGGTGTTGAATTATTTATTCAACCCGGGAAGAAGAAACTGAGATTTTTTTTTTTTTTTTTCCATTTTCTTATTTCAATGAGGGAATTTTTATTTGAAATCTATTTTGTATGATTGCAGGAAAAAAAATACTCCCACAGGCATAACTGGAAGCTGCGTCCTAGGCACACTATTGTGTGAATAGGGCAGATAGCTAGTTAAAAATGAATATTTGGACATCTGTGCCTTCCCATTCCTTCGGGGTCTTGCTGTGGAATGATTCTCAAGTGTATACAGAAAGAACTTCAGCATGTAGATTTCTGGAAAGCTCTTGCTTGGAGAGAAAGATCTGGGTTCCAATTAAGAAAATGCTAGTTTGCATTGCATGTAAAGAGTTGTGTTCATTTATGTGCTAGCTGATTATTTAATTGTTGACTGTTTTCTAATATTTGCCTTGCACTGTAAAACAGAAGGCATTTTTTTAAATGTTAGGTGCAATGATGTTTGTGCACCAGCTGATAGTTACAGATGCTGTCAGAAGACGAAAAAATAAACATGCAGCTCGCTATTTGGAAACAAACCTCTGGATTTCAGCTTGCATCTATTGTCTGTGCTAGCTGATCTAATAGGCAACCATGAATTGCAAAAGCATCTGACTTTCATGGGCACCCATCCTGGCCTTTTTGGCACCGAAGAATTTTTCAGCTTTAGAAGGGATTTATTCTACCTGCCAGTGTGATTTATATACCATATGTCTCCTCTTCAGCGTCTGAGTATCCATGGCCATAGGGAAGTGCTCTGCCTCATCTGTAGTGTGTGGAAATAGGTTTCTTTTAATTATATTAACTCCTACAGAGCCACTTTATTACCTCCCTGTATTATTTTTTCTTGGCGGTTGTGTCAGCAAGAGATAGCTATACTCTGTGTGACGTGGAAAGGAGAATGCTATGAATTCCTGGTTTTGTTTGCTCTTGGCAGGCACTACTACACTTCCCACCCTTGTGCGCGCACCTACCTTGATGATGCAGCCTTCCCTGGATATCAAACCCTTTATGTCCTTCCCTGTGGACAGCAGCTCTGCTGTTGGATTCTTCCCAAATTTTAACACAGTAAGTAAAGGTGTTTCCACATTTAGTTACACTGTATGCTTTCCGAGCCAGTTCTATTATCCAGTATTGAAACTGCCTTAAAACAGTGCATCACTGACACAATTTTAGAGAACCCTTTTTATCTGTGCTCCGGTGGTTGCTGTTCCTTTGTGCGAAAGACTGAGTGGTACCCATTCACTGTGAATGGAGCCGATCCTTTTTTTAACTTGGTCTGTTGGGGTGGTGTTTGCACACTGTAAAACCCCCTGCCCCCCGCCCCCCCCCCCGGTAGAGATTTGATGGGCGATAGAATAATTTTGAGCATTTGCCTGGGCATGTGCATTTCCATGTGCTGTAAAAAAGGAAAAAGCAAAAGCTAATGGAAAAACAGGAATGACAGGTAAGGTCTAGATCCTCCACTGACTTGAATCAAGCTAAGTCTATTACAGCCAGTGAAGCATCTGGTGGATCTTATTAATCCTGTATAATAACAATAAAGTCTAAAATTGCGCAGCCAGCCAATGTGAAAAATGTGAACCTGCTGCTTTTAGTTTATGGTAAAGCATCTTGGGTTTTTGGAAAAAAAAAAAAAAAAAAAAAACCAAACCCAAAACCAAACAAACTGTTGCCAAAATAATGCTCAATGTTTCTGTAGTTCTCCATGTTTATCAGAGCAGCAATAACAAAAATGCTCTCTTCTGTAGTTCTCACTTCTTTAACAGCTCATAAAATGGTTCTGAATGTTATGAAAATGCTTTTTTGCTATCACACTTTATCATTTGTTTCATTAATTATTATCTTAAATGGATGGATTACACCAAACCCAATATTTTGCATGTTGCCACTCAGGTTTCCATGTGTGGAGGTAATTCAGCATGGAACTCGTTGGCAAATAGTAAGCTAATAGCAACAGGAAGGAAACTGCTCTGGGTCATTTCTGCCAAGTCAGCAAGTACGATCTGTTCGTATGTGACCGTTGCCTGAACTGTACAGCATCACACTTGTCACTGTAATTGCGGGAGGGGATGGAAAGGGAAGCAGTGTCACCACCGCCAGACAGTGATCGGCTGACCCACTGCCAAGTGTTTTCTTTCACAAACTCACCTTCTGTCTGAAGTTAAAACAGCAAGAGGATTTTTTTTTATTTTTTTCTTCATGACATGCAAATACATCTTGCTGATAGGCCTTGTGCTACAGCATGCGGTGCTGTGGGATGGTTATGAGGTAACGTATCAGCCAGCTTCTTTCGAATGTCAGCAGCTCAACACATATTATAAACAGTAGCAAATGTTACTAATTCATTGCAAAACGTATATGTGAAAATTGTGCATTTATGAGGAAGCTGTGGGAATGTGCATGTGTATAGACTGGAGGGGGTACGTGCATGGGCATGTGTACAAAGAGATAAAAGATTAAAAAAAGTCCAGGTATGTTTAACGTGCAGGACCAAAACTCAATGCAGTTTTAAGAAAGCAGCGTGTCATTCTCATCTTCTAGGCATAATGCAATTCATATTCATTTTCCATCCTCTTTCTAATACATTCAAGAATTGTATTTGTTACTGATTTGTCTGCTTTCCAGTTGCACTGGTTTTGTAGGTGAGCTTTTTCACAGAACTGTACATAACGACTCAGAGAACCTTTTCTTTAGGGATGCTGTAGTTGTAGAGTCAACCAATGTTATTTGCTTACTGGTGGTGTTATTGAATTTCTGAGCTGCAGTAGCCTCTAGAGACAGATTAATTTGGATATTTAGACTGTTTTTGCCTATGTACACTAGCTTACATTTATCTGGGTTACATTCCGTTTGTCTAATTCCCAGAGTGTTTATCCTTCACACCTGTCATTCCTCTCCAAACTTTTATGGGTTTTATTAAAAAAGAGAAGCCTGGGGTAATCGGCAAATATTATTGACTCAGTGTCTATTTCCTCCCTTGGTATTCTTGATAATTATATAAAATCATGCTGCTATGCATCACAGACACCACATGTTTAAACTCTCTTTTTTGAGGAACAGTGGTTCAGTACTACTCTATTTCTAATTCACAGACTTTGCCATTTATCTTGTAGGTATTGATTTTCCCTAACAGTCTTTTACAATGGACTTTAAATCTCATTGGAAAACTAAATCATTCATGGTTATCTAGTGACAGGCACAGCAAACGCCAGTGGCCATGCACTTCCTTTCTTTCTAACTTAGCACAACCTTTGCAAATGTACATTTCTGTGCTTGTGTATAGATAATCTTTTTTTTCTTTTTCACTGTAAAGTGGTGAGGGGAGTACGTAAAATTTTGTAAAAAGCCTTTTTCCAGAAGATCAAGTTTGAGTGAGTAGAAACTAAATCCAGTTCTATAATGTATGTGTCGTTCAAAGTGCCATAATTTTTCATTTTGTGCAGGAACAGAATATTAGAAGAGCTTTTTGTCCCTTCCCCCCCAAAAAAAGCCTTATGGATCAATCAGGAAGTCTGTGCACTTCACTCGCAAGAGGACTTAACAAGGACTGGAGACAGTGAAACCTCCAGTGTGCAGCACTCAGTCTCTTTGCCTTCAGTAGGACTGAGAGGACCCTGCAGCATGTGCCAGGGCTGCTGTTCATGCTTGCATGTGTTCACTGAAGGTGGCAAAAAGAAATGTGGTCTCAAGAGAAAATTTCTTTGGATCCACCTGTTCATTTTCAATGGCAGTCAGATATAGAAACACTTTTCTAAACCTTGCCAGGAGGTAGTTTCTAACTTAATTTCAGTGACCTGAAAAAAGAAAAGTTTCTGCTTAGGAGCTTGATACAGTAACTATCAGGGCAGGAAAAACAAGGTAAAATATATTAACTACAAACATGTTTAAAGGAACACCCCCTACAGTGTTTCCAAAAGAACTTCTCTTATTTATGGAAATATATTTAAAATCTGGGGTTAAACCCTTTCTTATATAGTTAACTTTGACAGTTTTAAATTCTGAAAACATCTGTGATGCTCCAGATGAAACATCAGTGTTCCCATTTCGTTTGTGAAAGTTTTCTGATCACTTGCTTCTCTCCACGTGGGGTACTTTCAAATGAAGCACTGAGCAGACCCTGATTTTTTTTTAAAAGAAATGCCTACCCCAAGTATATCTTATTTTTTTGATGGAATTGTGTGATTTAGTTTAAAATGCCTCCCTTCTGTTTCGCCTAAAAACATCAATAGTTCTAAAAATGCTGTGGATGTACATATAGTACTTATTAATTCACACCCCAATTAAATTTGTCTTTGTTCCTTAGGACTTGCTTATTATATAGGAAAAATTAACTGGGGAATGGTTGCACTAACTCCTTGGATACATGCCTTTGTTCCTCAGCAAGGGTGCCTTTTTGTTTCAACAGATCAGCCAGAAAGGGATCTTCTAAGGGCAGAATGAAGGATTCCAAGCAGAGAGGTATTGCAGAATGGGTGCTCTCTTCTTTCCTGGCCTTTTCACAGCACCAGCAAATAGTTTTGTCAGAACAGGACAGGCATGATCAGGTTGTCACAGCCTGAACCTGAGTTGCTGCACAGAAGGACAAACCCTCTCTCAGAATTGCTGCAGCAGCAGATCCAAAGGTGTCATCATGGCATCAAGTTCTAAAAGCTCTTGTTCAGTTACTCATACCCCTCTGTCTGAAACGCATAGCTTGAATCAAATTCTCTGCTGGTATTACTATATGTTCTTGTTTATAGTAGAATGGGAGACAGCATTATGGGAACTTCCCAAATTGGTAGCTCCAGTTTGGAATGGATGTGTACAAAAAAGTATTGTTTAAGCAGAGCTCTATTTTAGCACGCTAAAATAACTTTAATGATTCCTTAGCATGTAACATCTTGCATATTGATTACATTTAAAGATCTATAAGACTTCAAAGTCAAGTACATAAAGTCAGTGGAAATCAAAGTTAAAATTACTGTGGTCCACATTATGTGTTTATTATAATGTAATCTTGAATTTTACACTCACTGGCTTCCACCACACAGCTTCACCTTCTGTGCCATTCTTTCTCTACACCTCCCTGATTCTTCGTCTCATGTCATCCATCTTGTGGACTGAATGAAGAAAGGATGCTTTGTGATCACATCATGGAAGGTTAGATGCATGAGCTGAAGTGGCTGAAAGCCAGGATTTGTCTTGCAAGGCAAACTTAATGATCGCTGTCTGCATCTCCCTATAAAGGATGTATGCTCCCCAGAAAAAAAATCTCAAAACTCCAGTGCGTTCTACCTTGTCCTGAAATGAGAGCAGCACTACATGATTCAAATTTGGTTGAAGTGATACAGCCAGGGACCTGTCAGTCTGCACAAAGGCAGAATCAGCAACTTCTCAGATTCTATCATCATAGAAAATAATCAGCAATTCATATGCTTCCTTCTGAGTTTGTTGTGGCCTCAGGGGTAATCAAAGATTATAGCATCTCTTGTAGCTTTCACATTAGTGAAATATTTTCCAACTAACTAGCCCATGATTGGTTTCTAAATGCTGGTTCATACCTTCATATTTTAGCGGACACACGGGTTAATGTGGCCTAGTTACTGCTTCAGTGTCTATTTCTCTTCAAGTAGGTTTATGCTGATTCTTTATATTAGAGTTCTCTCAGTCCCCTTGCAAAGTGGACCAGAAGTATTTTACATCTGCTAGTGAAGGTGAGCCAGCTGGAATGGGCTACAGGAAGGGAAAGAGGAGCTGACTAGTAACTTAGTCAGAGACCTCTGTCTCTTCTCCAGCATTAGCCTTGCTGGAGTATCGCTGGCCTACCCCCAAGACAACTACTGGGAGGAACTAATTTGCTCTTTCCTCTTCTGCATTTTCAATTATGTCCCTCATTTTTATTTGCTACCTACCTAGTTCTCATTTGAAGGGCCTAGTAATCATCCAAGGCAGAAGCGGAGGTCTGCAGATAAGAGCGCAGGGCACTTGTATTGCCGGCTTCCCTCGCCCCTCTGTGCCAAGTGCCTCTTCTGCATCTGGCACGGCGCCGCGGCTCGGGAGCTTGCCGTTTCCTTAGCAGGGTCTGAATTCAGCCACTTAATGCCCTGCTGCAGTGCCAAAGTACGCTCTGGAGCTCAGGATTGTATACAGGAGAAGCAAATTACAGATGCAGCCAACTGGATGTTGCCAGCCAGTTATCTACAGTCCTCTTTTCTGAAGTAGCCTGTCCACGTGCTCTGATTTCCCCTTTTCCCTTTTGTGAAGTGCTGGAGGGGAGTGACCTGCTCTGCTCCTCTCCCTCTGAAACACTCTGCTCCAGAGAGCAGGTGAAGTTTTGTAAGAGCTTTATTTTACACTCCTTAACTAACAGCACAGAAATTTAAGCAATTAACTTAGAAGGAGAGGTTTTTTTGTGGGGTAGATGGGTGTTTTGTTTGGGGTTTTTTGGTTGTTTTTTAATCAAGATTTTTTTTCTTACAGGCATTTTATACCCTTTTTTATAGTTATGCAGGCACAAAAGGCGCTTCAGGTTTGCCTTCTCTTCCTGTGCTGAGCACTTAAAAACATTCTTACTTCACTTTTAGTTATTATGGATGTAATCGCTCGTGTTTTCCAAGTTGTAGCCAGAATCACCCAAACTACAACATGAGGAATCAGTTTGTTGCCTTTTATAAAGGGAATAGAAGAGAATAACAGGTGTTGTCCCACATATTTACAGGTGAGGAAAGCAGAGGCTCAGGAATCACATAATAAAGCCCAAATTCTGGAAGCACAGACCTCTGCTGCGTGGCTAGTCTTTGCTTTCTCCTCTGACTCTCTTCTCCTCTCACAGTACCTGGCGGCAGAGTCCCTTTACCCTCCACGTCTTCCTCTTTTCAGTTTCCTGTAGTCCCTTTTCTTCGTGTCCTTAGCTTTTTGTACCAAGCCAGGAATTCTTCCTTGTCTTTCTATGGCTTTGATGCAAACCAACAGAGACCTTTTTCAACTGTAGTAGCAGTTTTAGGAAAAATTCTTCTCAGCCTTTGGAGGCCCTGAAAAATACTTCTTATAATATATTATAATTATTATAATATACCACCTTAAGGTGGTATATTTTTCCCACAAAATACTTGAGCCACTTCTGCTGAAACTTTCCAAAAAGATTGAGCTTGAAGCAAACACCTGGTAAGATATACAGCGATAGATATGGAAACATAAAAAAATTACTGCCAAAAGCAGGGAGTTGTCAATCAATCTTTGACAGCTTTTACAGTTTGTGGTATTTTAACATAAAGAGGCAGGTTCCCTAGTTCCTGTCAGGAATCTCTTCAAAGAGCAACTCTTTATTAAATAGGTGAGCCTAAATAGGTACTTTTCTGTCTTGTTTCTAGTCTTTAATACATATTATTCTCACGAAAAAAATCTTACTTAAAATAATACAGACTGGCTTTAAGGGAGAATCTCTTCAAACATTAATTATTTTTTAAAGTTTCCTGTCACTTTGTATTTTCTCTAACAGGAATGGGATGGATAAGCTTCCTCCTCTCAGTTCCCAGATCAGCAACCAGATAGGAGAAAGTGCACTGACATGCACTGCTGAGAAACAGAAATCACCGGGTGCGGTAGCCTTTCCCTAACGCTTTACAGGAGCTCAGCGTCCATGGTGTGGTTTTTGAGAAACGATTCCTAAATTGCCGCACTACTTCCATTGTTGTGCATACAAGTAATTAGGTCATCAGCCTAATTCCGTAAAGAAATACAGTTTCTGCATACAAATCCTACCATTTGCTGAGTCCTCCAGATAATCTGTTCTGTGGCTACGTGTTTCATCTCTGACTTCACAGAAAGCTTGGAGCTAGTCTCTTTGACACTTCAACAGTGTTTATTTCTTTTACTGGTCAGCATAGGGAAAAGCTAAGAAGCCTTTATCTTCATTGAATTGCTTTCTTCTCAAGTTATTATTATGTTCATGACACAAGGAAGCTGGTTAAAGGGAGAGGGTTGTTAGCCATAAATATTTTAGGCATTAGAACACCGAAGGATGTTTTGCAAACAGACTGTGAGGAAAACATCTTCCCTCAAAGCAAGCAGTTGCAAAATTGTAGTTTAAGACAAACAGGGCGCATGTGTTGCACCACTGTGCTTATAAAGGTTTTGCTAGTTTCTAATTGTAAGTCTTGTCCTAAGCAAAATGCTAGAGCACCTTCAGAGAAATCTAAATTCGCCATGTGTCTGATGAATACAGAAGCGGCTGCTTTTGCAGCATGCTGGCTGTACATGGCTGGCTTTCCTGCTCTCCCTTAGACCTTCATCACATTGTTCCATGAGAAACTAAGAATTACTGCAATAATTGTTAATTAATAAATGATAAGAATGTAGCTAAGAATTAATTCTTGTTGTACTCTTTCTTTCTGAATGTGGATATAGCTAGTGGTCTTTTAATCTAGATACAGTCAGTTTTACGACAATTTAAAAGTACTGTATGGCAATTTAAAGTCATAGTGTGAAACCTCTCTTTCTTTAGCATACCTGAAAACCAATGATACGCAGGTTTGAAGCACTGACCAGCTCATTTCAACTACCAGAGCAAGGCTGATTTGAAGATCTGTACCTTTCGAACTGGTCTTCTCTGTATTCAATCTGGTCTCACAGTAGAGATACCACGAACTTCAGCTGCTTCCCCAGGTTAACAATAGGGAAAGAGGATTGCATTTCTTGCTCATGTATTTGTTAGAAGAGGCAGGTTTCTACCTTGCTTTGTGTCTCATTTACTTAGATTTAAAGAAAAAATCACCCCACCAAACCAAAAAATAACCAACAGATGTTGATACTACATTAAGTTTCAGGACAGGTTTAATTAGAAATTGAATCTTCCTTTAAAGATTCATATCTACATACAGTGCTTTTTAATCAAAAGCGTTTTAAAGGCTGTTTGTGTAGTGTGTGGTACTGATAAAAAAAAAAAAATTAGAAGCATCATTATTGATTTTTTTTTAATGAAGAAAGCCTATTATTCCTTACTTACTGTGAAGAATAGATGACAGCTGTCAGCTAGCATACTTCAGCAATTCCCAGTTCTGATTTGCTTCTCATTTATATTCAGCCATTTTATACATTTATATTCAAATGTATATATGCACATATAATTTATCCTCTTTTTAGATCTTTTTTTTTTTTTCAGTATGTGAAAGGTAATGTTATTAATTCATTTCAGAACACTAGGCTTTGTCTTTACTCTCTCCTGTTCACAGAATTAATCAAGGCCATGAATTTGTCCCTAACCTCTCTTTGCACAGTTCAGAACTGTAGAGGAAATTCAGATCTACCTAATGGAATACCATTCATCTTTGTGTTGTTGGAGCAGGCTGGGAGCAAGAAAACTGTCAGCAAAACTTAGAGCAGACCCTTAAGAAGAAAAGGGTCATATCTAAGGACCATCTCAAAGATGAAAGCAAAAATCAGGAATCTTGTTTACCCCACGTGTTATCTAAGCTGCTTTTCTGACTACAAACTCCTAGGCTTGAGTCTTTTGGCAGGATTCTACTGAAAGGTAATTTTTCATATTATTTTACCTATTCATATTATTTTACTGTCAGATGGTAATAGGCAGTGTAACAAGAATAGCTTTACTCTCAGAGTATGTTATTGGTTTGATTTTCATCAAGTCTCCAACTGTAGTATGTTTTTATTTTTTGCTGGATCTGGAGGCAAGATGTTTTTGGTAGTGTTTTTTTGTTATCTGAATGCAGCCGAGTGTTTTGAATAACAGCAACCTTAATAATAGATAGCAGTTATATAGCATCTTCTATCAGACAATTTTGAAGAGTTGTAAACATGTTATTTAGACCTTTCAGCCTTCTTGTGAGGTTGCAAATATTTTTATCGCCATTTTACAAATGAATAATATAAAGCTCAGGTGAAGTGACTCATGTACAGTTAAACTTGTGAGCCAGCAGAGCCCCAAAGGGAAGGGCAATTGTCATATTCCTTGAGTATTAGTTTAACCATTGGGTTTGTACTTGACTTTGTTCTTTTTCTCAGGTTTGGTCTGCCATGGTCCTAAAAGTTCATCTTACAGATAAAAATTCTTGTATTATCAGGTTCGGTTTAGTATAAGAAAAAGCATTAAACCTCAGATACTTGCTTTTTTTCTTCATTCTCCATGTGCTTGGGGGGAATTCCCTTTTATCCCCAAACATTTTTGGCAGCTTTCTGTTTCTTTATTTCACCTACAAAAATCTCCAATCTTGTCTGGAGCAGAAAATTTGACATTTTTCTACCAGAAGGGTTAAATCTATTGTTGGTGTTCACATTACAAACACAATCGTTTTATGTATTTATATCCTCACTTGAGAACAAGCCTAATAAGAAACTGAGATGAGATTCAGAATTTTTTTTTGCTGTGGTGTCTCACCCATTCTTTCTTTCTTTGGGTTAAGTCTTTCTACAGGAATCAAATATTAAATTTTAATAATCTTTTACATGACAGTTTCTAAAACAGCAGTGGTATTTTAATTTTTAGAACGCTTTTTCTAAGGCTCTCCTAATTACGATTTTCTAAACCATAAATTATTTTTAACATGCAATAAATATATCCATGGATGAAGGGAAGGAAGGGCAGAGGAAATATTCCCAGCACTGAAAAAATAATAGTAAAAAAAGAATTAAAAGGTTGTTTTCTCAACTCTCTTTTGATCTCTGTGCTTAATCATATCATGTTATACAGGGAGAGAGAGGGGTAGGGAGAGATGAGAGTTATATAACTGTTTTTTGATTTAAGCCAGAGAAGTGCAAAAACGGAAGACAGAAAAGCAAAAGATTAGAAAATCCCTGATTTTATTTCCGTCGGACCGTGTAGAATGTTTTTCCTTTTGCTTATGTTGGTCTAAATCACTGTCTTGGACTGGTTTAGGAGAAACAAAATTCCACTGAGAAGGCTAGGATTTATCCTTGGCCTCCTGAGCTTGGTCCGACAAAGTCTTGCAAATTCAACTAACTGAAAACCCTACTGAAAGCAGTTTCTACTTCAATGGAAGATTCCCAGTTTGGTCATATTTCAGCTAGCTCCGTCTCCCAGGCTGGGTCAGAACACATCCTAAGACAGAGGAGGATGCGTGATGGTGAAATTATTTGTGCTAGCACACAAGATGGATAAATGGGCATGTCAGTAAAGATTTAGGGCTGTGCTTCCCAATTCAATGCTGATGCAAGGCGATTAATGCATTTCTTGTTAAAACAAAGAAGATGTAATCAAATAGGTAAAGGGAAAGTACATTTGAGCATATTGTTCTAACTTTTAGTATCTATGTTTCAATGGCATATTGAAAATCTGAAAGAGTCAGAGAAAACCTAACAAATGAATCAAGGCTTTTATAGTGAGAGGCTTAAGGAGCTTATTTGGTTTATCAAAGAGAAGGTTAAGAGCTGATCTGATTGCAGTGTACAAGTGCCTACACATTCAGAAGGTATCCGAGATTAGTGTGACCTTTAATAGTGAAGCACAACTAGATCATGGGGTTTATAATAGACATGGTAAGATGTGGATTTTTAACTGTGGGAATAATTGATTATTAGCATTGATTCCCCAGTGATGTTATAAATTTATCTTAGTTGGAAACTTAAATCAAGGTGTTGGAGTTTTTTTTTCCCCCAAACTTTAGGCTCTGGTTGACCACAAATTAGCAAACTTCATAATAGGAAGGGCTGAAAGTCTCCAGTGTGTGAAATTGTGTCATGCATTTTTCAGGAAATCAGACGTAATAGTTCCCTCTGGCCTAAACAAACCTTCACATTGCTGTAGATATCGCTTTCACTATTCTGTGTGATTGTGGACACAGACACAGAGAGAGAATTATCCCCTTTTTCATTTTTCCATGCAAGCTGGACTTCAAAAGGGAAACATGCAATAGGGTGGCACACCAAGCGGCTCTGCATTATGCCACAGGACTGTACATAAACAAGTAGGGAGGGAAGCCTATCTGCTGGTGGTCGGAGACAGAAAATCCCTCTCCCAAGTCCAGGATTCCAGCCCTGCAACTCTGTTAACAGAAATAGTGTGGAATTTACAAAAATAAAATTAGCTAAACCTTAATCTCTAAAAAGAAAATGAAGAAGCTGAATTTATTAATATTTCACCTCTTTTAAGACATAAAAGGTTGTTCCCAGCTCTGGGTGCCCTTTTTATTGTCATGTACTAAAAATAAAGTAGAAGCGTACACTCCAAAGGTTTCTCTTTCCTTTTTTATTTTTTAGGTACTCGCTCTCATTTCAGCAGCTCTTCATGGATAACTGTAGTATCTGACATGTTAGCAAGTGAATTACAGCAAGACTTTTGTTTTGTTTTAAAATGCCTTCAAGCTGATTTCGTGAGTAGTAGTAGTGCGTGGGGGGTCACAGCTGTCATGGCTACTGTTTTCCTTAGGGAAGCTGGAGCTTGCTACCAAATTGATCAAGAGGGGGAGAGACAAACACAGTGAGGAGCTGCAATCAGAGAGGTTTTCCTTCACAGTACAATGCTGTTATTGTATTTTGGTAACCATGTGGGAGGGGAGGGAGATATTAGTCTTCTTGGGGACTTGGGGAAAGACCCCAAGACTTCTTGGGGAAAGACATCTACTCAGAATTTAAAAAAAACAAAAAAAAACAAAAAAAAAAACAAAAAAAAAAAAACCAAAACAAACAACAACAAAATCATGGACTCTTTGCAACCTGTCTGTGGTTGGGTTTGATTTCAATGAGATCCAGATTTCATGCTCTATGTGTATGTGCTATGTGTAAGTACATTAAGAGAGCCTGTTAAACAACAAAATGTGATTAAAGCAACCCTCAGACCACAGGATTATGGTAAAAAAACCCTATAATGTTGTAAATTAATTATTCGTTCCGTTCTAATTAAACATTTGCACAACTCTCTGAATCAGCTGCTGGGAATCTGACAGAAGCCCTCCCCAGCTTGGCTATTGGACATTTACATCTGCCAGGTTTTTGAAACCCCAAAATATTGTGAAGAGCATAGAGATAGAGGTGTGGGGAGCTGGTGTTTAGAGAACTGAAAGTTCAGAAATACAGAAATACATCTCTGTTGGGACATGCTCTGTGCTAGTCAAGGAGGGCCGATACGTTGGGAGCACTGACGGTATTCTCACAAGAAAAGGAAGTTGTGCGCATCATAGAATCATAGAATCATTTAAGTTGGAAAAGACCCTTAAAATCATTGAGTCCAACCATAAACCTAACACTACCAAGTCCACTACTAAACCATGTCCCTAAGCGCCACGTCTACATGTCTCTTGAATACCTCCAGGGATAATGAGTCAACCACTTCCCTGGGCAGCCTGTTCCAATGCTTGATAACCCTACCAGTGAAGAATTTTTTCCTAATCTCCAATCTAAACCTCCCTTGGCACAACCTGAGTCCATTCCCTCTTGTCCTGTCACTTGCTACTTGGGAGAAGAGACTGACACCCACCTTGCTACAACCTCCTTTCAGGTAGAGCTCCATTGGTAGAGCTGACTCAAGTGTTCTGGTGATGCAAAATAAGCAAGGAAATGTATAACAATATAGCATTCTATTTGAACAGTAAATTGCACTAAGCATTAGCCAAATGAGAAATATGTTCCCTGTTGGGACAAAAGCAGCATGAACATGGAGAGAACAGATTCTTGCTAGTTTGCGTTGGCCAAGTGTGCCAAGTATTGCATCACAATGTTCATGTTTCTGATTTTATGCTGGGCATTTTAAATATGTGCTCTGTTGAGTATGTGTATTCACTTCTGTCACTACTTTAGTCATCATAATATGTACAGTTATGGTAGGAGGCTCTGTATATATGGCAGAATTTACAATAAGCTTCAGCATACAGTCATTCTCCACAGTGGCAGTGTGCTCAGCGTTCCTAACAACTGGAGCTGAAACACAGGACGAGTTCACGTAGGCCTTGTGATCTAGAAGGATGTTGAAAAGATCTGATCTACAGGATGTTTATTGCTGTTTGCCTACTTACATCATCATCATCATAGTGGCACACAAATAAGGAGTGTTGTCCAATGGTTTAAAAAAATCCCAGAACTTAATTTAGATGCTGCCCCTGCATTGGTCATTTATATATGCTACTGTTTTCTCCCTTTGATTGCCAAGGGGAAACACTGGATTATATTATCAGTTTGTTCCACATACGGTTTAAAATTTTGCTTTATCAGAGTAAAACAACACAGTATGCTCTAGGGCCACTCTCAGTGTTTTTTCAGAAGCTTCTTAATGCCCAGTGGTTAAGTGATACTCAGTTAAATCTCTTATACCCACTTACCAATATTCTGTTTACAAGTGCTTCTCTAACAGGCAACTCTAGATTTGACCCAAGAGTTACATCATGATGAGAGGTAACTGAACTCAGGGCATAAATTCCCAGTCACAATTTTAAACCTTACTCAGATTTAAGGTTATGCTGCTGTTACGAGAGGACAGAGCTTTTGCATGTAGATTTTTGTTGGAGTGGTAGCAATAGCACGTATGGCACTTGCTTAGTGTACTTCAATAGCTGAGCAGATCAGGAAGAGAATGAAAGCTTAGAAATTAGGTCATTAGGTAGAAATGGTAAATGTAAATCAGTGCACTATCACTAGCTCAGATGTGTAACCAGCAATTTAGCCCTGGATACTACGCAAGCACCAAAAGCTTCAATGCGGATAAGCATCTGGGTTTATCCAGACTTTTAAACTGGAGATTCTACCTGAGCAAAAACTAATACAAATATTCTGGATTTCCAACATCACAATTGCAATGTAGTGTCACCTCATTTAAACAAAAAGCTTAGAAATGATACCTACCCTTTCTGTTTGCAGCAACTTACCCCTTGACAGGATCAGTGCAATTTATTTCTGAGGCTCACAAATTGGTGTTTGTACTGTCTGCTCTGTGTAAAGAGATCTTTTAAAATAACCAGAACTTCAGTTTCACTGAAGGAGTTCTCCTGATGCACTTGCTCAGGTTTTTTTTCTCCTTCCTGTGCCTACTTTGATGTCTCTTAGTAGTCTGGTTCAGTTCCCAGAAGGCACCAGAAGAATCTGTGGTATGATGACAGAGCAGGACAGGGAGAGTTTCTGGTACGAGGGAGTTATAAGAGAATTCGAGGATGAAATTTTTGAATTACCGACGATAATGTGTAACAGCTCATATAAAACTGCTCTTGTACCTGAGGACTGAAAGGTGGCAAATGTGATGCAAGTTTTTAAAACCCATTCCATGGAGAATGTAAGCTTTTGGGTGGCATATTTTTGCCAGGCAAATTAATAGAAACCTCAATAAGAATAGTGTAAGAGGACACCTCATATTGTAAACCGCCTGTAAAGTGTCAACGTAATTCCTTTTTAAAGATAAATCATTCTTTACAAACCTGTTTATAGGGGTCAACAAACATGTGAATAAGGACGTTTTAATTGGCATATTTTGTATTACCAAAAGGGTTTTTACAAAACCCCTTGGCAAAGATTTTTAAGAAAACTAAATTGGCATAAGAGGATTCTTAAACGCCAAAAAGATACTTGCGAGGTGAGCTGAGGAAGCTTGCTAATGGTGAAGTTCTCCAAGGTAGTGAGGACAAAGAAAGACCAAAACATTGTGGAAGACCTTAATGAGACTGAGAAGTCAGAGAATAAATGGTTGGTGAAATTCCATCTAGATAAATGTAAAGTGATGCACATGTAACAAAAACTTCACAAAACTTCACGTAGAAAGTAATGTGCTGTGAATTGGCCATGAACACTTGGGAGTGAGATCTCAGATTTGTAATAGTGATTCCATGAAAACATCAGCTCAAAGTTCAGTACTGATACACCCTGTGTATTGTATATGGTTTCTGTCCGTGTCTTCAAAATATTTGATTGAATTTGTCAAATTGTGGTAGAATTGAGACTGCCAACAAGGATGCTCAAAGGAATGGAATAGTTTCCATGCGCAGAATGACTGAGCAACACAGGGATAACCTGGGATGTGGTACACGTTATAAAATTGAGTTGCATGGAGCTACATTTAAACAAAAAAGATTGTTTCTTGACACAGCAGGTTGTAGGCATTGGAACTCACTGCAAAGAGTGGAGATAACATTTTACATCAGTTCAAGGGGTGACTGTGCAAGAGAACATCACTGGGATTTGCCAAATATGCAGAAAACACCTGGCTTTGAAAAATTTCTGGTGGGAAAAATATGCGGACCTTGTGAAAATAGGGGAAATACCATATATGTTTGTGCTGCTCCTGTTCTTCTCTTGCTAACTACACGATTGTTTTGGGGGATAAAGCAATAGGCTAGGTGGAGCTTCAGTAGACTTCAGCAGTTCTGTGCTTTTGGGTTGTCTGTTGCTACATTTGCATTTTCTAAGTGCTTTGAAAGTCATTGTCACCAGTCTCAGTAGTTGTAGAGTATTTCTCATGTTTGCATATTCTGAAATTGGGAAATAGAAGAATTAGTAGTAGATTACTGCTGAAACCTATCCAGATTCTGTTCATCCTTGCTCACTTCGATAGCTCAAGTGGTTTTAAGGAGACTTGTTGCAAGAAGATAGTATCTTCAACTTTATTGGAAAGATATTTTTAAATTTAACTTTTTATTAAACCACTTGAGATAGGAGAACAAGACTAAAAGGTTTTTAAACTTAGTTATGGCTACCAGAGCACTGTGAATCACTTTATTAATTCTTCCTGTTAGCATAAACAGTGTAATGCAGATTTTCATTTGCATTTGTGGTAGCTGTTAGCTTCTGTTATTATTTTGTTTTATAGAACTGGTTTTTAAATGCCTGTGTTCCCCGCTGAGCAAAGTATGCTGCGTCATTTCCTAGTATATACCTCAACAAATTACTATCTCCCTCTTTCCTACTCCCTCCCTCCCTGCAATGAAGAGGATAATTTTGTGTGGTGATCTGAGATCGGTTTACCCTGCAGCATTAATCTTCTAACAGAGAGATACTATTTTATTTTTCCACCATGATGTAATCCACCCCGGTTTCTCATATGTTTAAAACCTATTAATTGTTAATGTTGCGCTTCTTGAATTCTAATCATGACCAGACTACATGCGGGGCTCTGGTTTGGGAAGGATCATTAACCGTTCCCCTGGGGATCCCGAGTGGTACTTTCTGGAGGCAGCGTGAGCTGTATTATTTGTGAGAGTTTGTCCTTGTGCTGCTACATGTGTTTGAAACTGGGACTTTGTGCATAGTCTGCATTGTATGGTTTTGAACTGAATTGCCTAACGCTAACGCTGTGGATTGTTATCTGGAATGCACAGAGGAATCATTGATCACTGCTTCTTTTTGCCTTTTTATTTTTTAAACGGGACTGCAGACGCTAGTGGGTATTTTTGCTATTTCTTTTCATTGATCTCTGACACTTCAAATGGTTGAGGTATTTTTCAGCATTACTTTCTTGTTCTAGATTACCTGATCTAACAATCAGCAGTTAGTTGAAAAGCAAAACATATCTTCTGTTTAAGAAAAACAAGCTATTCCCTAATGATACAACAATCTTTTCATATGTATTATAAATGTAATATATATTGACTGGCATATCTATTAGAAAATGGATGCTCAAAAAACTTTTAATCTGCATGTATAATTGTTATATATTATACAGGGTAATGCAATAAATGGTACAAGTCAGAAACAGAATTTTTTTATTATATTTTAAGCTTTTAAACTTTAGACTGTCACTGTATTCTAGATAGAGAGGAAACAGGAAATAAGGATATTTATTTTATTTTTTTTTTACTTTATGACATCCATTGTAACAACGCTAGTGTCATTTAATAATTCAGTAGTTCATTCTAGACAAGGTGTTTTTACTTTTGTAATTGTCATAATATGGTACCCCTATGGCAATGAAATACAGTATTTAATGGCAAAAGCTGACAAAAATTAAATCATCTTTCCAGAAAATTTGTTAGCAATGACATTTGCAAAACCATGCATTTGGTTTAAAAGGAATGTAGCAAGAAACCTATGTAGCCGTAGTCCAAAAAAAATGTTGAGTAAGTGTTTAATAGATTATCGGAGAATGTCTTCTTAGGCAGATATGATGCAATATGTGTTTCTTGAATTTGTGTATTTGTGCATGTGCATATATGTGGAGAAAATCCTCATTAGTGCAGGCTTCTCTGGGAGCTTAAATGTATACTAATGGAAAATTGCAATCTTTATCAGGTTTAGAAAGTCTGGAAGCAGCTAATTTACTGTTGTAATTCTTTAACTAATGAATCAGTAACTTCAAGGTTTTTCTCTTCCTTTTGTAAGTCAGCTTAGTATCAAATATGTGATGTGTACCATCTGAGATTAAACAGCCAGGTTTGGTTTCTTCAAATAGTACTGTAAAGGAGAGAAAAAAAAAAAAACCAACCAAACAAAAAAACCCACAACACTGGGACTGCCAAGCAAGCTTCAGAAAAATATAACTTTATAAAAAATTAAACTATTTTCTCCTGTGCTAATTTAAAAACAGAGTTGGGAAATGGGCACTTATCTTTTCTTGTAGACCGCCATTTTTTGCCTTCTCCTCTTCAGAATCCATTTCTCATCTTAAATAAGGATGGAGGACCACACGTACACAGATGCTCATAGGATAATGCGGATTGAAAGGGACCTCAGCGGTCATCTGGTCCAACCTCCTGCTCAGAGCAGGGTCAGCTGTGAGATCAGAGCAGACATTCTGTTTTATATGAATTAGAAAAATATGTTTGAATCTTTTTGAGTCAGGAAATTAATTTTAATGTGTATCCATGCCACATCAGGAAAAAATGACATATTGTGCTTAATTGAGGCCTCGATGCAGTAGCAGCTATGAACTCTTTTTCCATAACATCCATTGTCATTCCCCAGCTCCTGCAGTGTTAACAACAGAGCGCTCTGCAATCTTGAGGATGTTCTAAACTGGTGACCAACAGGAGTCCTAGTATTTATCAAAGATGTAATCAGTTCCTAGTTCCTGAAAATGTTCATTCAAATTTAGGATTAATATATTCAGTGCTTCATTTATCTCGCATTTTTCACAGTGTTAAAATGTTTTCTGAAGCGTGGTAACTTCGGTTCTGTTTGCTGGTACAAAGACTCCTTGCCTGCTCCTCCAAACTTCAGTCTTCCCATGGGCTCTGTCACTCATCAGTTCTGCATGGAAATGTTTGGGGATTGCGACCTTTTTTCCCCTGCAAGTGATGTTTCTAATGGAGCCTGCAAAGGACCTCCTCTCACAAAGAGATCTCCAGGAGAGACTATTTTCCAAATAAGTGCTAATATCTATCACTGAACAGAAAAACAAGTAGAGATAAATGACAGTGATCTGTTAGGAGGCAAAAGTGGTTTCTTGTAGTGTGGCTGTTGGATCAGCAGGTGATAGGGGGAGGCTTTCAGGGGGCTCTTTGCAATTCAGATGTGGTAGTGGGGCCATGCAGCATGGAGGATGTGCAGGGCTGGGGGAGGAACTACTGAGTAGCCTGGGGAAGGCAGCAACAATGGAGCTACCTTTTCTTCATAAGCTCTAGCATGCTACCAATTCCCTAACCTGTGTTAAATCTAATTATTATAAGGGCTGAAATTCTATTTCCTCCTGTTTATCTCAAAAAAGCAAAGCAAAGCAAAGAAAAAGCTTCCAGCAGAAACTGTTCTTATTGATTTTTCTTCTGTACTATATATTGCCCTGAAAAGTTGTAAATTGATTATTGTTTGTTCTCCAGATGGATCCTGTGCAAAAAGCCGTCATAAACCATACATTTGGAGTGTCCATTCCCCCAAAGAAGAAACAAGTAATTTCCTGTAATGTCTGCCAGCTTCGCTTTAACTCTGATGTGAGTATTGGCTATTTTCATTCCTTTTTTTTTGTTTTTTTTTTTTTTTTGGTACAATTAATATAATTAATCTAAACCTCTATTTCCCAAACAAATAATTCCCTTTCTCCCTACATTCTGCTCCGTCCGCTGGGCTGATATTTTTTTCCACTCGGAGGTGGAAGTCCACAGAGGTACATCACTCTTCAGTTTTCTTGAATGGGTCTGGCACAATACCCAATGCCACGTCCATTAACGATAGCCCATTTGACAGTCAAGTAACCTTCAAGATATACTGCAAAAAGAAATCTTTTTTTTTTTTTTTTTTTTTTTTAAAGGGGTGGGGGGCAGACAGAAAATCTTCCCTGTGAGTTCTCCGTGTCATACCTGCTCTTCTTCCGGAAGAAATATCTTTTTCCTGTTGTTCGTACATCCTTGCTGATAATATGTCTTCCAATTTCTTAATAAAGTCACTCTTCCAGTAATTTTCATTTGTAATAAAAATGAACATTTACTTCTAGCTGTCTTTTTGAGTATGATAAAGTTCACGGAAACTGTTTTCTGAGGTGCAATTAATAAAAATGCATTACAAAAGAGTACATTGACTGATAGGTTTAAAATATATATCCAATTAATGTTTTACCTGAGTAGCTTGAAAATTAAAGAAGTTCAAGAAAACTATGTCTAAGAAAATGATGACCTTCAACACTTTAAAAATGTGTATTTCTTCTTGGAGATTACTTACTAATGTCATTAAGCTAATAAAAAAAAACCCCAAAATTCTCAGACTGTTTGTTGATCTCAAGTGTAAGAACAAATTGTTGTTATGTGTTAATATTATATATTTTGCTGTTATAATTTCAGTCTAAGAAATAGTTTGCAGACACCTCCTCAAAGCCTTTGAGTACTTGGTGCTCCTAGAGATTCGCAGTAAAGCACCCATACCTATTACTCTGATTTTCTCTGCCTCTACCATTCCACTTTGAAAAGTGTCTTGTAAAGCGGTTTCCCCAGTTTGGCTTTCTTGTCTAAGCTGGTAAGGATTTTGAAGCAGTGCTATCTTACCTTCAAATTGATTTCTAAACCTGTCGTCTTTTGACAAGCTTATTAAACTTTCTTTGAAGTGGCAATATCTACTTAGTTAACCGATTTCAAAAGTTGTTATTTAAAATTTAGTTCACTTATCTTTCTTCTTTATGGTTAAGATTTAAGGTCAAAAAAATCTTTCTGCTCTGATACTTGATCCAGATACCTACTTCTATTGATTAAAACAAGGAACCAATAAAGTTTATAAAAAAGTTTCCCTAGGCTCCATGGATCTGAATCTTGCTTCTGAGTTGGTCCTTATTCTGTCACCTGGGAGGCATCTCAGCCTGCTCCTGCTCTTCCCTCTCCTCCTGAGGTCAGGGTCCCTCTGATGATGGGTCCTGTCCCTAGAGGAGTCGCTCACTTTGTCTGCACTGACATTCACGTGGACAAACAGCACTTCAGGCAGACAGATCGAATCACAATTTAGTGGCTCACACCAAAAAAAGCTGAAATATTATATCGCTCTGTACATCTGCCAACCAAGCAATTTTTCCTGTCTAGACTTACTGACAAAGTAGAACAAAAAGTGCATATCGTATTCTGCTTTCAATGGTGGCATCACAAAAGCATGACAGATTATAACCTTGTTTCCTCTTCTGGGGCGGGTGTATTCATACAGTATCGTGCTCCTTTCTTTCTTAACGGTTGGACTTGATGATCTTAAAGGTCTCTTCGAACCTAAAAGATTCTGCGATTCTAAATGTGATCAATATGCTCAGTTCTAGTTACTAGAAAATATCATAATCCTTTTGTAATGGATGGTTGTAAGAAAGGATGAATTATCGTGACTGTGCTGCTGTTAGTGATAAAATGCAGTTCATTATTTTCTACAGCGGTTTGCTTTACAGGACATTCAAAAACAACCTAGAAATTTGATTTTAGAATGTGCTGAGATTCTAGTAGTGTTATTAATACTAGAAAGTACTTAAATATAAACTCAAGTTTCACAAATATTTCATAACCACAGCATACAGGAATATTTGAAGAACAAGTTTTCATAGTATAGCCCTTCTATTTTAAAAGCTGTCTAGCCTTTCATCGGATTATTCAGCTTCTCCTGGAAAGCTTACATAAGATTTTAAATCTTTCCTCCAGGTTCAGTCTTTTGACCTTGAGAGTTATTTATCTAAGTGTTTGTTGCCTTTTATTTTCTGAGAGAGCAAGACCTTATTTTATTCGGATATTATTCTCACCACCACCCTTCCATAATCTGCATTGTCATAATTTCACTGAGGTAATGCTAATGGCCTTTCAACTAAGCTCTGCAGAAGCTTTTGTAATCCCTTGATGGAATTTTCTTACACACACTCGCATGAAGGCAGATATTTTCTTGTGGCAGTTATTCCTTGAAAAGATGATGCATAGTTCTTTCTTAGCTTGTTAAAAGCTCCTTCACAGAAATAAAAATCTGGACTCTTTGCTTGTATTTTTCTTTTTGGTCCCTTTATAATATGAAATCATGCTTAGGGGGTGGAATGGTCTTTACAGTCCGTTGTGTGTTTGCGGACTGGGAAAAGGGAGTCAGATATTTGTGAACCTTGTAATTGTTGAATCTTTCAGTGAATCAGTTCTACCACGTAACATCCTAAGAATGTATTGAGAGCCTTTCGGGTGGCATCAAACTGTGATAACCTGCATTAAAACCTTGAGCATAGCACATTGCAGAATGAGATTTGTAGTACAGCCACTTCACACTTGCAGCTTCTTTTAGCTCTACAAGGCTGACATGCTCCTTGTTGTTGATGGGTATTTTGTTCTTTTGAACTTCCTTTGGCCTAAATTATGCAAGCAAATGAAATAGAAATGACAGAAGTAAGCTATTAAGTAGTTTTCTTTCTTTTGTTCTCCTAAGTGAATTTCAGTTGCATGGTGTTTCAGGATTCTGACCTGATTCTAGTAGTGCTTTATCTGTTGCATGAGTAACATACAGACCGGTGGATATTCAGCTGTAAGAAGAAGAAACTTGGTTTCCTTGCCTGTAATCTTCCTCACACTATGAACACTCACTGGTCTGGATCAATGGACCAAAAAAATTCGGACTAGTCAATTTATAGTTGCCAAACCTCCCACTAAATTAATACAGTAAATTGCAAAGGTTTCAGTTTTCTTCTGCAAGTGTGTCTGCAGGCTTAGCTTTGGTGAGAGTGTTCTGGCATCAGATTCAGAGGCAGAGATCTGCAGCTATCTGCAGGAAGAAAAAGTCTGATATCAGGGATGGAAGAAAATTTTAAAATAGGTTGTCTCCAACGTGGGAGTAAACATATCTAATGTTGAAGTGATGCCTTCTGTATTTTGAAAAATAGAAGTTGCTAGGATGATGCTATTTTTCTTCTACCATATTATAATTTGAAAACAGTGTTTCCTAATTGAATTCTTCAGGATCTCCCAGTCTCTTGTACTTTTAAAGCAATTTTTAAAAGTACAACATGAAGAAAATAATTGCATACAAACTGAAAATTTGGCCTAGTTTTAGTCTGATCTGTTTTTCCTCTTCCAAAAAAGAAATGATGGGTTTTGACTCGTACTTATAGACATTCGCCATCATACTCTTATCTGTCCTTTTCTACAATTCGTTAGCTGCAGTTTGGTCAATTTGGAAGTTGCGTTTTTCTGCTAATAAATTCTGACATAAACATTTTGAGCACCTCTTCCAAGCTCTGTCAACTCTCGGAGAAACTGTAGTACAGAAGAGATAATGCAAAGTCTTGAGAAACAGAAAAATAAAATGCCATCTCTGTGAAGTAACACAAAACTAAAGTTTTTGTGATAGCCTGAACTTTGAGGTCCTTGAATTGGAATATTATCTGTAATAGTAGTATTGACCTGACAACAGTGATAACTGAGGTTACTTCAACAATATTTTTTGCATGATCTAGTTAAGATGGTCTAGCTGGTACTTAGAGTGGGATTAGATGCCTAAACCCAAGCGTCTTGTCATTTGAGTATCTGAGGTATCTGGGACATCCACACCAGGCTAGTAGACCTGACAGAGGACCTGAAGTTGGAGGTCAGGCAGGACACCTGAGGACCTGTTTCTAGAACTGAATCGTCACTCATTAGGTTTGCTTCTATTTTCTTTTTCCTTTATTTTCTTCTTCTTTTTTGGGGGGGTTGGGGTTTTTTTGTTTTTTTTTTTTTTTTTTTTTGAAGGGGGGGGAAGCAGGATTTAGTGAGGAGAAAAAGCATTAAAATAAATAGGAGAAAGTTAATTGACCTCAAGATTATGATATCAGAAAACTGGAAAGTTAGTAGAGCTCACCACAATTCAAGGGAGGTGAAGTGGGAAGGGAATAGAGAAAAGGGCTTTTTCCTAAACTAATTTTTAATTATGGTAGATACCAGGAGTCAACTGCTGTTGAATTAAATTGGAAATCTCAATTTAGGAAGGATAGCATTATGAGGATTGGTAGTTGATGAGATTGATTAGTCAGAATAGTCAATGAGATACTTATTCCAGCCTGCATAAACTTTATTCTGTTATGCAGAGGAATATACTTTCATGGAAAACTTTTTTTTTTTTAAAAAAAGGCAACACCGTCCATTAATAGTTACAGTTGGATTTGCTCCAGTATATTAGAGTAAACATAGGTGTTTCCATCTTTGCGTGAAAATATCTCTTAACACCATTTTATCTTTTAATTTCTACATGATGATGAAACAGTATGTTCCCGTGCAGCAATGACTAGTGTGTCAGTAAAGTTCAAGCTATGGTCTCGTTATAATCCAGCTCAGAAAAAAATGAGATATATCTTAGTTATATTTACTACCACCAGAGACCATGCAACAGAAGAGGAAGAATCCACTTCATGGAACAGATTGTGATAGTGAGTCAGATTTTACGCTTGCTTAAAGGCCACCCGAGTAAGGGACGTAACTGTATTCCACCAAGAGGAAGCAAGACGTGCTGAGAAAGATCTAGCTTAGCCTTTGAAAAAAAAATTTAATTTTTTTTTTTTTTTCATTTTAAGAATTCTGGGATTCCTTCCAAACCCATGGTGTATCTATGTGGATTATAGATAAGTTTTGCTAAATAAGTTTTCATATTAATTACATAGGTCTGGTTTGTTGATATTAATTATTTATATTGCAGACGTTGTAGCAGAAACAAAACACAGCTTGAGTGAGCTTGCTGAATCCTTGTGATACCCATAAGAGGGTCCAGTAGCAACAAGGCAAGGGGAAAAATGTCTGTTTTCTATCCCACATGGATTCCTTCTCTGCCTACTCTTGGCTCGTTCTTTCTCATTCCTTCTGGCCACCAGATGAATCTGCAGCATCTCCTGCAGCTGCTGTGTGGCACTAAGTTCCTCCAGCAGCTGTGAAGCTTTGGCCAGACTGTCCTGAGATATCTTATAATCTGTTGTAGCATCTGACACTGTAGCTTGCAGCCGTAAGAGAAAAGAAGTGAGTTGCAGTTGCAAGGATACCTGTTTGACTTCTGCAGAATTGCTTTTTTCTCCATATATATGAATATCACCTTATGTTCAAGTAACCTCTCTCTGCACTTCTCCCTCATTGTTGGTAACAATAGTCCACAGAGTTTTCGGAGCTTGGGCACTCTACAATAATGTCAGTGCTAACCCAGTCCCTTTCCTCAGCAGCCAGACCTCTCTGTGCTCCAGACTCACAAATATATTATGCTAGCAGTCCACATGTTTTTTTGTTTGCTTTTCTGTTTCATGATGTTTTTTTGGAAAATAGTTTGTCATCTGTTGATCACATCTAAAAGAAGTATCTGCTTCCATCTACACGCTTTCTGTTTCTTGTGGAAGGGTCTTTGGCTGTGATACAGCCTGGTAGGTACCATCTTGTTGATAGGATATCATTTGATTGAAATAAACTTGTGTTTGTGCAGTGTGTTGCTCTGTGAGTGATGACTGTTAAGTCAGTTCTGCTTTTTGGTGTCACCTGCAAAGACTAGGAAATCAAGAAAAAACACCTTGTAGGCAGATCAGAAAATGCAGATGTAACAGTTGGGCATTAAGAGATGCTGAAGGTCATCTTATTGTTGAATGCATTTATAGCTAATAAAAATTATGTGGTGATAGTGATCATCTTTTTAAAAAGCCAGAAGGCAAATTTTTGCAGTTTAGGCAAGTATTACCAAATGTTAACTTTGTAAATTTGAATTAATCACTCATGCTGTCAAAAAGATAACACACAAAATAATCAATAGCATCAAATAAAAATCTACAGAACTGTCATCATCTTTTGTCAAACGTTTTACATTTTCCCTATAAATAAGACTATTTATATTGATTCTTTGGGTATGGAGGGTAGTGAGGTGGATAGGAGGTAATTAAAAGCATAAATCTCAGGAACTTGTGAAGGTAATTTTCTGTTTTGTAGACAGAACTGACAAAATGATGAAATTTGTTAGCTCCAACATGACAGAAATATTGCATGATTGTAGGGTACAGGGTTATAATGTGCTGAAAGTTCTGTTCAAGTAACAGCTATATAACAGAGCTTTTAACTAAGTTTGGTTAGATATTTAAAATATGAGTTGACTTTTTATGACATGTCTGAGCTTCACAGCTTTTTGATTTTTCTGTGTCCTTTTCAATAGTAATCTGCCTTACCATTTGGAGAAATTAGGTTTTAGAAATCCATTGAGAACAGAATTGAAAAAATAATGCATAGCTTTAGGATAACAAATGTATGAAAACTTCAGTTTTGCAGATTTCTTCAATTACATCTATTATTAATATCAAATGAGATAAAACTAAATTTTTCAACACCACTTCCTAATTTATCGCTTCATGTAATTTTTTATTAAGTTATGATTCTAGTCTACATTCTTAATTTATATACTTCTCACATTAATGTGCATACTCTTACAATATGGTTCTAGCAGGTAAACCGTGTGATCAAACATTTGGTAGACCTCTTAGTATTTTAAGAAAGGGAGCTTTATAGTTTAGGACCTGCTGTGAATTCAAATGACAATGTTATGCATATAAATACCTCTGTGCTCCTCCAATCTTGCAGAGTTAGATGCCTTCTCTAACAGGACCACTGCCATTGCAGCCATGTTAGGAGAGCTCTCATAGGGATGCTGCACACACTTCATTAAACCACTTATCCTTACTGCCTAATGTAATGCAATTATGCCTAGCTACTTCCACACTAAGAGCTTTACCTGCAAAAGCAGTGAATTTTTTCGTAGTTGAGACTATGTTGTTATGATGGAATTCTGTAGTTATCAGGAATTCTGGAAGTCACAGCCTTGCTTAGATCCATGCTTTTACAAGAATACTATTACTTATCGCCCAGCACTACTTAGGCTTTATTTATATCTTTCAGACACAAATTCTATTGATTTCAAAATAAACTTGGGTAATTCAAGCTATTGATAATTTAGGATAAAGGCCTGAGTATTATGAGGATGTTGTAAGTATTCTGAAATAATTATAAAATAAGGAAATTCTGTATTAATGGTATGGCCCCTGGAACTGGAATCAACTTAATGTATAAAAATGGGCAGATACACCGGTGTTGAGAGGTGGTCTTTCTACAGTGTATGTTATGACTATATTTAGGACATGTTAGATTTTTTTTCTTTTTAAGCTCAAAATTATGTAAAACTTCTTATGCTATGCAGGAAGAATTTATCTTTGTAGATACTCCAGAGCAGAATAGAAGTTTTCAGGATTATTACACATCTGTTAAGTCTTCCAGTTGTAAATTATCAATGTGGTTGAACTGTTATTGGCAGAAGCTTTTGTCGTATTTTCAACAAAATATTTTTCATTGGAGATTACCATTGTATTGACACCAAATGAATACAGCATTTGAGATAAAATTGCTGTTGGGAAGACTTCCCATCCAGGGTGGAACTCCTGCTTTAAAAAGATGCAGTAGCAAGGGGGAAGAAATAGGAGCTATGAGCCACCATGTTCAGTTCCATTTAGTTGTGGCACTCACGTGGTATTGCAGAGCTTAAGGCATGAACCCAGACTTCCCATGGGGATACTTCAGAGTCTCCCTTTATTTCTGTATTTCTCCTTCCTAATGTCATGCTGCTCTACATATATTTAATTTTATCTTTTAATTGTCAGACCGGATAATGTGGTAGCAGATTCAAGCATTCCACTTAAGTGCTGGCAGCCCAATCAATGGTCTTATTTCCATCAAGACCTATTGAAGGGCTACTTCAGGTGATCCCGAAGAAACCTGAAAAAATCTTGATCTCACACACATACACACTGAAGCATTAGACTTAGTCAAACCTTGCATCAGGTTGTCATTGAAGGCATCTGGTAGGTTAATATTTCATCTCTTTATGTAGTAATAAATTCAGTTAATTAGTCATTCACACACCAAATAGATTCTGAAACTCAGTCACTTGTGAACTGTCAAAATGAATACTGCTGATTTCAAATATACTGTCAGTCATTGCTCCTGACAGGGGTAATTTTCTGTAATCTTTTGTACTGCAGTCTTACCTAAATTTCAAAGTTTTCTTAAAGGTAATACCACTATCACTGAATCTGTATGATCTGTATGTTTCCTGGTTATCTATACCTTTCTATATATACATACCTATACATACACACATATTTAAGTTTATGCAAAGTAAAGCTACTGAGGTTATATTAAGCACTATAATATGCTAATGATATTCACATTTATTTTAGAAAGCATGTTTACATGTAGAAGATGAAGATTTGCATTGTTGATGTTTTAATAGATGCAATCTAGTATATAAGGCTAACGCATTGTATGTAGCCTCACAGTTTAACTTCCTGATGCTTAGATTTCAAGCTTAATAATTTGGAGTTGAAAGTAGCAATTAATTTTAGATTTTAAATAAAATGTAATATTTGGCTCATTTGCGTGTCTCAATGAAATATATTTTTAAGAGAGGGAAAAACTTGTCCTCTATTATAACCAAGTCATTAATCCTTATAGCATAGAAGGCTTTCTTAAAAACAAAAAAATCATAAGGTTTAATTGGTTGGGGTTTTTTAATTGCTACTTAAAGACTCTAAATGGAACTGAAAATCTAGATTGCTTAAAGAGAGAATGGGCATCCTCCCACCATTTTAAGGTTTAGAAATTTGAAAAACCATGGGAGAAAATTGCATATTTATTTGTCTGTCAATTATATTCTTAATTATTTGCAGCTGAATTCAAAATACAGCTTTTCACTAAGCCATGATCTTCTAAAGATTTAGACATCTGTTTAGTGCCTTAAAATATGCATCCTGTTGATCAAAAAGTAATGCTAGGCAAATGCATAAACACTTTCGTGGAATTTGGCCTGTCAGTACAAAGGTATTTTTTGCATCTGGTATTTAATGTCACATTTATTGCAGCTTAAAGCTTTTCCTCTTCATTAAATCTTACTAGCCAGTGCTTGACAACTTTCTATACTTTCTAATAAGTAGAGGGATTCCATTTTAAAATGTCGCAGTGTACATATATCAAGCTAGTAGACCACAGTCAGTTTTAGAACCAAGTGGAAATTAGATTTTCCTTTTAGGTAGGGAGTTCTTTCACATGAAATATTTTCTTATTCCACTTTTTCAGAAAGTGTCCTCCTTAAGCTAGTAAGCATTTCATTTAAAAATTATAATAATAATAATAATAGTTCAATGGTGACATTTAATTTTGATTATATAAGCAATAAATTTAACTTAATCTTTTTGAAATAAAAAAAATTAGTCCAATAATATTGAATTGTGGCACAGATAAATTATTTTACTGTAGAATTGATTCAGCCCTGCAGTAAATGCAGCCCTCTACACTGGAATAAACTATTATGCAATTAAAAAGCATCACAGTGCATGAGTTCAGAGAGATTAATTAAGGTTACTTATCTTTATTTTGATTTTTCCTAACTTTTTTATTTTCTCAAATATTGTTTTGGTGATATGGAATTTACATGAATTAGTTGTACTTAGTTTAGCTAATGTTAGTGATGATCAAAAAGTACATTCAGTATCCATTTAAAATATTGCATCCCTAAGATACTTACTCTTAGTTTCATTTTATATTTTATTGGGGTTTTATATTAAAACTGGTGAATTATCTTTCTTTTATACTTGTGGCTTTTAAACCTTGTGTGTACAGAACTTCCTTTGAATTATCAGAGAAAATGAAAATAAATGTTCGGCTTCTTGTCTTAACTAAAAATGAAAATTTTATGTCATGTCTTATTTCAAAGATATGTTTAGTATTTCAGTGATGTATGTTACAAAGCTCATAACCTGTGCTGTATTGCTGTATTTGTGTCAGAAACAAGTTTTAAATGGGACTTGGAGCAAATATGTTTGCCTTCAATGTCGTACTTGCGCAAATATTTTATAAAACTAGGGTTAGTAATGATCAGGATATTACTAATCAGAATAATTGGTACCAGTAATAATCTGAACTTGTGTTCCAGTTTCAGATTCCCACAGGCATTCTTTTTTTCTTTTGCTTACTATAACTCCAGAAAACTCCAATGGTTTTTGTAACACGGTTACACAGAATGCAGTTCCGTGATGATATTGCATTTCAGTTACCAAAAGGCAACTGAATCAAATGATTTATCCCACAGTGGATAATAAGCAAACTCTGAACTTCAGGTGTATCTGAAAGGGTTAGAAAATAGTGCTTATGTGGCTAGGAAACATTGCTTCAGTACCTCAAGGAATGCTCCTCTAACTTCATGTTTGAAAAGAGTATCTGTGTTTCTACTCACAGAAGAGAGATGAGTTGAAGGAGCCTAAAAAACAAAGGTTTAACAAAATCCAGTCACTGGAAGTTGAAACTAGACAAATTTGGTGTAGAAATAAATGGTAAGTACTTAACTGACAAAGTGAAGCACTGAAACAGTTTACCAAAGTAGATCTTCCATCCCTAGCTAATAATTTAAAATCAAGGCTGGACAATTTTTTTCCCCCAAGGAATATGGACTAGTTCAAATAGTTTTGGAAGAGGCTGGTGTTTTCAGAAGCCATACTTAGATGGTCATAGGAATACCTTTTGGCCTTATAATGTATGAATTTGATAATAAAAAGATCATAATCATTACAAAACTTAAATCAAAAGTGAGTCCATTCACCACGTTTCCATAAGGCTTTGCTTGTGTTTCTGGAAATCTTAATTTTAATTCTGTCTGGGCTTGTTTGTTCTCAACAGGTCTCATGTACACTATATGAGGATTGAATGAAGGGAATCAAAGACTGTAGTAGGTTATTACTGATATTGCAGGCATTATTATTGCAAATATCAGCAGAAAGGCTTATTATCAAGGAATTGACTTACTAAGTCTTTCTCTTGAGTGCACTTATGTCTCTTATGTTATAGCTTTGGCCTCAGGCAGCATATGATCTTATCAACAGCACACATATGCGCAGAGCATAGAGTTCAAATATTTAAAGGGACATCATCAACTTGAGAATGCTTGAGTGGAAAATCCTATACTTGCTATTATTTGAAGTTAAAAGTATTGGAACGGAAAGGGTATATATACACCTCAATTTTTAACTTCACTTTTTGTACACTGTAACATGTGAATAGTTTATTTAATTTTGTTGATGGTGAACACTCCTTTTAGTGCATCATGTAGCAACAGGAAAGCTTCAGAGAAATGGACAAAACCCAGCCAGGGTGGAGAGAGACAGGGTGAGACTCCTGTGCCTGCGTAAGGCCCATCCACATAGCAGGGTACAAACAGATCTGTGCTCCTCTGCCCACATTCAGAACTGAAGAGGTCCAGCCCAGAAGTTGACAAGTGTCCCTTTAAGTAGTGCACGTAGTAGTAGTGGTATAGCTGTTTAGTTTTTTTCTTTATAATCCTTAAATTGTGTTTGTACACGTGTTAGTATTTCAAAGGTTTTAAAATCAAGAAATAGTTTAATAGCAATTGATGAGTAGACTCTTTACTGTTTTTATAATAAAGTTTTTTTAAAAAAAATATTAATTTCAAAGGAATTAAAAGTAAAACTTATCTAGCAGCCTTTCTTACTGAATGCTTGCTTACTGTAATCTCCTATAAAAGAAAAATGCAGCCACAGCATGTCACATACACTATCCTTTTGAGGTGGAAAGCACTGTGTTTCACAGGATGTATAATCACTTAAGATGCTTCGGTGTATATGAACTTCACTCCTTTATTTTAGCGGCAGCTCTCCATCAGTTTTAATGGTGCATATAATTTTTGTGAGGACTCCAACACACTGTCTATTCTCTTGTCTGGTCAGCTGTTTCTACTCTTCACGTACACTCTACCATATGATAAAACTGTTATTACATGATGTCCCAAGGTGACTGTATTGTAATGCCTATTTCTGCTGATCTTAAAATGATTTTCCTTGTTATGGCAGCACTTTTTATGGAATTGAAATGTCTTAGATGTTATAGCTGCTTTTTATAAAAAGCATGTGACTTGTTTCATGGCTCGCTTCGTTTAACACAGTGAATGAAATAAAATAGTCCTAATCAATTGAAGTGAGAGAATGTGTTTTTGCATGAACATAGTAAAAGTTACTTGCACTGATGTTCTTATATGCCAGGTGCCAAGGTGTGGTCATCTGGTTACATGAAGCATGCTTTCTCTGAGTGTTTTACTTTGAAATAAACTACAATATTAACTTCTTTAGTTAATATGTAACCTTCAATAGAGGCGCCTAGTAGTATGTCTGAAATAATTTTTAAAAATTATGTTTGGAAATACTTATAATGCAAAGCTATTGCTGAATAGTATAATGTTATGAAAATAGACTGTGTTTTGTATAAAATTATGTTTCTTACCCATTTTTGGTAAATTAATTTCTTACAAAGTCAAGAAAGATGTTTAAAATCCTTAGCTGAAATTTCCAAGCTTTGGAGTTTGTATTAAGCATGTAGTTCCTTAGTTTTGCACCTAACAAAGTGGCCTGATTTGTCAAGGCAGCCGGTTATGTAGAGTCAGGAACAATAATGGGGACTCAAAATTACTGAAAAAACGGGCATTTATTTATGTGTCTAGCTTTAGCTGTGCAACTTCAAAAACACTGGCCTAGTTTCTGAAGATAGTTTTAAGACAAAGTTGAAGTAAACATTACATCCCAGTACATATTTTTACTGTTCCGTTTGGGCAAACCAAGAAGAGTACATTATATATAAAGCAATTTAGCAAAAAAAAAAAAAAAAAAAAAGGGCAAGCTAATAAATATAAGCTCCTCTCCTTCCTGTCCTTCAGGTTCCAATTTTCTTAGTCTTTGGAAAAAATTATTCAAGGCAATTTATAAAACAAACAAGACTGATAAGTATTTAGTTTTCTGTGTTTTACTTGGGTCTGCTGGAGTTTATAGGCATGGTGTTTCTTCATTTTAACCCTTCTTGCTTGATCTCATAGTGAAGTCATAATGTCATTAATGCCTGTTTCAATTGCTGTTAGTGCAATGATGAAAATACTCTATGACTTTTGTACTAGATCAAACAGAAGGAAAAAGGGATTATTTCCTCATGTTACAGCACGGTACGTCTTTCTAACTACAAGCAGTAGACTAGGGAACAGTACATGAAAATTGAGTAGCATCTTTCTCAATTGGATGTGTTTACATTTGTATAGTGCTTTAAATCTTTAAGCACCATGGAAGCAAAGAATTACATTAGGAGTGACAGAGCTTTATGTAATCTCAAAGCCCCTTTTTCCAAGTTACTGAAAACATGTACCATTCATTAAAGTCCTGTCGTTGGAATATATAAGAACTTACATCTAGGAAAACTGTTAGTATAAAGCTATTAAAATTTTCTAGGTGGAATAATACGGCGCCTACTATTGAAAGTGTCACTTTTCTGCCTTGTCATCCATTGTGTTATATAGAAATACAGAAAAAGTGAGCCTGATTTGTTCTCCTTTGTAGAGCCAGGCCGAGGCCCACTACAAAGGAAGTAAACATGCCAAGAAGGTCAAAGCACTAGAGGCAACGAAAAATAAACCCAAAGTTGGTTCTTCCAAGGACAGCGCAAAGGCTAATACAAGCTGCTCCACCACGCCAGTCACAGCCAACATCTCTGACAAATCAGGTCAATGAAAACTTTTTGTTCTATACATTCTTTATTTTCTCCTTTTTTGGTGTTTGTACAAGAGAATCTGGTTGCATGACAGTGATCCATGACTTGTGTTTTCTAAATACTTACTATGCTTTCTGGTACAGAATTGATTAGTTTTGATATTATCAAAGTGCTTTTTCACATCTGTGAAACAGCTGGTGTGCCTGAATGCTAAAGTCTACTTTTTTTTAAACTTGTGAAATTTACTCTTATAAAGTGTGGATGTTGTTCGTACAACAATGATAATGGATGGATGTGGGTGGAGGGGCAAGTCTGAGATGTATGTATTTAGCTGAAGCACAAGAAACCTTTGCAAGAAATTTTTCCTTTTTGAATAGGATAATATTGCTCAAACAAGAAAATACACCTACAGAAATGTAGTGAAGCCTCATGGCATGGATATTTCCTGATTTCCACAGCTCAATAATGCTTCAACATCACTTTTTTTTTTTCCCCCATATTAGTAATCTGAGGAAGATCAGTAACACTAATTGCAGTGGAGTTGCTTGAGTCTCTCTCTGCTCTGTCAGTGTTGTGTTACTGAATGAAACAGGAGAATTTCCTGAACTCGCTGACAGTCTGAAATACTGTACTTGTTATCCAGCAGAAAGCACCTACTGTGGGTTATCCAACTGTTGGTCTAATGGACTGCTTCAGATAAATTTGCTTCTGCCTTGGTAGCCATTTATTATCCTCTTCACTGGAGCTGAGCTTGACTCAGATGTCATGAGGTGAATGACACAGACAGTTTTCTGACACACACACCAAAAAAAAAAAAAAAATTTCCATATCAGTGGCTATTTGTCATCTTGCTCTCTTCACAGCAGCACCAGAACTGTTTGTGTCTGAGTCTTTAGCAATGACAATGGGTCCCAAACTTTGGGTTGATTCACCTAGCAAATCACATTTTAGGTTTGAGAGAGATAATGTGAATCCAAGTAGCATCTTCAGGTAAACAACCCATGTTACTATAAAACATTAGCAAACTACCATTGATCTAAACAAAATGTGGACTATTGAATGGAAAGAGATTTAAAATATTTGATAAATATTTTACTCTCTGAAATATCAAAAATAGCTTTGGTTAAAATAGCTTACTGCTTCAGGTGTACACTAAGACAACTGCTTAAGAAAGATATCAGTTAAAACTTTAGAGGATTTAACATGTTAAGAATGCATTCTGTGATAATGTAATTGTATAATGCCCTCCCCAACCTGTGCCAAAGGCTGAGGGCCAAATAACAAAAGTTTCAGCATCTCTTACAAACTCCATCATCTCTTCCATAAGTCTGGATCTGTCTCGTGTTTCCTTTGCCAGACTATGAGATCTGTCTCTGACTTAATTTTCTTCTTCTCTGTGCAAGGTACCTAAAATCATTCACACCTCTGCATTCAATTTTTGATAAAATAATCTCACCAATGACATGGGAAACCTGCTCTTGATATTTTTATATTGCCCTGTTTTGACAGTGTGTTGTTTTATGCTATTAATTACTCTGCACAAATTAGACAGATTACCATCTGTGTCTGTTGGATTATACTACTGCAAGTGTTCCTACATTAAAAATAAATCACAGTGGCAATTTAGTTAAATGCTTTCTTCCCGTTAGGAGAACAGTGGGATTCTCTGTGAAGGGGAGGCTCCTCAGAGCCTGTTACTGCTCTATAGGAGATTGTGGGTGGGATATTTGGGAGGACAAAAGCCTGAACCTGGAGTGGCAAATTCTGCATATATGGAGGGAATGCTGGTCGCAGAGGTGGGGAACAGCTTGGAGATTGGGGTTTTTACCAGGCTATGGACTTGAAACCAAACCATAATTTTTTTCAGCTGCGCTTTCCCCTACAGAGGCTATTGTTCATCTGTTCTTTAACATATGTTTAGCTCTTTAACATAATGCTTATTGCAGCTAGAGCAATCACTGCATTGCTTCTGGGAATCAGTGGTGGGGGTTTTTTGCCTTGGAGCAAATTAACTCATACCATTTTTTCTGACTATTTTAACACAGCTTTCATTCTCTGAGAAATGGATTATTACTATATATTAACTGTATAGGTATATTTTAGTTTTCTTTAAAAGATTTCTAGTACTATGTATTTCAGTTCATGTGTGTATTTGTGGTCTTGGTATTTTTTATCCTGATTTCCTGAGGAAATGAGACTTATGATCACATCATCTATCCTTCTTTCTGTTACTCCCCGGCCCTGTCTTCACAACTTTGACTTGTATTGCTTAGTGTCAAAAAAATTCATGAGATGAAGAGGTTTTAATGAAGCTCCTATAAGTTTGATGAAAATTGGCACCTGGGTAGAAGAGAAGCCTTAACTTATGGTCCACCCTGAGAGATGCTGCCATGTGAGCTCTGTTTCGCTTGGCCTGCTGACTGGCCAGGCACTATGTTTGCCTTCAGGATGGGGGATTTGAGAGTGTGTATGTGTTGTGTAGGTCTGAAAAAACTGCATTGGAAGGACATAAGATAGGGGCTAAATGGAATCAAGGAAGGGAATTAAATTCCACCACTTGTGGAGCTGTTGTTTAACCATCGTAATTTGGAGGATTGCTAAGTTCCTGAGAAATGTTCATCAAGAAATAGGTCATTTCTGCTGTCCCTTTCTTGAGTATTGAAGAAGAGAATGCGAAGCTAATCAGAGAAGCCAGTTTTAAGTTCTTGGGTTCCTTTATTATCTGCTGTACTTCCACTGGTATTAGTGCAGAATGGGTAGGGAGTATTATAGTAAACTGATAAACTGAATTTACTGTTCTCTTATAGAGGTCTGCTAATAAAAGGACACAACAGGAACGACTAGCAGCCTTTCTGATGTGCTGTCATTTTGAGTGACATAATGATGAATGATCTGGAGCTCTCCAGACTGAACAGTTGCTATATATTGAACTAAAGTGTCAAGTTAAGTTTGCTACAGATCCATGTCTTCCGTGGGTCAGACATAACATGAGATCCAAAACACTTATTTGTCAGAAGTCATTTTTGTAGTAGTAACAGGAAAAATAATTTCACTGTTAGCTCAGCTTGTGTGATGAATCTATCAAAGACAACCCCCAAATTCATCCAGTCCGTACTTTTCAAAACTTATGATGCAGTGGTCTCTCTACAGCTGTTCCTTTCAACTTGAGAAATGTGGTAGAACTACAAAAGTTAAAATTAATCTTTAAGGTCTTTTGGGAAGTTTCCAGAAGAACGTGGGCTTCTGAAGACAAAAGCGGCCTCAGCTGAATGGAAAGGGGTGACTCTGGAACTCGGTCTGAGCATGATGATGCCCAGGCTGTGACAGAGTGGTCTTCTCTGCTGACGCTAATAATACATTATGCCTCAGAAATTACTTTTGTAAATTGATCATCAACAAACATGTAATAATAAAGCCATAGCACTGTAATGCTGAGTTGGCTGCAATCTCAGGTAAGTGGATATTGATGGGTTGGATTGCACAAGTTTTGTATCCTAACATGATTAGACTACTATGTGATCTTATTTTCTAAGCCCACAACTCTTCACCATTTAGAAAATACTTGTTTATTTGTACTTGTAAGTACCACCATCCTATCCAGTTCACTATTTCTGCAGACAGGAAGAAAATGCCGCAGATGATGCGTGACAAGGTGGCTGTTCCCATACCTCTTGTTGGGTCATGTCTGCTTGTCCAGATGGGTATTTGCAGATTGGAGGTGTCCGTAGGGGACCCTTTCATAACCCCTCTCCCACACAATTTCTCTCACCACCCAGAAGTGTCTAGTAATGGCTATAGAACAGTTTCATATGCTAGAAAATCACTGTTGTGACACTGCAAGCTTTTTTGTAGCTGCTTTGAGACATGGTTACAGAACAGCGGTGTTAACAGCACTGGGAGCTGCTGTTTCATGTGGGGCAAAGACTCCCTTCCCTCCCTGTGGAAGCCCAGGATTTTCAGGATGGCTTCACACAGAAGTATACATATATGTATGGCATATATGTATGGCATTGCTTTAGAAAAGGGCAGGGGTAGCAACCAGTACATAACACAGTTTAGAATATTTAGAGTATGTTTTAAATATAGCTCTGAGAATGCAATAGAAGATGGTGTCTGTGATCCTAGGTTAGCATAGTCTAGATGCTTACAGTGATGAGTCCTTTAGGAATGCATATGATAATAACTGTATTGAAATGTCACTGTTTACTTATCAAGCTAAGAGGAATTCTTTGATCATACTTCCAAATCAAAATAAATAGTTCAAAATGAAGCAGACATATGATGTGGTATGGCCTTCTTTGCATTTTGCTTTGATACAAAAATCAGGAAGTAAATGCAAGTGTTTTAAACTACTCAAAAGAGTCAAAACCAGGTTTCAGATTATAAAAGTAAGGTCATGTTTTTCTGTCTTTGATCCGTTCAGTATGTGCTCTATTTCCTTTGTGCCATTGAGAGCTGTTTGTGAAATGATAGGTATGGGCGTTTCAAGTTCAGTCCTCATTCAAATAAGATCAGAAGGCTCTGCTACTTGGGACTTAGTAGTACAGGTAAATCCTTTGGATGCTCTGTGAAAACTCCTTTTTGTTCAGCTAGTACAGGGATAGGCGACATTACGCACCTAACTAGGCCAAATTTTAGACCCTGTTTCAAATCCTGACCCCTCTTACTACTGCTTTGTTCTGTAGCCGTTTTTCAGGGCAGCTCAATGAGCAGTTCACAGGGTCATGGTGATCATATTCCAGCATATGAGCAGTCCTATGCTGATCTGCTGTGTATGGCAAGGACGGCAGGAAAGGGATGTGACTGGAAAGTTGTTTGCCAGCTTCTCGTTCCTAAGCGGGCCCTGTAAGAGTTATTCCAGTCGTTACAGCTGTATAACTAAAACCAGCTGGAAGTTGTTCTGAGGAACATTGTCATGCTAGAGTGCAGTACAGTGTCTGACACCAAACGGGCTAGCTCACATTTTGAAAACAGCCTAGACATGTTGATGGACCTAATAAATGCCATTTGATGTCATGTAGACATATGATAATTAGTTGGCCCATTAGACAGGACTGGCAAATCCAAGCTTTATCAGACTTAGAAAAGTTGACCTTGAGGTCTTGTCTGTGGGTTTTAGTTCATTAAGGGCTTTCTGTGGGTGCTTTGACAACAAAACTGAGTGTTTTTTCCTTTTATTCCTGAAATAGAGTGCAATGTGTTGAATCACATTTGCTCAGGAAGATTACATAGGGTTGGATTTCTCTAGTGTCCCAAGTACCAGTGCTGTTTATTCATCAACTACCAATGGGGTGTAATGTCACAAGGGAGGGCTCAGTTCATATTTCGCAAGTCCACCATCAGGACACTCCCTTCGTCACGTTGCTTTCATTGCTTATTTTAAAAATCTTTCTGCCAATGCTTAAATTCTAAACTTTTCCATATGTATCTCCGTACTTGGAGTAACCCTAAAAATGATACCAGTTCTCTTAACAAAATCCCTTTTCACCTTAACATTTATTTCCATTTATCACCTTGTTTTCCACTCATTTTAAAGGAATGGCTTGTTTACATACCTCTAATAAACTTTTTTTTTTTTAGATAATCCTTCAGAAATAGCTAGGAGATAGAGACACACAGCCTCCACAGCTGAACTGTGCTATATCTGTTCTGGGGAATTCTAGGTTATTTGTCATACAGATATCATTGTAAGAACCTCAAAGTTTAGGGTGTTTCTAGGGCATTTATTCTTCAATCTTTAATTCTTTGTAATGTACCCAAGTCCTCTAGACCTCAAAATATGTTGTGACAAAGTTGAATTTTGAGAGTGGGGCAGGGAGAGAGAGGAGCTGTAGGAGAGGAACATGACAAGCATGTGTTTGGCTTGCTGTCCCCCAATGTTAATGAGCCGTATTTAGAGGTTCTGTCTGACGCCCCTCAAAGATGCTTGTCGTTATGTCTAGCCTCCATCGAAAGCTACTGATGACCCTCATCGGTTCTTCATGTTTATGCTTACATAAAGAATTCTGCTGAAGTTGCATGATTATTTTATAGCATATATCTGTGTTTATGTGTATTCACATAGTGCCTGCTAAGCACAGGCATATTTCTGTTAGATAAAGGCATTAGTTTATGGTCAACTAAGTAGTAAATTCAATCAGGTGCAGCCACTAAGGAGTCGTTTCAAGGGCATTTTTTTCATTAAACTTTCTGAGGATGGCAAGTTTTGTTCTTTTTTCATTCAATGTTTCACAACCACCTGAAGATCGCTTTATATTGCTGCCTTTTGAAACTCTGTCCCCAAAACAGAGGTAAAGGCACAGTACAGAATTTTCTGCTTGACCACAGTGCTTTTATAGTTGATAATATGAAATAGAATTAATAAATGCTCATAAATTCATCACAGATACACTGTTGCAAGTACCGTGCCTGTATTTACATGAACATTATATTATCAGTATTGATAGGTAAAATATACTGTCAGTGGCACATTTAACGCCTGTATTGAATTTAGTAGTAAATAGCTTCCAGGCATTTTCTGGTGGGTTATTTCAGCAGCTGTTTCAGGAAGTTGCTATTTGGTTTATGCTCTTAAGATGAAAGGTTAGCCAAAAAGATAATTAGCAATTCAAAGTCTATTAACAGGAAATCATTATAATAGGTTGGATCTTTAAACACTTTCTTCCCTGTCACTGTTACTGTTCTTACTTTTCAAAAGTGGATATTCAAGCCTCATCTTTCCATGTGTGCCTTACAACCTGAATGGAAGAGCAGTTATTCTGCACGTTTTGGTGTTGATAAACTCCTCTAAGTTCCTGGAAGTCTTCAGGTATTTCATCAGTCTGTCTATAATAATGCTAACTAGCATATATCAAATTCTGCATCTCTACTGAAAACTGATTATAGGTGCCATTAACTGAAAAATAAGCTCTGCAGCTGACACACTTACATTGATGAGCTGTTGCAATTCCTGTTCAAATTGAAAAAGGTCAATCTTTTCTTTCTCCAGTTATTACATCAATCAGAAATAGATGCAAGCAGGATTTTGTTTTGAAGAAATGGTAAGCTTTTTCTCCTGCAGTAATTTAAGCAGAAGCTCTACATCAACAATATATTGTAAGACGAAATAAGACTGTTTTTGGGTGCTCTGCTCTGTGCCTGAGCATTCATGTGTCCTATATTATTAAAACTGTATGCAACTATTACTTTTACTTGCTCCAGTTCTAAAAACTGGAATTTCATTGCATGCTTCTTCATTAGCATCCTTAAAATTGTACAGAGGTTTTTTTTTTTTACTTTGGGGAGAGGTAAAGATAGGCATTGGGCCAAGCAAGAATGACTCTACTAATGTTGCTGGACACTGGGAGCAGAGCCAGGCATGCTCTCAGCTACTGGGTTTTTTTTAGCTAGATATATGTGGTCATTTAAAGAATCCATTTACATACATTGAATCTTTCAGCAACCCTTTTATATTGTGAAATCAGGCATCTATTTTTCTTGTTTGTTCTGCTAATGATGTGCCTATTGAATATCCAAAGATTTTTTTGGCTAGGATGATGAAGATAATGGCATGATAATGAGATGAATATGAAATAACAAAAATTACTAGCAAATGTATGTATGTATATTTCCATAGAGGACATAATGCCAGACAGGTGGCACTACCAGAGCTATTATGCATCACGTCATTCTTTACTCATTATTGTCTTTACAACATACTATTGCAAGAGTTCTTGAGTCTTCAGGTAAGGAAATGGAAAAGGGGAGGAAGTCGGACAAAAGAAGTAGCTGGCAAAAAAAGAGTTGAGACTGAGACACCAGTGTCACTCATCTGCTTTGCAGTTTTCTGTTATGAAGAAAGATAATCCAGAAGTATCCTAAAAAGTGAGAGTTAGTAATGAGATTTTGTAAAATTTGGAAATGAGAGAAATAAAATATCCCTTTCTATCACCTTGAGATGGTTATTATTTTGATGACGAATGACAGCATTATTTGCCTAAGTAAAAATTAATTTGTGAACCAAGCCCTAGGTTTATTTTTAGGTGACTAAATCAGTGGAAGTTCTATTTATGTAGGACTGAAATTAGCCCTTTAAATCCATTAGAATGGAACACTCCCAAAAAAGACAGCTGCTGGTTTTGTTGTGTTTTTAACAAGCCTGGGAGGAGTAGCTTTATCTGTACCTAATACTTTCACAAAGCTTATTAAAGAAATATATCGCTGAAGAAGTAAGGCCATTCTTTTGATGCCAGACATTTCATTTTCTCACATAATGAGAGAATAAATAATAGAATGCTGGCGATTACTCATACAATTGGTAGTTGAATGGAGTTTTGTCTGTGTCCAGTTGTGCCAAAGTTAAAGGTTGTGTCAAGTCTGTAAAATTTGAGTTAAATTTCCTCCTTTTCTCTCAGCCTTTGAGTGAATTTAGTCTCCAAATGTAAAAGAATGGGTCAGGCCCAATGCTGTTACTTCAGGATGCTTTGGTTTTGCCCCTAAATGAGATAAAAGTTCTATTTCTTAACCTTTTTTTCTGGAAAACGTGTACTTACGATTGGGGAAAACAGTCTTGCTGGTGGTTTTTTTCTGTATTTCTCAGCAACTATTTAAGTAAAGGAAAAGACCTCGGAGAGTACAAGCTAGTCTAGCAGCAACTTCCACACAATCAATAATGTGGCTTGATTTGGGTTTTTTTGGTAAATGTTATTTTTACTCATACTTAACTTTGTTTTTGTAACATAAATGTAAGCAGCATTTAGAATACAAGGAAAAATGCACGTTGCTAGGGGATGGCAGGCAATTGTGAGACCAAGAAGTTGGTGAGTTGGTTTTGATACAGAATCATTCAGAGATCCTGAATCAAAAACAAAAGCAAAAATATCCACGGCTGGCACATCAGATGTACTTAAATAGATCTTTTGAAAAAATCTTCCTTTGTCGTCCTTCTGCCTTAATTCTACAGCTGCTGTGTTATTGACTTGGTATGAGAGATATGCTACATTTGCTATAGCATAAAATTACACATACAAACAATAGGTTACATATTATTTCCTTATTACTTGTTTTCAAGGAGAGTGAAAATATTTTGATGTCTGTTAGACAAGTTATATTTGAAATGCAATTTATTGGTCAAATCTTGCGGGCATGACTAAATACTCTCAGTCCTCAGGCAAACCTGCCACAGAAATCAGTGAGAATGCACAATTATAGATGTCATTTAACTGAAATGAAGATGAGTGTTTCTTAGTTGACTTCAATGGCAGTTCTGCCTGGGCAAGTACTGAGTAAGTAGTTCAGACACAGGCCCGTGAGAATGTACTTGCATGCAGATTGTCAGTTCTTGATTCATTTATTTAGACACTCATAAATTTTGTATTGAGTTCCAAAGCACTTTAGCAGCTGTGGGTAGAATTTTATGATTATTTTTTTTCTTCACAAACGGCAACTGAAATGTGTTTCTAGTAATATATTTCAGATTCATAGATGGAGGAGGCAATGTTATTTTTATAGTTGAGGGGATGAACCAAGATATTTTTAAGCAGAAGTGAAGGATGTCTGGGCAGAATACAGTATGTTTGTTGTAATCTTTGAATGTTATTTTTCTAAGCATTCCTACATTATTAAAATATTAAAAAGACAATGCAGTACTACAGAAAGTTTGCATTCCAGGACCTCTAAAATAAATGTGGCAGGGTCTGTAATGGGAATATAAAATATTTACAAAATAATAGATGTCTGTTGTCAGAAAAAGATAAGCTTAACTAGCAAAAACATATACTTTCACCCAGATGAGAGTCACATTTTGTAATAACAGAACTTACGCTATATTTCAAACTTTGCCCAAACTGTATTATAATTGTCCAACTCTTAAATTTTTCTGTTCCAGCCAATACAGACTGGCATAGCTCAGAAAAGATAAAAGGTTAAGGTAGATGTAAAGTAAATTTGCCTAGACATACAGCAACAGGACCCAGGAAGACTAAGCTGTTGGATAGTCTCACTTTATGGATACTTGTTAAATTGACGTCCGCCCTTGCTAGCTGTGTGCTGTTACGTGTCCCCTGGTTAGATCCACCTTGTTTTCAACTGCTGGCAGCATAGTGCTACTGATCTTGCTGAATTTTATGAACAAAATTCTAATGAAAGTTTTCCCAACCTACTATACCAGGGGTGCGATGTGTCACTGAGAAATTAGGTATTGGCAATGTACACTAGGAAATTGTATTTGTGTTTGTAGACGAGCTGGTTTTCTCCAGAACTATCGCACTGCATTTACCATAGTTACCTGTTCACCCTATTCAGTCTAAAAATTGTAAAAGGGGGGAAAAAATGTATTACTCTTTTCAAATGAGGAAGAGAAGTCCAATATAACCTGCATTCTGTAAAAAAGCAGAATTGAAGACAAGCATGTGAAATGGAGACACAACATAAGTTGCTTCAAGTGACTGTTAGAAGTTAGTTTGTGTGCTCCAGACATAGTACGTACACTCCTTCATTTTGTCTAACAGTGCAGAATCAACCCTTCTTCTTGTACCTCTTGCTTTTGCACAGAGAAATTGCATTGTGTTAATATAAAATAATTGATTTTTGAAATGTGAATGCCCTCCCCCCTCCTCCCCGGTGAATGCACCCGGATTTTTCTTGATCTTGGTCAGTAAAACAGACCTAAAACACCAGCCAACCAACCAAAAACAATTCCCCAAGAATCCCCAACTATGCAAGGAATTGACTAAAAATTGTAGGTGATATAGTTGGATCATCTCAGACACCCCAGTAATTGGAGCAGCAGGCACTCTCTGTTCAAGAAGGTGTACAAATAGGTGTAGAAAAGGATGTTGCAGGGCAAGATTTTACAGTTGCAGAACTGTGTGTACTTCTGAATATTTTCTGATTTTCATCAGTTTGCTTTCAGAAAGATTAAACCCATCCAGAATTTCAAAACCAAACCTCTGTACCATTACATCTTTAATCTGATCAGTTGCAAACAATTTTGCAGTCTGAAAAAAACGACAAGTTCCCTTGTAAGAAAATTCCCTGGAGTCTTTGGTATGCCAAATCAGAAATAAAATATCTAAGAAATTAAGTATCAACATCACTGTTGTACCATAGCCAAACAAGCAGTACTTCTGAAATGAAAAAGATGCTTCAGCTCAGCCCATTGGAAAGTAGTGGTGCAGTTAATCGAATAATCAGTCTAGCTAGAGAGTTCACTCAATATTGCAGAGCCATCCAGACATTTCCTGATCTAGTTTCAGTATCTCAAGAAAATATGTTGTAGCTTATTTCAGTGCACATTTGTGTTTGAGATGAAAAGCTTTGTATTTATAGCTTCCATTTGTTTCTCATCTTTGTATAGAAACAAAATTGGTTTTCTTTAGAATGTGTCAGACAGGTTTATTTCATGTAACAACCTTTCATTGTATAAAACCTAGCCATTTACCAGACAGGCCTGAAGTACAAGAAAAAACATTTTACGAAAACCAAAGGTAATCAAGGGGTTAATAGATACACTGCGCTGCCTGATTTGCATGTAGGTTTGCAGTGGAATTTTTCTAGAACAGAGCCCTACGGGTTTTTCAGCCTCATTTCTCAGTAGACTGCACAACTGGTGAGAAAGTAGGTATTTTGTCTGACAGCCATTAGAGTCTCATTATTCAGCAAATGTGGAGATAACACAAAAAAGATTTTGAAATCCCTTATCAAAGTTAGCTAACTCTGTGTTAATGAGTGTCAAGAAATAATCTAATGCTCTTCGTTGTTTTTTTTGAGTGATGCTGAGATGCAGGACAGAGCGCTTGCAAATGCTGTAAAGGTTGTGACCACTAGTGACTTAATTGCTTTCCTGCTATTGCCTTTATGACATAGATTACTCATAGTGTTCATCTTTTTCTTCATAAAAAGGATAATTAATTGTGTAAGTGTGTGCTTTATTCCTTTATAGCAGCGTGAGCCAGCAGAAGATAAGACTTTCTGTGAAGAACAGTGTTTTGAAACTTGCTTTTCTTACTGGAGCTATTGTCTGCCTTTCTGTTCAGTAGCTCTTCTGCTAATATATTGGAGGCGGCCCTTCTTGTCCTTCTATTAATTTGGTCATTGGTCATCTTCTCCCTCTGTGTCTTATTTCAGGGCAAAGAGATGTACAGCAACTATTGTTTCCAATATGATGAACTTGTGGGTCCTCTCTCTCTGCGCCAAGCCTGTGTCCCAGGGTAGATCCTAGGGTTTGTTTAGTCAGTCCTTCAAGTACAGTGTGGCTAAATAAGTTTTCCCCACCTTGATTTTATTTTGTCATGGCTTCTTAATATCTCCCTTGATTACTTTCAGCCAGGCTTGTAACTTCTTTGACTGTGATCTCTCTACTTTCATGTGTTTGTTTTAAATGCTGCAAATTTTGTTACAATATTTCTGTGGTACAGCTAAAGCTACTGATTTTTCTCTCTCCAAATTCTTCATGTCCTTCACTTTCAAAGCTCTCCATACCTTTGTATGTCTTTTGTAATGTACTTTCAAGATGCTGACTTGCACCTACCACCCATCAGCCATTGAAACCAGCTTCCCAAACAGCTTCCCGGTTTTCCTGGTACTATTTGTGAAGAGCTCTGCAAACAGGTGCCAAACTTAATTTTGTTAGTCTCACCTTTGAAAATTTCTCTTTCTCTGTGATGGATTGAAAAACAGAAAAGAGCTTGTGAGACATTTGGCTGCCTGTGTTGGTGACCGGTTGTTCTATCTCTTTTGTGATTTCATACCTCGCTTGGTCTGGGGACCACCTAATTGTTCTGTCTGCAGAAAGCTTAGAACAGCAAGGTCAAATGACCGATTTTAGTAATACCGACTAACTTGCCTCTCTTTAGCATTGTCAATGGGCATATTTTATAAAGAAGAGTAGGAGGAAAAAGTGTAGTGAGAAATAAGGCTCACTTTTTAGTTTTATGTCGGATGTGCCAAGCATCTATAATGTCAAATTTTAACTGAGAATTTTATTTTTCAATAAACACATTTTTACTTGGTCTTTATTGATGCCAGTTTAGCTACAGCGATAAGCTTTTCAGCAAAATTTCTTGGATTGTATACAGCTGTAATTAATGTAATTGATTTTACCTTTGCTACACAGTTGATCAGGGAAAGAGCCCTACATACAGTAGTCTGACAACCTGATTGATTTCCTCTGCCCATTCTGTAATCACTGTATGCTTCAGAGGTTGTTTAATGCAGCCCAATATTCACAGGCATATTTGGAGCTGTTGAAATTATAGGGAGAACCTGAAAATTGGTTTCACTCAGTACAGATTTGCTGGTTTGGGAGATATGCTTGCTTTACCTCAAAGTCTCAGTTACTCTCAAAAATCAACACTTCAGACTAATACCAGTTCCCTGTAACACAACTTACGTGAACTCAAGGCAATAAGACAATCTTTGCACCACATTTCTCGTAACCCATAAATAAAACATAAACCCTTCCTTTCAGAAATCACTTTTGGTTTTAGTTACCATAGGCAGTGGCATGGTCAGAAATTAATTGAAGGTGTTCGGGGTCATCAAGCTGTCCATGTTTTTAAAAGTCATTCTTTCAGTAGTGATGTGGTACTGTAATATAACACTGTAGACAAGGCTGATTGCACCAAAGGATTTGCACCTTTCCATGCATCAGTTCTGCTCATCGGTTGCATAGCGTCGATAACCATGCAGTAATTCAGTTATACATTAAATTATTTTGTTGCTGTGTTTCTCCTAATGTAGCTGTTTTAGGCTGAAAATTGCATTAGAAATTGCATGGCTCTTTCCTTCAGGTTTTTCAAGAAGAAAAGGAGCCCAAGTATTTACTATTTTCTTACCTTTACAAAGGAGAACCATAAATATCTAGACTGACGAAAGCAGTTTTTTCAATTATGCTCTTTTCTAAGCTGGCACTATGTTCTGTTGTGCGAGCAGGTGGAAGAATTATAAAAACAAATCTCCATTTCTAGGATGGGAAATTAGCAAATCTCTTAAAGGAGCTTCGGTGTAGGGTTGTCTCGAGCAGCAGTGGCCACTTTGCAATGTCTGCGTTGCCCTTCTATTGTAAGTACTTTCTGTATGGCTGCTGTTCAGTGCCTGCAGCTGGGGGATGCAGTGAAGGACCTGGCACAAGGAAAGGTGCAAAACTGAATGCTGAATCTCTAGATTTATACATGACTTTTAGAATTCTGTTTGCTTTTATTTGTATTAAGAATCTCAATTCTGAATTAAGAATCTGAATTTTAAGTTACTTTTCCACTGAAAGTAGTACATATATGTTCGTGATGAAGTCCAAATTAGATCTTCTACCTAACATGCACCAAAATCGTCACTCACACTGAAAAGGAAAAAAAAAAAAAGTTATTTCCTAGCAATAGAAAGCAATACCTATAGGCACATTTTAGTATGGTAAGAGATCATTTTAAAACATAAATTTATAATGTGCAAATACATATATGTTATAAAATAGTAAACTTCACACAAATCACAAAGTAAACCAAGCGATCTCTCTTAAAGGTACCTTATAAACCAAACTGCTTAATGGAGTGGTTGGGGCGGGGGGGGAATATTCTTTTTGCTTTCTGCGTGGACTGCATTCATTGCTGGACTATGACCAGAGGCAGAGCATTCATGTTCAGTTGTTCACCAGGAAAGAAAATAACTGAAAAGAAGAGATGCATGTTGTGTGTCAGAGGGAAAAAGTTTTATGATAACATTTTTGCCCCTTTTTGAGCTAGGGCAAACCCCATTCACTTAGCTGGACTAGGATGTCAGCAGTAACAGGTAGGTCCTGTAGATTATGCCATAGCAACTGTAGTGGGAGTGGCATGTCCTGCAAAGATTGGTAAATCTCTTAAGCTGGTCTTGCTCTGGGAGCTAGAACCTGTTAGATTTGAACCTGTCAGATGTTATCCTGCGCTGTGTCCTGACTTTGGTACATACAGCTGAAGTGAGGCAGTACTAATTAGATAAATAAGTCTTGAATTCTAACATGGTGCTGACACAAACATAAGGCAAACAACCAGAAATATGTGAAAACAACTTCAAAGCAGAATTGAAACAATGTAAGTAGGCGACAAGAGCATTGATATTACCGAGCCCAAAGCAATACTTAATTAGCTAGCTTTATTTTTTCCTTGGGCTCTATTTCAGAATAAATTCAGGCTTCAGTAAGAACTTGAAATGAACCATTGATTTAATTCTCTGGAGTCTGGAGGAAAAAGGAGACTTAATTTAAAGACAGGAATTTAACACAGATGAAATATGGCCTTTCTGTGTAGAAAAAGAACATAGTCGGGTACAGTGCAACAGTATGGGTCAGATTTTAAATGAACCCCTTGCATGTGAGTTAGGATGTAAACATTTCAACCTGACCCTGACTCAGGTAGAATCACAGCTGCAGTTTTCTGGGAGGAGGTTGGTACTGCTGTGACCTCCTGTTTCCAGCTGCGCTCTGCAGAGCGGTACAGCAGAAGCCAGTGGTACGGCCCTGGTCCTGGGCAGGGTGGGCTCACTCATGCACTTCTTTGGCCTCTGCCTGGCTCTGCTGGGCTCCATGGGCTTGGCCCAGGTGGAAATCAGAGCAAATTTGAGCCTATTCTCAATAATACTTGCCTTCAGAAATAGCAAGAGGACTATAATCCTACCACTGCATCTAACCATCTACATGTCTTTTATACGGTGATTACAGTTTGGAAGTATGTATATGCACGCAGGCATTAACAGTTACATTTCTGATTTCTGCATGGAGATATTATTTGTTAGCCCTGTGCTATAAGTACAAATAAGAGAGTAATCTTCTTTGTGCTTTGTATATACATACGATTTGCATTTCCTGTGCTTTGAGCAGTTGAATACTTGGAATTTCTGTCTCAAACATAAAACTGTAAGTAATGGTGTTTTGAATTCTGTGGATTGAAAACAATAAGCTGTTATCAAAAGCCCATTTGGAGAAGTGCAATTTTCTGATTTTAGAAGCCAGGAAAACCCAATCCTGGCCCCACTGCAGTGACAAATATGCACTTAGCTCAGTGTACTTTCTGTGGGAGTTAAACTGTATAATAACCTTACAATTATGATCTTTGAAGATGTTCTGCATTAAGCGTTTAGAATGGTGGAAGGAAACATTAATTCATAGAGGGGCGTGTGTCTCTCTTTATACACATACATCTCCATGGATGAAGAGCTTATTTGTGTCAGGAAGCTTTCCAAATGATGGTAGTATTATGTGAACTGAGGTTCTTTCCAAAAGCTGAGATACTGGCAGAATTGAGCCCAGCTGGATGCTGGTAACTTCTCTCTAGTTTTCTAGAAGTTCTCTTGTTAGCTTGTTATTCATTATATACTCTAGAATTGCTTTGTATTATGAATAGTGAAAACACTGTAAATCTAGGGAATATTTTAAAAATTGATGTATTACATCAGCTGGTGGCCAGCTTATGTGTTGGTCGACAGCAGGCTGAATATGAGCCAGCAGTGTGCCCAGGTGGCCAAGAAGGCCAACAGCATCCTGGTTTTATCAGGAACAGTGTGGCCAGCAGGACTAGGGAAGTGATTGTCCCCCTGTACTCTGCACTGGTGAGGCTGCACCTCGAATACTGGGTTCAGTTTTGGGCCCCTCACTACAAGGACACTGAGGTGCTGGAGTGTGTCCAAAGAAGGGCAACGAAGGTGGTGAAGGGTCTAGAGCACAACTCTTATGAAGAGCGGCTGGGGGAGCTGGGGTTGTTTAGCCTGGAGGAAAGGAGGCTGAGGGGAGACCTTATCACTCTCTACAACTACCTGAAAGGAGGTTGTAGTGAGGTGGGGGTCGGTATCTTTTCCCAAGTAACAAGCGATAGTACAAGAGGAAATGCCTCAAGCTGCACCAGGGGAGGTTTAGATTAGATATTAGGAAAAATTTCTTCACAGAAAGGGTAGTCAAGCATTGGAAGGCTGCCCAGGGAAGTGGTTGAGTCCCTGTCTCTGGAGGTGTTTAAAAGATGGGTAGATGTGGCGCTTAGGGACATGGTTTAGTGGTGGACTTGGCACCCTGGTGCGCATCAGCTGGCATTCCTGCTGGCCCCCTCGTGTTCTCTCTCTCACAGGAGAAGATGATTTCTGCCTCTAGGAAGTGTTTCAAAAGCACCAAATCTTTATGCTTACATTAAAAAAAGTACATGGGAGACAACATAAAAAAACCTCCAAACCAGAAGTGTAGTCTCTATATATTAATATACAGCTTGTAGTTCTGCAGGTGTATTATTCTTTTAAGGAGGAACCTTCCTTTTATTGCACTCAGGTTCACATATATCCTGGTGTTATGTCTTTTGCAGTCTGGCATAATATTGCATAGGACAACAACAACAAGTCTATTTCCCTGTAATGTGAATTCACAAATGGCAGAGGTTCAGTGTGTTTCCTTTGTAGATGTTAGCACCTTTGAGAACTTTTCATATTGAAAACTTTAATTTCAAATGCTAGCAAATGCTATTTATTAAACGTGTGTATTTTATGAAGACTCACAAGTCATATAATGTGTTCTAGATTTTTGCAGATGTGACTTATTACTATAGAGACATTAAAATTGAATAGTCTATGAACTATGATTTAACATCACTTTCTTTTGTCATACTTTATCAATCAAAATACCTTCAGAATCTGGTTTTATCATTAATTTGCTCCTAATAGTAGTCTTTGTACTTGATCATTTTCAATGTTTAATACAGTTCATATCATGTAATTTAAAAGTAGTTTTATCACTATTTTAAAAAATAATAATTCTTTTATTAGAATTTTCTTTCTCCTGGTTTTTAACAATCTGAAATTGATGTACTGCAATGCACTTCTGGGAAATACGCCAACAACTGTGGGTTGTAGTTTCAGGATGCCTGTTCATAGTTCATATGCACTCTCAAGTGTTTGTTGTAGGGGGTACAGTCCTGTTTTCAGAATTCTTGGTAGCACAGCATTGGCCTGATACACAGAGTGATGTTGAGGCAAAGTCTGGTAGCTGTAAACATAAAGTGCAACAGCCCATATTCAAAAATAACCAAGCGCTCAAAATAGAACCTAGTTTTTCAAATCAATTCAATACTATTTAAAACTGTGCCATAGGTTTCAAATGGGATATGAGTAGTTTTTAAGGGGTTGCTGTTATGTAGATATTGTACTTGCTTAGATGATAAAATTTGATTCTTGTTCAGAGTGACAACAGGTCACTCACACAATCATTTCTTATGTCCATATTGTCAGGGTTGCTCATACCAGAACCACTATACTGTCCCCCTCCCATCCCATGTTCTTCATAGGTGAGCTTGTTTTACTGCCAGCAGCTAGTATGGCTTGTGGTCACAAGGACTGCAGTTGAACAGCTTAAAATGCAGTGAGCCGTTGTAGACAGCACGTAGGCAAGGAGCATTTGAATACTGGCTCTGGCACAAAGTTCCTCTTTAGGCACAGTTGGGACATTTAATCTCTTGCCTTGCAATTGCCATCTGTTAAATGAAGTAATACCTGCCTACCTGTCTCATGGGAGGACAGATGATTGACTCGTGCTTGTGAAGTGATACAGGAATGCACTGAATGCATGTCAGAGCCATCTGACCTCCAGATATATGCGGAATTGTTCTTCGAAAAACCTAAAAATACTGACAGCTGTGTTCATGTGTGTAGTGTAGTACCATAATCAACTCCTGTAACTGAAATGAGGGATATCATATGTCAAGATGGTGCTGGAGCCTTTCAGTGTCCTCCCAGTGACTTTGAGAAACTTGAGCCATTCCAAAGACAAATATATTGCTTTTCAGAAATATTTTTGTAATCCCCAGTGCAAAGGCTCACGTGTTTCTGAGCACTCTCCAGTCCTTAACCCTGGCTGCCTTTGGGCTTGCTTGGGCTCCTTTCAACTGGCCAAACGCAGCATGACAGCAACAACAGCTGGCACGAGCTTGTTGAAGTCATTGCTATTCACTGGTAACCTTAAAAACAGGAAAATCACCCCTTTTGTCAAATTACACACATTTCATGGTAGGATTTTAACAAGATTTCAAGGATGCTGCTGTCCTGTGTAAAATGAGATGAATTAGGCCCCTGTTGTGTTAGGTTCACTAAAACCACAGGACAATTACTGTATGATTTTTTTTGTGTGCAGCATATTATGACATATGTATTTTGCTTCTTTTAGAAGATAAAGGGAAAGCAAAACCCAATAGTGCAAGTCAGCAGTCCAGTACAGAAGTGGGTCCTTTTCTTCCCAAACCTGGAGTGGCAGCAGTGGCACCTGTAACACCTGCCTCATCCTCCAAGAGCACAAATGGAGCCCCTAACACAGTTTCTGAGTCAGAAGAGGAAAAAGCCAAAAAACTACTTTACTGTTCGTTATGCAAAGTGGCTGTGAATTCCTTGTCACAACTAGAAGCCCATAATACAGGTGAGTACTCATACAGTGCAAGTCAGGTGTGTGTTATTTTTAAAATTATCATTTTTAAAAGTCTGTGTAACAAGCTGGTTTTCTGTCGCTGTGGTGGCCATGCTTCACTGAAGACTCTTTTAGTTAAAACTTAAAATGGCAAGTTACAAAAACATTTCTGTTAATGACAGTTTCATGTGTGGTGTTTGATATTTTATTAAAGCGCTCTCTAAATTTTTTTGAACTGTCCTTCATGTAATCTATAAACTTTTAGTTGACAAAGTCCCTACAGTTCATGTTACCTAATCAGAATCCATCAGACCTCCAAAGTGGGGATCATAGTATGATCGTAGTGATTTCTGTAACACGAAGGTTTCTAAAATGTCGGTTCTCTCTCTCTTTCATATTTCATCTCACAATCTCTAGTGTCTGGATTTTTTGCTGGTACAACTTATAGTATTTTTTTTTTATTTGATATTTTTGATAATTTTAGGGTGGGCTCCTTATATTTCCTAGATGTCCTAGAATCTTTTGATTATTGCGAATTAGATATGCTTCCTTTAAAAGGCCACAAGCAGCAATCCCGAATGTGCTCTGGCTGCTCTGTGGTGTGCTGGTGATGTAAAGCTTGTTAACAAACCATTGAAGCTGGTTTTACAGCTGTAATCCATTCTTGAAATGGCCAAAGCAGCCATTTCTTCCAAATCAGAGGATACTTACTGAAGTATTCCTGTTCCTAGGCAGGTTTTGAGTGATCGCTGTGGTTCATCTCCCACTCTTGGCTTGGCCCTTTTTCGTGATTCACCAGCTATGTGGATTTTGGCAGAAGAGTAAGAACAAACACCTTGGCCATACAGCCACACGTTGCCCCCAAACAGAGAAGCTGTGGTCCAGCGTGCCTGTTGTTCCCTTTTTGTACAAACCCTTCTTCCATTGTCTGGCTTCCCTTTAGATCAAGGAAGTGGGAGCTACACTGACCAAAAACAGAGTCATCATTAATCCTGATCTGTGGTGACTTTAACCATTACGTCTTGCAGATAAATGTGTTACAGAAAGTCCCAAGACTAATGGACATGGTTATATGTTGCTGATCATTAACTCACCTGCGTCTCCTTGCCCATTAGGCTCCAAGCACAAGACCATGGTCGAGGCTCGGAACGGTGCTGGTCCCATCAAGTCTTACCCTAGACCTGGATCCCGGCTGAAGGTCCAGAATGGCAGTAAAGGCTCAGGACTGCAGAACAAGACGTTTCATTGTGAAATCTGTGATGTCCATGTTAATTCAGAAATTCAACTTAAACAGGTAGCTTGGGGGCTTGTATCTGGGGCTCCTTTGTTGGTTTTAGTTGGATTGCAATATTATAGGTGGGATGTAGGTCTGTGGGAAGATGTTTTGGCAAAAGGTGAACTTAGTATTTCTTTTCTGTCATCCCACAACTATTTCTAAAGAGTTCACCATAGGTCAAGTTCACATCTGGGAAAAAATGGGCTTGAGAGTGTAAAGCAGAGGTGGACAAGGTGTCAGTATCAATGAATAACATAGCAGATCTAGTTTAAAAGTTTGCTGTGGCTCAAGAGAGAGATTCGAACTTTGGTCTCCCAAATGGAAGAAATTCTGGGTTGAGATTCCCTGAATTCCTTTTTTGGTGCTGGGATACCTTTTAATATTATGTGAGAAGGAGAATGTGACTTGAATCTATTGGTTTAGAACAATCAGCAGGAGGGTAATACTGTAGATATGTCTGAATTTTGTAGAGCAACATTATCATTAACAGTGTTGCTGTATGAACATGCAGCTCTGCTCTGTCCGAGCCAGTTAGGCCTGGGTTCAGAGCTCTGCCAATACAAATACGTTGTTTCTGATACCCAAACGGAATCTCTAACTGGACGGTGCTGTGCTGTGCGGATGTGTCTTCTCATTCCCTGTTATTTCAGTGATCTCTAAGATAGTATTAAATTGCGTGGTGTAGATGTATCGCCGAGTACTGGTTCTTCCTTCAGCTGATATTGAATTATTTATACAACTGAACGGCACCAGCGAGACTGAAATTTACCTCCTACTTCTGAATATCCCTATGACCTAGTGATTACAGCTCTGCCTGGTTCAAAGCTTCTCAAGTGGAAAAAGGAAATTCTAACCAAAATATCAGTAATTTGCAGAGCCTGTCTCGGATCACAGAATTCGCTGTATTTGACTAGTTTCTGATTCTCTATTTGATGTGCTCCAAATTGTTATGTTTAATTTAGCAAAACTCATCTTTGCTCTCTCTAAAGAACCTGCTTTATCTTACAAACAGGGGCTTAGGCATATCCTGCTGATAAATCAATTTCAAACTCAAAACTGAGAAATGTTTAAACAGCTAATTAAATGTGAGGATATTTATTTCAGCACATTTCCAGCCGAAGGCATAAGGACAGAGTTGCAGGAAAGCCTATGAAACCTAAATATAGTCCTTACAACAAACTGCAGCGCAGCCCAAGTATTTTAGCAGTAAGTATTTTTATTTCTCATCACTGTCTATGTGAATTTGTGACCCTGGGAACTCCCACCGCACAGAGACGGGAACATGCCAGACCTGACACTTCGGCAGCGTTTCTCCCCCTGCAGGCTGAATCTGCACGGGGATCAGATTCAAAGATAGTTATGTATTCTGTCTGCCCAAAGGCACGCAGACAGCACCGTGAGTGTTATTTACTGCTAGGAAGAAGGGAGTAATCAGTGGAATGGGGAATGAACCGTGTGCCCTGTGGAAAGGTATCGGCTCTGCTGGGCTAGTGCACTTCTCCTTGAAGGCTGCAATGTATATACTCTGTCTTTCTGGGCACCTGAGATAACTCTCAGTTACGATGGATGCAGTCAGGGAAAAGGACATAAGATGTTAAGATATAAAAATATTAATGCTCATTCTCCGCATACAGCAAAACAGAGTGCTGTGTGGATTTATCATGTTGGTCCAAAAGAGTTATCAGGTGTTTAGGAGAATTGATTGCCTACCTGCATGCTCGGGCTGTGTCTGTCACTGGCTATCAAAACAGCTCTCCTGCCTTTGTGCCCCCAGCTGTTCCCCTTTCACATCCACCTGCATTTCCAGGAATTCCCCAAGCTGGTTCTGCCAGTCAGCTGCAGCTGGAGTTCAGGCTGGCTCTCGCACAGCACAGATTGTATGTTTAATGCTCATGACTCAGCCTGTATTTTATTCATTAGGGAAAAGTGCATGCCACCTATGGCACAAAAACACTTTATAGGTTGGAAAGAGAGAGATGCAAATGTGTGTGCACAAAAGTAAGCATATGAAAAGCCTTTAAAAGCTGAAATATTAATATGTCTTTGTAATTGTATAGAGGCAAATGAAAATGCTGCAGGCTTTCTCTAAGTCTCCCCATTTGATAGATTCTGCACACACTAATCTTCGTCACTTGTGTAATACATCATTTTATCATCTATTGCATAAGGAGAGACCTCCACAAATAAAGGGAGGACATGCGTATCTTTGCCCCCACAAATTGGGGGTGATTGTGTACAAACTATTTTCAGTGAGACTGTAGTGTATATATTTCTGGTTAGCTTTTTCACCACAAGCGCCAGCAACCATTCTAGATCATAAACCAAGTAATAATTCCTTCAGAAAAAATTCTTTCTGGTATTGATCTTTAAAAAATATTTCTATTTTGAAAAGAGCAGCTCTGCATTGGCAGGTAAAAAGCTGACTGGACTAATACTAGTTTCCCATCTTGACCACTCTACTTTTCTACAATTCATTTTTGCAAGTGAAAAATTTGACTTTTGGCATTGAAGTCTTAAATCACATTTTTTAATATTTCTTGCCCAGTTATATAATTTAGTGTTGTTCACTTGCAAATTATGCTTCCTTCTAAACATCAGTGTGACTGCCCCTACACTCAAGAGATTTATGTATCTTTAAATATACAATTTGGTTGCTTTAATTGCCTTGGGAGTAAGAAGACAATGTGGGTAAAATTTCTAAGCAGCTGACATGAGGCTTCTGTGAGAAACCACGGCATGCCGTTTGTCAGGGTTCATTTTTTCCCTCATGTAAAAGTGGGCATGGGGAGAACTGTATTTACATTGCTTTTTTGTGTGTTTTATTCCAGGCAAAACTTGCATTCCAGAAGGACATGATTAAGCCGCTGGCACCTGCTTTCCTTTCATCTCCTCTCGCTGCGGCTGCAGCTGTATCGTCGGCTCTGTCCCTTCCTCCCCGTCCCTCTGCCTCCTTGTTCCAGGCACCTGCAATACCACCAGCTCTCCTCAGGCCAGGCCATGGTCCCATCCGTGCAACGCCTGCCTCCATACTTTTTGCACCATACTAATTTATTGATGTGAAAAAGAGATAACTATGGCCAGTAGAAAGGGTAAAAGAAAAGCAGGAAGGGGGTCGAGATTTTAAAATGTCTTTCTCTTTTGAAATGCCATCCAGTGTGGCATCTCAACCACCCACACCATAAAATTCATCATTGAGGGTACTGCATTTTGGAGTCTAGACAACTCTCTCAGTCTCTCTGTCTTTCCTTTTTTAATCCAAATAGAGAGTGATTTACTAAAAACTTAATTGCTCATAAAATTTATGTCATTAAAGATTCATGCATCTATTTAATTTTTTTTTTTTTTTTTTTTGCAATGTATATGATGCACCTTGGAATCAAGGAACATAAAATGTTTTCCTGACAGACTTGAAAACTAGGGTCTTCCTTGCTCACACTTCTGTAAATACTTCTCTGAAAACCAATGGGGTAAAATCTAATGTGGAAAAAAAGGTAGATGAACCAAATGCTTGATTGTGGATAACATCTCAAAAATAAATTGCGACCTTTTTTTATTTTTCAGTGTGCTCTTGTTGACAGGGATTGTGTACTGTCCTAGGCCCCAGTACTCGTGTATCTTGTGCAGTACTAAAGATGTATCACATGTCTGATTTTAATATTTTTAGTTTCTGTGCAAATGTTTGAAAGCAATGCAGCGCTGAAGCTTTTAATTATTTCTTTTGTGTCACACTTTATTATTTAGAGAAATTAAAAATAGAAAGCCATATAACATATAGTTAAGATTACTACTTGTTTGCTACTTCCATTTAACTTATTTTTGTTGTTTCCTTACTGGTGTTGCTAAGCAATGTTTAAAGAGAAAAAGAAGCTTTTCAATTGCACATTACCACAGCTCACGTGCATTGTTCAAGATGACAATGCATCCATGTATTTGTACGTAAATATCCTTTTTCTTCATTTCTAACTAGGTTCCTTTGTAACGATGCTGCATAACGTTGTGGCTCCTTAATGCAATAATGTACAGAACATAAAATATTTATAATTGACCGTATTCTCTGTTTACTGAATATATTGCAGTAATGCCCCACCTATCTTCTTACCTCCCCAACCCTTTTATAAAGGTGATATCAATATGCAGTACTCAGACTGAAGTCATTATGTGATAATGGGGACAACAGGTGGAAGAAAGGAAAAAAAAAATAGAATTAACTTTTAGAGCATCTTTATCTGCAATCCATAATAGTAAAATGTCTGTGTATTTTTTTAAATGTACCTTTTCAATAAAATAATAAGAAAAATAGACATGCTTCTTGTGTTTATCAATTGGTACAGAAAAAAAAAGCCTGGAACAAACAAATTTAGTTAAAGGAGTCTTCAGGAGCAGGCAAAGCATTAGAGTTGCAATAAAGTATAATTACAGAACCTGTGTTTACTTCCCTTGTGTTTTAACATCTTCCTTGCTACATCCTGTTACAGCCTTTACTGGGGCTTTTTTGCAGTAAGACTGTAAACATTCAGTACATGAGAGATTCAGAGGAAGACGCAGTAGAGCCAGGTGGGTGATTATGGGTTTATTATTGCACCGCCAAAATGCTACAACACGGTTATGCCATCTCTGATGGAGATTAAGGATTAACTTTAAAACCAGCCTGGGCATACCTGAGACTGGAAGCAGGTTACTTTGGAGCCAGGACTTGCTCTGAAGCATGGGCAAAACAGGCAGCTGCTTGATGCAGCAGGCTTTTGAAGCCAGGTGTATGGGGAAGCTTTGAAATGATCTTTTTCCCTGCTGAAAAGCTTGATCTGTTCTGTAAAAATCTTTTCTTTGTTAATACAAAGTGAAAAGTAAAGAGTGCAAGAGTAAAAAGACTCAACTGTAAGGCTGTTAGGGGTAATACAAAGCCAACAGGGCTATTACAAATCCACAAAGGCCAAGGAATAAAAATTTCAGGAACTTTATTATAAAGAATTTACAGACCAACATATACCTCATAGTTGCAACATATTAGAGACCATTTTCTGCAAGTGTAATTCGGCCCAATTTCCACTATTCAGTGGAGCAGTCAGCTGTGTTGTGAGAGGATAGTTTGCTGGAGAATCACCTACAAAGGGGTAGGTAAGGGGGCTTGCAGCATCCTCTGGGGAAGCCGGTACAGTTGTATGAATCCTGCAGACTGTGAGCCTTACAAGGTGGTGCGGGTGGGCACTCTTCCATGTGCATCTGTTTGTGTCTGATTGTGTAACTCATGCTTGTAGGGAGTCAGGTTTAACCGCTTACCTACTTTCAGAGGAGTTACTTGCATGGGAAGCCTGTTCTGTCCAACATGAGATAGGTTTAAAGAACTGTGTATTTTAATTGGTTCTTCAGTAAACAAGAGTTGCCTATGTATTAAAACACTGTTTTACCTGCTTTTTATAACCTACTGTTGGTGATGAGAAATTTAAAGCAATTACAAGTTTCTGCAATTGAAAATGTTCCCATATAAAATACAGAAAACCTGTACCAAGGAAGGGACCGGCCAGGGGTGTGTAGATTTCTTGGACAGCTGGTTATTTCAAAGAGCAGCTTACGCTGGAGAAATATTTAGGTCGATAAGAGAGAAAGAATGTGTCATGTCATTCAGCAACGAGAGGAATTACTTAACCTGTGAAACACAAGGAGCTAAAAGATTATGATTGTAAGCCAAGGAAGACTCACGTTCAGATTCATATTCAACACCCTTTGTACTCTTTGCTGTGTTAACTTATATTTTGTGTACTGTAGCTCCGCTTGCCACCAAAGTTTTGTCCATGACATGCAGGACTGAGCATTTAAGATAATAATTACATGATAAATGGCAAACACTCTCATTATGCATGCTGGGATCTCACATTCTAGAAACGAGCTCTGCATGGGAAGGAAAATTTGTATCATACTTGTACAAAGGCTATCGGCTGCTTTTTTAATATGTTAGGTTGTTTTCTCCTGAGGTCTAATATCATTACAGACAGCTGGTTATGAAATTCATGGATTTGTTATAACAAAGAACTAGCACTGAAATATAATATTTGCAATGCAGTTAACATTTTGAATAAATATATTGAATGTGCAAACCACTAAGGTAGTAAGGTTAAAGTAGTAGGATCACATCCTCTCATGTGTCTGTTATTCTAGGTCTGTTCACTGCACTCTGAGCTGCAAGTCAGTCCTGGACAAGAAGTCAAAAGTTATAAGGGGCACTGTGTTGGTCAGGGATTGTCACCTGGCACTGCCATCTTTCTGTAGCAGAAGAGGAAGGATCCAGACTGGACAGAGACACACCAGCAGGAACTTTCTGCTGGTGCGTGTGGCTGGATCGTGGTCCCTGTACTGCAAAAGAATTCCATAAAGGGTATCAAACAGAGGACGTGGTCCAGTAGTCTATACAGATGTACACTTTTAAGAAAAATAATCGAAATAGAATTTTCTATGGCCACTGCAGGATACTGGTATGTGTGCCTCTCATTTCTGCAGGTCAAAACGATAATAAAATCTTTCCCTCTGATTTTGGTCAGCAGAAGGAAGAAGACAGAAGCCAGCACACACATTGCCCTGTGCGTATCACCACCTGAACTCCTCTGATAACGTTACGCTGAGTCCATCTACTGATAAACTAATAAACATTTCCTGTAAGAAAGAGATTATTTCATTAAAAATAAATTACTTTATTTTACTCCCTTTCTCTGTCATCTTGGACTATAAATTTTATGCTCAGAAAAGTTTTGCAAAAGAATTTGTCACATTTGTCTGAAAAACAGACAGCATGCTTGTTTTAAGCTCTGCAGGAAGTATTTCACTATCTTTATGCATCTGGCAATAAGCCAGTGAGCCTCACTGTATATCTTTGGAACATGTCACCTTGAATAAGTGAGGTACTGTACTATTTATTCGTGCTTGCTTGGACAGTAAATCTTCACAGCTGTCACCTTCTGGTCACGGTGGTCATGATGATTTTCTTACTACACCTAGTATATTTTTTTTAACCATTTTTTTCTTAACATTCTTGTTTCAAGTGACATCCTGAGTATCCTCAAGTATTTATTGGAATGACCAGCATTTCAGGTAAAACTATATATATATGTTTTTGAGTATCTAGAATTCTTAGATATTATAATGGTTTTGGATTAAAGTAACGTTGATTTAGAAATGTTTCTATTTGGTTTAGTTTCCTATTCATATTTATTTGTATTGATAGAGTACTGCGCTAGACGCTGAATGCCAGGAGCCAGCTCCTGCCAAGCGCCAGAAGTGGAAGAGGCCGAATCGAGCCTGTCGCCTCCGAAAGGCTGCAATTGAGGGAGGTCCCCAGTAGCTGGAAAAAGGACAATTTTATGCCTGTCTTCAAAAATGGCAAGAAAGAGGATCCGGGCACATGAAAACAAGTAGGTGATTGGGATTGGCCAGCATGGGTTTACCAAAGGCGAAATCATGCCTGAGCAGTCTGAGTGCTTTCTGTGATGAGGTGCCTGTCTGTGCAGACAAGGGGGAGCAGCGGGTGCCCTTACGCTGACTTCAGTCAGGCTCGTGAGAAACCCTGCAGGCGAACAGGGGCAGCATGGACTGGGTGGGTGGCTACAAGGTGGCTGTAAGAGTGGCCGGGGCCACTGAGCTCCAGGTGTTGGGCAGCCGTTTGCCGTCTGTGACAGCCCGTTGAGTGCTGTTCCTCAGGGGTCAGTAACACCGAACATACTCACCAGTGACCTGTACAGTGGGATGGAGAGCGCTCAGCAAGCGTGCGGCTTTTAATAGCAAATGGGGAGGCCTGCTTTTCCAGGCGGCGTGCTGGAGGGTAAGGCTGCTGGCCGGGGGGACCTCAGCAAGCTGGAGACATGGTTTGATGGGAACTTCTTGGGGTTCAGACAAAGGCCAAGTCCTGCCTCTGGGAAGGAGCCACCCCGTGCACTAGCGCAGACCGGGCCCGCTCACCAGAAAGCAGCTTTGCGGGAAAGGACCCGGGCGGGGCGGGGGGACACCCAAATTTTGCGGTGGACAAATTGAACACAAGTCTGCAGTGCGCCCTTGTGGCAGCAGAGCTTAACTGAACGCTGCGCGGCTTCAGCAACACCATGGCCAGCAGGTGAAGGGACGGGGTAAAACTCCTCTGTTCGGCACTTTTGAAGCTGCACCTGGAGTAACGTGTCCAGTTTGGGGCCTTTGGTACGAGATTTTGACAAACTGGAGCAAGCCTGGGAGAAGGCCACAAAGGTGGTTAGGAAATGAGCATGTTGTATTCAGGAAAGCGAGGTGGGTTTGTTGAGCCTGCAGAAGGCTGTGGCAGTTCTGGCCGCTGTCCTCACGTGTCTCATCGGTGGTCACAGGGAAGAGAGACGGACCTTTCTCAGAGAAGCCCCATGAAAGGATGAGAGGCAACAGTCAGGAGCTGCGGGAAAGAACATTCTGGCTGCACATAAGGAAAAAAGTTTTCCTAGTAAAAGTGGGTAAGTCCTGGAGCAGGTTGCTCAGGAAGGTTATTGCAATACCCACCCTTGGGGAAGCTCTTGTATGCAGCCAGGTGAGCAACTCCAAATGCTTTGAGCGGGAGGCTGGACTAGGTGACCTCCAGAAGACGCTCCCGTCTTAAATGAGTCAATAATTCTAAAAGATAAAAAGGTCTCCTGCTGAAAAATCAAAACTAATCACTGTGTTACAGGGCAATTAGAAGCTGAAGGAAACTTTGCAGTGCTAAATACTGACTGATCATTCATAACATGGTGGGCACCTGCTATGAAAGCCTGAAAAAATGAAGACAAGCATCTTACCTGTAATAGGCTAAAGAAGGGGAACTGAAAGGAGGATGTGCCTGACAGGGAGGGGAAAATATTTGTACTGCAATATTGTGACTGGATTTTGGAGGGGCTGAGGTGGTATTTTTCAGGCCAAAAAAAGGACTTTGCAGTAATTGCAATGTGATGTGTTTCAGGCCTTGGTGAGTTTTGTTAAAAAAAATACATTTTCACAGAGTTATTTGTTTAGATTATCTGAAACCGTTTAACCAATTTAATGGCTAAAAAACTTCTCACCAATCTTGCTCACGTCCTGTGTTCACAGCCAAGCATCTTCTATTGCTGCATCAAGCACCACAGCTGACACCTCTTCTGCATTTGTTTCTGGGTACATGTGTTTTGGAGCAATGGACTGTTTGGGTTTTGAATTGCATATTTCTTCTGCACCCTATCAGATTTAAAAAGGAAAAATCAATGCAAAAATTGGTCATATTTTTTAGAAAAGTATTATGGACTGTTTAAGGGTAATGTTGGCAATATAGTAAAGTAGCAGTAAGAGGCTGGATTATAATAGGAAAAAAAATACTTTGTGCAACAGACAGTAAGGCTACTGCTGGCTGATTCTGATGAGTATCCACTGGTTTATGCAGGTAAGATTCTGACTGAAAAAAGGCTGCCTGCTATCTCAGAAGCAGAGTTAGGTAAGGTGGAGACAGATTTCTGTGTCTGGAGAACTGGCCAGCCAAACCCACAGAATATAGATGTTCTGTCAGACATAAATCCACTACACAATTTTTTTCTCTCTGAAAACAAATTCAGATCTATACAAACGTACAAACCAAAATGACTCCTTTCTCTCCCCTGAAATAAAGGTAGGGAAAATATTGTGATTTTATTGCGCAAGCCAAATGAAAATGGAACAAAACTGAAAGGTGGAGTTCATACCCTAGCAACAGTTTTTCACTGACTGTTAAAAAGTATTTGAGGACCTCAACTATTTGTCTAAATTCCATGAGATGTAAAGGGAAAGGCATGTTAAGGACTTAGGTGGAACTGGAGAAAAAAGTAGTAAAACATATTCCATCAGCATAAAACATTTTAATGTGTTGTGTGAAGGGACAGAATCAGGTCAGTCCCTTTACACGAGATGGGGTAGGTGTAGGCGTCTGCAGTGGGTTTTTTAGTTCAGGAACCGCTTAGAAACAACAGACGGCTTCCTCTTGCACAGAAGACCTAAGGTGCCCTGGAGGAAAGGGATGCCTTCTCCATCAGACGGACTGAGGAGAGGAACAGGCATAGCCAGACTCACAACCACTAAATGCAGGCAGCACAAGTGCCAGGATGGCCACATCTAGCCCTGTGAAGCAGGCTGCATCAGGAGAGGGACCAGCATTTTTAGGCCAGTCTTACATGGAAGCATTTGACTGAAGTGGTGCATTCATTAGGAGGTGTTAGCTGCTGTGAGCTATTTTCCTAGGCTAGAAGCAGCCATGGCACACAGGCTTCTTTTTCAAAGACTACGGTTTACACTTTAGATATACGATGTAATTTAAGCAGATTTAAATGCCCAACACACACAGCAGCCAGTTGGTGCTGTCAGAGTAGTAAATCTGAGCCATGGCTTTCAAAATACTTCAGGCAATAAGCACCCTCTCTGGTGGTCCAGAGCCAAACACGGCTCTTGTCCAGCAAGGGAAATTTCCATTTCATTTCCCCAGGATTTTGTGTTTCCTTCAGGAGGTCTCTCACTCATAAAAAGATGTCATTTTTGGTGAAACCTTCTCCTCAGAGCCATCCACCCAAGTTACTTTTCCACTTAGATACTTCCTCTCCTCCAGCTGTAAGGGGGGGAGGTTTTTCCCACTGTTCAAGGACCAATTTCTGCTGGCCAGGCTCTTGCCATTCCATGTCTGAACCTATTGCAGCATCATCCTGCCTTGCCTTCTGATTATATCAGCTGACTCTTTGATTGTCTCTGTAGCTCCTTCCTTGACCACATCAACCATGCCACTTGTTTCTCCAGCCCTCTATCAGCCTCTTAAGTGTCAGTTCTCATAGCCTGTCAACATGTCAGCTCCCTCCTCCATCTCCTGAGCAAAGTCTGTTTTCATTTTCCAGCAAGTGCTGGTGAGATTTTTCCATTCTGCCCTTGAACTTGAAAGCAGCTCCCTAAACTATAAAGTCACCAAAGAGTCCACCTTCAATATCTTCCCTACAGCTCACTTACAGCAGCAAAAACCCACCTCCCCCCCCCTCCAAAAAAGAAGAACCACCACCACCACACCTGAGGCGAGAGTAAAAGTGGCAGGAGATTTTGTGATGTCAGATTTTAGCACATAAGAAAGCCTAAGAACAGAAGACAACATAACCATGACCCTTCTCATTTTATCTGTCTAAGCTCTGTCAGCCTTGACTGTGCTAAGCACATTTTTTGGCAGATCTGATGCTTGCCTTAAAGGGTCAGTGATGCCTGCAAACACTTCCTTTTCGGGATATATTATCTCCTCAGGAAGGCAGGTGGTAGCTCCATTGAAAGATAATTTTCATGTTCAACTGTGCCAAATCAGGTTTTCACATGCAATTCAAATTTTAAAATGTTCTCTAACATTTTCTGCAAAGGCTGAATGAAAAAATGGATCTTTACTGCCTGACTTGACCGGAGCTGCTCTGAGGCTCTCAGGGTCGAATAGTGTGAGCCTACCCAGTGCCAAACAGGGCAAAGGAAATAGTGGGGGTTTGATTTATATAAGAGCAAGTACGCTGGCTCAACCTTTGCTTTTTCTTGTCTGTATAACTCCTGATGGGATCGCATGGAGGTGCGCTCCTCTTCTGACCACAGTCCGCCCACCCCGCAGAACAGCACTGTTTGCAGTGTAGCCACAGTATGGGAGGGCACAGGCATGCCTTACCATGTGTGCTGGCTTTTAACTTCCTTTCCTGCTGAATATCTGACATGCATCCGAGTGACAAGAGGTCTGTCTCCTGTTGTCTATCTGCCCCTGAGTCCAGGGCTACAGTAATCCCTTTCCCTATCTTGAAAAGTTAATCCTCCGGAGTGCCTTGAGTCTATGCCTCGCTCCTCTGGGGCAGAGATGCGTTTCCTGCGTCTTGGCTTCCTGCCCCCCTCCCGCAGTGGAGAAGCAATCAGAGTTCATGTAGAAAAACTCTCCAGTATGAGATTTACCTGTGACTTTCACAGGTGAGTGTTTGCTAGTGAATTATTCAGCCCCCAACAAAAGGGAGATGGGAACAGGAACACAATGTCTGTCTGACACCGGTTTGGACTTCATTAGTGAATGTTTTCCAGCTGTGACAGCTACCAAACCATAAATCCCAGACTCCAGTTCTTTGCTGATGCTAAACAGACTCCAGTTATGTTCTCCCCCTTCCCTGCTACCCATCTTTGGAATACATAAGGGGTGGAGGGACCATGCAAGAACAGATACTTTTTATCACCTGAGCCCTTTGTGGTGCCAGACCTGGCACCAGGCTCGTAAATCAGATTTAGTGGTTGCTCTCTGTAAATGATTTAGTGCAGGAGATACTGATTAGTGGTAGCAAAGGCACCAGAACTGTTCAAATGTAGAGGGCAATAAGAATTACATCCACATCTTCAAATGCAAAAGTTAATTTTAAAAGTTATGACTTGCTGTTCCCTCTCTGGGACTGAATGCTGGGAATGCTGTGGTGCCTTCTAAATCATCGGACCTGGCCTGCTCTGCAGTCCCCTGTCATGGGAAAAAAAGCATTAAAGAGTTTTAGCCTCTTCCTGAAAATACTCCTTACATATGTTGACTGCCGTTATTTACATCTATTTTTAAAGGGAAGTAATGGAAATTTGAGATATTTTATATTTAAATTTGCGTCCTGTAGTGGTTGCTTGCTGTGTGCCAGGATGCTGCTGCACTGGTACAGGAGGAGGCAGCAAGCTGAGAATGGGCAAGGTGGGCTGCAAGAGGAGAAGGAGCTCTCACTCCACCGGGATGGTGTGGGGGCTACTAAGAGGTACAATGCACTCACAGGCATTTAAGGAGGAAAACATGTTTACAAAGGTGTGTTTTCAGACTGTCGGTTTTTGTTTTACATTGTGAGTGAGCAAGAATTCAGTTGTGATTTGAAATGCACTTCTGTGTTGTCACTTGAAGAATATATAACTAAAGATTTAAACTAAAAAGCTGTTTGATAGATGCTTGATAGATCTTATGAAGTGGGCCATTGAGAAGAGGACTCTACTCAGTGCCAGGAACTTCACCTGGCCACTCTAACCCATGCTACTGGCATCTCTCTTTCTGTGCACCATGGCTTGATCACCTATAGAATATATTTGCACACTAAAACCCTTAATTTTTTTTTCAATTCTTTTTCCTCGGGCTACAATTTTAACTGCCAAATTTGATTCTGTGACTTGAAAAATCTCCAATGTGCAATAAGTTCAGAAGTTCTATTCATTTTCCACAAGGCACATCTATGCTTACTGTCAACAGAGCTGGCAAATGTTCCAAGTCAAGGAGTTACCAGAAAGCAATGAAGAAACTTGGATGGTGATGGTTATTTCTTTCTATTCATATGATCATTGCATGTGTTTACTGTAAAGCAGACATTCAACTCCATACTTTGGTAATAACATAGAACATCATTGATAATAAAGTTAGAACTTTAATAGAACTTGTCAGATATTACCAATATTTCAGTAAAAATGTTGGTGAGCACCAAAAGAAATTTTCTTCTTGGCATGAGAGAGAAAGGAAGTCTCTCATCCTGATTCATTGGTGGTGTTTGACCTTGGCATAAGGAAGAAACACAAAATGCTATTGCATGTTGTTCCTCAGGAGGCAGCGATAGAGAACTTGAGATTACTGACAAAATGTTGGCTTCTCAACATACTAGTATGGGTATAAAGAAGAAATACCTTTGCTTTTTTGCCTCATGTTCTTAGTCTGATTTGAAACCTGTTAATGAGGCTTAAATTACATGATGTTGTTTGGATGCTGTTGTCCACTGCTAAGACAAATATCAGGTGGACTGATGACAATGTTTGAATGGGGTAACTGCTCATATTCTTCAATGTATCAAATAGGAATAACATTGAAGTGGTTACAATATAGAATTTAAATACAGCATATCTGCTTTACAAACAGCAATTCTCTCAAGACTCTGTTGACATGACCAGACATCCTTTAAAACATCCCATGTGGAAAATTTATTCCTGCCTTGATTGCATGTTAAAGTATTTGATTCTTCCAAAATACACATAAAGGGTTTCAGGGAATAAGGTCAATAGAAATGGACCCCAGATAGCAAATAAGATTTCTTTTAAGAAGATATGAATCAAAAAATTACGATCATCCTTTTTCATTTTAGAAATATATTTCACCATGTTGTCAAAGTGTTGTAGAAGTCACTTTCTAGCTCAAACAGAATCCAATACATAGCATTAGTAACAAGGCTTGCTAAAGCCTTAGGCCACAAGCTGTGAATTTTCACCTAGATTCGCTGACCGTATACTGAACTTTTACTTAGCTACATGAAGGAAGGCCCTGAAACTGGTGCCTTCCGGTTACGAAGGTAAGGTAGCCACAACCCTTAGCAGAAGCCACATCCATTAAGATAAAAAAAGGAATGTCCTGCCTGGAGACAGGGAAAGGATCCAATAAGGAACAAGAAGACCCCAGACCCAAATATTGCTATTGGACCAAACAGTCGCATGAGGGGAGGGGAACTTAAACTGTAAGCGTAAAATTGCCCAGGGATTTCTTTGTTTGAGGTCCCTCTCCGGAGGCACCCAGCTCAAGCTGTTTTTTACTGCTGTACCACTCAATAAATTCATCCAGCGTATGTCGTGTTGGACGCTCTGCTTCAGGGAAACCTAGGGTCAAGCCTGAGGGGAAAGAAAGTGCCCAAGAGGGAGTGTGTGTGTGAGCGAGGAGTCGAAAAGGGGCGCCCGTCAGCTCAGTGGAGCTGCCCGCTGCGAAGGGACTCGAGTCCTAGCACTTAAAGTCTCGGGTGGTGTGTGCGCAACTCCCTGAATGGTGTGCGAATGCTTGGGCAGCGGCTTCTCCTTTAACAAAAGGAATTGTCTTTTCTCATCATGACAGATAGAGAGGATGAAAATCATCAAACTTTTTTTGCTTGGTATTTGGAAGGCTGATAGCAGTGATTGTTCCCACCTTTTCTCAAAGCTTGGCTGCCTGCTTTCAACAAGCGGTTCATACAACAATGCATTTCAACACATCACCCGCTTGCTTTCTAGTTTCATTTAAAATAAGAACATTTTCAATTCTGTGAGTGTCTCTCTCACATGCAGTTGAGACAAAGGGAGTTTTTATATTGCCTGCTGATGAAAAGAAACACCAGGATCTTAAAACCAGCTAGTGATTCTTTGAAAAGGGGAAAACAAGGGCAGTTCTACCAGGACTGAATTACGGCAGTCTGTGAAACAGGCTGCCAGGCCCCTATGCTGATGGGAAATTAGCCTCCCACCCATTATCTATTATTAAAAAGAAGAGCTAAGAAAGTAAAATGGAGATCACACTGCAGTTCTTTTCTTTGCCTTAAAACAGCAAGGAGTAAGGGGTGACGCCTTTCTCTTCAACCAGCTGAGTGCCCTGGCCGTAACTTTTGGAAATCTTGAATGCTTCTCGTCTCTGATCTTTGGCACTTATTCTGCAGCTTGTGACTCTGCAGCCAGCCCACAGACAGGGCTGCCTTGTCATGACAGAGGACCTGGAGCCATTTATAAGCTGATCTTCAGGAAGTATGCACAGGTATTGTAAAGAGAAAAATCTAATTTTCAAAGTTATTTGTATCTGACACATCTCAACAGCAGACCAGTCTGACTCATTTTCTTATTTCTGTGTACTGTTAAGAAAGCATGATATTTGGTCTGCATATACTACTGGTGGCGGAATTTTTTTTTCCCCCCTCTTTGCTGGGAAGGATCTTCTTATTTCTAGCAGCATTAAAACAAGTAAACAAACAAAATGCTTCTGCTGTATTGGAACTCTGGATTTTCAGAGTTAAATCTTTGAATAAGCATACTCTGACCAGAGTTTCTTTAGAGGATAAAGAAGTCAAAAAATTAACACCACCACTCCCCAGCAGAAATGCATTTCTTCTTGGCACTGATTGAAAATACAGAGGTTAAATATGTACCTCCAAAGAAATCTCTCTGTAGGCATTGTAAAGGAATTGAGAGCTGATGCCAAGTATTTCTGAAGTTCCCACAGAGTCTTCATACCAGCAGGACAACGGACCCCAAGGAAATCTCAGTAGAGCTTGTCACACCTGGAAGAGCCAAATGTAGGTTTATAATAGAAATAGTTCAGTCTGCTAAGAAGCTTTCAGGTTGATTTTTAAAAAAAAAAGAAGAAAGAAAAGGGTAAAAAAAAAGATTATTTACTGTTGCCTGAGAACTTCACATTGATCATGCTTGTTGGTTTTCCTTTTTTTTTTTTTTTAATGTATTTTAATGTACTGAAAAGAATCTTTAATATTCTCAAGATACAGTTAGGTTAGAACTACTCTTCAATCTTTTTAATTAGCTAGAACTTGAATTTGTAATTAATTGTATTTTCAAAGATTCCTCCCATGCTTTTATTGATCTGCACAATGCAGATCAATTGGAGATAGAGCCTTGGCTGCGACAGCCTAGTGGCTGAGGTACACAGCTCACTTCCATGCTCTGACATGGCCTCTGTCCTTCTTCGCTTGGTCTCCTGTTGAAGGAAATATACAGTGGACAAAAGTGTCACAGAACTTCTGCATAAAGGAGTTTCATCTAAGGAATTTCCTTTTCTTCACTAACCCAGGAACGAAGGAAACAGGAAAGAACTGCACCCCTAAAATCAGGAAGTCTCTGTTGAGCAGAATCCTTGCAGGAACCTCCATGAAGTCAGCCCCACTGCAGCTGTCTCACCAGCTGTGCTCCTCCCATAGGCATGCCTGTTGGAAAGAAAAACAAGAATCTTTATATTAGAAATTCTGCCTTGATATGCAGATAAAGACTAACAATCTGTGATTCTTTCTGATGCTCCATGCTACCTTGAAATGCAAAACTTTAGGAATAAAAGTGTAACTCTCTTGGCCAACAGTTGAGTCGGCACTAGGGATATTTGATTTATGCTGCATCTCAAAGGAAGTAATGCAGATAGATGGATTTTCTTATGGCCAGCTGCTGTTATTCTAAGATGAGCGCAGTCAAACTTGCAAATGGCTTTCTTTTTTCTTTTTAGAACTACAGCTTTAAGTTGCAGAAGTTCTGCATGTCTGTAAAACTGAGTCTACCAAGGCCCTGTTTAAAGTATGTCGCATATGCTTCACCCTCAAAGAATGATTTTATTAGGAGAGCCAGCTGTACCAACATTGCTTCCCTAAAAACACGGACTAATCAGAAATACATCATTAAAAGAAAAAGATACTTTTCTAAAGTACTTTCCAAATTACTTTCTTAAAGTAATTGGATTACTTCAGAGTTTACTGTTACAAGTCAATAAAATTGTTTGCCAGAGAACCTAACAAGATATTTAAAAAATATAAATAAAATTTTACTTCTCGTAAAGACACATTAAAAACTTAACATTAACCAACATTTATCATGCTATAATAAAAATACTAGTGACCCTTTTTTTTAGGCAAATACTTTTATACTTTATTAGTCAGAACTCATAAACTAAAAAGAAAAAAAAAACAAAACCCAAAGATGCAAATCCTTAAATCTGGAATTATATACCTTAATCTAGAACAAAACTACACTGGGCTAAGATCTCTGAACAATGGAGATGCATATATCATGATGCAGTTAGAAAATCTTTATACTTCATAGTACTATGAAATTCTGTTGAAAATGTTCTCCTGAATGAAATTATTGCAGTCTGAAAAAAAAGATGGAAGCCCAAAGCACCTCCAGCTGGAGAACCAGTTAGATGTAAGACCAAAGAACCTCTCTAACTGGATTATTATAGATTCTCTACAGAAATTCAAAACATAACTCAGAATTCATGATTGAAAGGACTAAAATTTGAACACGTTGGCTTTCACCCTGGATTAGGCTCTTCCCTAGAGCCAGCATACTAGAAAGGTGCAGAACGGTTGAAATGGTACCACATGGATTGCAAAGGTCAGTCACCCACAGCAGATCACATCTCGCACAGCAACTCCTGCATAGCCGCAGAAATATCCTTGGGAAGCAACCTATGATCCCTCTGCCAAGTCCTGGCCTTGAGTCCCTGCCTGTGCAAGAAGGAAGCAGGCACTTGTCCACTTCAGCTATGACCTTTAGAACCATCCAGAACCCCTGGTGGCAATTCCTGCCCCTTGTCTTCTTGGGTCCAACTAATAGGTGAGTCAAAGACGGTGTAAATGGGTACATACCTCTCAACATGTATGCTGTATGCCAATTTAGACTCATTGGTCAGTATGCAATTACTCCTAATTTTGCATCACTTCTGAACTGTGTCCATTAAGAAAACTTAAACTAGAATAACTTATGTTCTCTGAGACAGCAACAATCTGACCTTAAGTGAACTGAATGTGAAATTGCCCAGCGATTGATTTTTCAATTTAATTATTTTTTCTTTAGAAGTTAAATTTAAACGTGCCACTTTGCAGTCTACTGAATCTAGGTCATATAGATGGGATATTAATAATAACCCATCCTGTGTGAAATCCAGGGGTTATATTTAACAGTAAATTCAGTTTGTGGAATCCTGTGAAGCCTGAGTTTCATGTAAGTAGCCATCTCACACAAGACAAAGGCATAGGCCAGAGTTTCCCAGGCTTCTGTCCATACTTGACACTGACCCGGGGCGCTTCCTCCCTGGCGTGCTTCCCTCCTCTGTACCAATTCTGGGCATCATGGGCGCAGAAAGAAGTAGAGGGTTTCTAGATTGAGATTCTCCTTATCCTTGTTTAATCAGTTTTCTTTCTACCCCCAAATAAATTAAAAGTGAGTTAATGAAGGCTCTGCTATTTGCCTCACGTAGGAATAACTGCAAATGAAGACATAGGGCTGTTTCCCTCGGATCCCGGAAGGAAGCAGGATCCCACGCTGACCCAGCCAGAAGCCAGCTGAGCTAAAAGGCATTGGGTAACATGCAGTCCAGCAAAACCACCTCAAAAGGTAAAAATCCAAAAACTAGGCCTTGCAGGAATGATAAATCAATGAAAATGTTTTGACTTGTGTGAACTGAAAGAAAATAACAAAGTTGGAAATATGTAATTTCTTTGTGTATTGGACCTGATTTGCTTTTCCGATACTAGAAGCTTTGGTGACGCTGGTCTTTTTTACTGCAACATGCTCTCTGTAATTTGCTAATAGATGATATTTAAGAAAATGAAGGGGTGAATCTCTCCCTGTGTTTGGCTCTTGTGAATCACCTGGCTGGTGCCAGACAAACTGAAACCAGCTTGGCAGAGCTGGCAGCAACCGGCTGCAGGACGCTGCCAGCACGGTGCAGCCCACGGGGCCACCGCGGCGGCTGACTCGCAGCCGCTGCCCGGCTGTGTCTGGCGTCCAGTGGTTGTACTGCCTTGGCACGCCTTTGGCTGGGTTTACTTTTCCCCTGTGCACACAGCAAATCCTACAGTGCCTGGACATCTATGTGAATTCAGGGCAGGTTTTTTTCTGCACTTGACAGATAATGTTTTTGTATCAGGGATCTGATTAACAGCCCTGGTGAACGCCTGTCATTTATTCAAGCTTCTGGTCCAGATGATTTAAAGGAAAGAAATCCCCTATGCAGTAAATGAATGTAGAAATGTAGGCTGGACAAGTAACAGCATACAGAAATGGGCAGTTAGACTGTGATAGGTAGAAACAGCATTAAACATTTTTGTTGAAAAAGTAAAAATTTGGGGAGGGAGAGATGGAGGACAAAGATGAAGAGTTACATTTGCTTTGAAAAATAAATTGCTTCACTGTCTACTGGGGTGGGGGGGTGGGGGTGTGTGTAAATGCTTTTTAAGTGAAACCCTGGAATAAATGAGTATGCCCTATCTGATGCCTCTTCAATTCGTGCTTTTTTTTTCATCTTGTAGATGTCATGTAATTGGGAGCTCCAATGGCTTGTTGAAAAGTCATAAAGGCCTGACGCAAGGAGAGAGACGTGCTGATGAGCACTGTAAATCCAGGCAGACTTTAGAATAACTCTTCATGAAACCACAGGTGAGCTGATGTCAACCACCCGCAGTGCAAACATTTGGAGCATGCGGTTTGCATCTTGTTGCTGTAATGCAAAAGTCTAGCTAAACAGAGAAAGGCATGGGGAAATCAGAAGTGTGGCCCCCTTACTACTGTGTCAATTTATTGGCACCTAATGAGAATTTCTCCTTTTTTTCCCCCAGAATTCCCAAATCTTTCAGTAAGTGGAGAGCCGCGGTGCTGGTGTGCGTTTTGATGACACCTAGTGGCAAAATTGGAGTAATGCGCCAGAAATAGAAGGCACATATGGGTGATATCAATGTTATTGAAACTAAAGGAAAATGAGATCCAGGGGGAGCATAATGTGAACTAGACGCTGACAGCAAGAAGTAGAAAATACTATCTTATGAATGAAATGGAGAAGCTTAACAACATTATTTTAAGAAGCAAAACCAGCTCTGATAAAGGTATTACGTATCTTTATAAAGTGTTCCGTACAGAGGAGCTATAATGGGCTCTACGGGATCAGTTACTGCCTATTTAAAAACAACTATAAAAAGCAATATGATAAGATTAATTAGTTTAGTTCAGTAAAATTGTCTCCTTGGATACCATTCAAGTGACTTCCACCATTGTTCATGTGAAATAACCGGGAATACAAGCTTCAGGGTAATAAATAACAGTGTTCCAGATAAACATTCATCAAGTGAATTTGATGTGGAGAAATCTCTTTTCAGAGCAGAAGTTTGGGGGTTTGCCTTTAAACACCTTGCAGCAGGTGAGGGGAAGGGGGCAGAGGAGGGAGCAGCACCGCTGGGACCTGCCGCAGCGGCAGGGGAAGAAGCCACAAGCCTCCACAGGTAGCTTCAGGGAGCTGCGCGTAGGCTGTTTGAGAATGTTACTTATTTCTTTTATTGCCGAGCTGGATCTGTGAGGCTATTAAAGTGAAACGCCAGCATCTCTGTTCTCAGGTACGAGCCCTGAGAAAGCCCTTTCCAGAAGAAAGGGTTTAATGCTTTTTGTTTTGTTTCATTCTTCAAACATACCCCTCCTGTACCTTGCAGATGAGTGCCTGGGACAAGTCTGCTACCACTGTTACAGACCTGCATAATACTCCTGATCTCTGCCCTACCTCACACAACAGCTTCTTTCACTCTAAATGTTTTCGGCACCTTGCTTTTCCGCTGTTCTGTGTTGCATGTCTTTGTGCTATCTTCTGTTTGCTTTATGGAAACAGCCCTGAAATCACCTAAGGAGTTCCAGTTTAGCTTCTAGTTCCCATGTGACGTCTGCTAATAGACGGTATAGACAGGGAGATGTGTACACAGAAAAGGAGGCTGTTGTAACCCCACTGTTTGTATTATCCCCCTCATCTCCCACTGTGTGCCACGTAATGGAAGCACTGGGGCTGCATTCAGCCTGCTACAGTTATTGCTGAGGGCACCACTCAATTACCAGTTTGAGATTTCTCAGTCAATTAACATTCATTTTTAAAATGTTATCACTTATACTTCACAGAGAAGCAGTGAAATTAAATAGTTGGTTTTCTCTTTGTTTTAAATCTTTGAAAATTTCATGACTGGCTCCTCTTTCCCCATTCTATATTTTCTGTTACCTTAACTTGTGTGTTGGACTGTTTTGTTTTGGGTTTTTTTTAGAACGTAAAGACTCTTCCTCTAAATTATGGGTCTCTGAGTTGAAATATTCAATTATCTGAGGGCACCAATATTAATGATTTGCACACAGTGACACACACAGCTCCATTTTCCTATCAGAATGTCCTCATTTTCACTTTGTAATATCACAGTTAGAGGTCAGCAACTACTTCAGTTTCAGGACTCTAAGCTAGAATAGAAAGCAAGCAGGACATTTCCAAAAATTTCCTTCCTCCAACAGCCTCTCAGTAATTTTTCTTCTGTTGGGACAATATCCCAAACTTTAAAAGTCCAGTTTGGGGCTTTTTTGTATCATTTATTTTTTTTCCCAAGGTTGAATAACATATATCAGTCCTGCTTATGTGTTTTTTTCAAATTATATGATTTAAATAGGTCAAACAAAAAAAAGTTGGTGAAGAAATAAAATATCAATATTCTCACAATATACAAGTGAAGTCTGTGTCCAAGCTCTAGCTAAAGCAAGAGTTAGTGATTTGTGCTTACAAGTAAGGAGAGAATTAAGTATGTATTTCCAACTTAAAGAAGTTCTATGTAAGGCCAATACCTCATCAAGATTCAATGGCAGCAATCCTGGATTTTAGCTCCCTCTTCTATGGCATAAATGAGAACCTCTGTCTTGGCTTAGACAGCAGAGATAGGATATGCAAAGATATGTTGGCCCTCAGGGTTGAACTAGCTATTTACACACCTGGACATGGTGCAGCCCCCCATTCAGACCTGCTGCCGCTCGCTACAAGAGCTGTTAAGAGCAGTGGTTCGCGCAGTACGGCGTAAGGGAAGGGTGCAGCTCTCAGCAGACCCTATGCAACGTCTGCTTGTATGTCAAGTCTGTGAAAGGCTGCAGCAGAAAAGAATGAAACAACCTGTTCTTCATGTTGACTGAGGCTAGCAGAAGAGGCAATGAGCTTAAATTTGAGGAAGGAAGATTTAAATTAGGTGTTAGGGAAAAGTTCTCATGGTTTGGGTGAGTAAGCATTGGCATAGATTGCCTAGGCTTTGTTCTTAAAACTTACAACAGAGGAGATTTCACAACCTCTCAACACACTTTTGCCAAAAATGACTCACTGCAGAGTAATGTGTTGACTGATACCTTAAGATCCCTTACCACTCTAGATTTTAATAGTCTGTATATGCACAGTTCATTGATTTGCTGGTTTGTTCAATTATTTGACATCTTAGCCCCAGTAATTACATCAAAAGTCCTATATCAGCTGCTAGTATGGTTGCATTACAGAGCGCTTTGATGCATTTTTACTAATTGGCTGCTTCTGTATTACTATTTAGTGCGCGGTAACTTTTAGCCTGACTCATAGAGCACACTTCAAGTACAAGTGCCAAACAATAATTAAAGCTGTTAAAAATATGCTGCAGCAAAAAGTAGAAACTGAGAGCGATGAGTGAAATATTTGCTTTCTCCCCAGAAGGCTCCAGCATGAAAGATATTACAATATTAACTGCTCACGTAACAACAAGGGCTTGTGGCCTTCCTGTTAGATCAATGCATTTCCATCAAGGATTCACTTTTTCCCGGAAAATCCTAGTGATTCAAGACTTCAGAGTACCCGAGTTAATATTAATAGCTGTGAAGTGCTTTCCCTAGCCAAACAGTCTAGCAGTCTGCCAGGGCCATCAACCTCTTGCAGCCTTTCTGTTCCTTTTCCTGCCACATATCTGGTAGCGCAGAATTGACGTGGGGTTACAGACAGTGACCACCCAGGGCAGCTCTTGACTTAGAGGGACAGCTTGCTAACGGAAAAGAAGTTACACTGATATCAAAAGTCATCTTTATTTTGTCTCCAGAGAAGATGAGAACAGCTGTCGAGCTTATGTTGTGAAATGTGTCAGGAAAGCCACTGGGGCACAGTTTTAAGAAACTCAGTCCCACTTTCTTGCTGCCTCTAAATTAATAAAGACCCCAAGATGTCCCCATTGCTCATTTTGCAGTTGCTAGAAGGGTTTGTCACAAATACATTTTTCAGCCTCAGTCCCAGGTCTTTCTGATGGATAGGGAAACATAAATTGGGAAATAAATATTTATGATGTATAGTTTCTCAAATTCTTTTATTTATAGATTGTTCAGTGCAGATGCCTATCACAACAGTAAAACTAAAACTGAGCTAGGTTTCAGCATTTATGATTCATCCGCTATGGAAGGCTTAAATCATAAGTCAACTAAATGGAATGGTTCAGAACTAAAACGAGAAGTCTTTATAAGTGTCAGTATTGCAAAGAAAAGAAATTTATGTTAGACAGTTTTTCCATTGACCAAAAAGGCTATCTTGAACGCAGGGGACTTACTAACCATCCCTTGAATACCAACAGCAAAGTTTAGAATAACTGACACTAGAAGAGTAGTTACTGGAGTTGACATATTTCTAAGATGACCATGGGGTTCAGCAGCGATCCCCATCTGGCTGTATACTAAAGGGTTTCCAAAAGTCACTTGTGCTTTCCAAAACGCAGTGTCTGTCACAGATACAGTGGAAGTTGTTGTGCCAGGCAAGAGGAACTGACAGCCGATTAAAAACATCCTCTGCCATCTTCACTTTTTTGAGACCCCAGGTGCATATTTTTCATGCAATTTAACTTTGAAGAGACGTATTCATATCTGGCCATCAGAACCTAACCTTAGGAGTCTCTAGCTCTGCAACTCTCCTCTTCATGGGCAATGACTGCAGGTAAAATACCTTCCGGTAAGAAGATGGCTCTGTGTGCCTGTGACAAAGCATTTCAGCATCTCCTCCAAGGTCAAAAGAGTGCTGCTTTGGATCTACTGATGTGAACCAATCTTAAACAGACAAGAAACGTAGTGTCTTAAGTTGAACACAAACAACATAAGAAAATGGTTGAAAATAGTTTAGAAGCCAATATAGCAAGCTTTCTTGCTTTTAATGTACAGTGTTGGGAAAGCAAAACTTCTGTGTGAGGCTCAAGCATCCATTATCAGCTGTTATACGCTAGGCTAGATCACTCCTCAATCTTTCCCCTCCCCCAGTATTTCTTACTAGTATTTGTATTTCAAGTTATCTTAGTCAGCAATCAGGCCTCCACTGTGCTTCTTACTGCTTGCCCAGAGAAAAGATGATCTTGCCCCAGAAAGCCAACAGCTTAGGCATTATGACAAATAAATTGATGTAAGAAACTACTTTTGGGCCTCTGGAGGGAAAGGAATTGGACAAAAGAATAGAGGATAATAGATAATAATAGAAATGGCACTCCATGTAACTACTGTACCATGACCACATCTTTCTTCCATAGAAAGACCTGCCTGCTTTTGCCCATCCAGCTTTTGGGGACAAGTGTCCTTCCTATGGCTTCTGGAGTAATTAAATCTTATCATCGTTTTCCCTTAGTTGAAATTGGTGCCTCTTGCTCTTAGTTGTCATTAACTCTTGGTCTTTATCCATAATTGTTCAGGTTACTTTAACACACAGCATTCTTGCTGGTCCCCAGCCTTGGTAGATTTTTTTGTCTGACTCAGCACCTTACATTCACTTGCTTACAAAGCCCTCTCACCAAGCTTTCTAGCATTGTGCTTTATACGATACAAAATAGTAAAGAATTGTACCTCCAACATCATGCCCTCCTTGTGAATCCTCACTCACTTGTCCTAAGATGTGTCTTCCTCACTCTGAAACTGTGAACCATTTTTAGCATTTAACATTTTCTTTATTTTTCCGTTCTGAAGAGGCTCTTTCACCTTTCAAGACTGAGATTAGGCTTCAAAATCAGATTGATCTCAATAACTGATTTTATGAAGACCAGATCCTCTGCTGTTCCCTTGCCACCTCTCCAAATGGCCCTTCATTTACAGGTAGGGGCCTTCATTTACAGGTACCAGAGTGGAATAGTTTTCCATCAAGAACATTATTATCTCTAAAGCTGGATCTTTACTAAGCAAGGGAGAGCTTCCCCATTTGTATAATGCGTATTTGATGAGTAATTGAATGAGTTGTGCTTCTTTGCATTGAACTGACATGAGATCTCTAACATTTCACCCAGGCACAGTGCCTGTGGCGGAATAACGGTTTGATCAGTGTAGTGTCTTTCATAGACAGTAGTGGGATGTTGTCAGTTTGCTTTTTGTGTTTTTTATCTTGTAGCACTGCCATAGGAAAGCTATCACTCAGGCCTGAGCAGAAAATATAACCCTGCCTAATCAACCCTCCAGTTTCTGGTTTTCATTTCATCTTTGAGAGTACTATTCACTCTGACCATGATCAGACTGAAAATGCGCAGAAGTAGCAACAATGTTTACTACAAAGATCATTAGAACAGAGGGTTGAAAAGCAGGACTTTATTGACTTGTTTTTTTTTTTTTTATCAGTATTGACTTGTCTGGTTTGGTGTCAGCTCAATATAAAGAGGAAGAAGTGATTCTTGTCCCAAAGAATTTTTGCAAACTATACTTAAAATGGGCATTTCTGTGGATAGACTCCTGCCTGATCCTCTGTGCCATAGGAAAAGTCCGTTCCTGTAGACTCTTCTGACTTGAATTGTAGTCCGGGATGGTTAGAAATAAAACAAGACATCTGATAATACTGCTTATGTGTCCTTATGCCAGTCCTTTGGGAAGCAGTCTCACTTCAGTTATTGTCTGGGTTTTGGTCCAAGTCAAGCTGTTCGGACACATCTCTCATTGTGATAATTCACATGCAATTTCCCTTTTCTTGATTTAATGAAGCTGAAATCACATCATTGTTTTCGAATGTACTTCCTGGGTAGCAAAGGTCTACTGAATATTTATACGTTTAGTTGGTAACTAACACGTACTTACCAGGCTGTAATAGCATTTGTGTATCTTGCCTTTTTTGGCTTCAGAAGCGAATAGCAGAGAAATAGATTGGCTTGACTGAGGGAGACTGTCTTGGTGCCAGTCTAGAAATTAGCTTTGGCTGCTACTTGCCTACAGATGTTTGTCTAGGTGATAGGCTTGAAGGTCTGTCTTACTCCTGAGGGCCCCATAGGGCCTTTTTCCAGAGGGGCCCAAGTAAGTCAGTAGAGGTTTCACCGTTGAGTCTGCTTTCTTGCCATCCTGCAATTCTGAGCACCATCAGAGGTTGCCAGCTTCATAGGCAACAAGTTTCCTACCAAGCAGGAGTTAGTACAGATGGTCCCTCTACCTGCCCTGTTCAGCAAAGGAGGACCCACACTTTGTCCTATATTCCCTGCAGCGTGGCATAGCCACCTCAGCATGGCCATAAGTAACTATGAATCTGGCCTGCTATTTTAAAGGTCATTTTCATCCCTTCCTGATAACAGAGGTCAGTCTGCTTAGCTCATTGCACAGAAAAAGCTGCTCTCTGAGTTACGTGCTCTATAAGCAAGTCTCACTAACACGATGAATTGCTGAAGGGGAAGATGCAAGTCTAAAGTAAGGAAGTTTAACAATCATCTATCATATCCTTCCCTTAATTAAAGGTTTGGAGTGAGGCATATAGACGCGAAGAAGAGATAATGAACTTCTCTCTTTAAAGGAGGGGGAGGAAAGCCAGCTGCGGGTAGTCTTGGCTTTAAACGTGACTGGCAGAATACCAGCCTGGAACTCAAACCATCTTCCGTGCTTCAGCAGTCCAGGGAGAGCACCTGGTTCCCACTAGGATGCTGGTACTTTACTTACCTGTTTGTATGGAGGTCTATTTCTATTTTCTTGGAGTTATATACAATTGAATTTCAGGCCTTCCAGGATTTATGTAAAATGTTAAGCCAGCTGCAAGTAACAAAAGGGAAAATAGAAATTCTGTAAAAAACCTTCATATGATTATGTAGGAAGGATAGAAAATGTGTGCTATGAATAAAGACGCAATCATAAGAAAGATCTATCTCTCAAGTGGCTAGAGGTTTACGGGACTAAGAACATCACTGAAAGTCAATCTGTCAGCTGCTGTGCTTACTGTGAAGGACTTGACCTGCCCTGTTCAGTCCGACAGTAATACTTTCATGTTTCCCATTACTATAGAGAAAATGCAGGCAGCCTTTCAGACCTACACTGCCACAGTGACAATTCTTGCAGTGTTCAAAAGACTGAATAAAGAGATGGGTATGCATTGATACTCCTCATTTGAACCTCTTAAAATGCTCATATCTTCATCTAAGCTTTTGCAGTCCCATTCCACTCATCTGCTTACCCTAAATCAGAACTTTCCACCTCACTGAAACTTTGTATGGCATTCCCTGCTCTCTGGGACAAACTGTGGAGGAATCTGTCATTTTTAAAGTCCAAAGGCAATGAGAGCCTCTTTGGGCACTGACAGACTGCGCTAAGAGCAGCAAGCAGACATTGATGCTGGGTATTTCTTAGTGGAGAGGGTTCCTTCTGCCAAGTGCAAACAAACACGCAGATCAGACTGGTTGCACAGAGCTGAGATGAAGCCAGCTCTTATACAGTGCAGCATCAACCAAAATAAAATATTTCCTTACTTTGGAACACTTTGAAACAAGAGAGGGAGAAATCATACCCTGTAAAATAAGTGTCCTTCAGATCAGTTGCCTTAGTGGTCAGGGCAAAGACACGTCTCCAATACTTCATCCTCTCCTAATGATGCCCCCATGCCCTTCACAAAGCCTATGGTCTTTACGGGTCTCCTGAAACGAGCATTACTCACACTAACAATAACTGCATCTCTATTGTGTTTTAAAGGGAAATTGGTCCCCTTGAGAAATTTCAACCACCACACAAAAAAATTTTAAAAAATTGTACAATAAAACATTTGCTGTACAAGCAAAGGGATATCAAATACAAGAAATTAGGGGAAAACAGGCTTCAGTAATGAGGCACAGCAATCCTGTTCCTGATGCCACCACCCACCGTGGCTTTTTTGTGGGGACACGCTTCCCTTTAAAATGGTTGATGCTTAACTGAAATTTCAGATCAACAAAACCCCAGCTCACAACCACTTTTCGACTTTACTTTTCTCTCTCTTTGATACTTGAGAAAGACCCTTTTATTTCTCTCTTGCATTTGACATGAAAAACTTGTTTTATAGAAATGCAGAACAGGATGGTGGCAGACCTGCACCACATCAAACACTGTGGGAGAGCCCTTTGGATTTTTGTTCCGAGGTTTTGGAAAAAAATTATATTAATAGAGAGTTTTTGAGGGATGTTTTGTCCTGAAATGTTTTTACCTGCAAACAAATATAAAAACAAAGCCCAGTAAGTTTGTGGGTTTTATTGGCAAAAGAGTATTTCAGTGGAAAACATGAAATAAAATACTATTTTTTTTCATTTTCATCCATTTGATTCCACAGAAAATGCTCAATAAATTGTAACTGCCAGTACCTTTGCTGTAATGCAACATAAAAATAACGTAATAATTAAGTACAGAAGTGAATGTTGGTCTCTAGCACTTTATACTTAAGAATTATATTGCCTTGGAAAGTAATATATATTATGACATCCTGATGAAACACTGCTGTCTTATAAAGAAAACCTCAGTGCCAAATTTTCCAAACTACCATAAATGTAATTACCTCCTGCTGAGATTCTAAGTGTTCATTCATAGCACCATTACTTCTAGTAATTAAATCTGTAATTTCCTTCAGAATATGATTCGTTCCTTCCTAAATCATAAAAGTCGGGACAAAAAGTTACATTTGATTGGTCAATGTATAGAAATGTATAGAAATTTCATTACATTTCATTACATTTGTTCCATGCCATAATGCACATTAAATCTTCACCTTTTAAAGTGAATCAAAGAAACTTTTAAATCCTGCCTGAGCCGGTAGGGAGCAGTGAGGAAGGAGAGCAATGCAGTCAAGAGAGAAGGGAGAGATGTGTTCGTCCATCCGTCTGAGCAGATTTTAACAGTGTGCATGAAACCAACTGGCCAGCTAGGATGGCAGCACAGACGTGTCTCTGTGTTTTCTTCTGCAGCAGCCAAATTTCCGATTCTTCAGAAGGCCCATGAACATTTGTGGTTATTCTTACTGAATACAGGGAGCAGAATTTTTCTCCCTGTAAATTCTTCCAGCTGAGGTTGCTTTCCCTTCTCAGCACAAGGGATGGTACTCACCTACAGAAACTTTAAGTCAACACAGCATTTTTCCTTTTGTTGCCTCTTTCTACCTGTAACATGAAACAGAGAAGAGGATATAGTCATAAGATGGTAGATAACACATCTTAATGGTAGGAAAATTTAAGTTAGGTTGATCTTTGATTTTAATAGCAGAAGCTGACTTACTTAATACTGTGCAACAGTTGCTGGTGCATACAGCAAAGACAACCTCATGTTATTATGCACGTTGAACATTAATACGATATTTGCTTTTTTTTATTCAACTTAATTTGCTTCCAATTTTTCTCTTCCTTTACATATTTTTTTTTTTAATTCTGTCAGGAAAGAAAAATCTTACTGGTTGCTAAGTAACTGTAGCAGTATTGCTACAGATGTGCGACAGGCATATCTGCTTACTATCACGGTCTTTATTTTTTAAGTAAAAAATATCTTTAAGTAAAATAAACATGATTTTGAAAGTAACGATGGCCTGATAAAAGATGCTTTTCATTATCCCAAATGTTTGCAACCATGTATACAGTACATCACCTGATAGTAGAAATAGGTTTTGGGAGGAGTGGATTATTCTCGACTGGGTTATTTTAGTAGCATCAGCCACCGTAGGACCACCTCTCCCCGGACATTTATACACATATCAGCTATGACATACAAGCAGTCTTGTCACACCTGGCTGCATTTGAGGTGGGAGAGACTTTCTTCACAGCATACTCACACTAAAACAGAGTAGGCCAGAAGTTGCAAGATTGTGGACTCTGATTTTTATCAGTTTTTGCAAATGTTTCTAGGTAGATCATGAGTCTTATCACTAGCCAAGATCTAATATTTCTGCCCAAGGAGGCTGACAAGTCCCCCTTTGCTTTTGTCAGTACAGTACTACAGAGCTTTAGCCACAGTTTTACGGGAATGTAATGCAGGTGGCTATCATGGCAAAAATGAAATCTCTCAACTCATTTGCATGGCTCCTCGCAGGTAGTGCATGCGTTATTTGAATGTCACAGTTGTCCTTTCTGAATTAATTTCCCTGAGCACTGCAGGCCCCCTTGGGCTCTTGGAAGCCAGGAGTCCCCACACCAAGCAAGATCCCCGTCCCGTTTCACATCATCCCTTGGCACGTGGGGTGGCATGCAGTTTTCAGTGACTGCTCCATGTGAGGGCTAACAGCTGTCTCCGTTATCAGTTGCTCCTCTGTGTAAGAGAACTGTGCTGATGGGCGTGAAGTATAAGAGTTAAAATCCTACCGATCATTAATCTGGCAGGAAAATACCAGAATGCATATGTAACAGTGAATGATTGCTCTATTGATAGATTTCATTTTAGCATTTACTAATTTGGGTGTGTTTGACTTTGTACCCGCAGCAGGATTTTAATGTAGATTTTTAGCAGTATTTATATATAGATAGACTCTCCTCTTAGTGTGGGAAGAAGAGTTGTAATTGTTGACATTATTCAAAACTAATACATGGCATTTTAAAGATGGGGATATTGTGTTAATATTTAGTTTATTGTAGCTAGGTTAGGAGGGTTCCATTTATTTTGTTTTCTGTATTCAGTTTAATCAAATATGTCCATTAAGTGTAGGATGTGGCATTTGAATTCTTTTAGGGTATGCTTGCAGGAGATTGATTTTTGCCTGTGTTTGCAAAGAGTGAAGGAGTTTGACCATATAATCTCCAAAAAGGTCAAATCTTGACTTAATAAATGTATGATTCAGGAACATAAAGCTCATTCTTTAGGACATCACATTAATATTTATTGGGGTCTGGATAGTACAAAGACCTGCTAATTAGCTACAGTCTTTTGTGTATTGGTTAAACTGGCTTAAATCCAGTTTTGCTCAAGAGGGATTAAAATTGTTCCCATTATGATAAATCTGCTAAGCAGGGGACTCATTAATTCCTATGGCTCAGATTAGTGTGTAGGTACATCTTTCTGCCACGACTAATAGCTATTGGTAGTCCACATTTTTAATAAATTCAGTGAAGAATATTTCCAAGGAAAATCATCCCCTATTGCTGACAGTAGAGTTAGAACCAGGTGGCAGTCAAGGACCCCAGCAGGAGCTGCGCAACTGCATCTGGAAGAGGCACCAACTGTCCCACCCCATGCAGCACTTGCCCTGTGCAGGAAGGGAGCAAAGACCAGAAACCTGGGCTAGGAGTTGCCTGAAGGAAATGCTCACAGATATAGAGCTAGCAGTCAGTCCAAATTTTAAAAATACAGAAACATGGAGATGGCAACCGTACTGAGACAATGACAGAAAAGCAATTCTGAAACTGGAGCATGGAAAAGAGTCTACTGTCCAAGTAAAGGGCTACTATGCACAGCTGTAGTTGCAGTACTGCCTAGGTGAGGGAGGATATGTTTATATATTGTGCAAGACAACATGGTACAAACATCACCAGGCTGAACTGAGCCTGTAAATCCACAAGACTCAGTCTGGATCTGGTCCAGAATGAGTGCAGCTATATTTGCATAGTGCCAGCCCTAATCAAATGTACCCTGCTTCTGGACTCCGTTCAGTTGTTTCTCAAATACCTTTGATTAGAAAGTTACTGGGTTGGAAAAGATAAGATTAGTAATCTCAATTTTTTTGCAAAGAGGGAAAGAGAATGTACGCAGTGTAACAGCTGAAAAAAGATTTCGTGGCCTGGTAGAAAATTCCTAGAACGAGTGGGCTTAAGACATACTTGCAATTTAAAGCTCATTCCTTATGTTGCAGGAAGAAGCCATAGAGTCAAAACTGGATTGAAAAAATAAGGGTGGAAAGGACCTAAAAGAGAATCACATGGCACAGAAGAACACTAAGCAGAATCACCATATTTTTTTTCTAAAGAAATGTGGAGAATACTGTTCACAGGCATGCCACTAAAAGGTGCAAAGCTATGGGGGATGAGAGCATGTTTTGGCAGCCCAGGATGCCCCAGCTGATCCTGCTTCTTGACATTGTAGGTGGTGATAGAGACCAAGGTGGGGAGGATGCTGAGGAGGCAGGCTCATGCCTTGTGGGGATGCTGAAGCGAGGGAAGGAAAGTAAGCACTTATATTTGTTTGAGGAAATTGAAGGGAATGCACTCAAAGGTAACTCCAGTAGACCAGCTTAAATCTTAGAGGCACTTTCTGGACCAGTCAGTAAGAGATAAGTATTAATGGAACTTGCCTGACCTTGAATCAACAGAAACTGATTTGTTTTCATAGAGTGTGTAGCATCTGATAACAGAGTGATTCAGCTGAAGAACTTTGCACCTCAACGCAGTATCGTCAACACTGTGGTAAGTCTGGAGGGATAATGAGGTTTTAAAAAAATACTTGGATGCAGCTGTGGGAATCTTAACTCCTGTAATTTTTTTGTTTGTTTTTCCTTCTGACAGGTATTATTCTAAAATAGAAAAATATTATTTCATAAAACCTCATTTAAGCCCCATGCCCCGAATTTTCAGGATTCCCAGCTCTCGGTGAAAGGCAGACTAATGGGCTAACCCATCTGCATAAACTATTTACCCAGAACTCCTGATGGGGTAAAACCACAGAGAATAAAGTGCTCTCTGCTCTTAGTTATTGGCACACAGGGAAAAGTCAGCCATCAGAAAGCTTCATTTGCATCAGCTTTCAACTCAGCACTTCCCCACTGATGCTTTTGAGCCATCGTAACAGGAAGCAAATTAAAAACTGGTTTGGATAGTGAAGCTGAACTTAATGTAGAGTTCAGTTTGGAGTCCTTCTTCAGAAGGGGTCTCCAAACAAAGTGAAGGTTCTTCCAGAAGCTGAAGAGAGTGATAGCAAATTTGGATTAGCTCCATGAGGGCCTCCTTTTTCCCAGAGCTAAACAGAGCTGAAATGGCCACTGTTAGCTGAACTGAAGGGCAGTGTTGGGCACTGTTCCCAAGGGGCTGAAGCCTCTCTGCAAGCCCTCTTGGATGGTACTACACAATGAAACCGATACACCAGCCAGAGAAATGGTGGCTAACAGCATACATGCCTGCTGCATGCGCTTTCCAGTGAGTGGGGAATCAAAATAATGAACTACTTCTAAAACTAGCTTAAGGGAATATATTATCTATCATCATAAACACATTGCTGGGGGCAGTGTTCAGGTTGAAGCTGTGTTCGTCTAATAATGATAATCTCTCTCTCCCTACCCCCAAGAATCCAGTGCTTGGAAGGGGAATATAAATGTAGTTGTTCTAGAAATTGTGGCTGAGGGCTTGAACTAAAGGTATATGCTAAGAACCCTGAAATACATTGAACTGGTCTTTTTCTGATTATTCCAATCAGCTAGGAGAGAGCTTATACGATTTGAAGCTTTTATTTCTTGCGAACACATGTTCACACACACAATGACATTCTGTTGAATTGTATCCAGAAAATTAATTATTCTTCTGAAGGATTTTGGCTTTCTCTGAGGACAGTCTCTACTTTCTTGCATTAGAGAAATCTTTTGTCTTTGTTTAACAAATAGGTGCAGTGGGGAAATACTTGCCTGGGAAATTCCTGGAGGGAATAAGATGCATAAAGATCTTGATGCTGCAGTCCAAGATAAATAGGACATTGTAATACTCTTAGCAAATGAAAATGTAAATCACAGAAAAGTAGAGGAGGAAAAAATACATTCCCTGGCCTGAACATTCAGAGAAAGGGAGTGGGACTGGGAGGTGTCTGACAAGCACATTATTTGCAGTCTCCTGCTAATTAAATGTTATCTGAATTGCTTGCGGCTGTCATTCCATGACCAAATGTATTTGTAGAAATGCCAGTAGTTTCAGAGAGATGATGCACTTACCAGAAAAAATTGTGAGCACTGTAGGGAGACTACAAGCAAATGGTAACTGACAGAAGAGATGTCCAGGAAGACTCCTTGTGCTTATTAGTAGTCCGTCCTTAAAACCTAATCAGTGTGGTGTTAATTTATCAGTTACAGCTAAAGAATCTAATTGGAGTTTTCTTTGTATATGTGAGTTCAACTTATCAGTGTGCTTGGCCTCTCTACAACCTAACAATGAATTAACATCTAAGCAATGAGATTTAGGTGTGAGGCCAATGCAGAAAGATAGCTGGCAAAGGAAATACTTTTAAAAGGACTCAAGAAGTAGGCATACAACTCTATAAGACTTAGGAAGCAGAAAAAAAACAAAACAAAGGAGAAAAAACATAGGGTGAGGGAAGAAGAGATGTGGAAACAATAAAGGAAGAAATTTGAGAAAAGATGTAGAAAGAAAGAGAAATAGGAGAGAAGGAAAGAACAATTGTGCAACAGAGGAAAAGTTCGGATCATAGAGGGACAAATACAGTTAGGCAGAGGACAAGTAGAGAACGGTATGAGAAAAGAGACTAAAATAAGAGAAAAATGTGAAAATGAGAAAATAAGAACAAGCAATCAACAAACTAGAATTATGGAATGAATAAAAGCCATACCTAACACTGTGCTCAGTGAACGTTTCATACTATTTGTCTTAGGCTTTCTGATGAAGCTATGTTATCATAAACCATGAAGCCTTGATGTGCCATTGATGCACAGCAATGTGGATCTTTGTAAGATGAGGCTGCATGTAACCAAACTGAAAAATGCTTTGCCTACAAGCTGGTATGCTGCCCTATTGTAATCCCCAAATGCAGCTGGAGGGTGCAAAGCTACCTTTTAGATGCCCCCAAAAGCATTTCCCTCTCTCTTCCATCTGTCTTTGGCTCCTACTAAATCACAGATTTGTGACAAATGTATAAGTCTGAAGGACCCTTACAAAATAACTACATGTCTGTAATTCATACTTTTATGTAGCAGATACAGTTTAACAAGTCTTCTGGCATGTATGATTTTACTCCTTATAGGTTGTAGGAAAACCTTATGTACCTTTTTAATGCTTTTAATGACATTGAAATATATGTTTATTTTCGACTAGAGATCATTTCATTTCCACAGTTTCTCCTTTTGGGAAAAACACAGTTTTATGGAGATGGAGCGATACAAATGACTGCATTCAGCAAATTCTCTTTCTAATTTCTGTTGTGTGGATACTGAATAGGTGCTTTGAAAAACAAAACTCCAAATATTCCAAATTCTCCAAAATCGTATTTGCATTGAGGCATCCTGCTGCTAGCAATGCCACTTGTCAACTGTCAACCCCTCTGATATATTGTATAGCTTGCGATGTTTTTGCCCTGGATTATTGATTGGGCACTGCGGTCAGCAGAGCACTGGTGATTCTGCTCCTGCCTTTGGTTACAGCTGTCTGCAGACACGTGGGTACGCGCGTGCCTGCTCCAGCTATAGCAGTGCAACTCTGTTTTCAAAAGCATTAATCATTGCAGAAGAGCAAGGAGGATAATTGAAGTCCTGTGAGCATTTGAAACAGTTCAGCCCCGCTCTATACTGTGAAGACCGCCAAGCATTATGTGTTATGAGACAAGTAGAAAATGTTGTTTCAATAGAGTGTGGGGAGAGAGAGAAATAGATTAAAAGCCACTCAGCACACAGCACCTTTTTCAAAGTGCTGACCAGCAGTTTGTGTTGAGACAGTAATTTGGGGCTGAGAGGATACTTTCAGATCGGCTCCTACCTAGCTGAGAAGAGTATGAGGGTGTGGGGAGTGACTTGACTCAACAGGGTTAATTTTCCCTGAATTATGGGCTCATTCATTTCTGTGCTCTTCCAAGCAGGGTTCATTTTAGGTATGTTATCTCATCCTTGAAGCCTCTCAGCAGGTACTGCTGGTTTGTTGTTTGGAAGATGACTTTTACCACAGGTTTACACAGATAAATTCTATCATGTAAAAACCTCAGTAGAAATGGCTGCATGCAGCTGTATGTGGTTTAGATGATCCCAGAAGAGCAGTGCTACTTACAAGCCACTATGAATGTATAACGTCTCCCAGATAAAGGGAAATTGCTCCCATTCTAGAGCTATCATAACTCAAAAAAACCCAAACAAACCATGCCATGAAAAATCAAAAAAACCCAACGAGTGGGAATGATTTCTAAAGCGAAAATGGGTGGCAATTTTTTGAGTGTCAGTAAGAATGAGGGATGTCTTCACAGTTGATGAACACCATGAGAAGCAGCAGAGAAGAACTTAAAAAAATATCTGTCAGAGCTTTGAGGAACTTTGGGGTGTCTAACATACTTGTCCTCTTGAAATAAGAAGACACGGTATGATCGCCTTGGAACCAGTAAGAGATCACAGTTTGGTCACTGTAGCAATTTAAAAAAAAAAAAACAGAAAAGGAATGGTATGGTGCAGTTCAGATATATATTCCCTGAAGCCCTGGATGTTTTAAGTCACAGAGGAATACACATACAATTCAGCTTAAAAGGAATGGCCCTGTTCATGTAAATGTAGCAGAAAGTGTCTATTCAAACAAATTAAATGTAATGATAAACTCTGCCTACTGTTATGACCAAACTGACTTCTTAATCTACACCACAGTTTATGTTCATATAAGGTTTCAGTCAAGCCATTTATTTTGTCTTCTCTTTTGCTCTTTCAAGAAAGAACCAGGAAGACTGGCTAAAATTTTCTCTCATTTTAGGCAAATGCAATTGTGATGGCTGTGGCCTGAAGGGAAGAGCTTCCCTCCTGCCAGAAGAGGATGAGGACTCTGTTGACATCTGGTGGCAGGAGAGGAACAAAGGATTGGCTCTGAGACACACAGTTTGCTGCCAGTGTTGTAGGTGAGGTATTTATCTTTGCAATAAGCAGACATATCATAATGCAAGTGAAATTGTGTAGTTGCAATACTGAGTGTGAGTCTGGGCAAATCAGCTCACGTAAATGCAATCTGGGGCACAAAAGTTGTAGACTGACATGGCAAGATAGGAAGTCTATTTAAGAAGTCTCCTTTGAGCAGCAAAGACCTGTGTGTTACACATGCTCTTGCTGCAGAGAAGAGGGAACTGAGGAGCAGGCGCCATTAGCAGAGCTGCAGTGATTACTCACACGAGCTTGGAGCTGCAAAGCGGGGCAGCCGAGGCAAGTGGCTGGAGGCACCAGCAGAGACAGCAAAGGATGACCAGCTTGGACCCATGGAGCTTCAGGAGCTGGAGGCCTCGCTCTTCAGCAGCGTGGCCAAAACATCCCCCAACCAACAGACATAACCTGCAAGACTGAGGTGTTACTACAGGATGAGAAAAACAGCCACAGGACCCAGCACAAGAGATGAAAGAGAAGGACTATACATTATATACTTGCACTTCTGGAAAGGAGTGGTTACATATGATATACTACTCTATCTCCCTGTCACCGCTTCCTCCTCCCCCCTTCAATGAAATACTGTTCTAATATTTGAGTTCATCTGTCATTTACAAGTGGAAATAATTAGCTCAGTTTTATATTTCCAAGTTTCAGGGTATATATTTAATCTGGTGTTTATTAGAAACTCTTGAAGCTTGAACCCAGCCCTTTTTGCTGTCAGTAAAAGCCTGACAGAAGGGTTGTAGTCCCCCATCTTCATAAATATGGTATTTCCTGAAATATTTTGCAGTTAACGTTTGGATATTAAGCCCGAATAAATACTCGGAAAAGTGTGAGAAGTTCCATATGCTGCCATGTACTTCCATATACTGCAGGGCATCGTTGAATCTTCAAATTTCTTCTTATTTAAATTATATGTGTCTCTCATTACAGCTTGAATAAGTGCTCTAGCTATTTCTAACAAATATAAGGTCATCAATTGCCTCGCAGTTGTTTAGAGCACCCAGCATTATGTTAAATGCCTCTGCCATACTCAAAAGAGTGGCTCGTCTTTCAGTGAAGAGTTTATAATGTCTAGAATGAGGCACCAGAAAGACACCAAGTGACTGGCAACCTGAGATCAATTTGTGTGAGCAGGCTGCATTCCTCCCACCTCCCACCCTGTGAGGTCAGGGATGCAATTGGTAGAGGTGCTCATAATACGGCTTCCTCAATCTAAGTGTGGGTGCTTGGCAGGATATTCTTCACAGGAACCCCTGACGGCTTTGAGATGCTTTCTTGCTCTTGCCCTGAAATACTCTAGAGTTATGCCTCATTTTGAGGCATAAGGCTCAGCTCATTTATTCCAACTTTCCTTTAAAGAGGGGAACAAAGCATGAAATACAGGCTCCTGTGTCTACCCCGGATACCAGCTATTGCTTGTGGGAGAAATTAAATAGATTGCATTTTCATTTTTGCAGTCTGAAATGGCTGATGGGACATTCAGATGTGGCAGTTAAGTTCTTTAAACTATGCTAAATTTCAAAAAATGGGAGAAAAAAGTTTGCAACAGAAGTTACTGGTAGTTCAGGTATGATTTTAAAAAGATGCTGCACCCACTGTTGGTTTAACTTACTTTTTATTTTTCATTTAAATATGCATGACTTACTTACTGTTTCTCTTAACACTCCTATCTGTAGTCTCTGCCTACTTTACATTTGGACCCTGACATATAAACCACACTTTGAGGTTTTCAGCAGTCACCCAGATATTAATTTGTAAAGCTGTATTTCTGTAAAGGCCTCTACCATGCACTAATCTCACAGCAGAGAATGCTTGACTGTTATTTAGATCACCACACTTTTCTAGCCCATTTTCCAGTGTCGAAGTTTCTAAGTAATCATCTGTTACTTCAAATAATGTAAAAATAGCATGTCATTACCATTAAGCACCAACTGCAAGGATTTAATTTTAAACCATTTCTCCTTCCTCTGACTGAAGAAATGCCTCTGCGATCATTTTTAACCTTTCATCAGCATAATTGCTAAATAATTAACAATGGGTAAATGATAAGAACCTAAGAGATTTGAAAATTATTACTGAAGTACGTATTTCACTGGAGCAATGACCTATATGAATCTGTTTCAAAATAAGAGCAATGTATATTCACCAGCAGCAGGAGCACAAATTCTTTATATGTGCTTATGCCTTAGTCACTTACAGCCCCTGGTCCTACATCAAGGCATAAAAACCCTTCTCACTGCAAAGAACTACTTGTATGCTGAGGCTCAGCTCTACTTCTCCAAGGTTACTTCATAATGCTTTGCAATGTCTTCATTTCCACTAATACAAATTACTTATTCCACAGAATAAGCCATGGAAGACAATGTAAAGGCTCTATAATCCCTTTCTGTTTTTGTAGCAGACATGGAGTATTTCCTTGCTTCTGTTAGCTGAGCTGATTAGCATGCTGACATTTTCCTGCAGTTTCTCCACTCTTCTCAATGATCTCCATGTGCTGATTTTGGATATACCTTTTATACACTCTTTGGGAGCTGACAGTCATCAGCTTCTCCATCCTGTCCCGTCCCTGTCAGTAATGGGGATTTACTCACTCTCCTTTGCCTCCTAACTTGGGTATGCTTAGAAGCTGCACACAGGTCTGCTGGGATCCTGATGACCTGCTAATCTAGGTGCCATCAACACGTGGACCCTTATATCCTCTCCTGCCCTTTGTTCCAGGCACTCCCATCCATTCTCCACTCACCCCAATCTTAACAGTTCTATTCCATCTCTCTGCATAACAAGGGTAGGAACAGGGGGAGGAGAAACCATGGGAGCATGACATGTACAGCATAAATCTGTCAGAAGCCTGGCTGCTCCCTAAACGAATTATTTTTCCCTTTTTCTTTTCCTTTTTTTTTTTTTTTTTTTTTTTTTAAATTTCTGGTGGTTAATTAGTGTGCACAGTGTTATGGTGACACTACTAGGACTCCCAAATCACGTCTCTGTCTACAGATCTTCTTCAGGTCCTTCTTAAGTTCATCCTTTTTGTAGATAAGTTTGTCTTCCCAATATTTTTTGGTAAAATCATGGAAAGTTCTCTGTGGCTTTCACTTTCCATTTTGAGGGTGTGGATTTATCTTATATCTAATCACATACCTGCATCTCCCCTTTCCGCAATATTCTTCTTTTCTGTTGCATCATGTACCTTTAGTGGTGGATGTGATCTGCAGCCAGTGCTGATGCAACTACCCTTTGAATTGCAATTCCCTCCGGTTTCACCCAAACCTCTCAACAGCCACTTCTTTCTTTCTGCATGCTTTCATCTATTGCTGTGCCATTCACATTCAGTCAAAGTTTATTTAATTTTTTTGGCTGAGGTTTTGGGGGAAGTAGTGGCAGAGAGCTTGTTTTGTTTTGTTTTACTGTTAGAGGTTCCAAGGTACGTGGTTTGCTGAATTACCAGTAGCGTCTATACAATCCTAATGACCCTTCACTCCTGTCACTTTATTTATGCCTTTGAGCTGTTTAAATCAGGGGCACCTGGCTGGAAACAAAAGGAAGTGGCTGTCTGAGTGTTTTCACAAATAAAAGTAATGTGTCTATTGCTTCAGCTATATCCCACCACTTCCTCATGGAGTATTTAGCACAAGGGTGTGCAGCAGGCTTTGTTAAACACCTGCTCGGAAAATCTGCTGAATACCGGAGGCCATGGGAGTACAGCAGCCCATTAATGCTTGCTTTTGAAACCGCTGGTCTAACACTAACATAGCAGTTGTGATCCTCTGTGAGAAAGTGCTCTAAATGCAAATTTTAATCAATGCCATTTCCTCATAAATCAGTCCCTCTAGCTCCCTAATTATCAGCGCCAGGCTCTGAATTGTCATTATACTTCTCATATTGAGGTTCAGATTGAAAGTGATATCTTCCTGTGCTGCACGGGAAAGGATTATCACTTTGCTGCTCTATCAGGGATCTGAGTGTACAACATGAAGCTGATTAGCATGCCTTCCTCTCTCCTGTGCACAAGGTTCCACCACTGCAGCTTTCCTGCTGTAAAGCTACATATTTTTTATTCTTCTTAAAAAACAAAAACAAAAACAAAACCCTACAGGATGCTTCTGCAGTAGTCATTTATAGCTATGTTTAAGAAGTGCCAAATTGAAAGTTGAGCCAACATCAGGCTTATTTTATTATGCAGTTCATAAATAATGTGACCATAACTGCTCTTTCCCTTTCCTTCTGCGCTAACATTTTTGCAGCCTCCTGCTTTTTCTGAACAACTGAAAACCTCTAGATCAATAAAAAGAAAGTGAATTTTCACTGGAATGGCTTACAGACATCTAAGCTTTCAAAACCACTGTGAAATAATTTCCATCCCCAGTAAAAAGATGTGAAATTCATTGGCAAGCAAGTGCATGTTCTGTTTTGTTATGTGTAAATAGAATAAAAAAAGGAAGTATGATTCCTATATTATAATTGTTAGGAAAATAATTGCATGCAACCTGTTTCCATTACCAATAAGCAGAGCTTATTTATTGATTTAATAATGTAAAAATAATCATATGCTTTTATTAGGTTGTTTAGTTTCCTTATGATTGGATGTAACCTTGTTACACCTAGCTACCTTAGATATAAAATTAATTATTGCTGCTGTTTATTGTTAATAAAATAATAAAAGAAAATGAGAATATGATCATATTAAAAAAGTACAATCCTTTTACTGCAACAAACAGTAAACATTTTGCACATTTTAGAAAATTTATATCTGATTCTTTAAATGGAGAGTCTTAAAGCGATTTTTGCAAAGCAAAGAGAAAACTCTTTCCTTTTGCATTTAAACCTGAAATTAGAAACGCAGATTATATTTTTAAAAGATTGTATAGTGGCTCAGCACTCAGGATATTGTAGTTTATTAATGACTTTTGAAGGCATGCTCTGCCAGGGAAGCCTAAAAATGTAATTGAAAAAAATGCATGGCAGCCACTGATAAAAATAAGGATATTAATGAATATGTGGAATAGAAAAGCTTGAAATCTCTTCTGGGGTGAAAATGTTGAGGCATAATCTGGATTAAACCCAAATACAATGTTTTATTTACCAACTACAACAACAGAAAGACTTTAGGGTTTTGTTTGCTTTCTGTTTTGCTTTGCTGCTGATTAGCTGCTGTGAATGTTTCAAACTGTGTATCTGTGTCCCGCTCCCTGTGAGAAGCAAAGCAATGCTGTGCATTTTCCGTTATGATCTGAGGTGCAACCCCTACACTCTGGCTCTGGGAGGTAAACTGCCTTTGTTAAGAGCAACTTGGGTCTGTCCTCTAATGTCTGCTTTACAGGGCAGAGATATCCAAAGACAGGTTTGTCAGTTTGACGCATTTTTCATGCAGCTAAAAGCTCACTGTGCTATTCCAAAAGACTTCTGGTAATTATAAATCTGATATTAAATCTTTTGTATCGCTCATATACTTACATGGTTTATAGGTGATCTAAAGTCCAGACCACAGTCCTGCCAGTGGAGCTACAAAATATTTGAAATGAATAGGGCTTCTTGTTGGTAGTGGCTGCCTATACAGATCCGATTACAAGATTTGCACTCCAGTGCAAAAGATATGTCTAATTCTGCAGATATTTTACTGAAACAAGCAACTTCATATACATGAATAGTCACCTTGAATTATAAATACAAGAGCACTAATTATACTGATGAGGCTTAGCAGGACTGGAACAAGAATTATGAAAAGGTTTTTCTTCCCATTCTATCAAAAATGGTTTAATTTCTTACATTGGGTTGAAAATTAAAAAGAATGAAGAAAGAAGTCATACATAACTTCCTGGGGAATCTCTGCGCAGCTTACAAATTCTGATTGATCTTAAAACATTTCTGTATTACTAAATATCACAGCATATGTGTAACCTGCTGCATGCTGCCAGAGGCTGACAAACATTCAAGAACTGGAATATTGCAGGGCTCCTGAACTTTGCTGGTTGCACCCAAGTGGAAGCCACTTGAAGAACAGCACAGCAGCAACTCAGAAAACCCCGGCTAGTCAACTTTGATGGACAACAGCAAAATGTTTGAAGCGAGGACTAGTGAAGTCAGGGATTGATACCAGGGAAGGCACAAAGGACTGACCAAGTACTTGGAGGGAAGAGCATGTGTGACTTAACAGGAGGGATTTACTTTTTAACTTGAGGTAGAGTTTGATGAATACTTCCTTTGGTGGAAGTGCTGGCTGAATCTACTTTGCAGGGAGGGAAAGAAGCTGGTTTTCATCTTAGTCACTTCTCCAGCCTGGCTCACTGTGTAGCTGCACAAATTAAAATGCACAATGAAAGGGCAGTGGCGAGAGGGGCAGGTGCAAATGAAGTTAGGGCTTATCCAACTCTGGCCTGAGATGACCAGCCACAGAGGAGAGCCTGCCTGTAGGCGGGAGGATGGAGAGACATGTGCCATCTTCCAGGTGACAGAGGCACGGGTAGGCAGGCAGTGTGGGCGCAGTGAGAGAATTTTGAGCTAAACCCAAAACATGTTTAGAGCAGGGAGGAAACCAAAACAGAGAAATGCATAACGAAGTTTCTACCGTTAGCTGAAGGCAAAGCTGAGAAGGCTGATACTTCCCTTATGGCACGACACCGAAGTGATAAACTCTGGGCACTAAACAGGCCAGCAAGTCTGGAGTTCAGAGAAGGACTTCACTTGAGCTAGTGAGGATATCGAGGAAGCTATAGGGGAAGAGCTGGCACTAGCACTGGTGGCAACAACCGACAGGCAAAAGGACGTGTTCCTGTGAAGGGGTAATTGATGGCCTAGATGGTACAGAAGCCAATGAAAACAGATGGGGCCTGTTTATCCTGAGGAAGGTTTAAAAGCATGCTGCTTCTGACTGCACGCGCTTAGTATGCTCATGAATTTTAAGCAGGAAGGTTCATTAGGACAATTTGCTGCAATGTCAAGATATGGAAAACTCAGATGTTTCTTGCCAGTCCTGAGAATTCTAACTTTCTACAGGTTTTTTTTTTTCCCTGATTTATTCCAGATTCTTATCATACAGGCATTCATAAATACAGGGCAGCAAATTATAAGCAACATGTTTGCTTTTAGGATAAAACAGCAAACAGTAGTCTGGTTCCAGTTGCTGATTATAACTAGAGGACACACATGTTTTACTTAGGGATAAAGTATGAGAGATAGCCACAGTCAGTTATGAAAAAGGGTGCAGGAGAAGAACGAATGAAAACCAGTTATTTCACAAAATCATGTGAAACTAGCAGGGTCCTTGCAAAATGCTTAAGTGAAACAATCACACAGCTCTGCATTTATTGCATTGTTTCAAATATGTTGACATTCCAAATATACTTCTGATTCAGTTAAACCAAACGTTTCAAAAATCCTGAAATGCAAGCCCTGTGTAGAAATAACAGTCAGTAATAGTATTAAACTCTTAGCAAGGAATACATCCACTAAAGAAGCACAGAACTTGAAAAGCCCTAGCTCCAGATGTCCATTTCATTAGGTACAAATTCTGCTTCCTCCTCCAGCTCAAAACACAATTTTGCAAGTCTGGAAAAGGAATAGAACCGCCACAGTTTTGCTGAAAGATGAAAGCATATGATGTTGCAAATAGCTGTTCCTTTTCTGTAGAGTCTGAGAACAAACATAGCAGCTTGAATAGCTCACCGTAAAAGGATCTACAAACCACACAGATCGACTGGCCAAATTTGATGGGTAGATATAGACGGGCTGTCATGATAGTTGTGAGTCAGCTGCTGCATACCCTACACCGGACTGCGGGAAAGACTCCACCCAAGTCCTGCCTCTCTGAAGCTAAACCAGTTGAATATTAAGAAATAACTAAACTTTAGCTCTTAATGCTGAAAAATGAAGTAGATTTAAACACATTTATTACCATTACAAGAAAGATACTATTGAAGCAATAAGGTACTCATTGATATTTGTTATGATATAAGAAATCAGCTTGCATAAAACCAAAATTAGTAATTTTAAATTTCTTACCTAATGCAAGTACAGAAATGTTTTCTCCTCTTGCCATGCCCTAAAAGTGGAGTTGCACACATGCACCTGAGCTGCCTCTGACTGTGCTCCCTGAGATTCCTTTCATCTGTGTGCATGGGATAAGCTTCCTTATAGTTTGTAGTACTGAAAGTTTAATTCATAGTACATTGGGTTTTCAACCTGCTCACTGGCTCATGGGAAGAATATGAGAAGTTTTAATGATCTTTTCTTTAGAAAGGATCATTTCCTGAAGTAAAATTTGCTATGAGTCTGTAAGGGAAGGTTTGTGTTTTTTTTTTTTTTCTTTTTGCATATAGAAATGTAAATTTTCATGTTTTGTAAAATTGTTACATACAGTAACTCAGTGCATGATAACATGCTTCAACAATATTTGGTTTTATGTAAGTTTTTCAGTATTACCTTATTAAGTAAAAACTGATGTGTGATTTCGTTCATCTCTGCCCTATTTTTCTTGTCTCTCAGTATGAGCTGTTCTGAAATTATGTTCACGTACTAGAAGACAAAGTGCCAAGTACCTAATTTAGTACTCAACAGTTACATCCAAATTTCAGTTGTTGTATAACACCCAATACTGTAAAGACGAAGAGCTCAAGAAATCCTTGCCTCAGACTAGACAATTATCTGCTCTTTGGATTAGATAGTATTATTCATATTACATTTAAATAGTATCTTATTTTCAAGGTGGCCTGAATGACTTTAACAACCTATTTGTAATGTATGTGATCTCCACGAAAAAGATCAGTATGGCAGCCTGATTGCCCATGACTTCTGACGTATGGGTGCAGGAAAGTGATACAGGAGGAGGTTTACAAACTGCTTGTGAACTATGCAAAGCAACACAAAACAAGGACCAATGACTGGGATTTTAAAACACCTCTGTGGATTAGAAACATGCCCCATGATTAGGCTCCTAGGGCTTGTGGATGTGTTTGAAGATCCTGGCCATTCTGACTAAGATTTCAGAAATATTTTAAGTTAAGGTTAAACACAATTAATTACATTTGAGACTATTCTTTCAAAATGCATTAAAGTAAAATTTGTACATAGCAGTTCTGAAAAAGCAATGCGAAATTACCTCCACACATTCCAAAATATTTTACTTTTTAATTATAATTACAGATGTAATTCCTTTCTTTGGTAAAATAGTTGGGTTTTCAGCCATGACGTTCTCTCTTTCTTGAAGAGGATTTCTGACATGCAGCGTGAACACTGAATACTGAGTATTGTACACCGAGTGACACTGAATCTCTAAAAAATAAGCACTCTTCTACATCAAAGGTTACAATTTAAAGCCCCTAAATGCTTAATAAACATAATGAACTATGAAGTCAGGAAGCTTTAAGGACATCCATAGACTAGCAAACACAGTGATGAATTTTAGCCAGCTCAGCCACTTACTCCTAAAAATGGCTTTTCTCTGAGAGTGAAGAGCTCTGGCTTATGGCCTCTAAAAATAGCTCATATTTCTTATCCTCTTTCAATTCACTGTTGCTAACAATGATTGTGATTAGTGTTAGTATATACCCTGGAAGCCAGCTGCTGTTTGTAAAGTTAGAAATCCAAGCCATACAAAGTGGAACCTATACAGAGAATGTATCTAAAATCCATAACTGACCAGTTCTTGTTAACATAGAAAGATTTGCTATTTAGACATACAGAAAAAAATGTTTTTGGGAAACTCCTTTCAATTTATTCTCTTTCCAAATGATTCCCCTTCTGACCCTCAGAAGAAAACTACAGAAGGTTTTTCTCAAGAACATGCTCCTTAACACCTCCTGCTCAGAACCGCACTAGAATCACCCAATAAGGGGAATGCACACAAAAAGTATAAAGCTGTCTTTGTCTTCCCCTTTTCCAAGAGTGCATGAAGTAACAGCTACAGTACAGGACACCCATTTCTTGATTTCTGATGTACATTACCATCTAACCTCCTTTATGCTGTAAACATTTTGCTAATAGTTCATTCTGAAGCTGGAAATGAAATGTAAATCGAATGTAAGCAAAAATGGTGGTGGTACCAAACGTAGCTGCTTCTACTGGCTAATGCTAATAAACCCCATGGCCAAAGAGCAAGCAAGTTGCAGGGAGGCAGTAAGTAATCAAGTCTCATTAGAAAAATCCCTGTTCTTTCTTTTTTTGGTTCAAGCAGAAGAAAGCAGCATGGAGCTGCAAATATGGTTCCAGCAGGACACTAGGTGCTTTGTACAGGAGTCATTCAAAATGTCACTATCAGGATTCTCTCTGTTACTTGTATAGTTAGCATTTCAGAGTCATGTTTTTTCAGAGCTGTTATGCCTCATGTGATAACTAGTATGGTAAGTACAGTTGTTCCTTTTCTTCAGCAAGAACCACAGCAGTAATCCCTGATTAGACTGAGCCATCAGGAGACAGAATATGCTGTAGGCACCCCACCTAACCTGCTCAGTGGTATGGCACAAGCACCTAACATGACAGGTAAGTTGGTTCTCATTTCCTCCCTCTGCAGCCACAAACGTGGCCTGAGACATGCCCGTCTCCATTCGGCTGTTGCATACCTTCTGACTGAAGCTACGGAGACAGGACCAAGATCTATACCCTTGTTATTGCACACGAGACCCAGGCCAGACCCTGTGGACTGATTTCCTGTGTAGACAGGAAGACATTGCCCCTGTATTATGGAGGCTTGGGGTCTACTGCCAGCCAGAAACCCTTTCTCCTTCACAAGATGAAATAAATTTCTGAGGAAACCATGTTCATGGCTAAGAAACCTGGGCAGTAAGATACTGACCACAGATAGCTTTGCTTCCCATTAAACATTTCTCAGGTAGCTACTCAGGCAATGCAGCTTTAGGCTTCTATTTTACTTTATTTTTTACAAGAAAACCCTTATTTCCTCAGTAGGAAGGAAAGGACAAGTTATGAAGATTGTTTTTTTTATAGAAAATAAAAAGTAATTAAACAAAGTAATAAAAGTCACTACAGAGTTTACTGCAGGACATACAATCCAACAGCCTCTAGTACTTGGAAGGATATGATGACATCAGGGTATGCTTTATTGTTTCTACCTGAGCACGAAGAAGCATATGAAAAAAGACACGACCCCCGTCGTTTCTTCAGAATCTTGCAAAGATTCATACTGCTGTCTCTCATTACAGACATGTCACTCATGCAAAGACCTTTATAAAACAAAGACTTTCTCTTTTTTTTTTATAATTTAACTGAAGAACTTCAAAATTATTGCCAACATGAGATAGCTATTTAAAAGATTGTTTTATACACCCTTTGATAAGTATGAATATAATAAAACATAGATCCTTCAAAACCTGCTAGGCACTGCCTACGCAGAGTGCCAGGCTTTCAGCTTGTGCTAATCAGTAAATGCAGTCTCACGGGTTTGGGCTATCAGGGACTCGAGTTTCAGATTCTATTAAGAGCACAATTTAAGGCTTTGTTGCTAATTGTTTCAGAAGAAACAATCACACCTCAGTTCAGGATTAAAAACTAGTATTTGTGTTGAAAAGGACACTTCAAATTTTTATGCTAATAGCAGGTGAATGTGGCGACCTTCAGAAGCCAGTGAATGGCAGTTCACTTACTGAGTACTGTAGCAGATCTTTTGTTTGTTTCTGTGATGTTTTGAATGTGCACTGAATGCTTATATTTTTCTGTCACTTCCACTTCCCAAACCTCCTGATACTGTTTATCAACATAGAAGGGACTTTTCCCACTGTTTTGCCAACATGAATCTGGCTGTATGACAAATACATAAGACTTTAAAGTAGTAGATGCCTCTGCTGCTTACCCATGAATACAATGATACCATCTTGTTATGATCATAAAGCTCCACATACAAAACATTCTCCAGTTTTTATTTACAGTTCATCACTGTCAGCCTACGCTAATCCCACTGCAATATAGTTATTTGCTTATTTACTGTATATACCATTTATGAATTGCAGTGGTCTGCAAGTTATGTGTCTAGCCACTTATGCTGGATAGTGCTAGCTTACACTAATTTAACTACTCACATTCATTTTTGTGCTACAGGTAAAACAATTGCCTATCTGTTGCACGGAGATGTAGAAGAAAGCAACAAGCAAGGCAGCAGATTAAATCACTCCAGGTGGAGGGTTTCCAGCCTGCCTGGTGCAAGGCTGTGCCCGGCAGCATCTCCCTGCGCCCAGTGGCAAGCGGAGCAAGAGCGAAGGTGCGTAGCGGGCCCATGGGGTGCTGCACAGGATGGCCACTGTCACACCTGGTGGCACCTGGGACCAGTGTCATGGAGGTGAGCTGGTGTCCACTAGAAATGTGTGGGGGTTTGGTTTGTTTTCCTTTGAAGGCTGATTTTTCTGGAAGTGCAGCAACTGAAGCTGGAAGCAGTAACTCTATTGTGAGAGCACTGCTCTGCCTGTAACAAAGGCTCTGTTGTGTTGACAGGCAGCACAGTGCCCAAAGCTCAGGATGTTTTCAGCCTATTTACTTTTATTTGGATTTGAGTAAATCTGGCATGGCTGCTGGAGAATAATAGCGTGTATTAAGGCCCGTTTTAATCAAATGGATCCTTGATACAAAAATGTACTGTGATTTCTTTCTACTGGCAGTTTGCATGGCAAAGGCAATCAACTACAACTCTGAACTGCCGGTATGACCTTAAACAAAATTAGTCATCTCAGATTCTGTCCTGGCAAATCGCTCAGCAGAGTATACATGGAAAAGGAAAGTCAGAAAACCTGTTACAACATCTTGATGCTCAAACTAGCACAGCTCCAGCCAGAGTACAAATGAGAGGGACTTTTGGGTTGCTCTGTGTTAGGGCATTGAAAGCCACTGCAAGAGTTTTACCCCTCCTCTCTGCAGGAGGAGAAGCCTCGTTCAGTCACTGAGAAGAGATTCCAGTTGTGACCAGGAAAACGGAGAAGTTGGGTCTATGTCTTTTTTGGCCTAAATTTCTCTTCTCTTCTCTCAAAAGTAACTACGAGAAATTCTATTAGGATTAATTAGTTCATACGTACTGAAAAGTTTGAGCTCCACAAGCCAAACCAAAAGTACCAAAAGTGCACAATCTTGTCATAAATAGATATACTTTCATTTATTGTATAGGCTATATGTGATAGGAATGGTACACAGAATGTAATGTCTGCACTATGGAGGCTTTTAGAAGTGTGAAATAAGAAAGAAAAACTCAGTATGGCAGTCATTTGTAGTTTTCCCTTTGTTGATTTTACTTTTGCTCCTTTTAAAGATTAAAGATATATGTGTCAGTGACTTCCACTGAGTTTTCACTTGTGCTGGACATGGGTGCTGCGCATCAGATCACTTATCTGGTGTTCTGAAATACTATTTGTCCTACAGTCAGAGATTACAAAGATACAGCCTGTGTAAACAGTGATGAATAGTGAAAGCTTCTTTCTATTGTCTTACCTTCTGACGACAAGTATGCAATAAATAAGCATAAATGTAGAAGAGTGACCTAAAAGTTGTATCTGGCGCATTCTTAAACCATTAGTGCACACACTTAAAATATTGTTAAAATTCTCCTCTTTTAATAAAGTACGAAATAATTTATATGGTTCTCTACAGCAATTACTTTTGGTGGGGAGCTGATGAAGATCACTTATCTCTGTTTATCTCTACAGGTTGTTAGGGAAGTTATTTTGCACCTCCTCTTCTTTCGTTGCTGCTGTTTTAAGTATTCTTCTAGGAAAGAAAGACCCGACAGAGAAGGTATGTATGTTCTCGAGGCTGACAGGCCTTGGCTAATAGGCCTCCTCTGAAAATTTTAATGACAATTCTTTAGCTCTTTCATGTCCAGTGGGTTGTGTTGCTGAGAGAGGGACAGCTTTCTGAGTCAGCAGAGGCCAGGGATGAGGTGACGGGCGTGCTCCGATGGTGACGCTGAGGGCAATTCCTACAGCAGATGCTGACTGGCAGGCACCAGGAAAGGCGGCAAACAGTGGCAGTCTTGCAAACTGTGTTTTGAGGGGAGAAACCAAGCAGTTGCAGCCTATGTGAGACAGTTTTCATATTTGAAATGAGATATAGTAAATGATATTCAGTCGCTTTGCAAATAACAAGAGCAAAATTACTGTTAAGATCAAGTTTGCGGAAGCCAATTTTTTTTTTAAGAGCCATTATGTAGCCTAAAAATGATGTGTTCAGCAGGAGATCTAAGACTGACAGCAACTTGACCTAGGGCAGTTAGACTGAAAGCAAGACAAGTGTCCTGGCTGGCTTCCTTCACAGCATTTCTTTCCACGTTTTTGCTTGTATTATTTTAGTCTTGGCATGACAGAGTTTCAGGATGCTTCTCCAGGAGCCTGGACAGACAATAGGTTGTTAGCTGCAGTCTGGGGGAAACAAAATACGCGTTGCTGTTGTGACTACTGATGGCAGAGGGCCGCAGGTGGAAGCTGACGTCTGCCTGAGGCACTATCAACAACCAGTTTTCACCTGTTTTCATCAATTGGACTTCCATTCACCACACACTCACACACATGAATCTCCAAATAGTAAGGCACGGCTCCTGTTATCTTAACGGGGCTCCTAGCGCCAAAAAATCTGCAGTCGGTCAGACTCCAGCCTGTCTACGCTGGACATTGACAATAGCCCCCCAGTTACTGACAGGAGGCCGGGGCGGCGGGAAGAGGGCCCCGGCGGGGCCGGGCCGGGCGGTGCCTGGCGGGGCCGAGGCCTGCGGGGCGCAGCGCTCGGCACCCCCTAGCGGGGCGGCGGCGGCGCATTGTCTCCCGCTGGGGTGGGGCTTCGTCTTGCCGTCTCTCGGCCGGGCCGGGACCGGCGCAGCTGCCGCGGCGGCTCCGCGGGAGGGGCGGGCGGTACCGCGGCTCCGCGCTCCGCAGGCGGGGGGGACGCTGAGGCGAGGCCAGGGGGGCGGGGGCGGGCCCGGCAGCGCCCGGTGCTCGCTGTCTCCTTGCCGACGGGGGAGGGGTCGGAGCCGCCTCCGTCCCCGGGGGCTGCCGCCGGGCCAGCGAGGCGGTACGAGGCAGCTGAGGGCAGCCGCCGCAGCCTGGCCGGAGCGGGTGGGTCTAGGCTCCGCCCCGCGTCCGCCCGCCGTGCCGCCGGCGTCCTCCCAGCCCGGGCACCCGGAGCGCCGCAGCCGGGTGAGTACCCGCGTCCGGAGGGGCTCTTCCCTCGCCCTGGCCCCGCGGAGGGGCGGCCCGGCGGCCCCGGGCGCAGCGCAGGCCCTGCGGCCTGGCCGCGCTTTGTTCCCCGGGCGGCGGCGTTGGAGCTGTGGGGCGCCCCGCTCCGCCGGGCGGCGGCGGGCTCCCGACCCTCCCGGGGGGCGGCGGTGGCCCGGCCCTGCGGCAGGGCAGCCCTCCCGCGCCCGGCCTCCCTGGCCGGCGCCGCATCCCCGCGGCAGGCGGGCGGGCTAACGGGGTACCTGGCGGCGGGCTGCGGAGCTCGCCGCCGCCTCCTCCTCCTCCCGTTTCCCTGCCCCTTTGTGGGTCCCGCCGGCTGTTCCCGGGCCGGGGGCACGGCAGGTCGGTGCGGCCCAGGGGAGCCCGCGCAACAGGTTTGGGTATTGTTCGTGCCGCCGCTATATACGTGGCCGCGGTGGCGGGGGGGCTCCCGGGTGGCCGCTGCCGCCTGGCCGGGGCCTGCCTTTGTGCGGGCGGCGGGCGCTGGAGGGCGGCGGCCCCCTCCCGCCGGGCCCCGCCGCGGCCGCCCCGCGGGTGCCACGGGAGGCTCGGGAAGGAGGGAAGGAGAGGGCCTCGGGCAAGGGAGAGCTCCCCCGAGGGAGGCGGGGGCGGGAGCCGGAGCCGGCTCCCCGGCTCGCCGATCCGCTCGGCTTCTCGTGGGGATTTTCCCGGTGCGTCGCCGCTGGTCAGTGCGGCGGCGGGCTGGTGGGACGAGTCACGGCCGTGTCACTGCCTCGGCGTCGGGCTCTCCTGGGCTTCTGGAAGCGCTGCCTGGTCGGGAAGCTGATTCACTGCTGAAGCAGTGGTTGCTCAGAGCCACGGTTGCCATTTCTTTGAATTTTGACAGGTCCATTGTCTAGCATTTTGCTTTTCTCCCCATAACTGTGGTGTCCCTTGCTGCCCCTTTACAGAGCTTTTTAGCCAGGCAGTTGTAGGAACGAGATGCTCTAAAGCACCCTTTTTCTTAAAGAATTTGTACTAGTGTATGGGAGCAAAGAGTGGAGACGATTAGTGGAGAATGGTTCTTTGTTTTTTGAGGTTTTGTAATTTTTTTAATGAACAAATTGGGTAAGGCTTACATGGATGGGTATTAGTAGATGCTTTCATCAGTTGTTCTTTCATCTTTCTTCATCCCAAAGGAAACACTGGTCCCTCTGCATTTTTAGTATTGCAGTGTCTGCATTGTCCTAACGATTGGATGTTGACTTTGTTCACATGTTAAAATTCACTGTGATGAGGAAGTCCTGGGGTTTTTTCCTCCCTTTCCTCCTTCTGTGACATTGTCTGCTAAGATTCAGTGTATAGTAAATAATGAATACTGTTATTACATTATAGGAACAGTGATGGTGATTAACTTCCATGCTAATAAGGGTTCTCATTTTTCTGAATGTGAGGGTTTTATAGTCCTAGTCCCATTTTTTATACCAAGCAGAAACTTAAGGAGAAAAGGGGGAAGGTGGACCACAGAATAGAACTGAAGCTTGGTCAGAGAGGCCTACTGCTTGCTGATGAGGTGCTGATTGTACTTTCCTCTGTCCAGGGGGAAAACAAACAAAGAAACAAAACCCAAAAAACATCACCAAAAGTAGGAGCAATTACAGTGTTCTTTTTAGTGGTGAATTTTAGAATTTTGCACAATTCTTTACATCATAGATTGCTGCTTGGAGAATCCTGTAAATTCATCTCAGCCAACTGTTTTTCCTAAAGTAGAATGTTAATAGATGATATTTTATTTGCAGTTTAGATGATCTGTAGCATCAGTTTTCCTAGAAACAAGAGTGAAGAGAAGAAAATACATGTATTTTTAAATTTCTTACAAGAAACAGTGCGATGATGTCTCCTGGAGTTGTAAGCTATAGTTCTAAATTGGCTGTGGAATTACATTTCTCAGTGAAGCTTATGTAAATGGGAAATGTACATGGTTTTGTTATTTTCCAGCAGCAGAGTAGAAGAGTGCGGTGAAGTTCAGCTCGGTTTCAGTTGGCTGCTGCTTGGGAGTTGTAGTAGGGAGGGGAACTGGAGGTACTTATAGAAGAGACTAGATACATTGATGGTGAACTTGAATACAGTGCTACATAACTGTCAAGAGTCCTTAGGAATAGAGTATGAAGAGGAACACCTCTATTCCCCAGTGACTATGGGTGTTGGGGAAATACAGAACACCTTCAATAGGTAGCTTCTGATAAAGTAGGCAAAGCCTACCCTAGGGTCTTGTAGGGATAAGAAATTATGTTGCAGGACTTCCACCATGTCTCTGTTCAAGCTATCTTGAGCACTTGCTACTGATATTCTTGTTCCTGATCTATCGGTGTGTGCTCTTGCCTCTCTCCATCTTTTTGAGGCTGCTAGTTTATTTGCCTGACTAGAAAACTTCCAGTAATGTAAGGTTTTTTTGTTGTTGTTGTTGTTTTTTTAATTTAAAACTTGTTGTGAGAGAGATTACTGTAATAGTTGCTGCATGTGAGTAACTGTAAAACTGATGAAATGTGTTTAGCATCTTGGCTTTGTCTGTAACACAGGATACACTAATTTTGAGTGTTTGGGTTTCCTTGGTGGGTGGAATTTGATCAGTTACAAGGTTTCACGCAAGTCTTAAAGCATGTGCTGAGATTTTATGTTTGATGCTTATCTCTTAATTCTGCATCTTCTAATACAAATAGGGACTACTTACATTTTTTAATTCAAGTTATAATTTGCCTTTTTTAATTTTATAGCAATGATTAACTTAGTTTGTAGGAATACCTTCTTCCTCTTTTCACAAAAAACACTAACACTGTTGTATTTTCAATTTTGCCTAAAACTCTGTGTAGATTACCTCTGACTGAAAGCTTACTACAAGGATTCTGGTTCTTGTTACTTTCCCACCGCTTCCGGTGCTGCCTCAGGAGCATTGCCTGCTAATTATAAACAATGTTGATGTCTACCATATGTTTTGGTAGAAAATACGGGATTCCTGCTGTCCCATTCAACTCGAATGCCTAGCTTACAAGTATTTGTGAATATATAATGGAAATGTTGGCTCCCCTATCATGCTACCATGTAACTTTGTAATAAACCCTTGTTTTCAGCCTCCAAGGAAATAAAAGTTTTAGATTGAGTATTAACATCTAAAAATATGGTCAAATACTTTTTTCATTTAAATTTGCAGAATCTGGGATCCAGAGCTGAAACTTGTATCCTTAACAGACAGTGTTGCATTCCAGTACCAATGGTAAGTAAGATCAGTCTCTTCCAAAAATAAGATCTTTAAAATTTTCACAAAGTATATTTGGTTCTTATGAAGATTTGACACTAATGAATACACTGCATAGAACAATATCTTTGCAGTTGGTTTTGCACAAACTTATTTAGGCTGTAATTCATGCTGCCTTTAACTTACCTACTTTACTTCGTTTTCATCTTGTGACTTTTAAAAATCTTTAAAAGGTGCTATAACATAACCAAAGCTTCTGATACTGAAGTTATGTTACGTAGTTTGGCTTAGATACTATAAAATAGCGCAGCTTGTGTTAGTGTCTCACGTTGTGTTAGTCTCACACAGAGCAGTGTTTGCGAATGTATGTAGGATGTTTAAGCTTAAGACTGGAGATACGTGAATTCTAATTTAAAGAGGGAGCTGCGGTTGTGGGTGAGAGTAAGGAAAGAAGTTTTAAAAGCATCGAGGTAGGTTGTTGCTGCTCTGGGGTTCATAAGCTTGTGCACAGAAGAGGAATGAGAGACTTGAGCACCTTGAGTGAGCAAACAGAAAAATGCACTGGCAAAGCTTTTTACTCTTTAGACTAAATAAGAGTGAGAGATTTTGAAGTGAGGATATCCTTACAGCAGACTCTAAACTCAACAAGGAAGCAAGTGAAAATCAATATGGAGTGTTGTTTTCCTGTTTCTAGGTAAGAAGATGAGCTGCTGCATTTTGGACAAGCTGAAGTTTGGAATGCTGGGCCATAAAGAACCCATTAAGAAGGAAATTACAATAGTTAAGAGGAGATGAAGGTATGACTTAGGGCTTCACAGAATCAGTGGGTCAAGGGAGATAGATGTATTAGGCATGTGAGAATTCAGAGCCAAGCTAAACTCCTACGGTGTTGGCAGAGTTGAATTTGAGATGTGTTCTTGGAGAGATACATGAAGGATAAATGTTGACCAGACTAAGTAAGGCAAAAAAAAAAAAAAAAAAAAGTTGTTGGATTTCATGTTAACTTGATGTTTTGGTCACTTAATGATATATGCGTCTGAACTTGAGAAAATAAATGGCCCTTCTTGAGGGAAAGGGTCAGGATGGACACATAATATGTAGATGAAAGGTGCCATGGCTTGTCTACTTTTAGGTGTTGGTAAAAGCTATGGTTTCTTTCTAATCAGTATACCCTCAATGTGGGTTGTCTGTTTTCTGTCTGCTAGCATAATGTTTGCTAATTCTTTCATGTTACTATTTCCTAGGACCAAATTAGAATGTATCAGTGGAAAATGTATGAGTGGTACATCTATGCAAGATGCTCCAGGTAGCAGTTTGGAGATCTTGATTTTATGTTATCTGAAGCATATGACCATTTATTTATTTATGATAGTGGAATGCTACATGTTTTATTTTGAGGGGATGGGAGAGAGGGAGAGGTGCTGTGGTTACTGCAGGTGGTTGCTGTGGCTGATTTAATTTGTGGTTTGCAGCTGAAATGTTCAGAATTTTTAACGTGAGCACAAAAACTGAAGACATCTGTGCGAGTTAAGGAAAGATTCATTTCTCACAGTAATTCAAGGGCAGCATAGATAATTATTTTTATTTTGTATAACAATGAATTAATGTAATTCTGAAATATTTTAAAACTTAAAAATGTAAATGAACAAGGTATTTATATACCAGATCCGGCATATTTCAATCTCTTCTACTTTGATGTTTGGTTAAGACTAGCAAAGTTTTCAAATTACTTATTCCTTAGGAAGGGATTTTTATTGTTATCCTCATTGTGTCTACCTTGTGTGTTGTGCAGTGATGGGGGGAAGCCACTACCATAAATTTTTTTTTTTTTTAAGAATACAGAGGAAATTTGTTCAGGATGTTTCAAGGTCCACACAAAATCTTACTCTTGAGCTGGGAACTTTTTTGGTCAGGTATCAACCCCAAAGTTTTAGATATTTGTAAACAGTCTTTTTATTAGCGTCTCATTTGTTTTCTTCTTGTTTTGGGTCAGTTTTCTCCACCTAAAAAGGATGACTGCTTTTGTGTCTGCTACGCTTATGTCTACACACTGCATCCTACTTTCCCTCTCAAACTATCCCTTGCCCTTTCATACCCCCTGCCACTCTGTATGGCTTTCAGTTTAGAAGAGCATTTCTTTTTGCTTCCATTCCATTGTAGTGTCACTGTACTGGGCTGAGAAGTGATTCTGAGGTCCTGAGCCACACGCACTTGTAACCAATGCCAAGTATGTGTATTGTTATGAGGTTGTAGATTGTTTTCTTCTATAAATGTTATAAAAGGAACAAAAAGTTCTAATCTTGCACCCCAGAGGAAAGTTATTTTTCATTTGCTCCAGACTGCCAACAGTTGCACTCATCAGTGCAGCTGTTTGTCTTTTGACTCGGCTGCTTATGGCCTGGAATTGTCCAATCTCTTTCCTCCCACTGTCTAGGTTAGTTAGTTTTATGAAGTACTGAAGGCATAAGAGCCCTCTGTGATCTTTCATCACAAACTGGTTTTGGACAGTTTGTTAAAGAACTGATAATAAGGTACTTATTTCTCCCAACTCATTCTTGCAAGCTTTTGACTTGTTTGGGTTTTTTTAGTAGAGGGAGCTAGAAGAGGAGTATGTAATGTTATTCTACTATTCATTGGTTACTTTTCTTCCCCCAACCTGTAACTCAAAAATTATTTCTGTGGGAGAATTTACAACCTGTGTGATTTCTGTCTTATTTCCACATGATCTCTGACTAAGTAAAATTTTAAGAGCTGAACCTGAGATTTATTTTTTTATGGGTCTTAGGGAAGTGTGACAAGGAATAGAAAACGCCTCTGCTTTGCTTTTAACATAACATTTCAATTGACCTATTGCCATGTAGAAAGTAGTGGAAGAAGCAACCTCCCAAATTGCATCATTTTTCGTATTCTGCGGTTACTTGATGTTGTGAAGTGAGTTGGGACTATACCAGATGACTCCAACGTCTGCTATTTTGGCTGCCTGTTGCAAGGGAGGGGTATGAGGTAAATCGGAGTCTTCTGTTGCCTGTGGTAACATCCTACAAGGGCAAGCTATAGGATTCTGCAGGAAGGTAAACATGGGGTCTCTCTCTGTAAATGCAACAGAAAAGGAAATGTGGAGATGCATCCAAAACCTGTGACTTACTTTCTCTATTATTCTAGATTAAAGAAGCCTGAAAATTGCCGTAATTTAGCATATACCGTATGTTTTTTGGCTTGGCCTGAGGCTGGAAAGGGTAGAAAACTCTAGCAAGCCATCATTTTTTATGTCAAGTATCGTAGCAGCATTACTAATTTCTGCATGTGTTACTTTGGGTTGGAGCAAGACGGCTGTCTGTGGACATAGCACTTCTTTGGATTCAAAGGCCATTCTTTGAGAGGGTGCTAATTGCTGCATAGTATCCTATGCTTGCCCTTCTTGTATGAAAAGACTGAGGTGTTGGTATTGTGTTTCACAGCTGTACACGCAGATGTTTTTGTGCATCCTTAGTTATATTGTTTCTGTGCTTGATACTCTTCCTTCTTTTCTTTCCCTCTGACACTGCTCTAAGTCTGAAGAAAAGCTCTACCATTCTGTGAAAGGAATAGTTGACTGAGATCAAAGTTAAAACTTAGGAGCACAATGTCTTTTTCTTCTTAGATGGCATAACCTCTCTTACTCACTTGTTCTCCATTTGCTGGTTCACTATTCATTATATTGCTCATCACTTCTTTTTACCACTCATCTTTCACTTCTCACAAAATGCTGAGGTGGGATGGAAAGGATGGGAAACGTATATGGAAGATGGTTAAACAGAGGAAGTAGTTAACAGACAGCTCTTCTCAATTCTATTATTAGCTATAATTAGAAGACAAAGTGTACAAGGTAGGCCTTGAACTTCCAGGTGAAAATGGGGCAGAAGAAATGGAATTTTTCCAAGCTTAAGTTGGTACGGGTGTGACAATGTGCTTTTGGATCATGTGCTTTTGGATCCTGGTTAGCAAACTGGTGACCCTAGGTTTAACCAAAAGTGGAGCACACTTTCAATCTGTCCGTTCATCTGCTGTCACAAGTTGCTGAGTTAGAGTACTGACTGCACATGTGTAATGGAACTGACATGTATGGTTGCGTTTTGCTTTAAAATTAAACAAGCTTACATACTGATGGAAATCTACTGAGTATGTTTTTTATTTTCTTAATCCTTTAGTCTGAATGAATAAGTTATGGAAGATCAGGAATATTTTCTTCATGTACAACTTGAAAATCAGGCAGAACATAACTTCAGTATGGCCTTTTTTATGGATAGTTTTTACAGATAGTCAAAAAGAAAATAATCATAAGTGAACAAAATAGTTGAAAAAGCAAAAACGTTGACTTGATATTCCCTAAATATGTGGAGTTACCTTTTCTCCTGAGGTCTTAAAGGGCTCTAACATTAAAAATTTATTAGTGCTGCTCATAATATGTTAAAGAGTAAAAACCGAACACTGCATTTGAGTACCTAAGCTGATGTTCATCTGTCAGGTTGTATTGTTATTTTGAAACTGTCCAGCTGAGTAACCCAGTTCCATGTGCTCTTTAATTGTAAGCATTCATTCGTTAATGCTGTCTTCAGCCTTTTTCTGGTTTTTGGGCAGGTTTGGTGTGCTTCTCACATTTCCCTAGGGTATCAGCCCTGGAGACACCTTCATTTGTGTTCTTTCTTTGTGCCACTTAGGATGTCATCTGTCCCACAGCTTTAATGTGGCTTTAAAGGAAGGTGAAATAATAATCTCCATAGATAATTGTGATATTCAGCTTTCTCTCTGTCTTTTGCACACGGATTTTATTTCTCTGTGGGACGGATGAACTTTTTTTAAGGTGATCCAGGGAAAGCGTGGGGTAATGCTTTGTGGGTTGAAGTTAGCATCTGAAAAAACTTGCATGCTGGCTTCAGAGAATGAAGCTGTTAATTGTGAAGGTCTGCAATTCAGAAGCTGATTTTAAAAGAAAAAAAATTTCACGGTATATGGTTGAGGCTTTCTCCCCCCCCCCCTTCAGAATGTGTATTGTTACTTGTGCTATTGTTTGTGCCTGGACTTGCAAGCTGCTACAATTTTGAATGTAGCAGCCCATCTGCTTCCTGGTTATTTATAGGCAGATCTATGGAGTTCCTTCTAATCTCTCAAGTCTTCAAAAACATTAATGAATTAAACATCACAATACTGTTGTAAAAAGGGAATTAATATATAACATCTCCATTTTACAGATGGAGGGACTGAACGAAGACTAAAAAGGATAAATGACTTGCTGAAAGCCATATGTATATTTCATAGCAGAACAAGGAATAGAAACCAGATTTTTTTTCCCCTGACTTTTAGTCCTATATTTAACAGACCAGCTATGCTCTCTTGCTTGATACATGATGAGGGAATGGAGAAAGTACTCATTCTTTGAAACTTGTAGTAGATGCTTGTGAACAGACTACCTCATTTAAAGACCTTGCACAATGTACTGAGAGTATTAAGTGTTTCAGATCTAACAATTTTGGGTAAACGTGTTTATATTCTCATTAAGCCTGAATTTTATATTTATTTAAATTTTATATTAATTTAAATTAATTATTAATTTAAATTTATTTATTAATTTATTTATTAATTTATTTATTAATTTATTTATTATTAATTTATTATTAATTTAAATTAATTATTAAAATAATTTAATATTTATTTAAAAATAACAATTTGATTGTTAATTTGATTGTTAATACTTTTGACCAGTGGTTCTCACTGGGTTGCTTAGAAAGAAAACACCTGTTAATTGCTGAGCAGCTTCTCTCTAACATCTTCAGGGTATCTTACTTCCAGTCATCTAGTCAATGTGAGTCTGTCAGCTTCTTTGCTGCCGTTTCTTTTTAGTAGACTTTTTAAAACAGTTTTAAACAGTGTCTGGTTGTTGGTTCTTGAGACTGAAAGCAGCAAATGCAGGTGATATTCTTCATTCATGAGAAATTATGCACTTTAATGACGTAATTTACAGTCTTTCCAGAGCCTACATATGATAGGGGATGCAGCCTACCAAGTCATGATTTGATTTCACATTGGATTGCAGGCTGAAATAATATTTGCTTTTTTTTCCTGTTCTGTAAATTTTTTTACTATTTGTTTACTGTCTCCCCGACCTCCCATCGTCCCCCTAATGTATACATATTTCATTTAAGTTTGTATTTAAGAGAATTTTCTCCACAAGTAGTATTAGTTTCTGCTTGGTGAGGGGGTTGGAAGAGTTTTCTATTTCACTGGAACACCTTTCAAGTACTTAGGTTTTAAATACAAATGTTATGCCACTTTTCTGTGGAAACCTTCAAAAGAATGAATACATGGTTGGAGATTAACATTACTATATTGATTTAAAAACCTGAAAGCCCAGGTCATTCTAAACAAGTTCAGTGAGGTTCTTCAATATAGTTCTTTTATTTAGCATGTTTCCTATATACACAAGTTTTACAATTTGATATATGGTATTTTAATTGGCAAAGTAGATTGCAGGTGGGCATGCAGCACTATAGATTGTTTCTGAAATTCAGCAAACAGATTTGACCTCTTTAACTTGTTTCATATCTGTAAAATTTGAGCATATAGAAGTTATGTCTTTTGTTTTGGAAGTGATAAAATGCAGCTTCTTGAAGTATTTCAGTTTCTTCAAGTGAAATCTGTTCTCTTCAGTGCTCTTGTTTCTCTTCTGTAGTTTTTTTTTGTTTAATGAGTCCAAATGCTTTTTTTTTTTTTTAAATTGATGAATAGACACCAAATCTATTCCTTTCAGCTAAATAGTGGTATGGCATCATTCTTTCCTCATTCTAAATTGAGAGCTTGATGGCCAGTTTAAGAGCCGGTTGTTTTGTCTTCCTCTGACCAAGTTAAAAAGACTTTACATTTTATTTGTAGGTCTAATATACTTATCTGCTTTTTAGCAGTGTACCTTTTTAAAACATCTTTGACAGCTCCCAGTGGAAAGTAGATGCCAGCTCTCTTGAAATTGTTTCACTTTCCAATGTTAAAAAAAGACATTTAGTGTAACTCATCCTGAGATTCTCTGGAGTGTTAACAGATAGAGAGGGATGTTAAACCTTAGTTTTAAACCTGAAGATTTTTTTCCGGCATATTCTGGTAGCCTCCTCTGGTGAGAGTTTTCTTCTAGATGGAGCACATCAGAGAGTGCTTTGTGAGCTGCTTCTCACAGAAGAGAGGTAATTGAAAACTTCAGGAGTTTCTGGAACAAAGGCTAGGTGTTTGAAATTATTGGCAATTGTTCTGACTCACCTCCCTCCACTCCGAGTGAACAGAATGCTTCCTTTGGTTCCAGGAAGTACTGAACAAAAGAACTATTTTGATCCATGGACAGTGCCACTGCTGTGGCAGAAAGCCAGGCAGTGCTTTCATATTAAATAAATTGGTCTTTTCACAACAGCAAAGAAACATGCCCCCTAGAGTCAATAAGTTGATGCAAACTTTTGTTCGTATGTGAAAGTATGAAGATAATGAAGTGTGTGCGTGTAGGTTTGGGCTTTCTTCATTGATTGTGATAGAGAGCCATTTGTAATAATTTCGAAATATAACGGGGAGGAGAGGGAAAAATCATTACCAGGTACGTGTTCCACATCTTAAGAAAAAGAGAATACTGCCAAAGTTAAATAGCTTACACAGGGTGGTTTGAGCATGGTGTTTGAGGGACAAAAATGACTGCCTGAGTCATTCTTGAGTTTTGTGTTTTATGCAACAAATAACCTACAAATTTTTGTCTGAAGCATACAGGAAGCTTTAATAGGATGCTTATTTGAGTAATTGCTTAAAGTGCAAGCTGTCTTGGGACTCAGTTTCCTGAAAGCACTGAAATTTGTTCATTTCCTTTTGTAATATGGGAAATGTGTATTTTATGTAATTGACAAAAATAACACTTAAATATGAAGATTTTGGGATAAGGGGTGGGAATGAACATTGAAGCATTACACATTGGAACGGGGAGGGGCAGTAAAAAGTTGTTGAAATGTTATTTCTGTTTCATAATAAAAATAATCATTCTGCTTTTTTTTGTTTGTAATGAAGCTCATTGTTTTAATAAGAAAAGGAATAACTATTCTATTCAGGCTCTCTATTTGGAGTTCTTTGGTTTTTTTTCTTCTTTCTCCTAGATCATTTGTAGTTTTGATTCAGTTAACTCCCCCCCCCCACCTCAGGAAAAAAAAAGTTCTATTTCTGTGCATGAATGCTGAAGTACCCAGACAGAGAACTCCAGGTTGCAGTCTGAAACCCTGTGCCTGGAATTAAAGGAAAAAAAAAATTAATCTGTTTTTTATTTTGACTGGATACTGGTGCATATCTTGTGTTATGTATGTCTGTGCAGAATTTGTTTTTTTATTATATGGGTTGATTTGTGCAAGTATGAACTCAGAAAGACTTAAACTGGCATGCCAGTTGCCACTTTGTGTAGGCTGGAAGAGGAGATTGCTGTTCAAGCATCCTGATGATTGTCAATGCAATGCAGAAACTTAATCACAGTGAATTGCAGTTCATAATGCAATAAAAATGGGATGAGGGTAAGAAGGTATTCGGAGACAAAAGGAGCAGAAGCTTTTCTAGCTATAGGTTAGACATGCTTATTCTGGCTGTTGGATGTTTTTCTTTAATGGAAGACCTACTAATGGCAGGGTAATGGCAAGTGTCCTGACATAAATGCAGCATAGCATATTTAAATAATTATTATATTCCTGGTAATATGAGACAGACTATGCAAAAGTGTAATTTTATTTACACTTATTTTACATCTGAATGACTGAGCAAACAGATGATCTACCTGTAAATTAATTGTAGTTTTAATGGGGTTGGGAAATAGGACTTTTGTATAAATTATCTCAGTGTCCTTGCTTGAGATTCTGCTTTAATTTTATTTTATGATGAGAAAGAAATCTTTAAAAGATTTACATGGAAAAATGTGTATGATAATGTTTTTTCTTCAGTTTTTACAATACTTTGGATTCTAGTTACAGTGTTCTGTGCTTCCTTCAGAAGAGTACAAAAGTGTTTTGGCCAGTGCTCATTCTAGTGAAACGTAATTGATTTCCCATGCTTGACAACTTTAACTTCTTGTGTTTCAGAGCTGTGAAAATTATCTGAAGTAGAATGGAAGCTTCAGTAATATTACCCATTCTGAAGAAAAAATTGGCTTTTCTTTCAGGTACAGTTTCTGTTTTCCTCAATTGGTTCCTCCCTGCATAATTTGGACGGGATTTTACGTTGGTTGCTTGTACTTGCTGGAAGTATTTAACAGAAATATATTGTTGGTTAGCGCTTTGTCATATTTCAAAAGGATCTCTGAAACTTTTAATCTAGTAGCCAAGCTATTGCTGTTGGCATTTAGCACTTGTTTTTGCTGTAGCCTGTAACTGAACCCACAAAGTTTATGTCATGAGGTTTCAGTCCATATATAAAAGAATGATGATTTAGCAGACATCCAAGAATAATCCTTTCTGTTTTTTTATGTGGTTTTAGAAATACAGAGTGAATATTTTCAGGATTTTCTTTAGAAAACATTTCCTTCCTTTTCACCCCGTCTTTTCTCCAACATAGAAATGGATGGAAGCAGAATTAGCCATGCATTGCAACATTTTGATTATTGCTAAGTAGTTAATTCAGGCAAGGCTGGAATTATTGCTGTATTTATTAAAACTTCTTGAATCTTGGATTGAAGGTAACTTTCTCTCCTCCCCATGACAGAGAAAAACGAAAGGGAATACTTAAAATGATGAATGACATTCTCCTGCCGATTTCACTGCTGTCATAGATACCGGTGTTAGTTCTTGGTGTTTGATTGTCTCCTCTAGGGTAGGGAGATAAATTGCAGAACACTTCTCAACTTCACAAATTGACAAGTGTTGCCATAAATAAATATTCTTCTAGTTTACTTTTTTTAGCTAGTCTAGTTTAGCTTGCTCCAGTCACTTCAAGTGAAACCTGTTCCTTTTGTTAATAGAATTTGTTCTGCTTTGAATTTGCCCACTGCCCCCAGCAATTGCAAATCAAACAATTCCTGTTTAAAAACAAACAAACCAACCCCCCAAAACTCAACTTACGTTAAAGCCTAGGACAGTGGGCAATTTCTCCTGTAGTAATAGCAGATGCATAGTATGTTGGTTGTTCAGCATTATACCGCAAGGGGAAGTTCTCATTAACTAGAGTGCATTTTCAATTTGCTGTTAAAGGTGGCTGATCCATTTAGAAATTTAGATGTTCTTAGTGGAAAGTAATTTATTGAGTGGCAGTTTAAATGCTAGGAACCTTTTTGAACCTACATATTTCTAACTAGGTTTGACCTTTTTGGAATTGTGTAGTATTAATGGATGCTTTAATTTAATGAATGGTAAAGATTCATGCAATAGTTCTTTTAAACATTTTTCAGTGTAAGTAAAGGAACCTGACAGAGAAATCAGTTCATCAGGTCTCTTTAAAGCAACTTTGTTCCATATATTTTCATAAATAAAAACATATTAATGATTAAAACCAAATAGTTTTCCTAAAATATGATTTTTCTGATTTTCTCCAGTGTTTATATGTTGAAGTCTCTTGTCATTTTTGAGTTTAATTGGTACAAATAATGTTGGCCCTGCCTTCTTTTTCTGGATGCGGAACAGAGTGGTTTCTAATGAAGCAGTGTCTCCTCAAATTTGGAATCCGTGGCTGTGTAGCTTCCATGTTGGTAGGTTATTACAAATATTAGGGAAGAATAGGCAAGCTACTGACTCGGCAAAAAACTTGAACAACCACTTTGGTGCAAAATGAATTAAAAAAATTTTTTTTGTGATGGTTTTAGTTGCTTTCCTTGACTTAAATGTGTTTTCAGTTTATAATCATAGAATCTATAAACTACACCACTTCTGAGTTACAACACACATCAAGTTCGTTTCCCCTGATTTTATTTTTCAGGTTTAATCCTAAGCCTGAAGAGTCAGATAGTCTTTTTTGTAAGACAAGGAGGTGGTGTTTGCCACACCTAAAATCACAATGTGATTGGGTTTATCTCACTAAACATTGTATTCTGAAGGTGGCGATAAATATTTATATGATCTTTAGTTTTTAGAAAGGAATTACAAAATACAACCAAGATCAAAGAACAACTTACATTACTGTTTAATTAAATAATTCTTATTGTTTAGTGTGTTGATATTGGGAAATGGTAGAATACATCCACGATAGCCATCGCTTCTTCACTGTTAACTTTAGGTAATATCCCTTTAAAGCCCCATTCAGGTTTTTTTTCCATATTTCCTTTAAAAATACAGTTTTGAGTTAAAATGATTCTTAGATGGATAAAAGTATACCAATTATCTTTTACATAAATGACTGGTCATCATTTTTCACCAAAGAAAAGAATCGGTGATAAGTCCTGCCTTGTTCTCTTTTTGTGCCGTGGCAGGTTGACAGAATACTTACCTGATCTGTATGTACTTCAGTGCAAGAAAGCTGCACAAAACCCACATTGCAAGCAGAATACAGATATTTCAGTCTTTTCTAGTAGTGTTTACAAGCTGGGGCAAAAACCTGTCAGTTGTTACACAAGATGACTTGTCATGAAACTGAATGATTTAGATAATTATTGCGGTCTTTATGTGAAATGTCAAGAGATTATAGTTTTGGGGTTTGGTTTTTTAGTATGTTCAGCAGATAGTGTTTAAATTCAGGTATAAAAGCAAGAATTTCTCTGTGTCTAGTATCTTGTATGAGTGGGCTTCAAGTGCTAATTCTAAACTTTCATTAGTTAGACCCTGTTCAACACTGGAATCTTTCAAGTCTGCGTAAACAAAACATGAACTACTATTAATAGTTAATTACTTTTGTGAGGGATGGTGTTTGTGTCTCTCATGAATCCAGAAGTAACTTTGAACAGAACAAGTCCCTTCCAGTTATGAATCATCTATGGTAAGACTCACTTGCTATAAATGCAAGAAGAAAACGTGTTTTTCTGCAAACCCTTCCTTCCCCAGCCATGTATATATTCATTAAACTGAACAGCTTTAATGCTCCACTCATGAGTTCATGGGTAGGGGAGGAGGATAATTCTTACAAATAGATTATCCAACAGAGTCCTGGGCTGCTGCCATGGCTCGTGGAGTTTTGCACCCTGAAGTTGGTTCAAGGCAACCCTTCCCTTCCACTGTTGCCTGTAGAAACACCTTCATAACCTCTTGTGTTCTTACTTTGCCTGTTGCAGGCTCACTCAGTTTGATCACCAAATTCTGTCCAGTCCATGTTTTTAATTTTTATTAATACTTGTGACAGTGTTTTCTTGTTTCTCTGCTCCAGTAATTTTTCATAGTTCCTTCATTTTACAACATGTAACCCATTTTTGAACTTGGCTGTTGCAAATTTCAGTTTCAATGAATTTATTTTCTATATTCCTAAAAACTGCTACCCTCCCTTCTCTGAGGATTTGCTTATGAATAAGGAAAGACCAAATGATGCCTGAACACTTGAGGACAGGCTTCTTTATTCATTTTAATGTTTTATTGAGAGATGGTAGCTAATGAGCTACCATTGAAACAATGTCTTCTGAAGTATTATTTTACATCCAGAATCTTACCATTTTCTTCTTATTTGTTGGATTTAATGTGCACTAAGTAGTATAGCAAATGGAGAGAAATTATTTTTTCACTCCAAATGTACAGATGAGAATAAACGTCCAGTTTTTAAAGCATTGAGGTATTTTTCCTTCCTTTTTCTCCTGCTTCCCCACTCCAATTTTCAGTCTTTCTGCCATTCAGAAACAGAGGCGAGTGGACAATCTGTACATAACTGTTGCTTTAAACTGTGACTCCCTCTTAGTTTCTGCAGAAAGGATCTATCAGTTTGTACTTTCTCATATAGCACCACTCTTTAATTCTTCTGTTTAGAAATATAGTTATTAAAATGCGCATTCCAGTTCTCCAGCAACAATTCTTCCCCAAGACAGAGAAAGGGAGGGGAACGCAACTATTGCAATGGACCACTTAAAGCAGTAGGTCCTTTATGAAGATGTGGAAAACACATGTATATCAGTGGATCTTTAATACTTTTTGGGGAGCTTGCAGAGCTTTGGAAACAAGGAAAAAACCTACTGCAATTAAGATGCCAGTATATGCTGTGTAAACAAACAGTGGTTTTTTCATTATCTTGCCTGCATCTCTAACGGATGGGGGGAATTCTTCTCGAATTATGTCAATGTACAGGTATGCACCTGCAAGCATTACTGTGCTGTGCTTGTGCGCTTTGTCTTATTTCTGCACAGCTGTTACTGTTCTGTAAAAAATTGCTCTTACTGATTAGATAGAACTTCAGTTCTAACAATTTTAAGCAACTTTATGAAGCAAAAGCATGATTTAATGGCTTTAACCATGTGAATAGCACACTTAATTTGAGAATAAACTTGTTCTTTCTCGGGTTATGGGAACTTACTTTGCTTCTTTTTCACCTCAAATAAAGCTGAGATTATCATTATCTTTGTACAGTTTTTTTAAGTATGGAGAAAATTGTTTAATAACTGCTTCCTGCATGTATTTAAATGGCTCCGTGGTATTTTTATTTAATAAAATAGCTTATATATTAAAACTTACTCTAAAAAATAATATTGAATAAAATGGAAAAGGCTTTCAGCTGCTCCAGATTGTGGAAAACTTACCTGTCTCTACATGAAACCAGTTTTAAAGTGTTAGTTTAAAAAAAACCTCAGTGATTAAGAAAAACACCCCCAAACTTTTAGATGATTGAAGTTGTTATTTAATAAGTTATAAACTCAAGCACTATATCCTCATGGAGTATGTTTGGATTCATTAATTTTTTTCACTTCATGTGCAAATTCCCTTCCCCATTTCTCTTCTTGTACTTCCCGTCCTGTTCCCCTCACTGAAAAAAACCACCAAAATATTGAGTTTTGAAATTAAGACATGTCTTCTTTTTGCTGGTTATAGACATTAAAAGATTTAAGAGCAGGAAGAAAAAAAAAATAGATAAGCTGTTTTGTTCAAAATGGTGAATCAATGAACTAGATGAGTTGATCAAAATTAAGTGGAAAGATGTGTCACAGCTACCTTTGCCCCTTTTACTTAATCCTCTGATGAGTTAACACCCATTTAGGGGCAAATGTTTTGGTCCCAAGGCCTTCTGCCTTCAAAATACCCGAAGTGATGCCCCTCTACTTGACAATGTGGTGAGCATAGAAGAGTCAGCTGCACACCTGATTGCCTTCACTCTACAGCATTTGCTGATTGACCCTTTCAGGGAGCTGTGTTAGTATTTATTTTTCAGGTGATCTTGTATTCGGTGGATTTGGCTTCAGTCCCAATTTAAGCTATGAGTAAGAACCTAGTCCAAATCCATTTTGGTTGCTGGTTTCTACCTGTGTGATTCAAAAGTCAATCTTTTAGAAGAAAGACCAGAAGAGAAAATTTCAGCTTTCTTTAAAGATCCATGTGTTTTTATTTCTTTTCTTTTTTTTTTTTTTTTAAACTGTACCTTTCCAGAGACTTGAGAGTCTGTGTAGTGAAACACAACCCAAACCACAGTTGTAGAACATCTACTTAAATGCAGCACTTCAGCATCACCTAACACTTGATCTTACTGAATCTCTTAATGGACATATAAAAGCAAGGCCAGCTCTTTGAATATTTTTGTTCCTGATTGTTTGTATAACTTTTACCAGAAAGATTTGAAAACACATAGGAAGATTAAAGCAACTGGTTGGAGATATTTATCTTAATTGTGAGATGACTGTTATGCGCTTGTAAATACGTCTGGAGATCTTATGTGTTTGATGAATGAACTACCAATTTAGAGCATGTGCCATGGGCAGCCTGTGGGGTACAAGATCCTCCTTTGTGTAGTCGATGTTTCTAGGAGGTGGTGTGTTCCAGTGGGAGCTGCTGGGTACATGCTCATCTTGGCAGCTTACCGGGTTTCTGACAGGCTGGTAGTGTACAAGGTCTAGGAGATACTTTTTAAAAATGTAATCTAGATATGCAAAAATAATGCTTCTGGAAAACTTGGTTTGTGTTGTTTATGTTGAAAGTACTAGATGAAAGACTATAACAGCTGCAGATGTGGTCTATGCTCTGAAGCCTTGGTGATGCCTTAAATATCAATGTGGTGAATGAGTCCTCGCAACTGAGGTGAAATGTCAGTTGTGATTTTTCACAGCAACTTTAAAGATTACTTTTATAATGTATTTTGAGACCATGTAACTACAAAGTATTTATTTTACCTTAAAGCCATCACAATACCTTTCTAATGACTTTTCCCCTCCCCGAAACAGGAGGGAAGGACAGAAGAAGTGGCCTCATTCTGACAATTCCATTATGCCTTGAACAGACAAGTATGGACGAGCTGAGTGTCACACTAGACTACCTTCTAAGTATCCCAAGGTGATTTCAAAGGCATTCTGTTCAGGGCTGCCTTCTTTTCCAGTGGTGGAAGGGATCTTTTTATTGTTTTTTTCTTTTTGTTTGCCTTTCAATACCAAATGAATTTTACATAAATAGTTAAAATGTGATACTGCCTGACTGAATGCAAAACATACATCCTGGTAAACTAAGGGTTATCTACTAAGGCTTGCATGTGTCCTTTTATTCTGTATATCTGGCTTTGGTTTTTTTTTGCCTTGTGTATTTCCTCACTCCTTTCTTGGGATATCTTTGGTAATTTCTTTTTAATGACAGTGCACTTAAATTGCTGTGTAAATTAATGAGCCATTCTAATGAAACTCCTAAGCTTACAAAGGTAGCGTTGCCCAAAGTAAAAAAGCTTCATCCTCTTTCTTTCTTTGTTATGTGCCCAATCTTTGTAGCTTGTAGTGCTTGAGTTTGCACGGAGTCTAAAAATATATTAAGTCTTACTGACGTTAGTGAGCAACTCAAATGTTTAAAGTTAAGATACCACTTAAATGAGCTGAATGACGACTTGAGTATCCTGTCATCCAGACCTTGCTGTAAAATCATCGCTCATTAGGTTCTGCAGATGTAACCCTGCAAGCTTATAGTGATAGTTCTTGGTCATTTTTTGTCTTAAGATCCAGAGATCAATCTTTATCATAGCTTTGCCTTGTTCTCTTGTGCCACTGATTTAAAAAGGAAAGAAGCACCTCAGATAAATGCTTGCTTTTGATTCCCTTTAAGTTCCTCTTCTGGAAACAGAGGAACAATGGCATAACTAAAGACTGCTTATTGTACTTTGCTTATTAAAAATAAGTGTTTTTAAAACACAATTAAGTGATCTGATTTTTTTTTTTGCAGTTGAGACTGTTTAAAAAAATTCTGATTGGGAAGAGAGAAGTAAAGAATAAATTCAGGTTGCTTACAAGTAAAACATCAATAGGTATATGAGTATATTTAAAAACAGTTTAGTCATGGAAGCTTTACGGTTTTTCAAACAGCTTTTTGTCTTTTGTAAAGTGATGAAAATCCCAAATGGTCATCCGCGCAAGTCATCTCATTGACTTAAAGACTTGGCAGTATTTGTGGAACAGATGCAGGCATTGTTGTTCTAGCAAGCATTAATTATTCTGCAGTCTCATCCTGATGTATGCTTTTACATATATTAGTGTAAAAATAACTGTCTGAAAATACAACCAAAGTACTCTTTGTACAAACTGGGAAATTTGTTTGAAAGCGAAGTTCAGTGTTCCCATGTCTAGTGTTCTGTTTGTCAGTCATGGAAAAAATGACCTCTCCTTTATGGTGGCAGTATGGAAAAACCATTGTCGTTTTTATTTGCATGTTGTTTTTTAGTGGGAAATGCAGACTTTTTGGCCTAAGCGCTTGCCTTTTTTTGTTCTGGAAATACTTGCTGAACAGTGTTTGAAAAAAGGAGAGGTTTGGGGAGGGATGTTGTTCCAAACCCAGTTAGCTGTCCAAGAAACATTAATGTTACTTTTTTCCCCCAAGTTCTCTGTGTAAGGTAACCTAATATGTTTAACTTTTAATTCAGTTGCGCATGCCATATGTTGTAACTATAAGTGTTTTGAAATATGCATTCTAGTGTTGATGGATAGCTGTGTTCAAAATTTGAGAGGCATAACTTTATAGTGTCTTGGGTAAAACTTCTCTGAGAGGTGTATGTGAGGAGTATGTGTCTGTAAAGCTTTCCTCAAACTTCAGACAGCCAATTCCTAGTGTTTAAGTCTACTGTTACACCTTTCTTTGATGCTATTTGATGATTTTCTTGGATTCTGAAGGCGTCTTCAGAAATCCAATAAAAATAGAAGTGGCCATGTTATGCTATTGTCTGTGCATACTGAAGTTTGCTTCCTTTGTTGTATTCTCTGTATTGTCGCTCGAATCACCAAGTGGTGGTTTTTTGGTTTTTGGGTTTTTTTTTTTAAACTTTCACACAAACATTTATGTTTGAGTGTTGGCTGAACTTTTCAGAAGTGGTATCTCACTTTTGAATTTGGTTGTTTGGGTGGTTTGTTTGGTTTTTTAATAGGTCTAGTAGTAGAGAAGAGCAGATGCTGATACTGCTAGCTTCCAGTGAGCCTAAGGAAGCCATGTCTCAAGATGCTATAGTGATGCTTTTCATCTTGTTCTTAAAAGCGGTGGTAGTGTGCTTTTTGAGTTCATTCTGATTAAACATTGAATACACAAAGCTTTGAGTGTTCAGAGTGCTTCCAGAAAAATCATGTGTGTGATCTTCGGGGTTCCTTAAAACCAAAAATATATATGGATTGGCAGCCAACTTTGTAATTATTTTTTCTTAAATAAACTAGTAAGGTGCCTTTTTTCCTTTTTTTTAAAATTCTGAGATAATTTGGTCTTCCACCCATACCCGATGAAGCTTAACAGTTGAATTTCTCGATGTGAAACATAATGCGTACTGTTACGTGCAGGTTGCTTTGTTCTTTGTAAGCTAAGGAGATCACAGAAATGGCTTTGTTTTGTAATTGCAGATTTGGGTGCTAAAGATTACATAATGCTTTTCTGCATCACCTAAATGTCATGGTTTTTAGTTACTTGTAACTTTGCTGGACACAAAAATTTCAACCTGAAACATGATATCTAATGTGGTAACTAATGCTGAAATAATGGGCTCACTTCCATGTCCTTTTCTCGCTGCTGCTGGGCTGGCTGTGAGGAGGTAACGCTTCCCAGCTGTTGGTGACATCCAGAGGTTGCTGCCACCATTGAACTCTCTGCCCAGCTGTTGTTGTGAGCATTTTGTTGCCAGCTTCTGTTGGAAATGAGCTGGAGAGGTCTTTGTGGGAATGCACAGAGTGGGGAAGGTTTTCAATATTTTCTTCCATTCGGTACTTGAGCAGAAGTGCCTTTGAATTTTTGGCTTTGCAGCTAACTGTTTGCAGCAGTTTTTTTGTAGTATACACAGACTTAAACCTTATTAGAAGAAAAAGAGATCATGTCAGTCTAAAATACTCTTTCTTGTAAGTCCATACTCAAAGCCTCTGTCCTTGTAGAGGCTTTTTGTGCACTGCAATTTCTAGCCCATTTGTTCAGGAGAGAAATTTAAGCTTGTTTAGATGGTTTCCTGCTTGGACATGCATCAAGTGATATGTAGCTGTATCCTCAAGTCTGTACCAATTCACAAGTAACCTTGTGAAAACTGACATCCCTCTGTCTTCCTTATGAAACTGTCAATCTACCTCTTCTTTCTGAGGATTTTGTGACATTTATGGTTATGAAACCTTTCAGAGTTGCTAAAGTTTAAATAAATGCTTGTATTATGAAGTACACTTCAGTGCTACTGAGAAATTGTATTTTGGAATATCTGTTAATATGCTTGAGCATAAAATTGAAAGTTACTTCTAAATGAGTGAACTTCAGGTTTTTAAAGCAGTATTTTTATAAGTAAAAAACTATGTAGTTGTATTTTTTCAGTAGAGTTGAAATCCGAAGTCATTGTGATATGACACTTGTTCATGAATTTTATTTTTTTCTAAGTGTTTTTCTTCTTTTAGTGAGAAGTGTAAAGCTAGAGGATTTACTGTGATAGTGGATGGCAGAAAATCTCAATGGAACGTGGTAAAGACAGTTGTGTTAATGCTACAGGTAAATAAATTTTTATACATTCATAGTTGACTGAGTTTTATAGATGTGAACCCAATAGCTGTGTTATTGTAAAGGCAGTGATTTCTTTATTGAGAAATAGACAATTTATGGCCTTTTAAAATTGCAAAATGTGGTTCTGTGCAGGAAGAAACAATCTGAAGAGTAGATAATATACCTCGCTCAAGTGAGGGGCAAGTTCATTACATGCTGAGAACACATGATTGTAGACCTTTTTCTAAAACAGAGTTTTAGTTAAAAAAGAAAACAACAGAAGTATGCTTCTGGTGCCATCAACTGTGAGTAGTAGGAATGTCTGCAGGGGAACAGTTCGCACTGATAGCGCAGCTGAGCAGGTTCTGATGCAATATGCTGTACTACTTGGTTTCCGTTGGAACTGTCTGTAGTTGATTTTTGTTGTGTATAATAGTCCCAATCACAAATTATATTCTGGATGCTATAGAAAGTAGGAGAAGAAAAAAAAGTGCCAATTCCCAATTAAAGAAATTCATAACAATTTATTATTTTAACATTTCAGAACTGTGCGGTTACAATAAAGTAAAGTACAGTAAAATATTTCTGCTAAACAGTATAGGTTGTTTTCTGGTGTCAGTGGTCAGGAAAACACAAGATACACCTACTCTTGACTAAGATGGCATTCCTATTAATAGTTACAGTAATTGGATCCATTATATTCTGATTATGATCTTGACTGAGCTTTCACTTCAGCTAATGTGCAGTTGTGACATTTAGTGGGAACTTCAGCTAGTGGGGAAGGTACCTATTTGCCCATGCTCAGATTTCAGTGGCTTCCTGTCAGCACACTTCCTGCCAGGGTGAAGCCTGCAGAAACAGAAGTTGCACATCTGTATCTTTAATTTGAGAAAGAAGCAATAAAGAAGATTTTGATATGTAAACTAATCACTTGTGCAGACCACTTGAGGTTTCTCTCTGCTTGCACACACGTGGTTCTCAAAGGTGCTGCTTGGTCGTCAAAGAGACGCTTCTGTGTTAAAAATCTCGTCTACTTTTAAATAGTTTTTGTATGTTCATTAAAATGGTGCAAGAATGAATTTTTTTTTCAGTGCTATGCTTTGAGTTGGATGTATATAACTTTTTCAGAATTATATTTTTGTAAATAAAACGAGTTATTTGAAGAGAAATCCCGTGCGCTGTGTCACCTTTGTCAGTACTGTGATTATCTAACTGTTGCTTGTTGCTATAGCTGATGACTTGGGAGTAATCAAGAGTCTCTGTTGCTTGATCTACATTCAGTGTGACAACATAAAATCAACTTGCTAGATGAAACTACTCTTTTAGGTTGAGGAATGTTTTTGTGATAATACTTTTATGAATTAATATGCTGAAATGTTAGTATTAAGCCCTTTCATTCTAGTCTAAGCAATATGTACTAGAGAAGTACATATCCTGCAATCTTGATGTGATTTAATAACAAAGTACACAATTCTAACTTTATGATTACTGCTTCTTTCTACATAGCAAATGACACTGGTAAAAGCTTTGTTGTCCTTAAGGTTTTTTTTTTAATGAAATGCCATAAATAAAATTAAGTCTAGCCAATAATTCAATAATTATTGTTTTTCTGTGCTGACGTAGCATAGACTAATGGTTAGGCCTCAGAACTGGGAGTAGAGAGGTTAGACTTTTCTTTTCAGTTCTGACACGATTTTTCCATGAAACTTAGTGCAATCTATTACAAAGCAGGATGGAGCCAACACGTGATGTAGATGCAGCAGACTTAGTTTAATTTCTGTCTGTAAATTTTAAGTTCTTGAATAGATGATGACATGTAAGTGGAATTCAGTACATGAAGGTTTAATCTTGAATGTTTTACTTATTTTTTCATTTGTTTTACAGAATGTTGTTCCAGCTGAGGTGTCACTTGTTTGTGTAGTAAAGCCAGATGAATTTTGGGATAAGAAGGTTACGCATTTCTGTTTTTGGAAAGAGAAAGATAGACTTGGCTTCGAGGTATGTAGAACTTTTGTCTACTTCAGTCAAAAATACCATTTCTGGAATACTAGAGTAATTGGATGAAAATTACTGTCTCTTTAAAAGTAGTTATATTCCAGATGCTTTGTGGATATCCTTAACAAACTGCTGTGGTCTTTTAATTTCTCCCTCTTTAATAAGAATATTAAAGAAGCCAGTCTCAAATTAGAAATATGTTGCATTTAATTCTTTGCTCAGCAAGAGGATAAAGCTGTTTGATACATACTGTGGATGTTTTGAATAGGAAACTGTTGTACAGGGTTTAGTGTGAATTTTTTTAATGACTTTTCTGTAATGGACTGTAGAGATGCATGTTGTATGGTGTCACTAAATCAGTAGTAAACATTTCGAAGAACATTTTGTTGCTGTTGCATGCGTATTCTCTCTTTTTTTTTTTTTTTTTGAGTTCTTTGACACTAGTAACAAAGGCTATAGGTCCCTTCAGTTTGCCAAATATAAGGTGATAGTGTTCTTACCTTGTGAGGCAGAGTGTGTACAAGAGATTACACACTAATGTTAGCAGTTCCATTCTTTTATCTTTTTGGGAGGTTGATGGAAACCTCAATTTCTCTTTTTTTTTTTTTTTTTTTTCTTTTTTTTTAAGAAAATTATCTGTATCATCAATCTTTCCAATGATTTTTGAAGCTGATGTTGTTTGAACTACAACAGGCTTGCTGTGCTCACCAGATACTAAAATGCCTGTTTGTTTTGTACAACAAAGCTCTTAGCCTCTTTCGTAAAAGCGATTTGAATAGAAAAGTGTTTTGCAGCCTTGTCTAATGCTGTGTAATTCTTTCTGATCATGAGATTTTAACATTCTTGAATACTACAGTAGAAAACTTAATTCAGAGAAAATGGGAATTGGAAGGTGGCAGCTGAAAGGTTATGTAACTGCTGAATAATATAAACCTAAAGACTCTATCATCCAGATATAATGCTGTTAATTCATATGAATTTTGTTCTGCTAAGTCTTGTATCAGACTTTAGTAGAATAGGTGGCTTCATTTTCTGGAAGCAATTGCTGCATGTGAAAGTGCTTTGAAAGAATGTGGGGGTAAGATTCCTATTTTCAATCAGATGACTAAGCCCTTTTTTTTTTTTTTTTTTTTAAATCTGCTTTAAGATTCCTTTTATTACATCATTTTTTGTAATCTGCTTTAGAGTCTTGTAAGTAAGGAAAACCTGCATGTTTGCCTTCAGGTTATTTATCTTACAGATGAAGATCATATTTTCTTTTTGAGTAGTTCTTTAAAGACAGATTTGAAAAGTACCCCAGGTTCAGCAGAGCAATCGAGAGAATCCCTGAACAGCCACTTGTGTGTTTGAAAGTCTGCAGCCAGCAAGATACTCACTAATAAAGGTAGTGAAGTGCCTGAAATTTTGCTACTGGAAGTGGTTCCAACTATGATAATCTTGACTTGCATTACAGTTAAACTCTCTTAGGTTTCACAGATGTCTGTCTGTCTGTCCCTTAACCTGAATCCCTTGAGGGGACTAGCAAGGAGGTGTGGTCAAAGTATGTTTCCATCTTTAAGTTCAGCGTGTAGCAGCTCAGTCATAGCTTCTTTAATCAAAAACATGATTATCAAGAGAAAAAGATATGAGTATGGTGGTGTTCACCTTTTATAAACTAGCCTATTGTTTGGAGCACATCCAAGATGAGAATTAAAGAAGAGACTGAATCAACCATCTGTACTCAAAGGATGTGAGTAAACAGCTTGTGTTTAGAATGTGACTTAAGTTTGCAATATTCACTTTCACACAGATGCTTTCAGGACATGAGGGAAACACCAAAGTCCAGACAGTGGCAGTAATAAAGGTGAACCCCCCCTCTTTTGCAGTCCCTACTGTCTGATTTAAGCTCTCTTTTCCCATCTGCACATCTGTAAATATGGTCCTTTGACAAGTTCAGGAAGCCTTTGAAGTTGTGGTATAAAAGAATTTTATACAGTGATTGTTACTTTATACATCATGGTATTACCAGTTTGGAAATTAATCCTCTCAAATAGATTCTTCTTGGATTTTTCTTTAATATGACTCAGCTAGAATCTATTTCTAGACAAATAAGCAGAAGGCCTACAGAAAATATGTTAATGAAGCAGGGATAATTTTACATGGCTACAATTATAAAGGGATTTTTTTTGTTTGACTTTAAGGATCAGCTAATAGTCATTAAAAGGTAATTCTGTAATGCAATTTAGTAAGCTTAGTAATTTTAGGAAGCATGTTCTGCACCAATGATGATGTTGGCATTGTTGGCACAGACCATTGGAGTTGTGTAATGAAACCGTTTGGTTTCTGTTTCTAAACTGTTTTTTCATTATTGAACCGTAAACATTTCTCCCTGACCTGAAATTTTGATCTAAGATTCTTTTAAATTAATAGTTCTAAAGTTTTAGGAAGAAGAAAATAATTGAAGTATTAGAGATGCATTTTATGCAAACATATATCGAAATGTGTCAATTGTAAGAAAAGTAGTCAGTGATGTATTGGTTTACAAGAAAAATAACCATAGCATTAAAACATAGCAGCTGCTTCCTAGGCAGGAGGAAAACTTTAGATTTGTTCCCTAATGGCTCCTTGGATCTTGGCTTGATGCATGGGCAGATCAGAAGTTTGTATGAGTAGAGGGTAATAACAGGTAGTTGCTGCATTCTCATTTTGATTAATAGGTCTTTGCTCTTGACTTCCCGTTCTGCCTGACTTAAAAGCACTGAAAACAGGGTGAGACTGCTTGCTTCCACAAGGGGCTACCATCAGCTTTGGGGCAGTTGTCATCTAACTGAGGTTGGATAATGAGCAGCTGTTGATATAGAGTTGCTATAGATGTTTCTAAAGAGACTGTGTGATACCATCCTAGCTCATGGCTTTTGCTTGTTTCTTGCACTTTCTTCGTGTGGTGGGGGTTTTTTTGGGTTTTTTTGGTTTTGTTTTGGTTTGGTTTTTTTTTGTTTTTTTTTCTCTCTCTGTGCAATAACTCTTAAATGGCATTCTTCATTAAAGGACGGGGAAAGCTGAGAGAACAGTAGGAAAAATCCAGTGCTTTCCCAGATAATGACGAATCACCCTTGGTGTTAGGCACGCCTTTGTTCTTCACCATTCGTTAACTCTTGGTTATCTGTTACTTGGTTGCGATTAGGAAAACTGGCTCAGTAAAAATGACCCACCTTCTCTGTGCACCAAATAATATTTGTGTTAGAGACAGTAGTATGTCTTTGCTCTATTCCTGATAGGAGTGCAGAGCACTGATAAGGCTGTGGAAGCCTCTTAACTCCTGCACAAATCTACAGCTGCATAATTGTATGTTACCGGCAGTAAAAACAAAACAACACCCAACTTATGTTTTGAATCACAGGTTAGATTTGTAGAACTACTAGGAAAATCCAAGATTGCTTTTGCACCAGTGAAATAAATATGATCTAAAAATTTAAGTGAAAATATGAAATCTTTTTATTCACTTGAGAGTGTAATCTCATTTTATTTGAAGTAAATGCCATGTAACTGTGATTTCTGATTTCTAATGGGGCATCACATCTACCTCCTATTTCCTGCTACCTGATCTGTTTTTAATACCTTGCTTAATATTGCCATATGAAGCCATTAATCACAATGCCTCCCTTTCTGTTCAAAGGCAGAGGCCCTTTGCTTCAGAGTGAGATGTGGTGATGATGAGTTGCAAAGCATGGAAAGCAAATGTGGGAACTGAGATCGAAAGGTTACTGGGTGGATAAATACAAAGAGGTGGGCTGATTCAGCTAAGTAAAAAGAGTACATACCCTTATTCCTGGTTAGTATTAGTGTTGGTTTTGGACCTCCCTCTGGTCAATTCCCATTCGTCCTTCAGCAGAGCTTTCCTCTGTCCCTTTATTCCTCCCCAAAATGCTTATTAGAAACCAGTTCTTGTGTTCATCGAAGCAGTTTTTTCTGGTCCTGTGCCTATGCTTCATAACAGGAGAGTTGTCTTAATAATTGTTCCAAAGGTGTCTTTCAGCTGAAGTATTGTGTATGTTACAGTGTAACACTTAATACCGTTAATGTTTTTAAATGAATGAAGAACAAGGTTTGAATATAGAAATTTCTAACTATGTTTTGGAGGGTTGGGAGGTGTTGCTTTTTGCTTTTTTATTAAGGTACTCTACATAGTGATGTGAAACAAATCACTCTTTGTTAGTAGCTGTAGTGTGTTGTATTTGGTTGTGAGCTTTTCATATGAAGATAACTAGGATGGCTGGAGGAAAATATATACCACATAAGCAGAAAGAAATTTACAAGTTCTGCATACATTGCAGTTTCTACACAGTGCAAAATTGCTTACAGACTGGTGGGGGGGTTTTGTGTCTGCCATTCATTTAAGGGAATGGGAGGAAAAATAATATCTAAGCCTGATTTAGATATTAGATTAGTCCTTTGAAAATCACTTTGTGTTGAAAGCAGGGAGGAGGAAAGTGTGCTTGCTGTTCTTATCCTTGTGGAAATCATGGAGCAAAATTTAAAAGTTCACTTAGGATTGTGAGATAAGAAATCAAGAGCTAGGTGGTTTGAAAAAAAGATGAAGGAAAAAAGGTGGTAAGCTACTGGGAACTAGTTGGAAAAATCAGACCTTAGAGGATATAGCAAAAGGATCCTGATCATCCTGAGGTCCCCAGTCTGAGTAGTTCTAAATGCTTCACGCTTGCACAGTAGCAGCTGACATGTCTAAGTCTCTAGTAATAGTGTCAGAAATTTTTTATGATTGTCTATCAGCAGAATCTACTCTGGAAAAATCTCAAGTCTCTAATAACAAATACTCAATATACAGAGGAGTACAGAAACCTAAAAATCACATTTTTCTGTGAAAATCTCCTGCATATCAACCTGTTTATGGTTCAGACACTTGCATATCAGAATTGCTCTGAAAGAAGTATTAGCTAGCTGGCTTCTCTTTTTCCATGTTTTGTAGCTGAAAAATAGCTCGTAAGATCTTGTCTTTTGTTTAAAAGTTTAGGGATTGTTTAAGAAAGCAACTGGAAAGGCTAAATCCAATGTGATTAGACCACAATTTTTCATATCAGTCCCCAATTCAAGTAAAGTAACTCTTCTCTGTCTACCTAAGTCAGTGGTACATACCTAAGTAGATATTTACCTTCTCTATACTAACAGTCTTTATTCTACAAGTGATTAAACGTGTGTTATGTAGCTATAGCAAGGCTTAATGTTCCAAAATACAAAAATCTCCACCCCAAACACTTTAATTTGTGCTTTTTTTGGTGCCATTGAAAACCCACCATGGTCCAGAACTTTCTGCTGGTTTACTATAAGAGGTTTTTATACTGTTCTTGTATTTCGAAATTAACTATTGTTACTACATGTATCTTTATATCTTAGCTCTCAGTATTCTACTTGGAAATTAATTGTGGCACAATCATCCCAATTTATCTTTTAAGAATAATGCTAATAAGCAGAATATTGCTTCACAGAATGAAGAATGAATAACACTTCGGAGGAAATCTTTAATTTTTGTATCAGATCTTCCAGTCCACTGTTCTAATACTGAGGCACCAAAACTTGTAGCTTTCGTGGACTTTCCTAAAAATGCATATAGGAGTTCCACTTTTTTATCAAAATTATATTTATTTAAATGCATCTCCCTTTTCATCTGCATGTATCTTTGTTGCTGCTGTTTTAACACTGGAAGCAATGTGTCTTTTTTTTTAAAAACCTGGGCCAAATCAGAGAATTATCCCTGTGGAGCTGGAGTACATAAGCCTGTGTTTACGTCACATTCTAAATTCAGTCCTAAAGAAGGGTGTGTTGGAAAATACCAGATTGTGTGTGCCTATTAGTCTCTTCTCTGGGATGGAAAAAAGACAGTGTGCTAATTATTATCATGAGCCCTGGGGGGCAAGGTAAATGAGTGGGCAAAACTGTGAGTGCTCAGAAGTGAAGGAGACAGTTACTGGGAGTGGAGTTGACAGTTAGTCTAGTGTATATCTGGATTCTGCTAGCTGCTCTTGGGTTTCTAGTATGCCAGATTTCTGTGTGATACTGGCCAGATAAATATGTAACTTGTGTTTCTTGGTATAATGTTAAAGCAAATGATCATTGTATAGAGTAGTGTTCCGTATTAACAAATGCCACTCTCTCCTACTCAGTGTTTAATCAAATCGTGTTTCAAAAAATGGATTGAAATAATATTTATCATCAAACAATAGGATTATTCTTCTCCTTGAGAAAAGGAAGTCTTTGCTTTACAATTCTGTGGCAATGAATCACTGTCAGGCCAGATACATGGGCAGCTATGTTTTGTCTGTTAAAAGTGCCATAGTTATCTTGAAAAATCACCGGGAGAATACTTGAGGCCATATTTAAGTTTTTCCAGCAGTTGAATTTGCTGGAGAATAAGTACAGCTGACTTTCAAGAACACAGATGCCAAAGATGAATCCGATTGTGCTTTAGAAAGCAATTAGGATTCACACTTAATTTAAAAAAAAAAAAAAAAAAAAAAGTTGCTGTTTGTTATACAAAAGCTTATTGTTGTTTTTTTATATAGTGTAGTGTGAAAAATTAACATAGGCATTCTTCGGTTTGGATTTCTGCACAGGCTGAAGTGCCAAGTTATTCTCACAAAACCTCTGCCTTGTTCATTGAAGTTTTCCCTGTATTTTTCCAAAGCTGTTTGGATATGTAAGCTGCTGACATAACAAATCATCACGAACCAGCCCACTGAGAAAACAGCTTTAATATTGAGCCCAAAGGACTTTATCAAAATTCAGCATTTTATACCTATCAGCCAGGCTGTGAGTGAGGAAGAGCTATCTGGGCTTCCCAGTGTTTCTTGGCAGACTTTTTGGGAAATGAACAAAAACCCCTCTATTTACCCGTGTTTGAATGAAATTTGTCCAAAACTACCAGTCAGTGACCAGATAAGTAGGATCACCTTTCAGCATGCTTTATTAATGTTCTTTTAAAAAAAGAAGTATTTTAGGAATGAGAGATTCTTATGTTCCAGTAAGTAAATGAAAACAGTATTAAATCTTTTGATGGTAGTTTATTAAAATTAGTAAATGAGGCAGTGGTACTCTGTTCATATTGAGTAAATACCTTAATATGCCCTTAGAGCAGCTACATTTGTAGTCAATTACATCACAATGTAACAAATCGGAACAGATAATTTAAACATTATATATATTATTTTATGCATAAATGTTCTTGCCATTAGTTGCATTTCTGTCACTTTTGCATAACATCAAACAGCTAATACTGTGTATAATACATACATTCTATTATTCTTAGAATCTTTTTCTAAAGATGCATCTAATTTCATACTAGTCTCACTTGGTACCCGCATGATCATGAGGGTTACTTAAAATAAGTGAGAAACGGGGGCATGTGTTGGTAATCCACTTTCAGCCCATATAAACTTCTCAGTAGTTGGGCACACCTGGTATGAATTTTTTACAAAGAATTGTGAACTTGGTCAGACTTTTTGGTTGTTGGATATTAGGTTGCTTGAAGTGTTTTAAAAAAAAAAAAAAAAAGCCAACCAAACAAAAAACAACAACAACAAAAACCCAACCCAAACAAACAAACAAAAAAACCCAAACAACAAAAAACACCACCAAAACAAAAATGAGGCTAGCAAATTATAAGCAGTATAGATATGTGTACGTAATGAATTATTTTTTCCATTTCCATAAATGATTTTGTCAGGATTGGCTCTTTTCTGTTCTGTGAAATTCAGTGTATTTTTAGGTTTACAGTGTTGTGTAAATGTCAGAAAAAATATTTAATATTAACTAAAAGATGACACCAATTATTCTTTTAAACTAAATCTGATTTTTAAGACCTTTTTACTCCTGAGATTAAAAATAGGATTTAGTCCCCTTACAGTGCTTCTGTACCTAATTCCCAGTATATAGGTTTTGCTCTGATAATAGATATAGAATATTACTATCAAATTTGTTTAGATAATTTTCTTAATTTGTCCCAGAACTGGAGTATATTATTCATTGATACCAAGCTATGAAGATTAATACAGATATTTACTTCTCTCAGAAGATTATATGCTTAGCTTTCACGTGTTTAAATTTTGTATTCTGAAGGGACGTGTGTGTTGTGTTCTTTTGGAAAGAACTGCTCCTTTTTAGATTCAGTAGTGTGGTTGCTGTGATATTACACACTTAAAAAAAAAAGCGCCTTGTTACTGAAATTTTACACCATCCTGTCTTCCAATAGCTCCCGGGTTTGACTCTGTGACATTTGTGTTAAAGAGCTTTTTCATTTCTTCCCTCAAGAAAGAAAGTTCAGATGGATGTTTTTAACATTTTGGGGGCACTTTTACATGTCCTATTGAATATCCAGAATTCCCCTCTGATGTTGACATATAACTCTGTCTCTTTGCAGATGGTCAATGAAAATACTTGCAAAAAACAGCAAATGATGTAGAGAGAGAGATCAGCTTTGTACAAACAGTATTCAAAGCTCTTTTATTATGAAAGATCAGTGTTAGTGGCACTGTTGCATGGGTCAAAATCATGTTACTAGAAAAAATAACTGTAGTCTCATCCTGAGAAATAAGGGAATTTTGCAGTTGAAGCACAAGACTTTGGAGTACATGGGATTTTTTTAGTTTTGTTTGGCGGTTCTTAAAAACGTTGTTTTGATTTTATTCAAAAATACAGCACTTCTACCAAAGCACTGTTCTGAGTTATTTCTGCAAAGGCTTTTGCAATGTTTTTGCAGGCCAATATTGTACAAAGCGAGTTTGCTGATTAGAGAAGAGCAATGATGAGAACTGCTACCGTTCTTCTAGGTTTGAAAAAGAACTGAATGCAGATGATAATGATAGGGACTGTGGTTGGTAGCAAACAGGACATATTTGAAACCCACTACCACTATCACCTTATTAGCTGTCACTGTTATCGGAAGCGGGTGGATCAAGTGGGAAGGGAAGCAAAGATTTAAGGATTCAGTAATTCATACTTTTTTTTCTGTCTTACCATCTGTCCAGATCTTTTCATTTCTCCCTTAGGGAATTTAGGCTGTTCACTTCAACATCTAACCGTAGTCTGCTGTCCAAAGTCTTTTACTTTGGATTAAGAAGACTTTTTTTTCTGGAGTCAACATAATAAGATGACTTTGAAAAAAAAGAAAAAAAAAAAAAAAACATCAGTCCGGTTGCAAGCAAACAGTGGGATATTTCTATTCTATAACTAAATGGTCTTCACTTGTACCTGTGTCTTATCCAGGAGTATTGAGAGCTGGTCAAGCAATAGAAAGCCATCATCATTCTCTTCACAGAGGGAGGAGAAACTAAAGATGTTCTCTGTGGTTAGTGGTCTAGTGCAGTTTGGTAATGATTATTTTAGAGGGAAGGATGACAAATAATTCTAAGTATAGCGTTAACAAAGTACTAAACTGTTGAGGATTTTGAAGAGCCCGTGTGACTAAGAGCTTTGTGAAGCACAACGGAAAATATGTTGAAGTGTGAAATTCAAATGCAAAGCTGGAACACTAATTCATAAAGGAAAACTTTTTTCAGGATGTGGTAATTTGACACTTATTTTCATAAAAGGTTAAAGACAATCACTGTGATTGGATTTTGAAAAGTTTTAGGAATCTGTGACAACAAAAGTTTGCATGCTATAGGTGCTGAACTTAAAATAGAATTCATATCTTTAAAAGGGAAGTGTCTTATCTTCTCCCTGTGCAACCTCGCACCTACTGTTTTTCAACATTTTTTTTTCTTTGGCTCTTGGTCTACGTTCTTACAGACTATTAATCAGAGAGGCAAATTGCACTTTTGACATCTAGAAACAACAAAGTTACTAATTTAAAGCATATGGAGGGTGTTACATTAGCACTGCTACTCATCTAGGTCTAGAACAAAAGCTAAATTCTGTTCAGGAGCCTCCCTTCTGCCACCACCTTGTCAAAAATTCAAATGTTTGCTTACTTTTTGAAGTCTTCAGACAGGATTTCTACAGTTATGCCAGTGAACAGTCAATAAACAGTTTAAGAAAGAAACAATTTTTAAAAAGAGAGAAACCTAAAGAATGAATGGTTTTTGGAGCAGCGTCTTAAGTTACAACAAGGCTTGCTATTGAGGTGGGAGTTTTGCAAAATTTTTCTAATAAGGGGCAAAAGTAATTTATGTTCTTTGGCCAAATCTCCCTTGTAGGGTGGGCTTTTTTGTTAGAGGATTACTTTCTCATATAGGTAATATATTTGTTACAGGCAGGTTTTGCTTTGCAGGAGAAAAAAAGGTTTTTTTAAATGTTTTCCTGGTACAAGTTTGTAAAGCATATGCCTTGCCCGCTTTCCCTCCTGAAGGATCCCGGTTAAAAAAATGAGAAATAAGTGGTTTCAATGCAGTCCATCCTTCAGGCTATTTGGGTTTCTTTTTAGAACAGGTATTTCAGTGATGTGAGCCAGCTGCCCTATTTACTTTAGTTTCCATACCAAAATGTCCTGATTGAGTAAATTAATTTTCTTCTTTTTTAATTTTCTCCTTCATAGAGATGAAAAGAGAGTGTAAAAATGACCTAAAATGTAAATGTGTGCCTAAAGAAGGAAGAACAAAGGCTTTATTTTTCTTGGACCTAGACTCTTCTGGGATTTGGGCTGGTTACTGTCATTACTTAAAGAAAGTACAAGCTAATTCCATTTATGGCAGCTACATACCAGTAAGAATACAGGAGAATAGCCTATATTTGCTGAACGTTGCTGGAAGATGTTCCTGTACATTAAATATTAGACCATTTGCTGGAACTACTCTGGATTCTTCAGTTCTAAGAATAGAAAAATCACAGAGTAATTACAATTGGAAGGGACCTCAGGAGGTCTCTAGTCCAATTTCCTGGTCAAAGCAGGATTATCTATGGGATTAGACCAGGTTACTCAGGGCTTTATCCATTTGGGCCTTGAAAAACTTCCAAGGATGGAGACTGCACAACCTCTACTTTCAGTTTTTAAAGATGACCTATAGTTGTTGACTTGAATGGCCTTTGATCTCAAAACCCGTATCAGAAACATAGTATTTTCGTCAATTATTTGGTCTATCAAATTTGTTTAGTGATCTGAACTATCCTGAAGCAGTGGAAGACAAAACCCTTCAGGTAATCTTAAAGAGAAAATCCAGAAGTTTAGGATGGGTTTTCTGTCTTCCAGTGTCTCCAGGAACATGGAGCTGGACTAGAAGTAGAAGGCTCTTTCCAGTTGGCTCTTCCCACTTATTCTTGTCTCCTGCAAGAATACATGCATGATCTGATGGGTTCTCAAAATTGTCTCTGTTTTTTGGGGTTTGTTTTGTTTTTATTAGTATTTTTTATTTTTTTATTTTTTATTTCTGGCTATATATTGCCAATATGTCTGCTTCCACAGAGAGTTTTTTTCCACAGGAGTTATTCCAGGCTTAGCATATCGTGCATCAAAGCAACCTGTGCTGCCAACTTTTGGTTTAGGTTTATATGAATAAGGCTCAGCCAGGAGCTTCTAGAATGCAGAAATGAAGTGAGGAATTTCGTCTTCTGACTAGCAGTGGACCTGTGTTTTCCTTTATTTCCTGCAGTAGTTGATGAACTAGATTTGTCTCCTGTGCAAATGACTCAGGCTTTTAAGCATACTAAGATTTGAATTTGACCACTCATGGAAAGAGTATGGTTGATCCTACTCTTGCTGAGCATATTTGTGCAGTAAATGCGGGCACTTAACTTTTATGGCACAAACTCACTTCTGGGACTGGAAGTATTGCAAGAGAGTGATAAAAATATTAAGTGCTTTGCAGTATGGTATCCTGCTGCTGTATTCACTAAAAATAGATTGTGTGGATCTAGACTTAATCAAGAAGCATCAGTTACCACCAAGAAAACAGATATCCAAGAAACTTTTTTTTTTTTTTTTCCTATTTTAAATAGACAAGGTGATACAGATGATGCTCTTACAGGGTTAGGCATGAGACATACACTGCATATCAAAATTACCTATCTGTTTTAGGCCCATGTTAATTGCAACCAGCCATACTTCATTAACCATTTAGCAGTAAAAGGGTCACTTTCTCTGAATCACTGAAAGATCTGCTCAGTACCTCTGGACACACTGAACACAACTTCTCAGGTACTTAAGGAAAAATATAAGCATTACTTACAAGAGTACCTAAAATTTCTTCTGTTGTTGCAGGTTATTTTAGTATCTGCTAACAAGCTGACTCGATATATAGAACCGTGCCAACTAACAGAAGATTTTGGAGGAACTCTCACCTATGATCACATGGATTGGTTGAATAAGAGGCTGGTTAGTTTTCTGGTTTGTTTGTTTGTTTTCAAATGTTTCATTCTTGAGCAATGAATTTTTATTTGTATAGGAACTGCTAAGTGTGTAGAGATTGTCACGTGTAATAGTGCAGTTCAAATGCATGAATAGTCTTATCATGATAACTAACACTGGATTTGCTCAAGGGATGATAAAGCTAATGTAATCAATTTGTTGAACCTTAACGAAGGTTCCTTAACGAAGTTCTCTTGTAGACCCTCACTGTAGAAGAGCCTGAGCGTATGCTGTAGTCACTACAAAGGGAAATTGTTTGGCTGCTGATGGGAGAAATCTGAAACAAGGAAGAAATACTTGGACTCTGCAGATCCTCTGAGGTTTTCTCTTAGGCCTTGGTGCCTGTGGACTGAGAGCCAGGTTTTAAGCTGTTCTACACTAAAACCTCTGTCAATGCAGTTTCCCCAGTGGATATAGAGATGCAGTAAACATCTAGGAGCAAATACACCCCTAAATCATTAATAGACACAAATTGTTTAAGCAACTGTTGGTGCGCATAGCACTTCAGAATGTTTTTAATCTGTCCTTCATTGATAGTTGTTTTTCAGTTGCTTAAATTGAATTTTCAAAACAATATTTAATCTTCAATGAAACAGTGTGTTCCTTTATTGTGCAATCTGTTCTTAAAACGCTCATCTCCTTCTAGGATCTCTAGGTGGGATCCTGGACAAGGAATACTCCACAGTGTGTCCCAGCCACAACTGCCCAAAGTCTTCAGACATACCCTGCAGCCAATCTCACAGCAGTATTTCCCCCTCAAAAAATCTGAGGGCTTACACCATATGTACCATGTTTCTTTTTTGCTGCATCTTGGCAAATTGTGTGTTCAGACCCAAGGGCAGAGAGAGCATCGTCTGCTGTGCAGCTTTTTTCTACCGGTCTTTGCATGGCCTTTATGTGTGCGTAGATTAGGGCAAGGCAGCTTGTTTCTTCTCCGCCTGAAACTGTGAGTGCCTGGACACAGGGGAGGGAAGGGGAATCTAGTATTTTCATTGTCCTTCGTTTTTCTCTGGTATATACAAATCTGGCTTTTACTCACTTATTCCTGCATTCATAAAATTCAAAAGGACAGTACTTCCACTCTAGCTGGGACTTCTGCTTTATATTTGGTTCAGACTACAACTGAAAATGTCTTTCTCCTGTCTCTCCTCTCTTGCCTCGTTTCACTTGTTTTGTATATTAATGAAGAACCTCCTCCATTTCAACTCTGAATTCTGAAACTAGACAAGAGGGCAGAAAGGTTAAGGTACTAGCTGAAAAATAGTTTACAACTGTTTATACATTTTAATTCTATGGATTTTTTTTTTCCTTTTGTAACAACTGAATTTAGCCTGTATTTTATAAACCACTATCTTATAAATTGGCTTTTAAGACCTGTCCACCTTATGTCCTTTTTGGTTTTCCCTGGAATTTAAGTAGTCCTAGATAAGTTAAGGAAGGTTCATCTGCAGGCTATTGATTAATAGTTTATTAACACAAAAAAAACCTGAAAGCTATTGCACATGTCACTTATGGCACCTGATCATGCTCAGTTCTGTCAAAAAAGACAAAAAAACCAACCAACCAACCAAAAAAACCCAAACTCTCAGAAGTCAGGTACAGAGGAATCATCTGAACAGTACTGAGTGTCTGACTATACAGGCCTTGTTATCTGAGATCAGAAGCCCCTATATTCAAAGAAAACGATGAGGGTATTTCTTTCTATATACTACATCTTTCTTTTATTTTAGTTATTCATTACAGTATAGCCCATATTAGTAATGATTAAAAGCTGGAATTTTCACAAAGTTGATTATTTTAATCCATTCAAATGAGCTGTCACATGCTTGTGTAATGTGCCTTGATTCTCTAGCATTATTCTTAAGATTTACCTAAAGGATTAAATGAAGATGTAGAATAAATATGTCCATAAGAACTTACAGGTTTGGCAGAAATCTCAAAATTTTTCAGTATTTCAGAATTCAGTCCATCTTCATTATATTCAGTATAACATTTATTATCTCCTAAGGAAGCTTAGTGTTCACTGAACAAAACTTTATATTTTCTACTCTTTCTACCCTACCATCCGAATGTTGGGAAATAATTACACAGTATAAAGATTGAAGTATATTGACAGAACTAGTGGATAAATTTGCATTGATGCCTTCAATACTGCCACTTATATAATTTTCATTTCTTAAATTAAAACCTGCTTCTTATTTAGGTATTTGAAAAGTTCACGAAAGAATCAACATCCTTACTGGATGAACTTGCTCTGATTAACAATGGAAGTGACAAAGGAACTCAGCAAGAAAAAGAGAGGTGTGTGGTTTACTTTTTTTAAATCAATGCTTTTGGATTATAAAATTCCACTGGAAAGCCAAACAATATTGAAAATATGATATGCCTTAAATATTTTGAAATATGTAAAGAAATTCTAAAAGTTTATAATGTAGACTACAAAATTCATCAGTGTGTGTGTGTAGATGGATGCTCATTTGGCTATTGACTACATGCAGCTGCACTTCTGTTTTGATACAATGAGTTGAAAAAGTGAGGACTTAACCAAGTGAGGAAAGAAACATACAGTGTCAGAAACAACAGCATCAGGTAGCTCTGGCGTTAGTTGAAGTTTTTAGTGCTACTGTAATACAAATTATTAGTAATGTGCCTGTTACTTTAAGTTATTATTATTAAGCTTATTATTATTAATCATGTGTTTGCTACTTTATTCCAGATCAATAGATTTGAACTTCCTTCCATCAGTTGATCCTGAGACGGTATTGCAGACAGGTATAGTAAGTCGGAAAATGATAATGTTGGTCAATAAAGTAACATTATTCATTTTTAAGCCCCAAGTGAAAGCACAGAGGGCACACTAATTATCTTAGCCATCATCACAATGTAACAAGCTTATCAATTAATGTCATCTTTGTTGGGTTTTAAAAAAAGTGATGTTCACAAATAAATGGAGGAACTCCAAATGTGTCTTTTTAAAAATAGTTTTAATAATCCTGATAACATCTTTACAGTATTACCATAATTAATATGTTTAATTTTGAGAATACATTATTTAAAGATTATGTCAATATTTGGCCTTATAGAATGAATTTGTCTCAGTAGCCACCAAATGGTTACAATACAGATAGCATTTTCCTACGCAGTTCTGATAATTTGCATCAGCCTAGTTCTGAGCTGGCCATCTGTAAAAGTGAAGCATACAGTCTTCTGACTCTTTGCTGCTTAGACTCTCCCTTGAGCGTTAAACAATTTGGGATTCATTGATTGAAATGGTTTTTTAGGGTGAATTTCCTATTGGCAGTAAAGTATAATAGCACTGTTGATTTGGACTAGAAATTTGCTTAAAGATTTGTGCCTTTGTAGAACAGGAAGTAATGCATAGCGTTAAGGTGGTGATCAGAGTCTGAGTGCTCAGAGTCCTTATAGCCACCTACAAATTAATGTGTGGATCACATGTAATTTTTGCCACAGAGAACTGCTGGCTTTACATGCCCTCTGTAAAATTTTAGCTTATTTAGATGTGAGATAATATTGTTTGAGTTAAAAGATGAAACAGTAGTTCCTTGCTGTGGTCTTTAAAGTTTTTAAAATATGAAGTGTCTGTAGACAATGTCACTAGATTTTAGTCTAATTGTGTATCCTCCTCTAATGGTAAGATTTTTTGGACAAAACAACACTTCAATTTTGTGTAAGTAGATGGCTCCCAAGAATGTTAGTTTATATGCATTCTCTGTTTTCTTAATTATGGCGTAACGAATTCTTTTTTTTGAGCTATGAAGTTTAATAACTCTCATTAAATCATGGGAGTTCCTAAGAGGCAACCTTTGTCTTTGTTAGATTTACTCTATTTAAAGTTTGAGAATAAAAAAATTAACCTCTCCCCAATTAAACTTTCCTATCTCTTAAGGGTAAATATGAACAAACTGAGGTTTTTAGATGAAAGGCTTCTGTCTTCCATAGTTACAAGTACTGTTGCTTTCACAAGTTCCAAATACACATATAAAGTATAGTTCTTAGAATTTGATAAGAATCTAGTTTAAAAAAATGTTTTTACCTTGAAAATGTTAATTCTTTACTGTTGAAACCATACAATAAAAATTCAAAATTATCCCAGTATAACTACAACTTGTAAAAGTCTTTAAGTCTGTTTGCCCTGCAGCTGTCTGTTCCTATCTGTGTAGTATTATAAAAGATGAAATCTAAGATGTTTATTTCCATGGTATGGCAGAATGTATTTGAATTCTAAGACACGTTCATTTCACAATAATACATGCTGAGTAATTTAAAGTTGCTTGCTGCAATCTCCAAAGCCCTTGGCATTTTGATTGTCTAGATAATACCAGTTGAATTTAGTCTATTCCACATTTTCCTTGCGGTATTACAATTTCTATTCTAGTGGTAATTTTTTTTTTTTCATTTAGTGAACTGGCATGTCACCATTTTAAGACCTGCAGAACTGATGATGTGGAATTGGCAGATTTTAACTTCTACACCAACATTTTAGTGACCAAACACTATTTTACTTGCTAACTTGTTCATTGAGCTTTTGGGGAACAAATTGATGTTCTGGGTTTACTGGTAGTATGGTGTTTATATCCTGAAAACTTTACCACCACTTAACAAAAACATTCTTCGAGCAGTTTAAACAGAGGATTAAATAGTCAAAGCATACTATTTTTGCATATACGAAAGTTGTTGCACTCTAGAAAGTCGGTACCCTGATATGGTACTTAAGAGCACAAAGCAAAAGGTGAGAAAAGTGAGAAAAAATGATTAATTAAAATACTTACTATTCAGCTCCATGCTTTCTATGCAAGTTTCATATGTGTTATAAAAATCCTCCAAGATAACAGAGAAATTTATATGCTCCGTTTGTTAGTGCTTCTAGCTCATTCATTTAATCTAAGAATGTGAATTGTTTCAGATAAATACTTTGGATGCTCCACAGTATTTTGAAGTAAACTCAAATTCTTATAGTAGTTTCAGACTCAAGATTGTGCTTTGCAATTGTTTCCTTAAATTAATCAATACTGTTGTCAATGTGAATGTTAAAGTCACGGTATTTCTTTTATATATCTAAAATATACCACGTGATTTCTACCCTATTTTATGTCTGATACAACACCACAATCTGCGGCCAGTGATCTGCATGAAATGGTATCATGAAATGTGCCCGATGCATGAAAGATCATTAGCTGCAAAAATATACCACTGGATGGTCTAAAAGCAGGCATGCTTACTAATAATTTTTGTGCTTGTTTTTTGAATCTAAATTAACCACATCATTATATGTATTCTTAAAGGTCATGAATTACTATCTGAGTTACAACAGCGTCGATTCAATGGTTCGGATGGAGGGGTGTCCTGGTCTCCAATGGATGATGAACTACTTGCTCAGCCACAGGTCATGAAGCTACTAGACTCACTCAGAGAGCAATATACCCGCTACCAGGAAGTTTGCAGACAACGTAGCAAGCGCACACAACTAGAGGAGATTCAGCAGAAGGTAATGCAGGTAAGCTGGGAGTTGTTCTTGAATACTGTGAGGCAGAGATTTGAGCTCAAGTCCGAGACTGTTTCCTGCAAAACTTGGAATCAGCTTCATGCTTCCTTTCACTCCTCAAACTGCAACGTGCTAGTTTCACTTGATGCTTTACATAGTGTCTACCACAGTGACTTTCTGAAGGCTGTTCTGATACATGGAGGTGATTAGAAACATCCTGTCTTGCCATCATGCTGAAGAACCTTCACATTGTCCCTTTGTTGCGTACTGTGGCAGTGTACCTCTACGTTGTCGGAGGGCCAAATGTCTGACCTGTTAGCAAAGAGAGGAACATTCACAAACGAGACACATTTGACTGTAATTTTGCTTTAGAGTTGGAAACCTTCCCCTGCCCATGTTAAGTTGCTGTTACTGAAGATAAGCCATTATTTATTCCTTTATTTGTCTAATGCTTGGTAAAGTGATTAAACTCTGTATTTCCAGGCTACCCTGACCAGAATGAGTAGAAATCTTCCTAATCAATAATGTGTTAAAGGTCATAATGAATTGGTTTGGTCCTTTGGAAACAGGCATGTAATTAGCACTTTCAACATTTTCTCAGCGGAGTCTCAGTAGAGAAAAATCAAGGAAATGGAATTAATTTATTCTTCTTGTGCTTATTACTTGAAATTAGGCTTATATGTTTTAAGCTTCTGTATAGTTTGAATATTCATAAAATGCATATTGCTTTTAACCTTTCAACATTGACATTTCTAATGCATGAGGAGTGCAAATCAAATGCACTTCACAGCATTACAGGTATGGGTAAAGATAAAAGCTAATCAATCTTGTTATTTCTAGCAGTGAAAATAAAAATCTACTGAGGAAATAATTTTCCTTTATATAGTCATTCAGGTTATTATAAAACTATAAAAAAGCAAATGTCATCTTTTGATATTTTGAGGTGGAAATAATAAAAATATGTAAGAGATGAAAGTAGTACTATATGGAACATATTACCATGGCTGTGGGTATAATCAGGTGAGATTTTTTTTTCTTGTGTTAAAGTTATAGTGGCTGAACAAGATGTGATGATTGAAATGAAATTTATAATGTACTTTGGCAAACTGACAGTGTTAATGCATTTAAATAGACTTGTTTACTGGGGCATGAGCCTCATTTTGCAATATTTGTATTAGAAATAGTTTTTTCGTTTGCTCTGTCTATGCCGTGGATGCCGCATAGTGAGTGAACGGAGTCTCAGTACACAGGAAAAATGTGTTTTGCTGGTTTACTGAGCTAATCAGTTTTATAAAGTGCATTTAAAACCTCTCTAAATGGTATACAAATGTATGGGGAAAAACTTACTAAATCTAGAAATGTATTTAGTTGCCTTTTCGTTTATGGGAGAAAATTAGACTAACAGAGAAAAGTCAGAAGATAATGAATGACTGGAGGAAACTCATACAGACCAAGTGCCATGGAATTTATTTTGCCAAAACAAACAGAAGTTGCAGTAAAACATGCTTGCGGTATTTTCAGTTGGAATGGGTGTGTACATAGAAAGCTTTCCCCTTGTGTTGCTGATTGATTTTTTTTTTTTTTTAATTATTATTTTATTTTTAGTGTTTTGATTTCCTGTTAGCTTTCATTACAATTACATTCCTATTTCATTCTTTGTGTAGCTTCTTATATTACTAACCACTCCTGGCTTGCTTTTGTGTTCCTGTTTCATTTTCACCATTTGCTGCCTCTGCTTACTGTGAACTGCTTAGTTCTTACTCCTGTCTCAAAGTCCTCATATCGATAATCACCTCTCTTCCCTTGTGCCTTCAATATCCTACCCTCTCTTTTTAACCAACACTCTTCCTTCTGTTCCATAGTTTTGTTTCCATTTCCTTCATGTTTCATTCAGCGGTGTAAAGATGGCAATGATTTCCAGATGTTTTCTGATGAGCAGTTCTACTAAACAGGCTGCTGATGAGCAACTCTGTATGTTACGATAAATTTTAGCTTTGTCCCTCCTTAGGTAGAGGTTTTTATTTACTATTTTTTTAATATTTTATTTTACTTATGTTGTTGTTATTGTTATTATTATTATTATTATTTATATTTTATTTTACCTAGTTACTATTGTTCTAATCTTAATTCACAAAAATTAATGCCAGGCCTTGCAGTAGTCTAGTCATTAACCATTTAAAAATATATTTTATGAAAATAGCATCGCTTCTTTCTGCAGGTCCCCAGTGACTCTTCTCTCCTCGGGTCAAGTATCTGTCACACAAGAATGGCCATGGGCTAAGCTAAGCAGTGTCAGAGGCAGTGCAGTAGTTGCTGGAAACTTATAATGGGGAGGTGGTCTCGGTCAGAGAAGGCACTGCTAGGCAGTAGTCTTGCACAGTGTTTCAGACTTGGATGAGAACTGTCGTTTCCATATGTGAGTTTTCCAGGCCGCAGTGAGGTTACAGGGGGACATCAGGGTGCCTTCACTTCTAGGTCCATTCCATATTTAATAAGGGACGGCTGTGTGGAGGTGCTGAGCACAACAGGTAGTATCTCTTTAAACAAAAAGAACCTGGAACTGTAGACTCTTAATTTGCCCTAGAAATCATAAAAGTAAGGAAGCACCAGGATGCTTTTGGAGCAAAGAATATATGCTCTGAAACAGTGTTTCTTATGCAGCAGGGGCAAATAGAGGGGGTGGGAAGACACAGACATGATGACTAAAAGGTGGGGTGAATTGAATGACCTTCTGTAATGGTGATGGTCATTCTTTATTATTGTTGCAATGTAGCCTAGCAGCACTAGGAAAATGGTCCAATTAGTTCCTTTTTCATTTGTCTTCATAGTTATGACATTGCATTTTGTATTGTGTTAAATTTCCTGAAAAACTGTGTGAAGTTGTTCTGTCACCTTTGTTTAAACAGAAGTCATATTAAAGAGAGGAAGCTGGCTTCCTATGCTTTTTCATTAAGGTTCAGAATGGGGGGGTATTCCTGCATTTCCTTACTTCAGCACTCTAGTAGTAAGTGACTCTTGCACTGGGTTTCATCAGGGCTGTCTCTATTTTCTAGGTGTTTAAAAATTTATCATAAAATTTTGCCATAGATATCATCTGATAATTCAAATAAGTATAAAGGAAACCAACATTTGAGATACTCTGCTTTGCTTTGAACAATATTAAACATCAAATGTGGTAGTTTCAAAATAGTAGTAATAATAATAATAATAAAAGAAATCCAATACCGCAGTCCAAAACTGTATTGCCAACACCGTGCAAAGGTTTCTGCAAAGGCAGATCCATGAGATGTGGCCATTAAGACTCTGTAAGAGGCTTCTGTTATTTGGATAGAGCAAGTTGAAAAGACATAAATATATAAAATACTACATTGTTGTGTAAATTTAATTTTGGGATAAGTATGCGTCCTATACTTGTGTGTTAATATATTCAACAAAATAAGGAGAAAACCCAGGTGTGAGGTTGAATACAGCTGTGCATTGTAATTCACTTAGGCAATTCACCTGCTTTCATGGAGCTGACAGGTTGAGGTTAATGAAAAGTAGTTTCTACTTAAAGCTTTTGAAGATGTGAATGGATTCAACAACAAGACTTCTACAGATCCTGAAAAGATTTTTTTTTTTCCCCATAAATATATACTTACTTTGAAATATTTCTGCTTATGTTACATAATTCTTTTTTATACCAGTTTTTGTGTAACTGATTCGCTGCTTTATTTTTGTCATCTTTATCTTATTGACAGGTAGTCAGTTGGCTTGAAGGACCTGGATCGGAACAGCTAAGAACCCAGTGGGGAATAGGTGATTCAATTAGAGCTTCACAAGCTTTGCAACAGAAACATGAAGAGATTGAGAGTCAGCACAGTGTGAGACTTCCCATACCCTTTTCAAGTAGCAAAATAATTCTAAGTACTTGCAGTTATGAGCAATGTGTTTTGGTTAGAGTATCTAGGAATTTTGCGTAGTTCATGATTTTATGGGTTACAGAGGAAAGTACCTGAGCAGTTTAAGAACTTAACATGGTCATCATATGTATGTTATTTATTTTGTTTTCCAGTGTAGAAAAATACTGATTTCTATCTATGATTTTTCGTGTTTTTATTATGTTACAGCAGTTCTTAAATTTTCTTGTTGAGTAGGAGGATTAAATTTCCTTTTTCCTACCTGCCAAAATGGCTGAGAAGTCCTGTACTTCTCGGGTGAATAAGTTAATATTTTTGTCTTTATTAAACTAATTTACCAGTAGCTGAAACTAGCTTAACGCTTTCATTGATCAAGACTTAAGATATAGTTTATGATCATAATGAAATCTTGAAGAGACTGTTTTGTAACTGTACTGACTTGATGCCTTCCATTTTTGAAGATTTCCTAAGGTTCAGTAGAATTTTGTCTTTCCATCAGATGATTGACAATAATTGGCATATGAATACTCAGTGTTCCCAAAGGGAGTGTTGCTCACAGTGCTTTTCCTGTTTTCTGATTTTCCTTGATGTAGACATTTACAATTCTGTCCACTTTTCCTAAGTTCCCTTTACAATCATGGTAAAGAAAATAGTCACTGGGTTGTAATTTTTCTGACCTAATTTAGGAAAAAAAAAAAAACAAAACCAACCCAAACCTTTAGTTTGAGAAGCACTGTGCCCTAGACTACACTGGTTCTGTTGACTACATCTCTACTGAGTACGGTTTCCTTGCTCAGATACAGAAGTGTGTTGTAGGTGGCTGTGTTTGGTCAAATGAATCCCCTCTCCTCTGGCTTCTCATTGTTTTAAGCTTTTCAAGCAATGTTTTACTCTGAAAACCAATACCTTCTGAAGTGTAAAACACCTTACAGTTAAAATCCTTATTGGAAAGAAAAGAAAAAAAAATAATCCCCTGCCTGCTTCATTGACAAAAATAATTTTTAATATCTTTCAGTCATATTAGCACTTCAAACTGAAAAAAGAAAACAAGATTGAATATACTTTGTTCTCACTTGGATATCTATAACAGAGAACTATCGTTTAGCTGGGGCTAAATACAGTCCTTGAAATCATTGAAATCCTGCTGAAGTTTGCAGACTGGTCTACAGTTTCCTCATCACTAGAGCACTGACAAGATGGAATGCTGCTTGGTTCTTGGGTGCTGGCAGAAGTTTGTAGAAACAACAGTCAGAAAAATTATTTTTAATTTTATACTAAAAGAAGTAATTGGGAACCCCCTGGACTACCTTAAATTTAGATCCCTGTTTATAAATTAAAACCATTTTTTGACAACAGCACTGGAAAAATGTCTTTGCCTTTTTCTTTGATTTTTAAACATCTCATAATAGCTGAGTGTACTCCTCCTCTTTCATTATTTTCCTATTTCTTTTTCTCTCCTAATAATTGAATTGACAGCTTGTACGCTTGCTTTCTTTCATCTTCTCCTATTTATTGTTGATTATATTACTTCTATTTTGAAGATGCTTGCAAAAATGTTCGAATTGTTTTGAAGGTAGGCTTTTTTACTTCAATTTACCCTGAAGTGAAAAAATAATTTTCTTAGGGTGTTTTTTTGTTTTGGTTTGTTACTTGTTTGTTTTTTTATTTTATTATTGTTTGGTTTGGGGGGGAAGTTGTTTGGGTTTTTTTGGTTTTCATTTTCTGACTGTTTTATTCATGAGCAATATGCTAGTTATTTTTGAGCAAATGTTGGCCTTTTCTCCATTGTTTTGAGCTGTCACGTAAAGCTGTGCCTAACTTTCCTGTATGGAAAGAATCAGAAATATACTTTTTATATCTGGTTTGCCAGTCTCTTAATTTCACTGATAGTTTGACGAAAATCAATTACTGCAACTATTTTACTTACTTTAATCCTAGAAATAAAAACTAAAAATTATTAATCTAGATTTTTTGTTTGATTTCTCATATTATAGTTGACTTATCACACTCAATAAGCTTGATTTGTATGTTCAGTGTCTAAAGGTAATAACAAGAGTTGTTATGTGTAAACTGAGTTTATTGAACCTATATATCTATGGTATGTGTGTGACAATGGAAGATGTTTCCATAATATGTCAGCTTGGTTGCCCTTTTTGGGGCAGATGAGAGACTTACTCTGCTCTTCAGTTTTTGGCTGATGGCTAATTAACTTTTCCATTACGTTTTTTTTCCCTCCTTGCATCTTTTCACACTCTGTTCCTTCCTGTGAGCAGATGGTAGAGGTGGCTTTGGCTAAAAAGAAAAAAATTTTCAGAATGTGGGTATTTATACTCTATTTTGCATGCTTTGTAAATAAATGATGCAAAAGCTGAAGGCATAATTTTAAAAAATTGCAAACGTCCCAACAGGAGAGTGGCAAGAATACTAATTAAATCAGGTATTTTAGGCCAATAGATGGTGCTATTCCATAGCATTAGAAATGCATCGGGCATTTGAAGGTCACTTTACCGTAGGCCAAAATAAAAGCTGTTGAGCAAACATGTTTTGCTTTATAGGCATCTCAATCATGCAAGATGTGAATGTGATCTTGATGTATCAAGTGGTTTTTAAATCTCCCAGAATTGTTAAATATTTGAACTATTTTCTTTTGCATATACAACCACCATGACAACATAACTAACTCCTATGTATGTAGTCAGTAATCAAAGCATTTGAAAAACAAATATACACATTTTGAATTGAGTAGCATAAAGCTTTCCATAAATAAGAAACAAGGATCATGTTGAAGTTTCTGCACATGAATACTGTTTTTTTCAGAAGATGGAGATTACTTCCACTTTGTCAACAGTAGTATTTTTTTCCTAAATGTTTCAATAAAATTATTGCTGGTCAATTATGTCACTGAAAGTAACATTTAGATAGTCTTATGAACAGCTCTTTTGTAATACCTCACCACTTGGCAAAAAGTCTTTTGCTTCAATGGAGCACTGTAGACATGTAAGCATTAGAAATTTGTTTAAAAATGGTCGCATTCCTCTGTTGGTTCAGTAAAATAGTTTGAGTGGGAGTTTGCTGGGAGCTAGTAGCCTTGCCTTGTAATCTTCCCATCTTTCTGCACCTTTTTTTTTTTTTATACTACAGTACATATATTAAAATGTACTAGGCACTTTTTGAGTTGATTTGAAGTTAGGAATGCTTTTTCCTCCTGTGTGAGATTTCATAATTATAGTGTAAGCTGTAATAAGTTCCTATTTTAACCTGATTATTGATTAGTCTGCAGTTAGATGTATGCCATTTTAAGAGAAATAGAGTTATGTTTGGTATTATTTTAATGCTTAATTTTCTTGTGTTTGTAGGAGTGGTTTGCTGTTTATGTTGAGCTTAATCAGCAGATAGCAGCTCTTCTAAATGCAGGGGATGAGGAGGACCTTGTGGAATTGAAAGCACTGCAGCAACAGCTGAGTGATGTGTGTTACCGGCAGGCCAGTCAGCTGGAATTCAGGCAGAATCTATTACAAGCAGCACTTGAGTTCCACAGTGTTGCCCAGGATGTAAGTTTTTCTTTTTAACTTTTCACAGGCTCACCTGTCAATATATTATTGCCTTAGTATTATAAACGCTGAATACATTGGAAAAAATTAGGGGAGTGGGGGGTAATATAATATCACTTGGAAAATGCAGTAAGTCTTCATTTACTATAATTGAAACACTGAGAAGACAGATTTCCCCTTTTTTAGGAGGGTAATGCTTTGTAATATGTCTTACATTTCAATAGCATTTGAAATAAAATGGTTACTAGTTAAAAAGTTGCTTTTTCCCCCCTCTTGTGTTTTTTTTTGTTTTAAATTAGAGGCATACGCATTAATTAAGCTGCAATTTGGTGTACTTTTCATAGTGTGTTTTTTTTTAAATTGGCATTTATTCCTTTCCTATACTTGCCTAAAAAAAAAAAAAAAAAAAAAGGAATTTTATAGGCAGATGGGTTGTTTATCTTTCATCTTGACTTTCTTTCCTATAGATGCAAAGAGAAACTTCTAAAATGACGGCTTTCCAAACATTTGGAAGAAGATTGCAGGCCCAACCATCTGAAGCTCAAAACTTTTTAAATATTAATATTTATGTTGTTTTTCATTTCAGTTGTCTCAGCAATTGGATGGCTTACTAGGAATGTTGTGTGTAGATGTAGCACCAGCAGATGGAGCATCAATTCAACAAACTTTAAAACTACTGGAAGAAAAATTGAAAAGTGTTGGTAAGCAAAATATTTCTGCCTTTCAGATACACACATTCTAATGAATGCATTACAGGAAAAAAACGGTAATCCCACCACCCCCTTTAAAAAAAGACAGCAGAAAAAATATCTGTCTCTTCTGATTCCTAGCTAAGTAATGCTCCACCTAACTGCCTTTGACTTGCTTATGCTATCTACTGCATAGTAGTTCTATCTGGGAAAATGATCTGGAAGTGTTTTCTTTGAAATGTTTTACATGTGATATATATTTGTCATATACCATTATCATGCATTTCATCTGTAGAGAAACTTTTTTCCCCATTAATCATCCTTAGTGTCTTGGGAATATAGTGCTTAGAAGATCTTTCTGTCTTCAGAACTGACCCCTTGATAATTAAGATTGTTATCCTCTCAGTTTTAGAATGCTTGTACTGAGTATTTTGCAGAAGCTTTGAATACATATGTCAATAAATGGCACATTTAAGGTTGTTACACTGTCAAGCATATAGAATAGACTATTTCAGTTGGAAGGGACCTACAATGATCATCTAGTCCAATATGTTGTAGGAGAAAGAGCTTTGAAGCGAAATCATATATGGTAGAAGTAGTTATGGTTGGAATATAACAGTTTGATGCATAAACTAGATATTCCTTTAGGAAACCAGATAGTAGAGCTGCCAAATAATAGATGTAACAGCAGATTCTAAGGGCTGCCATATTTCAGTATCGAAAAATGTATCAGCCATGTCAGATGTATTATAAAGTAGTAACTTCTGCTAGCCTTGGAAGAACATTTAGGCTACAACTGCTTAGCAGTGATAAATATTTTAAGTATTGGGCAACTGTGTGGATGGAAGACATTGATTAGCTATTTATATGCTGAAAAGTTAATACTCTCAGCTTTTATTCCTTTTCTTGTTATCTGCTAGGTCATAAAATAGCAAACCCTTACCTCTTCGTTAACGTAGACCAATGTCACTCAAACTGAAAAGTTGGAAAGGGTAGTGAAAGACAGATAGTAATGTCCTTTTCACTTTCCAGCCTTCCATCTCGGATTCTGTTGCATTTCATATCTCTCCTTTGAGGAAGTGGGAAACAAAACTAATTTATAAGAGTGACCATTGACTTTTTTTTTTCTTTTTTCTTTTTTTCTTTAGACTTAGGCTTGCAAGGCTTGCGTGAGAAAGGTCAAAGTCTTCTTGATCAGATATCTAATCAGGCGTCCTGGGCCTATGGAAAAGATGTGACCATTGAAAACAAAGAAAATGTGGACCATATCCAGGGAGTGATGGAAGATATGCAGCTTAGAAAACAAAGGTAATAACAGTTCTAGTCATTAAGATTTTCATGTGCTGATAGGCCATATATATATATATATATATATATATATACACACACATATTTTAAAGAGACCATTTTTCTTTATCTTCAATTAAGGGATGTAGTACAACTGTCATTTATGTTTGTGGTATATTTAAATGGGACAGAATCTTCACTGCCTAATCTGTTGTAGCATATTCCTAAATCCAAGCACCCTTTGTATTTTGGTACTGGATGGAGTATTTGAGTGCTTTCCTGTACTTGTAAATGCTCAGGAATTATACATTCCTTTTATATGGAGTTATGGAATGAATGCAAGAGGCATCGTTTATATGTTAGCATTTTGAGATGGAAGGTATGTTAAGACTATAATAGTGATGATGGCTCTAAAATTATGTATTAATTATGTACAGACTGGTTTATCCTCTTCTTTTGCACAACCTCTACCCTTTGAGTGTGGCATTTTCACTCCTGAAGGTAGGAATAAAGATGAGCTGGTGTCAGGGGGATGTCGTATAAAATGGAGGCACAGAGTTCAGTTTTCAAAATGTGTTTTTTTGTGAGTTTTGGAAGAAGATAGGGTGGGGAATTAAGCTGTAGTAGGGAAAAATGCTGGGGAGAGTTGAATTTGCAAGAAGGATGGTTTTTGCCATCATCCTCTTCCTCCAAGCCTTTCATTGATTATTTTTTCTTAAAGATGTAGTAGTACTGGATTGGCTATAGTACTGCCTTTTTTTTTGTACTCAACAGTGTGAAAAAATCAGATGATGTTGCTCATTATTACTGCTGGAACCCCTGAGACAATAAAGTAGTCTCCATAGAAACTGCCTGAACTTTGAGGGCAATGGCTGAACAAAGAGGTGCCTCTAGGGAACAACGAGGTCTAATGAGTATCAAGTTGCTCATTTTAGGAATTAATTCTACCACCCACTAATTGTTTTCTTAGGGAGCTTAGTGTAACAAACCATGTGTTTTAATAACGCTTAAAGAAGGTATTGTTTTATGTCCTCTGAATCCTATTTACTTGGGCAGCAGTTGTGTTTAGAGGGCCAACTGCAAAGAGCTATAGAGGACCATGTGTCACTGTGGGATAAAACAGCAGTTGGAATTCAGTACTTAGAAGAGAAATGCACATGGGAGAAGGAGAAACTTTATATACATAAAAATGGAGTCTGAACCAGCTGTTAACTCAAAGACAAATGTTGTAAAACTTTTGCAAAAGTTGCTTTACTGTTCAGTCAGTTGCTTTACTGTGAGAAGAAAGTCAGTTGCTTTACTGTGAGAAGAAAGTAGAACACTATGGATTATTAGGAAAGGAATAGAAAACTAAAAGGAAAATGTCATTGTGTCACTGTATAGATTTGTAGTCCATTTGTGTTTTAATTGTTATGCAAGTCTGGTCCCTATTCTCAGAAGGGATATAGAATTGTGGAAAGTCAATTAGAGGATCGAGAAGTCTAAAATGTTCAGACAAAGGTATGAAACAGCTTTGAGATGATGGATAATTAAACAAGGTTCTTCAACCCAGACAAGAGGCAAAAAAATATGATAAGGACTACTATCTCTCAATAGCATTTAATAATAATTTTTGTGACACTTCATTCCTCTCCCCCTCCTCCCCCCTTTTACTGAATGTTTCTCATTTATTTCTATACACCTGTAGCGTAATGTTTATTTCTAGGGGTATTTTTCTGCTTTAATTATGCTTTTGGAACCCATAAACTGTTTTCCTGCATTATTAGAGCAACAAATTTCCTTTCTGTAAACATCACAGCACTACAGGACATGTAACAAAACACAGCATGCTAATGAACTGTTCTTCGGAAGTGCTTATGTTTGCAGCTGGTTTGAAAAAACAGATCCGTGCATACCATCTTTTGCATTCACTTAGAGTGCTAACTGTTGTTGACATTAGTAATTCCATTTGCACTGGACAGGAGTCTGAATCTTGCCATCTACTTAGGCTCTGAAATTGAAGTGGAAAGGTCATTCTGCTAAATGTATTAGCTTAGCTCTCACTGTGGAAAGAAAAGAACTTTCAGTAATTTTTTTTTTTTTATTCTGACTAGAGAAAGAACTGCAAAATGTGCTTAATTCAGAACAAGAGAATTAGAATTAGTTTTTATATGAATTAGATTTTGAAATGCTTCCTGACAAGTTATAGCAAAGGACATCATCATATAAGTGTTCAATTATTTACAATCTTTAGTTAGCTAAAAAGAAAAAATGGAAGGATGTATTAACATCTTTTAAGCAGTCCTCATTTTATTCACCAAGAAAACTTTGCTACCAGTTCACAGTACAATTCAGAATTATGCCACATTTAAGCCAGCTTTCACCTAGACTTCAGCAGGAGAAAGTCTGTCTTAGCCATGTAAAGCTCTGTGTGGCCTGCAAATCTTACCAGTATAACAAGGTAAGGAACCTGCAACGCAGCTGGAAGGCCTTTTAGCTACTGCTGGTATTACTATCTGTAGCATAGTCATATTGGGAGTCTTGAGGATCCTGATTTCGGTGGGTTATAGTGCTCAGTTCTATTTATTGCATGTTTCTTATTGTCATGCAAAAGATTACTTATTTTGGCCAAGCTTAGCAGCACAAAAATGTTTTAATCACCTTTTTCATGAACACTTGCATCTTAATGTTGCTCACTGAAAACACCACTGTCAAACTCAGTATATTGTGTCTGCTATGCATGTGTTGGTGAGTCTGTCTGTGCTACTGTTTAAGGTGTGAGGATATGGTGGATGTGCGGCGACTGAAGATGCTTCAGATGGTACAGTTATTTAAATGTGAAGAGGATGCTGCTCAGGTATGGAAATGCCTACAGAATTTCATCATTCTGGTCTTTGTAGTCCACTGGCTAAACTTATGGGGATTGATAGTTGTACAGTATTATTTTTGTCACTTTCAAATGTAGTTTTATTTAGTGAATTTGTACAGTGAAAATAAAGGATATAGCAATGACTGAAAATAGTGTATTTGGTGATTACATGCATGATCTACCAGTTTGATATATCTCTTAACTTTTTTCTGTATCAGAAGTATATGCTAGGACTGAAGTTAATTCACCCTTCTGGATTAATTTCTTTTTAATTTACTAGTTTTCATTCTTTTAACTTCTGTTTTTAAGGCAGTGGAATGGTTAAGTGAACTGCTGGATGCTCTGCTGAAGACACACATCCGATTGGGAGATGATGCTCAAGAAACAAAAGTTTTACTAGAGAAACATCGAAAATTTGTTGATGTTGCACAGGTGAATTTAATTACTTTTTTAGCAATATGGGTTTTGTACAGTTTCAGAAGATCTCCTAAATAGAATTGGTACCTGTATGGACAATCATGGAACAGCTGTTACTAGTCTTAATGGCTTGCCTCAATGCTTGAATGAAGAAATCGTGATTGCTGGAATTGGTGATGAGCCTAATGAGATTTTGAAGTTCTAACAACAATAGTGATGCTGCAGTTTACTACCTCAGTTTATTCTGCTTCACATAGGCAATGCAAACTACAAAATATAAAGTTCACATTGACTTTCTTTAAAAGGCATGTATTTCAGTCTTTATAATGACTTTTGAAGGACTGCAATCAAAATACTGAAATGTGGATGAGCCACTTGGTTTCAGTCTATTTTGTGCTGTACTTCATGAAACAGAGCCTGTCTTTCTGTTGGTTTTCCAGATAGAGTTGATCGTTGGTGTATGATGGTCCTGTTCGTACAAGGAGTTTTGGCACTAGCAGAGTTAGTGGTTGAACAGAACTGACAGCTTTAATTGTTGACTGTAGCAGCCAACTAATGAGTACTGCTGTACAAGAGTCTACTGAAATTCACTGAAGCCATAGGGCATGTTTGCATGCCTGTTTGCAAATCTTGAATATGCAAACAGATGCCAGGTACCTGTGAAAGAATTTCACTTAAGAACAGAAAGTGTACAAGCTGGGCCTTTTTCAGGTGCTTTTTCAGATGTATACTGCTTTTAGGAATGTCTAATTCAGACTTGCCAATTAACAGATGTGGTATTTTCAGATTGCACCTGTTACACTGGAACTGATTTTCCCTTTTGATGAATTAGAACTGACAATGACAGGAGGGTAGCTTGCTGTTATAATGATGTGCCACAACACACCTGGATGCTGGGTGACCACAAACATGGAGACAGTGAAGTCAGTGAGACTGTCATCTTGGCAGTAGATATGAAGTATCCCATGTAAGATCCAAGCAGCTATTCGATATTTTCAGGAAGCTCTGTTCTTTTGCCAGTGTGAATGCTAGACAATGGGATTATTTTTTTAATTTTTTTAAAGAGCAAAGGCACTGTTTGGTCATTACAATTTTATTCATACTTCAGCAGCATTTTCTAGTAGACCAGATTAGTTCAATATACTTTGTGGACCTAAATTGAGGAGGTTTCATAAACTTGTCTCCTGTTGGTTTAAGATGCTAATTAGCTCCTAAATTAAATGCCGAGTTTTTATGTGTACTTTCTTTCCCATCCCCTCCAACTTTTAGAGTACTTACGATTATGGGAGACAGTTACTGCAGGCAACTGTTGTCCTGTGCCAGTCCCTGCGATGCACTTCAAGGTCCTCAGGGGACACACTTCCGAGACTGAACAGAGTGTGGAAACAGTTTACAATAACTTCTGAAGAAAGAGTGCACCGGCTGGAAACAGCTGTTGCATTTCATTCAAGTGCTGAAAAGGTGAGTGTTGTGTTTTCAAGATGAAAAATTTCCTATCAGAATTTAAGCAAACAAAATGTAAGAAAAATGAAGTTGTCAGTGTGCATTTTTTTCTTTCTAAATATTAAAAAAGAAGCAGAAAGAAGAATTTAAGCATATCTTTCTAATTGTTAATTTCAATACTCAATGCAATTATTGCTTGCATACCTATTGCTTGCATACTTATATTGGTATAGGGCCTGCTTAACAAAAAGAACAGTGGCCCTGAAGTTGAGGTGCATTGAGGTTGGGGCTGGGAAGAAGTTTTTTTTAACTCTTCAGAGGGAAACTCTGATGTTGATCATAAAGCATTTCTTCATTTGTTCTAATTCTTAAAGGCAAGGAACACTTCTTGAATTGTGTTTTTGTGCACGGTATAATACAAAGCTATGCGGTCTTTAAGATTTAAGATCTTCAGACAGTTAAAAGGAGTATTGCCTTTTAAGCTGTGTGCATTTTGAATGTGATATTCTTCTCACAACCTGTGTAAATGAATGAAACTCACCAGTTTAGTTTCCATGTGTGCTGTGTTGCTGCATCTTGTATTTTGCACTTGGAAGGTTTTGGACATACTTTCTTCAAAACACACCTCTGCCTTGGTATGGTTTTCAGACTCCTGTAACCAACTGTCTCACCACTGTGCCCAGTTGGATGATGCTAGAAGCCACAGAGGAGGATGAGCAATCAACAACAATGTTATGAGGGATAGTTGCTATTCAGTAACAGCTTGCTGAAGAGGGGGAATGTTGAGGGTTTTCAAATGCCTGAACTCGAGACAATATCCATTAATGTAGATCATGGGAGGCAGGGCCTTTTCATCTAGGAACCATTCTTTCTGTGAAGCAATACGTTTTAGAAAAGCAATTTAGAGTGTATATCTCTAATATTGACAATAAAATTGCATATAACTGCAAAAAAAGCCAACCTTGCACATGGTAAAAGAAAATAAATTAATTCTGTCATTGAAGGAGAGCATGGATGCAAAGTTGCTTCATATGCTCCTTTTATTCATTTCTTGTTTGTGTTAATAGAAGATACTTTGCATTTGTAGGCAGGAAGAGATGCTGGAGGTTCACAAACAGAAATAAATCATCTATGCTGCCACAGATGGCTGAAAAAAGTTTTGCCTGATACCAAATTAGAACTCAGTGGTTCATAAACTCGTAAAAGAGTTGTCTCAGTCTGTATTATGAGCATTCTTTCATTATTGTAGTAGTTAATTGATGTGTTTTTAGGCAATCATAAGTTTAAAAAAAGTAAATGGATAGCTGAAAAAATAATGCTCTTGTTCAAAAACATAATTCTCCTAGCACTATTGTGACATATTAATGAGTCCGTGAGGAAAACATGCAGTTAATATCCATGCTGCTTTGGAAAAAAGTAAGAAGTGGCAGAGGGAGAAGTGGAAGAAAATACAGAACTAAATACTAGTATTGGGTCCCAGTCCTGTCTGGCAGCACTTGTGTTCAGACTTTTTTAATCCCACCTGTTCTGTGCCAGACGTGGATTTTAGTTTTGAAACAGCTTGTAAGGGGCCCTTCGTTATTCATGTGTGTAGAATAGAATAGACTATTTCAGTTGGAAGGGACCTACAATGATCATCTAGTCCAACTGCCTGACCACTTCAGGGCAGACCAAGTTAAAGCATGTTGTTAAGGGCATTGTCCAAATGCCTCTTAAACACTGGCAGGCTTGGGGCATTGACCACCTCTCTAGGAACCCTGTTCCAGTGTTTGACCACCCTCGCGGTAAAGAAATGCTTCCTAATGTCCAGTCTAAACCTCCCCTTACGCAGCTTTGAACCATTCCCACACGTCCTATCACTGGATACCAAGGAGAAGAGCTCAGCACCTCCCTCTCCGTTTCCCCTCCTCAGGAAGCTGTAGAGAGCAATGAGGTCACACCTCAGCCTCCTCCTCTCCAAACTAGACAATCCCAAAGTCCTTAGCTGCTCCTCATAGGATATTTCTTGCAGCCTTTTCACCAGCTTTGTTGCCCTCCTCTGGAATCATTCAAGGACCTTCACACCCTTGTTAAATTGTGTGTAAACTGCACACAGTTCAAGGTGAGGCCACACCAACACTGAATATGGAGGGATAAAGGTTTCTTCCATTTTATATGACTGTCTTGATGCAGGTTACTATTTTTATGCATTTTATACTTGTTGCTGGAATATTTTCTAGCAAGAATATTTTTTTCTTTTTTGTTCCCTCTTAGAAGTAATGTAAAACAGTCTAGTACAGAACAGTGATAGCCCTGAACTATCTTCTCAATGTAGCTTAATCGATATTTTCCTTTCTTGAATTATATGAATATTTCAATTGATCTCATAAATGTGGCAGTAAAGATGCTGAAAGAGCATTCACTCTGCCAGTTAATGGCACTTAAAAAACTACATGCTATCCCTTGTCTACTTTATTCTGCATTTCCTTTTTTTTTTTTAACAGATTTTGCAAGAATGTCCAGAGCAGCCTGAAGCTTTTAATGAAATGGAGCAATTTGATGAAATTGAAGCAGTTGGGAAATCGCTGTTGGACAGACTAACAGTGCCTGTAGTTTATCCCGATGGGTATGCAAAATGTTTTTCTAATGCCTACTGAGTATGCTTTTGGTAAAGTTTCATAATAGTCTTGTATGCAGAAGAATCCTGAATGCTTATTGCTGAAATTAAAAAGGCAGCGCACTAATCCTTATTAAAAATTCTTTCCCATCTTTTCACAGAAAGCAGGCAGGTCCAATTTCAGACTTTCCAAAGACAATGTGCCTGCTTTTTCAAAGTAGTAATTTTTTCACACTCAATAATTATTAGATTTATGCAGTCTTTACACCAGCAAAGTATGTAGAAGTAACAGAAGAATGACAAGCCTCAATCTTTTCTCCCTGAAAAAAGATATCAGATTTGAATCATAGTATTTTGATGAATTTATTCACAATTCTATCTGAAGTCTTAAGCCAGTACATTGAAGGTAAATGTACATTTGATTTATTCAGCAAATAAAACAGTACTTCCCTTATGAGCTATTCATACTAATTTAAAATTGGTGGCTGTCTTGAGCTACAAAAGCAAATTGAATTTGGAATCTCAGCCATAATAAAACTCAATTCTCTGTTCAATAAAATACAGTTGTCCATTGTGATGCTGAGCTTGTAGTTAATTTCTTCTACCTGAGTATAACTAAGCCTTGGACCTAGTCTCTGGGTATGTAGAATCCTGCACCATAGTCAATGAGATCTGAAATCAATATTTTGAATTAGAAGCTAAAACTTTGAGATGGTATGCAACTGCATTATGGGTTACCTGAAGTCAGTCTGAAAAATACAGTTACAGGAACCCGGTCATGAAAATTAATTTCCTGTCATCTTATTTCCAAAATATCATGCTCCCTATGCAGTATAGTATCCTTCAGTAAGGAGTGCTACCCATGAAGATGGACCCAGACCTGAACTAGTAGTGATTTTTATTGCCCTTTCAGTAGTGCATTTGAAAATAATGAAGGATTTTATAGCTGTGCGGGGAAAAAAAACCCAAAACCCAAGAAATGTGTTTTGTTTGAAGTATTTTGATATAGCATTTGTATAGCAGATTTTAGTGACCTAGTACAAGTAGCAACTGTTATTTATTCTTAAAACTGATGTAATCTGCAGATAGACTATTAAAGTAAAAACAAACATTAGAACCTGGGAAAGCTCCCTATGAAAGACGACTCTTGCCACTCTTTGAGGTTTGAGGCCTAACGCAATGCTCCTATAGGTATATATACACGTGTATTTTAGGTTGACTGACTGAATCCTGAACATTATTTCTGACCCCTGTGGCATTTCAGTAGAGTTCTGTGTGTCCCCCTTCTCAAAAGTGGGATTTTAGCTGTCCTAAATCCCAGGATCCCCTGCTCATCGTCCCTAGGCATTCTATTTCTGAGGCATTTAACAAACAATTTGCAAAGGGTTTACTCATTAGTAGAAATAGTTTAAGAAATGTAGGAACACACAAAATGTCATAAAAAACTTGGAGGCATCTTCATCAGCCTCTTTACCACTTCGGACTTTTGTCAGTATTTTCTTGGAAGTCCAGGTCACTGTTCCCTGTCCCGCTCATGGCTTTTAATCTGCATCAGGAAAAACATCTGCCCATACTGTGATCCCGTGTGCAGTTGTGCAATCTGTTATCTTTGGAGTTTCCTAGTCAAACTGATCTGCTCCTGTGTGAAATAACTTTTCTGTCTGCTTATGCCTGTCCCCCCAGTCTGGCCGAAGTCCTTTGTCCTACCACCATTTCCAAAGTCTTCAACATCTGTGCTTTGTAATTAGATTTGATACCTGTTCTTCTTCTGAAACATGTATTCTGTTCAAATCCTTCTTTTGCTGACAGCTTGGTTAGTGGTTTCCCTAACATGTCAGATGTTCTTTTGTTGTATTTGAATGGGAGAAATCAACTCACACAGCCATGTGTTCTTTTCAGTTCAAGAGATAGATGACAGAATTTGACAGCATGTGACTGACTTCACATACACAGAGTCTTTCAATAATGCAGCAATTGTATAGCCTCAGAATTCATGTATGGACAGATTTCCTTGATTGTCAGTACTCAAAACTGTCAGACTGATTTGGCGGGTAGCCAGAGAATGGTGGTAAAAAATAGCATCAGGAAGTATCTAGTTGTGCTTATAGAACAGCGCCCTGCTGTTAAGAGAATCTTTCGGGTATAAAAAGGTCATTTAGTACTTGTAGTAGTTTCATCAAGATCTGCTGCCAAGTCTCATCACTGAGTCTCCAAAGCCTTTTAAAGGTGGCTTTTAAATTTCAAGAGGAAAAAGTGCCTATTTTTCTTACCTGCTTTGTGTTTTCTAGTGCCATTCATGTGTATATTCATGCACTGTCTTACTTTTCACTGATACCCTTTTGTGGTTTTGTTTGGTTTTTTGTTTTGTTTGGTTTGGTTTTTTTTTTTTGTTTTTTTTTTTTTTAGGTCTGAGCAGTACTTTGGGAGCCCAAGTGATATGGCTTCTGCAGCAGAACACATTAGAGAGAAGATGAAGCTAGTTAGCCTGAAAAAGCAGCAGCTGAGACAACCAGAAGCCACTACCCCAGAGAGCTAATACTGACCCTTGTCTATGAATTCATAATAGGACTTCAGTTTGTAATCCAGCATGTTGTTTGCATATTACAGAATTTGGCATAATATATTAAAATGCATTTCACAACCGTTACAAGTCTCATCTTTTTTCAAAGTAAACGTTCTCAGCATCTTAACACTGTACATCTATCAAGCCATAATTATTTAACATGCTATGAAACCATAGATTCCAAGTATTTTATGAAAAGGAACTGTAAACTTTGCACTGAAATTTTGCTGTAAAGCTTTACCTGACTTGTCAGCTGCTGCTTAGTTAAACAGCTGATGCAAGCTTTGGATGGTGCTAATGAAAGTGTTAGGAGTTCCATATTATGAAACTGTAGTTCTTTGCTTACCCCTATGCCCAGGTGATGTAGTAATTTTAGACTGTAGGTAAAGTTCCTGCAGTGTAGATGGTGGTAACCCTATAATTTTAATTTGAAATACTTTAAAAAAAAAAAAAAAAAAAAATCACTTTTATTGTGCCAGTATGCAACCTGCCCATCAAATCTTTGATATATCAAATTCATTGAACAGATGTTTTCCTATTTGTATTGATAATGTATTAAAAGCTGTTTGTGCTTAATAAAAATCATCTTTTTAAAATCTAATATAAATTTGTTCTGGTCTGTATTCCCAAATGTCATTTGTGTTATATTTTTGTGATAAATGATAGTAAAAATCGTCACTCCCCCAATATATTTACAAAGTCTGTATAATTTTTCTTATGAAATACTCTTTAACACACTGTAGCTGTAAGGGGAACTGCTCTTGAACTATTAATAGGAGCAAGAGTCTGTGTTACTTTTTTCTTACTTTCTGATAGCAGTACTTACACAAAAGTAAGACGGTATGTGCATAAGTCAGTGTTATATTAATAATCATTTTGTTCCCCTGTAAGACTGGTACACATCTCTTGTGCTTTTTTCTCAGCCTTGTTTCCCTTTGAATGGAGAATCTTGAATAATGTGAATATCCCTGGTAGTACCTTTGAGGTAAAAGATTTTCATCTCATGAAAAATGATTAACATGAAGTTCATAAACAACTTAAAACCATGAGATTAGTAATAAAATGAAATTTATTAGAGAAGGGAATTGAATTGAAACAAAATCAGCTGTGTGCATAATTTGGTTAACTTCTTACTCTTCAGGATTTAATCTGGATAAATTCAATATTGTATTTGCTGAAAGATGGTGTGGTATCTGACTGTTTTAGACCTACAGATGTTTGTTTCACACATAGTATTCTAAGTACCTCATGTTATCTCACTCTATTTTTGCTCACAGAAAAGATAATGCTCTCTTTCTGCAGGCATTGTTATTACTCTGCAGGTTTTCTTGATGGATACGTCATTCAAATATTATATTTACTTATTTGTCTCAGTTTTTCCCCATTTTATGCACAGGGAAGTGGTGTGTCAAATTTCTCTATTAAAAATAATATTTCAAAATTAATATCTTCTCTGTAATCTCATTGATAAAGATATTTTTTTCCTTCTCGGTATTTTGGCAGAGGAAATCCAGTTATTTTTGATGCATTTGATGCAATGGTACAATGTTATATTAATACTAGTTTAAAACGAACCAAAGTTTCACAGACCTTACTTATAATGAGACTTTTTCAATATAATGTTTTAAAATTTAATTTAGTTGTTCATTCCATTTGAAAAATGTGGCTAATATTTGGATGAGATAAGCCTATTCAGAAAGAACCCAAACATGAAAAATCTACATGTATTTAATATAAGGCGCAAACACAAAAATAAATTAAGATTATGGTCATTAATAAGCACTGCGTCTCCCATTCGGCAGCATATGTTTGTAAATTGAATCTACTTACAGTAAATAATGGTCTGCAGTATAAAATCCCATTAAAATATTAGTTTACAGTAAGTATGTTGCAAACACTAAGATTTTTTGCAGGTTTTTTTTTTTATTCTATTTTTATGCTGTTTAGGAGCTCAATAATGTATGCAATACCAGAGCAGCATCAGAAGCTCCTAACTCATTCATGTGACAGCTGTGTGTGCAAGTTGGAACTGATAACCGTTCACCCTAATAACCCCGACGTTAATTTTGGCTCCAACATTAATTTTGGCTCCGTGATTGAAGTTCAATCTTGAGGCTGTTCTTATCTGTTAGCCAGCATTCCTAGAGCCCAGTGAATTCTGACTTTCATCCTATTGTCTCTAATCAAGTCTCTCATACAACCCCTTGGGCTATGCCGGCTTTTCCCTCTCTCTCTGCTCCCTTCCTTTGGAAGTCCTTGCCTTTAGGGAAATCAAGTGGCTGGTAAGGTGCTATTTACCAGCACTTTGCAATTTATCCATTTTCTGTGTATCAGGAAGGATGGCAGTAGTTTTCTAGGTCACGTTGTGTGAGTCTGCCAGGTATTTCTGAATCCTCCTATGAACTCTGAGACTTCATATCTTACTGAAAGAATGGAATAAACGTTATCTATTAAGAATACTGTTGAATGTAACTGTTTGAGAGAGAGGTTTTTGTGCTGGTCTTCTCTTGGTCAATCTACCATTTATGGTTGTATTTGCTACTGAACCTTTAGAAATGTACAACCCTTAATAGCATACAAAGTCAATGAGTATGTATAGAGACAGGCTAAAAGGCAAAACTGCTCAAGTAATCTGTTGTTACTTGTCTGTGCAGGTACTACTGCAAGCAGTAGTGGTGTCGCTACCTGTCGCTCTTGCTCTGTACTTTTTGGTAGCAAAAACAATTCAAACAACGGAGTTCTAAAAGATGCAAATATTGTGGTGTATTGGTGGGGGCTTTTTTGGTTTCGTTTTTGTTTTGTTCTGTTTTTTTACGTAGATCTCCTGCAGCGAGGGATACAGTGCTACATGTAAGATGGGGAGGTACCAATAGAATAGGGAAGGATTGATGGTAAGGATTGTAGTTATACTCCTAAGTATATTACGGCTAATGACTTGGAAGTGATGGAGTCAACCCTGTTCCATGGTAATGAAATCAATAACAATAATTTCTAAGTTCTTGTTAGCCAAGTTTGGATGTATTTGAAATGTTTCACAACATGGTAAGCATTTTGTTACTCTTTCTGGTAATGTAATCCTGAGTATGTGTTTTGTGACAGTGAAGAGCGAGCACCATGAGAATGGTGATCGGCTCAGTAAGTATCATCCATTTCTAAGTGGATTTCATCCACTTTAAATAGTCCCATCATTACAGTACTGATGCCTATCAAGATGGCATCTCAATTGAAAGTTCTATTAAAAATTGACTAATTGCATGCCTTTTGCAAGGATATGGAGTCAAGGAGTTCTTGAAGATATTTTTCATCTGATGTTCAGTGGAGGTAGTTTTGTTGTGGAGATTTACCTTCTGGAAATACAGGTAAGACTAAATAGCCACACAAGAATGAGGTTAGTTTCCTGCTTCTAATAGGTCCCTTTGTACAGATCTCCCAAACACATCGTAGTTTAGGACCATTTTTCTCTGACTTCAAGGTTATTTTGAACCTAAAATTAACCTGAAGGTGAATCATTAAAGGAACTTCTGAGAACACCTCTGATTCTGTCAAATTGGAAGACAGCATGTTAATCAAGTATCAAAGATATTCATAAAAAATAGATGCTTGTGTGACTGTAAACTTTTAGTTATGCTAATACAAAGATATATAGAGACAGGGTATATTAAAAAGTATTTAGTATATGTAAAGCATTAATGATACACTTAAGGTCAAAATGGCAATGAAAATTAAGGCAACAGCTTTCTCTTTTCCTGTCAGAGTTGACTTTAGTTTACATAGGTGTCTATTACAGAAAAGATTAAGAGAATATAATATAGAGACAAGAGGAAGGCTGAGTCAGGATATAAATTCCTCTTTTGAATGAAGAGGAGAAAAAAACAATTTCTTAAAATTTCAAATGTGCCAAGGAAATAAGTTGGAAAACATTAAAAAGTAAATTGAAAATCCCAATTTCTTATTTGATTTCAGTTGGAAAAGTTCAGCTCATTTTCCAGATACTAGTGATATTTACAGTTCATAAGCTGGAGAGCAAAGAGTTAGACTAACATTTCAAACTTCTGAAGCACAAAGAAAAGCAAAGGAAGCTTTAATCGGTCTTAAGTTTATAATTTTGGAATATCTTAAGAGCAGGTTATTAAATGGAAACAATTGGTTGTGTTAACGAGTTGTGCCGATAATTTAGTAATGAACAGAAATGTCAACATGATTTTTATTGCAGATAAACCACAGGTTTTTAAATAATCTGTGTTTTTTGGCAGTTTAATGACAGCATTGAAATGTCAAATGCGTTGGGACTACCTACTGCTACAGCAAAAACTACCTTTTTGTGCACAGGTAACTAACACACAAAGTATGATTAAAAGTAAGTGTGCTTAAAAGCTTAAAGTAATTTAACATTGTTAAGCATGTTTTTTTTTATAGTTCTACAATTTTAAATGTGTATTTTACATATTAGCAAGCCTTTTATCTGTTCCACAAACAGCTAGCTGTTGGTTACTGTCAGACACCACTGATGCAAGCTCCTGTCAGGAAACCTCTAATGCACTTTGGATTTTTATGTAAAGGGGAGGAATACTATATGCTATGTAAAATATCCTATTGATTTATTAAGCTCACACATCTGTGCTTAAAATGTCTGAGTAGACCCAATGTAACTATTGGTAGTTTCTAATGCTCAGTATGTAGTCTTTCTTTGGGAAGGCTGATTTAGCCAGACATTATCTGTCAAGATTGTATAGCAAAACATGCCACTGCTCGTGACCAAAAGGACCTGTATGACTGCTTTGCACAGCCAGCTAAAACATGGTTTCTACTTATGACCGTATGAATACACTTAGCTCTTCTGAGGATCCTGACATTACATATCCCAATCTTGTTACTGTCAGAAGGCAACATGTACATTAAGTAGATTAAAAAAATAATGATAAGGAGGTCTCATGGTAGCTGTGAGTCCTAGAACATGCACAGTAAGATGCTTGGGCAGTTCTGTGTAGATATGTGTTGCACATAGAATAAGGCTGTGACAGCTCAAGGTAGAAGAGCCCTGAGACTTCTGTGAAGTCCTGAGAATCACTGGTTCTATTTGAATGGATGTAAATGCGCCCCACACAGTATGCTCATAGGTTGGGCCTGAAAAACTTTATTGAGCCCTTGCCTAGATCTTGCACCAACTGTTAACTGTAATCATCTATAAATTATGGAAATAAAATGGAGAGTGAAGTTTATCTTAACTGTAAGAACTGCCTCTCGGAGGAACTGGTAGAAGACCTGTTACTTGAGGCATTTTATATTAGAACAAAGCATAAACAAATACCTCTCAAAAACCTTGATTTTTATTTGTTACTGTCCTCCATTTTGGCAGGAGCTGTCAATGTGTTAACTTCAGTGTGTCATTTTCAGATATGGTTTTGCTGTGTTATGCTTGTCTTGCAGTGTATGGATTGCCATCTCAGTTTGGGGGTTTCTGCTTCCCATGTTCATTTTCTCAGCAAGAGTTGCAGATGCTGGGTAAGTGACAGCACATTCCCGCTGTCATTGCTGACCTTCCAGGCATGCCTGGATTGCTCATGATCCCCATGCTTCACAGGATCAGAGGTTGCAGATTTCCAGTGGGCTGGAGAGCTCCAGGAGGACATTTCTCTCAAGTATTATGCCAGGATTTTTTTTTTTTTCCCCAGTCTTGGCCAAGTGATAAGTGTCTTTTAATGTTCCATTTTTCTCTTAAGGTTTTTAGACTGCTAGGAAAGAGAATAGCTTTCATTGGTGTCTTAACCATTTCCACAGGCAAGTATACAGCATGGTTACTTGATATTTATTATGATTGTGTGATGTGAGTCTGACTTTTAGAGACTTGGGAACAAGCCATATTCTAAACTGGTACTAAGTGCAGACTGTTCCCTTTCTGAACCCTTGTATGCAGCTCTGCATGCCTCTGTTGGATGATAGATAACTGCAAGATAAGTCTCAGCAGGGTGAAGATTGTACAATGTATTCAACACATTTGACTGCTACTCCACATATCTGTGGTGATGATGTGAGCATGATGCGCCACTGTCTGCTTTATATCACTCACTGCCTCTCACAGTGTGGCCTTCCTCCTCTCCAAGACTTTGTATCCAAAGAAACACAGTGATGTGGTCTTCTGTAGCCAGGGTTTTTATTAATGCTTTGCTTGAAACAGCATCAAAAGTCTGCAGCGAGCCACATGCTCAATGAGCCTTGTAAGGTTTTTATTTCCACCCATTGTATATGGCCAATTTGTTAGGTAGCTGCCATTTGCAGGCATCATTTCATGGTGCATTACCTCTGCAGAACCAGTCATTCATGAAGAAGCCCGGGCATTTGCTCCTGCAGGTGACAGAAACGTGAACTATTGGAGTTCTTTTTGCTATTCACTGTTAGCTGTTACCTCTTCTGTATTATTGCTTTGTCTTCTGGACCTTAACAGAGATATGTCCACGTCTGCCACTAAACTGTCTTCTCCGCTAACAATTTTGTCAGAGACTTTGCAAGTGATCCAACAGACATTTTAAAGAGTTCCTTCGTTGTTTCCAAAGAAGAATTTGCTTTCAGGATGAAATGGTTGCTACTGCCAATGTGTGTGTGCGTGTGTTGGGAGGCGATGACAGCTGCATTCCCTGCTTCACAGGGTTGCTAGGAAGGGAACCTCATTAATATTCGGGAGTGGGTGTGATGTTATAGTCATGGAAATCACGCACACACCCAGAGGATATAAAAAGCACAGCTCAAATCATTTTCATCTTAGAACAGTGAGGTGATGGGTTTTTATTCCTATATATGGTAGCGAGACCTGAAGAGCAGGAGTCAGCAAAAACAAAGGAGGGAAAACCAAGGAAGTGTAATAAAACCATCTGGTGAATTGTAAGAGTTTAATTTACAATGAAAATACTTAGAAAAATCATGTGGTGGTAACAGGTGGGCTGTAAGGAAGTTTGGGAAGATCAAGCTCATCCTTGGAAGGCAGTTAATTAAATACCCTGCAAACAGAAGAAATGTTAGCACAGCGAGAAAGAGTAACTCAGAGAAAGGGGTTTAATTACAGCATATTTACTAAACACCAGATCAAGGGGGGGGGGGGGGGGGGGGGAAGCTATGCAGTTATGCAGCCCGAGAAATACTCCTGAGTGTTATTTTTATGCCTGAAACACTGCAAGCAAAGTTCTAAAACATAGTGACTGCAGATCCTGCTGCACTGACAAGGGATGACTTAAGGTACATCATCTATCTCTGCCTCCTGAAAAGACTTCTGTGTAATGAAAGGATGACAGGGGACTCCTCAAAAGTCCTGTAAAACATATTGCATTATTTTAAAGAACCAGTGCAAAAATAGACAAATATGAAACATTAAGGATTTGCAAATACATTAGCATTATTATTATTTTAAATTGACTTGATATATATCCTTTTTACCTCAGGGCCTGACAAGATGCCTCAAGAGTAACACCCTGATTTATGGTCATTTGCAGATTAGAGGATAGGAACAGACTGGAGCAAAACCTACTGCACAGCTGATGACGCCATGATATCTTCTGTAAACCTTCTCTAAAAATGTCAGTGTATTTTTAATGTGACCAGTCAATACCTTAATTTGAAAGTTATTTTGCATTATGTCAATTTTACCTCAGCACTCTAGCAATGTTATTGTTGCCAGTGAGGACACAGTACTGTTCTCAGGCTGTAACATTCAGGCACATTAATGTGATGTCTGAGAACGTACCCTGCGGGACTCTGCCTCACTCATTCTAGTATCGAAATTGTGTTGAGGTTAAAAACAAAAGAAGAACCTTTGTGCAATTTTAAAAATGAAAAAAGTTTACAGTTGTACTTGATTTGATATTTCCTTTCTCTCCCCTTCCCCAATCCCATTACATATAGAGGATCCCCAGTGCAGCTTTGTGTCTGACTGCAAATTTCAACTATAGCGCTTGCCTGCCTTTTGTCTCCACACTGTGAGGAAGATCACAGGAGATAATACCAGACAATCTTGTACCCACAATATCATTAAACTTCAATTTGTATCCTTTTTCAAACAAAGATGGTGATTATTGTCCCAGGCAAACCTATTTTCAAGTGTGAAATTTGAGGTAATTAAGCAATGGGGATCCTTAATCAAAGCAGCTGTCTGCAGAGGTCACTAAAGGACTGATACTTCAGAAGAAGCTAGTTTGAGAAATTGGAAAAAGTAGTCAAAAATAAATCATTCTGTGATTCACAGGAAAATACTTTTGTCCTGGCAAAAGCACCTTAGACAAGTTACTGGACGCTCTGTGACAGATAAAGCTCTCGGAAAAGATACATTTGAGCAACTGGTTGGTTTGTGTGATCAGCACTGATGCTGATGACCTACACTAAACGTGTGTCTGTAAAAGGGTCTTAGATAGAACCTATACCTTGCAAGTCTAACACCAACAGCAAGGTCACCAACAGCAAGGTCACAGATGGTCAATTTAGTGATTTGTTTTGCAGCAATACTTCAGTTTTAAAGTGAACACCTGACTGTGTTCATTCACTGCATATTAGTTAGGCTCTCAGAGCACTGTTTTATTACGGACAATTTAGTCTTTGGAATAAAACTAATCTGGAAGCTCAGATCCAAATGTGATTTAAATTGATCCAACACTTAATGGGACATTAGGTTCTTGACCAATGTGTGTGCCACCTTCCCACAAGCTCTTTTAGCTTATACCTAACACAGACATATCAGGAGCAAGATCTTGAATGATGCAGAGCTCTTTCAATACACTGACATGGTTCTCTGGCTACAAAGGGCCAAGTGCCATGTGTGCCTTTGCATTTACTGTTGATTGTCAGTCCCTAATTCATTCTTGCAACTCTCAGCTTCTCCTTCATCATTCTTCAAGACTTCTCCTGGTTCAAAATCTTGTCCAGTCTTTTGTCTTTCATCTCTCTGTTTGAATTCCTTCTTTTTCTTATCATCCTTTTCTAAATTGTCCTTTCTCCCATTTTGCGCTATTTTACCATGGTGAGAGCTACATCTTATGCCTCCTGCTGAATTTCAAGAGGAGAAACCTGAGATCCTCAGATGGCAGATCATTAATCTGTGTGGTGGAAGAACCAGAAGCTGCTTGGAGCAGACAGCAGAACAATTCAGTGGCTCTTCTGTGAGTTTGCCACTTTCATGACTGCTGTTGGGCAAAATAGGGACTGCTGTGTCGAAGTCAAGGGAGTGAATGCAGTGTTCTTGAAGACTTGAAACAATGATTGCACCCTGGGCACAGCATTACAGCCACATACCCTGTATAAAGAGCCTGAAGAGACTGTCAGATGGGAACATGCTGCCAAGGTGGGCTTTCAGATCCTGGGATGACAATGAGGGAGACTCCAAAGGAGTGTGCACCCTCCAGAGCTGATCCTTGTCCCTGGAATCCGCAGTCAAATCCAACAAGGACGTGCTGGCAGACCACTTTTTTTTTTTTCCCCTACTACAGCCAGGTAAAGATACTGATTTTGTATACATATCTCTGGGGGAAAGGAGGCTTTTGGTGATATTACGTCACTGGGTGCAGTGGTGTGGAAAAGTGACACCTATCTCTGTTTTGACAGTATGGGCTGCTATGCTTTTGAAATCAGTTCCTTCGGGACCTTGAGTTGTGACAGAAATCTTCCTGTAGCAGCTCCCTGTTGCACAGGTCCTACGCTGTGTGGGATACCTGCTCCTGCTGCCCAAGTGAACCAAATGTGCAGAACACTAAGACAACACTGCTCTCTATGACTTACGGTCCTAGCCCATTCGGCCCTCTCATGGGAAAAGGCATGAGAACACCTTGGTTTCTGGCATATTTGCATGTGGAGAAGGGGTCATTTCTGGAACTGTAGAGGTCCAGCTGTGAGGACACTCTGGAGTGGGAAACAAGGACAAAGGGGACTGATGGCCCATCATGAGGTTGGAAGAGCATTGTCACTCCCTGAGTAAGGTTTCAAACAAAAGCTGAAGTCCATGTGATAAAAATGAGAATTTTTAATCTCCTCTTTCTTCTGTCACTTCCTGAGGAAAGAGCTGCAGGCTCTCATCCCTACCCCATCCACCCCAGCAGCAGAGAGCAGGCAGAGATGGCATCTTTTCAGTAACCAAGACCTATGGAGCCAGTGGCAACCCCACAGAAGAAGGGAGGAAAAAAACCACTCTTCAAGTTCTGGAAGAAGAAATCAAAACCACTAGCTAAGACACAGGAAAGGTGATGCTGTCCTAAGGATGATATGATCTCACCAACCATCACTCAGTTTCCCAAGCCCAGAGCTTCTTTGCATGGAGACCACAAGAAAAGCCACTCCAGTAGAAAGGAGTAGCAGAGAAAACACTTTGCTTCTGTTTTTCCTCAAAAGATGTCCACCGGGATAAGCATACATTCATTCAAGATGATCTCCCACAGGATTAAGTCTAGTGCTCCCCACTATAGTCTCTTGTAATACACATTGCCACGCAGACAGCTCTGTCATCATGATGTCACTTGGAAGCAGTATGAAGAACAGTGGCCTATCTAAAGAGTCTCGGTACCAAGTTTCTGTCCACTAAACCTCTCCTATTGCACTGAACCACCTGCTACTGCAGACAGCAGCATTCAGATTAAATGAAGTCTGAGCACCCAGGCCCAGAACAGGGAACAAATCACCTATTCCTGGTGATTGTACAGCAGCAGGAGGTTTTGCTATGGATGGCAAACAATGGCTCTGAAGCATGTGAAAACCAACTTAACTGCTCTTCAGTTAGTGTTGAAAGAGTATTAAGGGGGGAAAAAAAAGTTTGGGGTTTTTTTTTGTTTGTTTGTTTTTTAATTATAGGCAATGCTTCCTAAATTTATGTGGGACTTGAATTCTGAAGTGTTACATGCCATCCTTTGTAGAGTGTGAAGGGTCATTTAAACTTGGAACAGTGAGGGAGTATCCTCATATCCTGTAGTCACACCCCTGTTACATTGGGTGTCAGCAGTGAGCACACATCTGCTTAACAACCCAGTTCCAGACAAATAAGCGGGGGAGGGGAAGAGATTTCAGTAGTTCCTGCTTTTTAACCTCTTTTAGGTATGTCACACAATTCAGCACTGATGTGAAAGGGATAGGCAGGATCGGGTACATGCTTGCTGTTTGAGGTACCATGATCTGGAAGAGAGAAATGCGTGACTAGAATATACAGAGGAATGCTCAGCAGTGTGAACCTTCAAGTAGCAGAGTTACACAAGATGGAGTTATCGTTTTAAAACAAAACAAAGCACTGCTATTTATAACTCTGCTGATAAATGACTTTTTAAAAAAGCATTCTGAAGCCTTGTGGTTCTTTAACACTTAAAATTCAACTCCCTTACTGAATTTTTCTTTTCTGGATAAACCCTCCCCAATATTAGATGTCTAAAGTAATGTGCTATTAGAAGTATGGCTGTGAAGCATACTTATGTACTTGTTCTAAATTTAGCTTTCTGAAATTTGTGTCCATTTAAATCAACTCTTCCAAACAATAACAACAACATGACTTTAATGTTTTGGTGTGGTTAGTATGATTGTATCTATTTAATTAGACTCGTGTTAAATGAATGACTCATACTGATGTTTTTGCATCATCGCTGGCTGGTTACTTTTGATAAGATTGAACAGAGATATTTCACTTTTAAAAGATGGTTCTAAGAATCCAGTTACACTGATATAACTCTCTCTTTGAATAGTCTTTGTGATTTTTAACTGAGGTTTTTATTTCATAAGTTTAATACAGACATCTGTATTTATGTATAAACATTGAAAAATAATTAAAGGGAAACAGTCTTTTAATGCAACTAAATCATAAGTGTGAGTTGAACACAGAAATTAGTGACATGGGGCAAAACTGTCATTGTAGTTACCTTATTAGTGGGACAGTTTGCAGCTGCCTTGAGACTTAGATGTGGGTTACAATCTGCATCTTAATCTTCCTTCTTTACAGGGAGAAAGCGTAGCCTGTCTCACATCTATATTTGGTGCAGAGTGCGTACTCCACTGTGCTAACACACCACATCAGGAAGGAATTTCAAATGCTCCCAAGGAATTCGGTAACAAAAGTCCTGCTGGCTTTCCTTACATGCATGGGCGAGGGAGCATACTAATCTGTGTAATAAACTGTTCTCCTGCTGCTGCTGCTGCTGGAGCCTGAACAATGGACTAACGAACTATCTAATGTCTCTTCACTCTCCTGACAGAGTTGAATATACTGGGCCACGGTTTTCTTTATTGACAAGCTTGCAATTGGGCGGACTAGTGTATGTGCCAGCTGTTAAAACTGCTTCACTTTTGTATTCATCAGAGTGCCGCTCCATGGGCTGTGCAGCTTTTGTTTTGGACAACACCCAGTGAGACAGAAATGTTGAGCTTCCCCCGGGGTGCTGATGGGGTAAGTCCACTCTCCTGCTGATTCTGAGGAAACTGAAGTGGAGTTAACCTCCCTGTCATTTCTTCAGTAAACTTCAGAGGTCGTGCTGGTCTCTTCACCTGGGATGTAGGAGAGAATGTGATGTGATCACTTTGCACTTCACACTTGCACTTTTGTATTGTTTTCTGTTTTGTTTAATCTTTTCACCCTATTCAACAGTTAAAATGTTCATTGTTTATATTTTGCCATTATATTTACACTTGAATAGTCATCAAGTCCCTTTTTTCTTTCAGTCTTTCCTGTAGCTGTCACTTTAAAGAAAGGTATAACTCGAACTTGTGTTTTTTATTGTCTGTGACAGCAAAATAAAATCAAACTTGCTAAGAGAAGTGATACCAAGTAATTAATGTGTTTGGATTTGGAGACATCTTTTCAATGAGTTGGCTTAGAGGTACATCTGTTAGTCAGAGCTGCCAGTGGCTTCAGAAGTATAATGAGGACCTGTGCTCCTCTCTTATTCTCTTTCTCTTCCTTTCCCTAAGGTGCTTTTTGTCCTCTTCCTCCAGTTTATTGTTGTATGAAACTTCCTCAAGCTTATCTGCGAGGTAAAGAATCTAAAGAAATAAATTTTTTGCACAGTGTTACATTTAACAAGGAAAGGAGGTTCTTTCTGAAAACACTAATGTTTTAACACATTCTCAGAACAAGAAATTTGTTTTGCTGCAGGGGTTCTTGAGTGGAGACCCCAACACCTCAGTTTTCTATGCTGCCCGTCTTGAGTCATGTGCTAAGATAACAAGATAAGAAGAAAGCAGATCAGATGAGCAGTTCACCACCAAGCTTCCTTTATTATTTCTGTATATTTGAAAACAATCAGGGCAATTGTGTCCTCTTCAGGAATTCAAGTAGCATGATGCCTAGTGAATAAAAATGTAAGCAGTCCCTATGTGTCAGCATTCCTCTTTACCCTGTATATAAGCCAGGTAAAGAACAGGAAGACAATTTTTAAAATAACAGATGCTAGAAAGAATAGTCTTTGTTTATATAACATTTAGAAGCTGGAGTTCTAAATTTAAAGGCTATATGAGCTTTCTTAAAATGAGTGGAGGCTGAAGTGATATAACATGTGGTTGTAAGCCCTAGTTAAATTTGGTGGATCTCTTCTATCGTTTAATAAATAGTAGGGATTTAAGTACTATTTTGACAAGTGCTAGGTGCAAATAGCATGTATACTTTGTGGAAATCCTCTAGGATCAAAAAAGAGGGATATAGGGAAGAAAATGCTTTGGGATGAAAGAGTGGGACATGCAAAATTAATGACCAGTGGACTGAAATGTATCAGCTGTCATTGCTTCCCAGGTCTGTTTACTGTATGGTTTTTTTTAAATGTTGTCCTTGGAAGCAAACAAATAGTGATTTTGCTTTTAACGTTGCACTGAATTAGCGATGTTAAACAGTTTGCTGGTTTCTTCATCTCTGGTACACTGTTGGTTTTACAGTTAGCACTGTTGTTTTTTTTCTTTCACAGAGACATGTTCACTGTGACAAGGATGAACCAGGATACCTTTGCTTTTTGTCTTTTCTCTGCCTCGTCTGACGATGTTTTTTGGGTAGCTTTTTCTCTTCATGCTTTTTTCTTAGAGTGGTATAAAGTGTCTTCAGGACTGGTGATGAAGGAGCAAGAGTAGAAGGCTTGTTTTTGTTAGGGTGATGCACAGGAAGAATGGGAAGATACAAGCTATCATGCTTCATTGTACTTGTATGTTTTTAAGTAAAATGAATATGGGAACTATCAAACAATAATCCAGGCAACATGAACCATGGTTCATTCTTACCATTTTTTTGCTGGGGGGGGGAGCGGGATGTCTTTTACCCTTTGGGCACTCTTTCACAGCTATATCCTAGCCCCTTACTGGGACTTCTGTGCCTTCTCTTTCCATGGTGGCAAAGGTGGCACAACCCCCTTTTTTGGGGCCACCAGGGTCCTGGGCTCTTTTAGGGCTGCCTTGTCTTAAGCTCATGGACTCTAAGCTGACAGGAAAATGGCTTCTGCTTGTGCTTCGGCTGTTACCTACCTGAAGTTAATCTCATTTACCCTGGCTGGTCCTTTCCTTCCCTCCTGCAGGTAACAATAACCTTGCTTTTGGGAGTGAGGAGAGTTTCCCCCCCCCTCAGTGCACCTGCCCTGCCTCAGTAACCTTGGCAGCGGGAACTCTCCCTTAGTGTTGTGAGGGGAGCGAGGCCGGGCCGGGCACCCCTTCGCCCCGGGTGGTCCGGGGGTGGTGGGAGGACAGGCTTCCCTCGGCTGTGGCCTGTGTCCGAGTCTCGTAGCCCTGCTGGGGACAGCGGGGTAGCTTGCGCTATTCCTTGCTCTGCCTCTGGGTGCTGGGCAGTCCATTTGTGCCTGGCCCCCACTTGTCTTGCCTCTCCGGCCCTGAGTAAAAGGGTAATGCCTGTAAGTACCTTGGTTTCGTTCTTTTTTCTGGCAGCCTTCGTAGCGTGGTTCTCTGCGAGAAACACTTCTTTCTAATTACGTGTTAAGAAATGGTATTGTTACAATATGTTAAGATGGTATTACAAGTCACTGTTCCCCACATGCCATTCATGTACTTTTTGACCTGTGGGAGGAGGCGTCGCTGTTTCCCGCCTGCCTCCCCTGACTGCTACTGCTGCCAGCATGTTTTTTTATCATACTTGTTTTAGTTTTAGGAAAGACAAAACTTGGTTAGGATTTCAACCAGTTTGTCATCCTAGAAACTTACTCAACCAGTGTAGGGTAAAGAGGAGCCCCTTCCAGGAGAAATACCTGCCTCCCATTCAACCCTCATCCTTGTATGTGACCTCCATGGTTGCACAGTCCCCTCTTTATGAACCTGGGGAGACCTGCAGGCTGCTTGCTTTCATGCTCTCATGCCGTCTTTCCTGACGATACCTGAAAATGGTGCCCACTCAAAAGGTAAGATGGTAGAATCCAGCAAAAAGCAGCAACGACAGACTTGGAGAGGTCTGACATCTTTGTCCCTCATTCAGGTGGGGCTGCCAGAGGGAAGCAGTGTTTATGTACCTTTTTCCAAGCCACACAAAACCCAGCAGTTTGAGGTATGCTTCTTTCCCTTTTTCTCCTTCCCTCCCTTGCTGTGTATACCTGTTCTCCCAGGTGTGAGATGAGGAAAGAAAAGGAGACCTGTTACAGTTATAAACCAGTCAAAGTGAAGGACCTCACATCTTTGAGGCTGCAGGGAGTGAACTTTGTCTCTCCCAGAGGCATTTTCATAGCGCAGTGGCAGCTCCAAAGCTCTGAACAAAAAGCAATTTATCTCCAAGAAAGATAGGCCCTTTTCCTATGCATAACTGTCGAAACTGTGATTAGCGCACTTCCCTTGCCACACATGAGAGAAGGCTGCTGATAAGACACACTCCATGTTGAAAATTAAATGAGTTTTATCACGTTTACCTCTCAAATCCTTTTTACATACAGTTGTTACAGATAATACCTGACATTATTTGCACTAGAGAGACTTGATCTTTTCTTCTGTTTTCCTGAGATTGTTTCCTTTGTTCATTTGTTCACTGTCATTGTTTCTTGTGGACAGCTGGTGAATGCTAGTTTCCTCTTGTCATTCTTACTCTCGTCTTTCACACAGCAGTGGCAAAGGGAAAATATTTCTCTCTACTGACACAGATAGTCTGCCTGTTCCTGGCTTCTAGCAGGATTTGTTTGTTTGTTTGTTTCAGGCAGATGAACAGATGACAGATAGGTAACTAAACAAGACTGAGAAAGGTGTGTTTGTTAATTTTTGTTTCCCTGGACACAGCTGAAATGGATCATCATGCAATGCCAAAATCCTCAGTTTTTTCTTGCAAGGTTGTGCTATAAGATCTTTTCTGATTCCTTGCTACCTTTTCTCTGCCTGCTACTCTGATGTTTTCTTGTGTCTATCTTGTATGCTTAGCATAAGCCAAATAAATACAATATCCATGCATTTGTTATCAGACATTTTGAATCACTTGACTCAGCTGCTGCCAAACTTGCTTATGGTCGACTTCTTGAGTGTGGTGTTTTTCCATGATTTCTAGCTGTCAGCACTATGAAAAATGATTCCTCATTTAACCTGAGTGAAAAACAGCTCTTATGTCTGGCTACCCTAGTGAAATGATGGATTGGCCCACCTTGTGCCATGAAAAAGTACACTTAAAATGTGCTTCTGAGAGAACAAAAACTCAAGGACACACTTTGACATAGTACCAAAGTTGGTTTGTAACTCCTTTTATAAGACTAAAAAGAAGTCAGGCAGGTTTTTTCCAATCAGTTTTTCCAGCAGTCAAGTCCTGTTTGTTCTCAGTCCTGCCTGCAGGGTGAAAAATCCAAAGTTGCTTGTCCTCTGGGATGTTTTTTTGGAAATCTTGAGTATTTAGGAAGTTTTGTACAACGACTCTATCTTCTATTCAAACCAAAATAGGGCGTTCTCTTCTGTTTCAATTTTAAGGTTTTCTTCAGGACTTCTACCCTCCAGCTTTTGTGTGGCCATTACATTTCAAATGTTTTGTTCTGCCATACCTATTACATGAATACCCATGAGTCTCATGAATATCTATACGATGTTTCAATGGCAGGGGACTATGGGCTTCTCACAGGTGTTACAAGGAGTTTCTGAAAACTATGTGATATTTGTTCCCTTGCTGGCAACTTGAGGGTTCATGGTTCTGTTTTGGCATAAGGGATGGGAAAATTGTTGTTTTGATTTGCCAAGCCCATTTAGTTCAGCACAAACCACTACAATGTGCTTCTGGATACCCTGTTTGAAACTCATGGTTTGAAGATGGCAATCAGATTAAGATTATAATCTGCCAACAACGGCGGGGGGGGGGGGGGGGGAATGAACAAATGAACAAACAAACAAACAAAAAATCCCAGACTTTGATATAGCTGTTCAAATTATCTGAGCTACCCTAAGTTTCTTCCAGTCCAAAATATTTTAGAATTTGCTGCCAGATCTTGGTTTCATTGTAAGTGTATCTGTTCTAGTTTGCAATTAGCAAATCTAGTTTATATAAAAGTGTATGTAAATGTTATATATTTTTAAACAAATCAAGCAAGCAGATGCTTAGGGGAGAGATATGCGTGTAGTTTCTTGAGTGGAATTGTGTTTCCAGAGTGACCTGCAAACCTAAACACCAGTGTCACTTTCTCAGCTGTTCTGTGGAAGGAAACCTAGCAGCTGCTGTCTCGTACTGTAGGCTACTTGTGGCATGCTGTGGGCTTCTGGCAATAGAATTAATATGCCAAACCAATACTGTGATTTAAACATGTCTATTAATTTCCCTGCACTGAATAAAAAACTTAAGTGGAGTTTAAACAATTATTAGAGAGGTCTTCCTTATGCTCATTTAGAACAAAATAAAGACTATAGAAACAACTTATGACTAAATTGAAAAGCAGGTAAATTATGTTAATCTTAGGCAGGAATAAAACACTCCTTAAGAATCCACACAAAACACTTGGTTTCCTTCTCTGGTTGTTAGGTCACTATACTTTTAAATATTTTTGGATTAAAAATCCTCTCTCTGTTTTGATTCAGCATCCGACTTACATACACATGTTCATCCTGTTTAAATACTTTGACTCAGCGGAAGAATTATGTTGAGCAAATATATTCAGTAACCAGTAAACTAGAAAAAATCCTACTTGAAGAATGTGAAAATGTAGATTGTATAGTTGCATGTTTTGAAACCTCAAAACACTGGGTTTGTCTGTATAGACTCAATACTAAATTTTTTTCTAGTTGTTTTAATTTGAGAATCTTTTTTCCTTTGGTTTAGCCAGTGTCAGGTGATGTTCATGGAAGAAGCCCTTCACACTTCAGATGGTGACAAAAAAGAACAGGCAGCTTAATGCTACCAAACTAGGGGTGTGTCAAATCTCTCTCAAGAATGATAAACTCAATGGAGTTGTCTATTTTTAACCTCCTGTTCTTTCCTTTTGGCAGACTAATCAGTGTTAGCTGAGCTGTTTCACTGAATGAATCCAAGCAACTCTGTTGCTTTCTGAAATTAACAGTGGACCTTGCAAGAGTGTTTCAAGTCTGCTTTAATGTATGAAGTCCCATTTTGAAACACCATGTCAAATAAAGCCAGTTTGGAGCAGAAGCTTTCTACAACAACAGTCAGTTCAGTTGCTGTTCAGGCCGGGGATGCCAGTATTGTTATAGCTGTACTCAAGGTAAGGCAGCAACTGCTAGCATGTCTGTTCTTGGCTTTCTGCTACTCAGTGATTACTACTTCTTTTAAATGTTCTGTGCAAATGGATAGTTAGCATAAAATGATAAGGCAAGGTCATTTAATCAGTTAATATCTAATAGAGCTTCCTTGGAAGTCAACACTTGTTTCTGTTCACAATTTCTGTTTGTGGTGTTTGGTTTTTTGTGGTTTTTGTTTTGTTTTTAAATAGAATAAATAATTTGACAAGAATATGTAGGCTCTTAGAGGCAAGGAATTCCTCTTACTCTGTTTAAAAAGTAAAAGATAAATGCAGAGTGCCATGAAAATGTGTTAGTAAGCATGATGTTACCTTTAATCATAGTTGAGACTCCTCAAGAGTTAAATTGTACTCAGCAATAATTTTACATAATAAATAGTCTACCAACTCCATAAATGCAGATTGTGTGTCTTTTTTTGAAGTATTTGGTGGGGGAGAGAAGCCTAAACCTGATAATGAGTGGTTATTTTTGAAAGCTGTGGATTCATATTCCCATGTGTTTTAGTAAAAGCCTGTGTGTGTATGTACTGTGCTTATAAACACCTAAAGGCCTGTTCTGTGAGCTGGAATCCGTACCTGCAGCTTGCACAAAATTTGGCATGGGGAGTAAAGCTGGATGCCTAGGTACTGAATCCCAGTTGGAATTTATTGGCAGTTTGATTCTTCACTCTCCAAGCAGCTTGGAAAACACACTAGCCACAGCCACTGGAGTTTGTAATGCAGACTAAGGTGATAATGAGTTGGGCTGTCACCAAATTAAGGTGATTGTTCAGGATGGGGTTACCTCAGTTGTGCCCATGGGAAGGTTCTCTCCTATCAGTTCTTACCCTTCCTGGGAGATTCTGCCTGCTGCTGCAGGGGAGTAATTTTGTTGCAAGGAGGCTTAAGTTTAGGGTGAAGACATTTATTTTTCCCGTGTGCTGTGGGAACCATGGTAGCCTCCAGTGACATCACTGCTTCGTTCCTTATCACCATCTTCTACTTCTTAGACTGTAGCAGTTCTGCAACACAGTGAGGAAAGAACTAGCTATGCTTTGGGTTGCTGCCAAGCTTCCTTTCTTTGTGTATCCTCCAGGACACAATGGGAGATTGCTGTTTGGGTTCCTATTCCAAAGGCTATTAAGTGTCCCTGCTGCTAGTTGTGCAATCTGTCTCTATGTATATTCAGTATACAGGTATGTTGGATCTGTGTGATAGAAACAGGATTTGGGGTTATGGTTTTTTCATCTGCTATAATAGATTTGTACCTTCCGCCCAGCCCCCACCCACCAAGTTTCCTTAACTATCTATGCAATCTTCAGCTGAAAGGGGAGATGAGTTGGAGAAACATTTTTAGCTCATTGTGATAATCTTACTCTTCACAGGCAAAACCCAAGTCACAGTAGCTATTGGCTAAGAATAGAGTCTGGGATTTTGATACCTGTTTCTAATGAAGTGAAGTTTATATCATATCCTCTGTGTCTTCATTCTGCAATTGAATACATGTTTATGGGTCCCTGTGCTCCTATGACTATGGAAAGTATGTGTGACCTGAGAGTCTGTGTGAGTAAATAAATGAAGGAAAACTTGTGTTTTCTGAAGGCTGTAATTGTTTACTTATTACAGTGTGGAAAATGGGTGAAGCTTCAGCTGGCTGAATCAACACCAAATTTATTAGAAATTGGCAGCAATCAAGATGAGACTAAAAAACTACTGCAAGATCATGAATTCCTCCTAGCTAAACTTAAGGTAAGATGTGATAAGACCACACAAAAATACATCTAGTTATTATAGTTGAGGTACAACTGTTGGCATAGCTGCCCGGGCCTCCTGTTGCAATGTGGTTGTTAGGTTAAACTCCACATAGAAAAAAATATGTTCAGCCTTTGTCAGTGTAACAGTTCAAAGTTAGGGCTCTGCACTGGAAAAATATGTTCAGTGTTAATTACTGTTTTCTGACAGCAGCAGTAAAGATGCACTTTTTTTTCCACTTTACACATTACTGTCAAGTCAAGTGAAAAATTCCTATAGCCCTCAGTAACTGCTAAATATAAAGGAAAATAATAATTAAAAAAAAGACATTCCAATGTTGTGAAAAGGTTTATTAGATTATAACAGCTGTAAACACAAGCAAGCTCTTTGTAAGTGTGAAGCAGATATTCCAGGCACATTTTTATTGAATATTTATTGATGTAAGTTATGGTAAGACTTATATTGTAACACTAAATATTTCTTGTCTTGAGCTAGGATGATTTGAGCTAAGTAACAGACCTAAAATCAGATTTTAGCATTCTTGAGAGCAGATTATAACAACAGTGGCATTTGGACACAGTGTGATATGCTTGCATGAAAAAGCTGAATTATTTTAAATGTGGATGTTTGAGAAGAGTCTAAAGGCACCTAAGAAGAAATTTTTTTTTCATGTTTTGATAGGGCAAATTGACTTTATATCTGTAGAAAAATGAATTCCTTTAAAATCTTGGAGCTGTGCACAGCAACTTATCTTGATAGATTCCATCTATTTTATTTTTTTGAGATTACATAAAATTCTGATCTGAAAGAGCAAACGTGATCTGGATAGGATCAAGTGCACTTTATTTAATACGAGTGACTATGTGCTTCCCCAGTCATTGTAAATCTCAAACGTGAGGTAATTTAATACAGTATATAGAGAATGTAATCTAATATGGTGCATAGTGTGGATTTTGAACAGTATGAAGAATAACACTACAAAAAAAAAAAAACAAAACAAAACAAACCAAAACCCCAAACAAACAAACAAAAAAACCATTCAAAAACCAGAGAGGGTGGTTCTGTTATCTTTACTTATGCAAGAACCTCATCTTTACTGCCATCAGTGCTACACTCAGGCATTCTTGGAACAAGGTGCTGTACCCTCCTTGAACAATTCAGAATTAGCTGAGTTTTTACACAATGACAACAGGAAGAAGCTGAGTTCTGTCTCCTAACTGTCAAAAATAAATGTTAAAGAGTGGAAAAAGAAAACATAATAATTCCAATCTTTAAAGGAAAAACAAAGGTTCAAATAACGTTTTACCATCAAGTCAAGCCTTAAAGTGTTATATATTTATATAAAATGTTGTTTGTGAAGGGGAAGAAAACAATATAAGTATTGTTCTAAGAGGGACCTTGTAGGTGTTACTGAAAACTTGTAAGACCATGAACAAGGACAATAAAACAACAGTCCTCTCCATAGACTCCTACTTGAAATCATTGTATTGAAGAAAACAAAGAAGAAAAAAAAAAAGCTGTGATAGATAAAATCTTTAAACTAAAACTAAGTTTTGGGTATGTTTCTTTTCATTAAAAAATTACTTAAATAATGAAAAAATTAAATAATCCAAAAGCATGTCATACTTACTTGATGCTCATTCAACTGTTTGACTTTCTATTCCTGTTAGTCTAGATGCATGGAACCTTAAGTTTGTTTTTCATTTAGCAGAGTTTACCTTGTTTTCTGCTCACAATAAATAGTAAAATAGTAAAATTATCACAAATATTTCAGTTAATATTGATGAAAATGCTAAAATTTTTCACTCCTATTTGTGAGGCTTTGTGACTGATTGCTTGAACCCAGATGACTGATCCTTATTTGGATCCCCAAAGCTTAATAGATTATATCAGATCGAATAATGTATTATGCATAAACTGTTAAAGAGTGCTTGTCATTCAAGTATATCAGGAACAAATACTCATTATTTCATGTTTTATACCTGCAGTCCTTGCAAAATTCAGCATTGATTAATGAACATTTTATAAAAGGATTAAGTTCAAAATGACTATTTTTTCCTCAATAATTTAAGAGCTGAAATAATACAGAACTGCAATGTCGTCATAATTCATGCTGACTGGATTTTTAAGACATGACCCTTTCTGTCTTATAGTAAGCTGTTAACACTTGTCAGTAATAATTCAGTCTTAAGTTACTAAATCCACTCATCAAAAGTTTTTACAAGAATGATTCTCAGGCTTTGAAGTATTGATTATAGCAATTTTTTTTCCCCTTGGCATTCATTCGTGAATTATGTATTAGTTACGTGAAGGTGGATAAAGAGGTAGTAATGTTTCAGTCTTCAATATTTATGGCCATAAAGATTCAGTTATTTATGAGAGGATAAAAAAGCATTTAGAAATGTGAGCAGGAGAGGGGTTGAAACGATGACACAAAATTGCCGTTGTTTTGATGGTGTCCAGTATATGCAATTGTATTTGATCTTTTACCCTTAGTGAGCAACATAATTTTGTAAATATTAACAACAATTAATTATACAGGTACATGAATATTCTCCCAGCTGCAGTCATACCCAGTACAGTTTTTAATTCTTCCACATTGGCTACAAGTTATTATTTTCATTGACTATCTTGTTCCAACTGACTCTATCAATGATAGTCTATGGCAGCTTATAGCACATTTATTTATTACAGATCTTGGCATTTGGAATGCATTATAAATACTCTAAAAAAAGGTAAAGACAAAGCTAAGGTCTTGTGTTCAAGTAAAACTTGTTCCAGTTATGTGGCAAAATTGTGATATTTTATCTCAGGTTTACATATCTTTTTAAAACATATATATGTAACTGTAGTAAAGCTAATACAGCATTGTCCCAATGGCGAATTAGAAATATCTTGTTAGAACAGCACATTTATGAAAATGAAGGCTTCCATAAAATAAATTATGAATCTCCATCAAAAAAGATCTCTTAATTCAAAATAGTGTATTTATTACACTTAATATTTCTATTCATGATGATCTGAATTGCTTCAATGATTAAACTTGTATGAATTTGAAAAGTTGATAAATGCCATACTAGCTTAATTTGGTTTTTATCAATCTATAACTTTTCAAAGTAAGAAGATTAGAAAGTTACATTATAGCAAGAGGAAAAAAAGGGGTTTTTTTTCCTACTGTGCTTCATTAAAAAGAAGGGAGGATGGAATCCTCATGTTTTTTAATTTTAGAGCTAGAAATGGTTTACAAGTAGAAACAGTATAATTAAGAATTTCTCCACTTGGCTTCCCAGGAAATGGATACAGTTATATTGTGGAATTTTTCTGTCGCCTGAATTTAAAGTACAGCAGTGAGGCAGCTTTAAATTGTTTTTCTATTTCTCTTTTATTGTTGTATTAAAAAAAAATAAATAAATAATGTTTCCTGACAGATACCAGTGCTGGATACACATATGCTTAACTTTGCTGATTAGTTCAGTCCAATTTAAAGTTAAGCATTTGTGCAGGACAGACAAAAATTCCTGAACCAGCAATGGTTTGAATGTGAAACTAGTCCTGCTTAAGGGAAGAGTTAGATGATTAATACTAAACACATCTTTGGAATCAGTGCTGAGGAACCTATGGACTTTTAGAAGATAATTTATTGAATAGTTGACCTTGCTGGCATTATGCCATGTTATTTTGCAAACTCATTCTGGGTTTTGATCATCCTTTTGCTTTTTAGCTTCATTATTCTCATCCCAGTATATGTATTGTAAGTTATAACAAAAATATTCAGGCCAAAGTCTTTCATTGACTTCATACATTGAAGATTCACAGGTGTACGTAAGGACAAAATTTGGCACAGTGATGAGTTTATAGTACTTCTGATGCTAGAGGAAAAGGAATGTAATCGAGCTCACTATTTCAGGGAATTATTTCTGACTTAGCAATGTTAACAGGAGTTAAAAAAACCTAAACAACCAGTTTAACACTCAATAAGGTGGATGGTACTTTAAAGGGTAATAGGAACAGACTTGTTGAATGAGAAAGCAGTAATTTTTAGAACATTTCTTTACTGCTTTCAATGTTTGGAATTATTGTGCTAAAAACTGGTGTGTGTACTTTAGGGCATTAGGAAAAAACATATCGAAAATAGTTTCCTTTGATGGAATGTACTCTGTCATACTCATTACTGAATTAAATTTGTTCTATTGAATTTGGGAATTGGGAACACCCTACTATTTTAATAAAAAGCAGAATAGAACTTTTGAAAAGGTCCCCATTTCAAATGTTTATGGATTAGGAAACAGACATGTTATTGTTAATAGAGTTGAAAGAATAAATGCTGAACAGGAAATGGTAAAACTGAGACTAAACAAAAAACCCACATATGTGATGTTTACAACATCTAGTTAAAATTCCTTTCAGTGCTCTTGAAATTTCATTTATATGTATAATATTCATGTCCTTTATAGTGGAAATTATTATATTTGGTTTTGTTGAATTGTCATACTGACTACTAGTAGCCCACAAGATTAATGAAACTTGTTTAGCAACAGTGATTTAAGAGTTAAACTATAGTTCCGTTTCTTAATTTTGTTCAATGATGCCTAATTGATCAGGAAAATTTATATATGTCTGTCATTTGTTCTAGGCAAACTTATGGATTTGTTTTCCTTTGGACATAAATTTGGTGTTTGTAAGTGTTAAAGAATTACATATTCTTTTATAATAGATGAATTCATTTGACGGGTCTGGATGCTGCCAACAGTTATATGTATTCATTGTTGCAGGTTCCATGAACTGAAATAAAATGTTTCTTTTGAACACAGTTAAGAATTAAACATAAATGGTTTCAGGTTTAGAATCATAACCCTTTCTCTTTCTGATACGACCCTTCAGTCTCAACTAATATGTTCTGATTCTTAACTAATATATTCTGTTTCTGCTTTGTTAAATTAGACCATGTCAGCAGTAACAGTTTTGTTGAAAATATCAACTTCTGTGATTTCATGCAAGTCTTCTTTCCAACATTTGCCTCATCCTTGTTTAGGTGACCTTCAGCAGGTTTATATGTTCTGGAAATATAAATATATGTGTATATATGTTTTGATATCTCCTTCTTTACAATTTCAAAAAAAATATGAGAAGAATCAAAACCAGAAAAACTTGAGAGACAAAGCTTCCAGCGGGTAAAATGATGTTGCATACACATTTCTCTGCCTTTCTTCTATTCTCCATAATTCAGTTGTTTCCAATAGAAGCCCTATCTAGAGATAGCATGCTGTCTCAGTGTCTGAATCTCTCAATATTAATGCTTTCTGGATCACTTTAAAAAAAAAAAAAAAAAAAGACTCTGTGTGTGTGTGTTGCCATGCTTTTGGCTATGACAATGTTAAAATCCCCACTAGGACAAACAGCGGCATTCTTGGTTTGCGTCCAAAGTTCTGGTTTTTATCATGAAAGAGACTGTGGCAGAGCTGCTATAAAACAGAAATAAATCTAGCCTATAAACTTAAGTTTAAAACCAACACTATTACTAATTTGGCTCATAAACATGAAGATTGCTCCTAATTATTTTATTTACTTCAATTCACAGAGCATAAATTGCAAAATAGTAATTTATATGCTAATATCCAAGAGAAACAAATTAGAAAATTACATTCTTCAAAAAATGATAATATAATATGCTCATTTTTTGCATTTGATATCTTTTAAATAAGTCTTTCAGTTATTTCAAGTAAAAATATTTTCATAATACTTAATTTTCAGTAAATTTGCTATGGAAGAAATTATTTGTTAATATCTTCTGAATTATTTACAATTAATTATTGAGGTGCCCAACAGTACAATTAGCAGCGAAGTTCAGCCGCATTTTCATCATCAATATGAGCTGATTTTTGCAAGTGATTTAAAAAAGAAAAAAAACCAACCAAACAAACAAACAGAAAAGGTAAGATTTAATAAATATTTTTTGTGCATGTGAGTCTGCTTAAACAGTTTGACAAGCCCTACCTGTTTTTCAGGAAATAACAATGACAGACAGAAATAGTTGGGAAAAGGAACAAAAGGCAGAGAGTTTTTCAAAGTTCTCTCCTTCCAGAGCAATCCAATATCCAGTTCTGATGAGAATATTGCTCATTGGGAGCAGTCTGATCGTGAACCTCATCATGAAATGGTGAACCTGAAATGAACCTGATCATGAAAGGAAGAGGGTCAGGAGGAAGCAGATGAACTTCAGTAATATAATAACAGAAATATTATAAAGTTCAACAATCCAAATATAAGGTTGTGCAGTTAAAGTGAATAGCAAGAATTTCTGTTGCAGCCTTAAGTTTACTACTTGATTGTGGAACAGCTATTAACCACCATGGCTGTGGAAACAGTCTAGGATCCAATACTTGCAGCTATTATGAAGAGAATTGGAAAGTATAAGTGGAAATTTAGGATTCTGATCATCTATACTGAAAGAAGCCAACATCAAACTGAAAGTAGCTTCCTAGTAGGGATATCAAAGGGAACAGTATCATCTTATTTATTAGAGAGGACTAAGAAGATGTTTTGTTTGGATTAGCAGAAAGACTGAGATTCTCATAAATATATTGCATGGGTAAACACCATAGGAGAGCAGCCGCTTAAGTTGAAGGCCAGCGCTGGCATAGGAATATATATAGCACATGGAGATCATTAAAAGACGTAGGCTGGAAAAGGTTTCTAACTGTCAGAGCAATGTCCCAAAACAATTTTCAATGGGAATAAAAGGGGCAAAAATCCTAGGTGATTTTGATTGTCAATAAGAAATATTTGTGAAAAGGACTGTCTGAAATTATTGTTTCTAAGACCCAGGGGCCTGAACTTGATGACCCAGGTGTTGTGTAATCTTAACAGAGGATGAAAATTTGTGGATCTTTGTTTTACTGAAGTTCTTCACTTCTGAGATCTTGATAATTTAAATCTCTGTTGTTCATGTTGACATAAGCTACAGAAGATTGTGAATTTTAGTTATAAATTAAATCGATTCAGGAGATGCTGCCTGTTTAAGAAGAAATATTGGATAGTATTTCAGAGGGAAAAGCATATTTTATGACTGGATTCAGGAAGCAAAAGGTAAAAACTTTACTGGCATGAAATTTTGGGGTTTTTGAGGTGCAAATCAGTAAAGAAGTTCAGGAAGAGTGAAATCAATTCTACCTATGAAATCATGACTGTACCTAAAATATTTGCATTTTCCATTTTTAAAATAATTTGAGAATTTTTTAATATGAACAGGGATATGTTCTTTTTATAATGAGACAGGTAGAATTAAGTTTTGCAGATGTCTGCCACTCATGAAAATTAAGAGTGAAAGTGCAGAACTTGATCTATTTTTAATTCATATATTTTCATCTAATAGTCTTTGTTTCAGTTCTATGATGTGCTACTTATAATTCTGTGGTATGCTATATTTGCATTCCTTAACTTTAGCTAGGCCTAGAGTATAAAACTGTAGTAACTTTATACCAAAATACAGTGGCTCCAGTGTTCTTTAGTACTGCAGTAACTAAACAAATATGTTAACAGTATACTAAATTATATATATTCTTAATCATGGCTACATTTCTTACTGCAGTAAAAACTACCAAGACTGCAAACACAATCGCTCAGAACTGAAGAAGGGACAATTTTAATTCTGTGCTCCCTTAGTCCACAGGGTCTTCCAGCCTCTGAAGCCCCTTGCTGCAGATTGTGTGTGCTAGAGCTCCTCAGCAAAACTTGTACCTTGTAATGATGTATTCTTCCTTCCTCTTATTTTTAGAAGCTACTAATTTGTATGTTCTAATTGCAACTTTCCAGAAAAATCCAGTATGGCACAGATCCTGTTACATGAATTTTCATTCTGCTTTGGCAATTTCACAAGCAACAGAGTCTTATAATGAAAGAGAACCATAATTTTAAGCATTGCGGTCTGCATTAGGATTCCATGAACTAATGCTAAAATATCACAACTTTGAATTTTTCCTTCAAGCAAACATACCAACACCTCCAGAAGGGTTCTACAGAGCTGTGTATTGTAGCTTTATTGCACTTGTAAGTCAGCCTTTCTTTAAACCCTGTCCTCATAAATCTCATCTTTTCCTTTAGTGTTGTCCTGCTGTTAGCAGCTCCATGTGGCTTTTTGGGTTGCAGCATACTGTATGCCATCCCCTCTAGGCCTCTAGGAAGTTGAAGTCCTATCTGTATCTAGTCCTTATTTTCCTCAGGAGTTTGCCAGTCTCTGACAGTGCTTCAAGCTCCCTGATTGCTAGGTATCTTTGTCATCTTTGTTTTGCACTCCAGAAGCTTTCTGAATACATGGTAAGAACATACTTAAATGTGTACTCTAGAAGGCCAAATTTTGTTTCCCTCCGGAGAAGAAGGAATATTCAGTGTACAACAACGAGGAAAGGCAAAAGACAATTTTCCCCTCCCTTTCCATGCTCTTTTAACCAAACATAAAGTACCCAAATAATGGGCTGTGAACAAATGAATGCAAAAGCTATACTACCTATCACAGCTTACATAAAAAGATGTTTCTAGACCTTCAGCTGTTCGCATTCTGTCTTTGCTACAATATCAGACCCAAATATGCCCTGAAAATGAGTAGGGGGAGAGTTATGTGGCTGCATAACTGCTGCATTACCAGACAGTGAGCATGCGTGCCACAAGCCTGGGATTGTATTCCTGTTGGTTTCCCCTCAGTAAATCTTAACCAGAACATTGTTCCGTTTAAGCTACCAATGTTCTTTTTTGGTATAGTGAATACAGGGGTGTGGAAATGGAAAGGAAAAATAGCATCCTATAGAAAATGAAATTGGGCTGTAGTCTTAAAAACAATGCTTTTCTGACATGGTTTTACTGAGACCAACGGAAGTTACATGTTTGTACAAACTGCTTTTTTGCCTACATGCGAGGCATTCCTTATATTGTCAAGTTTTGTGCCAGCATTTCTTTTCTTTTTATTCAAATTGGAAAACTAAAACAAACACAAAACCAGACTTTTCCAGGAAACAATATCCTTCCAAATTTGTTTCTCCTCCGTTGAAACAATAAATAATTTTTTTATGTATTTATTGAGAAATCAAGCCAAAACAGAAAACTGAAACATCAGATTCCAAAAATGATTGAAATAAAGCTAAGGCTGTACTGGAAATCTGTGTTAAGTTAATCCAATTTAAAACAAAAGCCTCATTAAAATTCAGGTTTCTGTGAAATATTTTGCTTTTCATAAGTGATTATTTTTTGATGGAATATATTTTTTTCCTCTTGCTAAGTTTGCTTTTAGGACGAGAGACACAAGTTGGGAAAAAGGAAATTCCAATTAGATATTAGGAAAAAAAAGTTTTATCATGAAGGTGGTTAAATTCTGGAACAGCTTGCCCAGAGAAATTCTGGAATTTCCATTGTTGGAGATGTTCAAGACTTCACGGGATAAGTTGCTGAGTAACTTGAGCAAGGGGTTGGACAGATAATCTGCGGAGTCCCTTCCAACCTAAATTATTCTATGATTCTGTGTTGATAAAAAGTTCATATTTCAAAGATGAAAAGTATAAAAACAGTATCAGTCTACTCCATTTAAAAAAAACCTATTCCAATACATAGTATATAGAAACTAAAATAGTTGAGGATAAATATTTGAAAAGTTCACAGTAACTAATGGCTTTGACAGTTGTGGAAAGCATAATTTCAAACACATGGCAATAAAACCTTAATATCACTCTGAAGACCATCTTATGTATCTGAACTCTTCCTCAATAAAGAAAAGTTTCCTGTAAAATATTTCTCTTTTTTTACTAGTCTGTCTTCTCAAAATGCAACTGTGTTCTGTTGCTGGGGTAACAGACAAAATGACAGCTGTTTTGATACTATATTAGGTTTTTGTAGTATTACAGGAACTATTATTTAAAAAAAAAAAATACACAGCTGTTTTAAATGTATGAACCATTTTCAATAGACATTAAAGAAAAAAATAATATTAACTCTGTATTTCAAAATTTCCATGAATCACTTATAAAAACTAAAAAGTTATTACACATGAACAAATTTCTAATTCTTTTTGCAACTTTATGCACACCGTTTTTGCATTTAATTAAATATGGTGGTTTAGTTTAACTTTCAAATTTTCTTTGGTTGGGTTTGAATTCATCACACAGTAATGGAATAAAAAAAAATAATTGCATAAAGCATGACTGATAATTTTCGAAGGTTATCCCAGTTTTCTCTGTGTCTTAGGGATTATGTGCCTCACAGCTGATCAATTACTGGAAAATGCAGCATACTGGTCAGGTACAAATGTTAATTAACAACCTGTTCAGAAAAAAGGCTACTAAAAGAAGGAAACCTACTTCTGGGCCCTATACCAATTTTACAGTGTCCATCCCAAGTAGTGAAGGAAAGATTTAACATTTGAAATGCCTTTTTAATATGTTGAAGCTGATGTAATATTAGGATAAATGCATGTCTAGTTTTATTTCAAAATATAAAATAGCTCTTTAAAAAGTCAGACTTTGCCAAGAAATTCCAAATGGAGCTATCTCAGATGCCACCTGTTTTTCCACAGTGTATTCAGGACAGCTGTGAAAGTGGTATGACAATTTGGGGGAAATTAACCTACTAGTGACAAGCAATCTGCCTGTGAAACTGAAAATATTTTACCTTTTTTTTTTTTTATCATGTCAGTATTAAGTCATGACAATTAATTCTTTTCATAGATTAACACTAAGATGTTGAATTAGTGAAGAGACTGTCAATATCATACTCATTTAATTCCTGTTGTATTATATTAGTTACACAGCTGGTTCAGAATGTTAAGAAAATCTCATGCTGGATAATTAATGAATGTCACTACTACTTTTATAGAGTTGTTGTGCATGCAACCATTTTATGCCTCAGTAAAAAAAAAAAAAATGGCTTCTCTTAGTGCTTTACTTCATCAACTTTTTATCCAGTAGTATTAAAATGGCTATTTTAGAAGTAGCATTTATTTTTTAGATGTATTGATAGCGTTTGACAACTGCTCGCTCAACCCATTCTCTGCCCTTCCATGCCAATGTTATTCATGGACAAAATAAGATTAAATACTTGTTACTGCACTTGAAATTCTCTGGAAGAAAATACAAGTGTTTCATGCTACATAGTAAATGACACCTCTTTATATACCTTAGCTTATGGACAGAGGCTATCAGTTAATTGCTTCTCTATTACGTTAATTTTATTAAACAGAGGCTGTCAATATCTTGGAGATGTGGGATTTTAGTGGTAAGTGTACAGATACTCAAAAAGATAAAAATGTCTTACAAAGTCTCCCTTGTTTCATGAACTAGCTTCTCAGTATGTTTTTTTCTGATGATTCAAACATACATCATGAGTGTGAAAGTGATTTAATTGCTATTATGTGAGTGTGAAAAAACGCTGAGGACCAAATGCAGCTTAGAGTCATAGCTGTTCCTGATGAAGCAAATTCAGATCCTGGGTCCTCGATAGTGTGATGGGAGAGGTCTGTAGGACATCACCTTTCTCAGGGCATGTGGGAATCTCCTGGATTTCCTCAGCAGGGTCTACCAATGTGGGTCTTCTAAAGCCCAGACACAGTTAAAAGTTATCTTTAGTCCTCTTTACTTTAAAATAGCCTGTCAAAGGGCAGCATAAATTTCATCTACCTACTGCTGGGGGTTTGTTGGGGTTTTTTGGGTTGTTTGGCCTTTTATTTTTTTTTTTTTTTTTTTTAAGTGCTGGTTGTGGTCTAACACAAAATGACTTTTGTGTTTTCTTGAACCAACTTGAGTAAATTTTCAGTAAAACTTTTGATAAAATGAATAAACTTAAGAAATTAAGCAGATCACAAGCTGGTTAAATGCTTCAAGGTGTTAATCTGCTCTAGCCTCTTTGGAAGTCAGAGGGGAGACCAAAAGAGTTAAAGCAGCACTGATTTCTTCGAACCCTAAGGATCAATGCTTATGCTTTGGAGTGCAAATAGACTCGTCAAGTATTAGGATGTAGAGGTAGGACAGTGGATTTGCATATGCTAGTATACATTGTTACTTGGTCATGTTCTGCAAAATAAAAATACTACATGTAAGTCTGAAAAAAGCCTGTAAGGATCACAGAGCTATACGTGAAAGAGAGATTTTTCAGCTCTAATGGCCAAATTCCAAATCAGAGATTTCTGTGAACGGTCACAATAATTATGATGGGAAATTTTTTAAAAAAGTAATTTTTATTCATCAATTCAATTAGCTAGCATAAATAATGTTGAAATGAAAGTACTTGAAAATACAGCACCCCATAACGGTTGCTTAGTTTGAGAGATTCACTGACTAATAAATGCCTCCAAGCATTTGTTAGAAAAATGATTATTTGTGCAGTTTACATCTGTAAGAGAGATGCCCAGGAGCAGCCTTGCACGAGCTACCCAAATGACTCTGCTGTTGTTTTAGCACTGTTTCTGAGTTGCCAATGCAAGAAGGCAGTGATTTATTCTGCCTGTTCATCCAGTACTTGGTGCTTTTTTGAAGCTATTGAAAGTCAGATCTAGTGTGAAGCTTTGCCATCTCAAGAAGAGCAGAAATGATCAATGTCTTTTCATTGGCCAGGAAGGATAAAATCCTGCTCACTGCACACCTTTTTTATTATACAGGAAAACTTTATTGGTTTGGGAGAAACAGCTAGATATTTTTAAAGACCTGTTTAAGTTAAACTCTACATAAAAATATGAGTGAATTACACAGAACAGTTTTACTGAAAGACAGGTTTTTTGTATGGCAAAAAGGAAATCAAAACCTATAATGATCACATAAAATCATAGAGTAACAGAAATATACCTTAAAAATGCATTGTTTGTTTTTCTCCCCACAGCTTTACTTGCTTTGACAGGTTTTAAGTATATCTTAAATGTGCTGTACAAAGGCTAAAGCAAGGCAGTTCCTTGGTCCCAGAGCCAAGACAGCAGTTCTCTTCTGTGAACAATATATACTGCCTGAAAAACATCTCATCAGCTGTGGAATGAGCATGGATTTGGGAAGAAATGCAGTATAACTCTATCTCCTGCACTATATTTTGTGGGGTTTTTTTTTGGTTTTGTTTTTGTTTTTTTAGCTAAATTGAATTTTAGAAATTAAAGTTTATGAATTAAAATTCAAATTGCACTGAAAGCATAAATAAGAAAATCCAATTATGCTTAAATAGAGCAGATTAGATCAAATAAGTATATTAATAATTCTAGCTGTATATGCTATAATTATACTTCTTTAACTATGCTCTAAATTTAGATATTCTTGTATGTTTGCATGTAAGTGATTGTGAGCAATGAACAGTTTTGCAAGCTCAAGACAATGCCAAAACTCTAATTGGATTCAGTACTTAAAGATTTCTTCTGTATAAAAGTGAAGGTGGGACCATGAAACTATTCAACCAGAAATGATAAGGGAACAACTGACAGGTGTCTGAAGAAGTTACAGTATTATGTATGGTAATGAAGAACTTCGGGATACTTTGCTGCATATGGGTAATGTAGCAGTTGGGTTATTAGAAACCTATGTTGTTTCTGTTTTGAGTGTTATATTCTGAGTTCCTATAGCAGGTCTATTTTATGCTTACACCTTGTGTAGACACCTGTGAACTAACTTTAAATCAACTAGCTCAGATATAGCTAGCAGTATATCAGCAGTAGTATGAACCACAATTACTCACTGCTTCCACTAAAATAGTCTGCCTAACTTTACTTGTATACTTTTAGAAACCTTTCTAGGAATCATTCTATGTCCATCAAGAACAGAGTTTATTCATTTGCAGCTGGTGCGTTTCTTGTGCTCAAAGCCCTATAATGCTTAGTTAAGTTCCAAGCATCCTCTGGCAAGAAGTGGTAAGGTGCAATAGGATTGTTCTCAGATCTTTTTTGAGCTGCACTGCACTAAAGGACTTGCAGTGCAGATGGCAGAAATGCTTGGCCCCATCTCTTAGTGAAGATACAACCTCAGTGAAAGCAGTAAAACCGACCTAAAAAGTAAATACTGCACTAGCACTGAGTTCTAGGTGTTGACACTGCACGGAATGAGTGACTTAAATTTTACCTTAGGCATGTCTTCACCAGCTGCACCAGACTTACCATTGCTGCACTGTTTTCTCTGAAACAATACTGTTGCAAACTGGCAGCACCATGGATAAGCATGCTCAAATTGGCAAGGACAGGAGACAAGATTAAGAAACAGAAGAGGGCTTGATTAAACTAGAGATGGCTACAGTTACAGTAAATTTAGTGTTAGGGTTATTGTTGCAGTAAATACACTTCTTGCAATATATACTCTTGTATAAAAGTATAATTCTTGCACAGTGACATGAGTTTCAAACAGTGGTACAGTTTTGTCAAATGTCTCACAGCTCTTCCAACTGGTAATTTTTTTTATAAATGATTCTTTGGGAGTAAGCTTTCCAAGTGAAGAGAGGTGTTAATTTCCATTTTAATACAATACAATGAGATCTTGGTGATCTATATTGACTTTTAAAAGAAAAAAAACTTTAAAGACAATCAGCAGTAGATCTTCATGAGCAGTGATATTCAACATATTGTTAACTCATCACTTTGATCCAATTTTGTAGTGAGGTAATTGGAGGGGAAGCTCTTGCACCTGCTTCAGCTGGTGTTGTCTCAGAAATGCATTTCTTCTTCTGACCCAGGTTCTCCTGTCTGTCTCCTGTTTCTTCTTTCCTTTTCTCCGCTGGGATTATGTACAGCCAGGGGTAAAAGTGAACAGATGTTTACAATGCACAGATAAATGCCATTTTCTATGTACCCCTGACAAGATTTTCCTGTACTCTAAGCAGTTCCAGAATATTTGACTATGGAGCAAGTTTGACTTGACTTTTCAGGCTTGATCAGTCTACAAGATATTTTGGGGTTTTGTCTTTTTTTTTTTTTTTAATTTTTTTTTTTTTATTGTTACATAAACTGGCTTGAGGAGTTTAAAATCCATAAATTCAGTAGCTTTCAGGTTGAAGATTACACTGAAATGAAATGTGAAGATCTGATGCACATACTTCAGTGCAACTTTTTGCAGCTGTACGTAAGATTTACCAAGATTTAGAAATATTGTGAATAGTTCATGCCTTGGTATGCTCCTTGCAGTAGAAAGTCTCTTTTTCTCCCTAAAGCCAATTTTAGCTATATGACGTTTTACAGATAATGTTGTTGAAATGAGATAATTCTGTAGCAGCAGAGATATTCAAATAGCATGTTTGAAAGCAACTTTGTAGACTACAGACTACAACTAAAAATGCCTACCTATAAATAAGAGGGTAAACCATGTGTTATAACATGAAATAATTTTAACTTAGTAGCTTAAAAAAAAAAAAATCCATGACCTTTCACGCTCTTTAGAACCTTCAGGGGTAAGAGTCTGTGATGAAGCACAGCACTCATAGCAAAGAAGGAAGTCGTTTGGGAAGTAATAAGCTGTCTTTGGGTTATCTCAACCCTAGGCTGGAACATCTGCTAAACTGACCTTGAAGAAAATGCAGAGGCATTTGCAGGGCAAAGAAACAGAGGACAAATGGCTTTTTCAGTAATAATTATCTCTGAGGCCGAGTGGTCTGTATGTTCCACACTGCTTTATTTCTGTCCTCCCCTGGCAAATGACTGCTTCAAGAAACAATCTCATGGTTCCCCTCTTCACTAGAGCCACACTTTGCAGGCTGGAAATAAATTGGGGGCTTTCAGGGACTCCAGGTCTCTGCAAGTCTCTTGAAGTGGCTAGAAAGTGAGGGGAAGAGAATCTCACCCATGGTATCAATTGTTAAAACTGTGGGTTTGGTTTATCCCTTGCCTGTTGAGGGTAGGTAGCTGCCCAGAGAAACAAGTAACCTCACCAGTTTCCAGTATTCTCACCAAACTTTAGAACAATCCAAATGATGAAAATTTAAATGCAGCATAAAAGGGAGTTGATATTTAGTACTTGAACTCTGACATGAACATGCACTTCCTGCTAAAAGAGCGTACAAGTGAATCAAAATCAAAGAATCAAAAAGCCTACAATTTGTTGTAGGACATAGTCCTAAATTTTAGGTCTATTTTAAAACAAACTTTAAGACATAACAGCTATTTCCTAGTGTTGGGTGTTAAATGACAAGAATGGAGAATGACTCAGTCTGTACATGAAACCTTTGTTATTTTGTTTTCCCTTTCATGCTCTCTTCATATGCCTTCATTTATCAGTAGTTAAGCTATTGGAAAAATGAATGAAATCCATAAACCTTATTTATTTTCCATTTTTATAGCTTTTTAAAAATTCATATCTTATTTCCTGATTCATGATTCTTCTAGAATATTCTTTTTCTAAATGTAAAATAGTGCTAGTGTTGAATTTGGGTCTTGAGCGCTATCGCTCTGAGTAAGCTGAGCTGTTAGGAAAGAGTGAAACATTTTTCTGTGTCCTGTAGACAAGCAGAGCTCTAGGCATTCATGTTATGTTATCATATGTGGTTAGAAAATATTGATTGTTTTGATGAAGTTGGACAGAGAACAAAGCAGTGTGACATGGAAAATCAGTGATAAATTCCCCTCTTATGTGTCTGAAAAGCTAGCCAAATTATCCTTGACTGTGTCTTCATGGTAACAAACCCAATGTTTTATATTGTGCTTTTATTGGGGTAGCCTTTTAAAATCATATTGCAAGTAGTCTGGCTGTGTTTTCAGAACAGATTTTGAGAATCAGTATCTAGGTCTGTTTTGAAGGAATGTAAATGTCATATCCTGCCTTTATGTTGTCTGTGAAATATAATGAATGATAACAGGAACAGTTGGCATTAGAAATAAATCGGAAGACTAAAATATATTTATTGAATGTATAGACTATTTGAAGAGCAGCATATTATAGTTATGTGTGCTCATTTACCTATTGGCAAATGGCTTCAATTAAAGAAATTGTTCATTAGCATTCCTTGTGCAAAAGCTTAGAAATAAATTTAGTGGCATAATTAGTAAGATGAGAACGAAACAGCACATGAGTCTAACTACCAATTTTACTAGCGCTATATACCGCAATAGAAATGTGACTGCATTATTAATGCAGGTTTGCCTTTAATGTGCTTGATCTGTTTTTATTGTGAAAATCCTGTGTGTCTGAAGTTAACCAATAAGGGAAAAGCGGAAAACAGAGGATGGGGCCTGAAAAGATGGATAAAGTGGCCTTCCAGATGAAGTAACTTCCTTCTTCCTGTTAGTATTGTATTGGCCATTGAAGATTTCAAGACCTTACCTAAAATGCAGTGTTCTCAAACAAGTGAACAATGTAGACAAAGATGTGCCTGATTATGCAGCCATCATGCCTGTAGGTTACTTCTGAAGGTAACTACCAGTGGGAAAAAAACCCAAACCAAACCAAATCTTCATTATTTTCAGTAAACTGTAATCTGTTTCCTAAGAGAGATAGGAATACTATACGCTACCATTCTGCTAATTTACCAGTTCCTTGATAAATATCAGGGAAAATAATCCCTGACTTTTTGTCATTTTAAACTGAAAACAATGAATGCTAGCATATTAAATTTCCAGATTTGTTTTCTAGCTGTCACTTAGTCTTAAAGTGAGCTTTTTATTTTCAGCAGAATGATTTTGACTGAACACTTAGAATTCTGATGTCATTTTACAGAATATCTATTTCAGGTGTCTCATAATTTCATTCTCCAATAAAGCCAATATTCCTTACAGGATTTTTTTCTCCATTAATAAGACATAGTGTCCTTTTGCTGAACTGCTGTGATGTCTGAAAGAAATGTCATGATTAGGAAACCCAACAAATAAAGGAAAGTGGACATAATGAATGGAGCCATGACAAACTTTCCATGGTTTTATTTTTTAGCTTATGGCATTCACTTTTTCAAATGAAGTCAAACTTACCTGCTAAAAACAAATGCTTGGCATAAAGAACTTTGAAAATCATCTTGCATCAAAAATATTGGTAAAGCATTTTCAGCTATATCTAGTAAGCACTCTGAAGTATGTCTACATTAACTTCATCCTACCCTGCCATCACAGGGCGATGAAGTCACATCCTTGTGTCTTTCATTCATCCATCTTCTGTCATGATGTTTCTTTTATTCTACACTTTGGTCTTAAAGCTTCCACGACTTTCACAAAATCGTTTCTTCTAGGTACTATGAAACAAAACAAACTTCTTTTAGAGCTGTTAGCCAGGATTCATCCAACACAGGTAGTGCTTGGCAGTTAGTACTTGGAGTTTAGCCTTTTTTTGAGGTTGAACAAAGAACCAAGGCTTTGTTGGCTCTGAAGAGATTGTACATATATTTAGGAAAATCCAGTATTACATGGATAACATAATTTTATAGCTTTGACAGTATAAAAATAATTGAGAAATAATGATGCAAACCAATAAAAGAAAAACCGAGTTGAAAGAACTGTGCTAAAGATTGCAGTGAAAGATGGATTGTCATCTAAAATTTTCACAAGCTCGGTTCATTAACTTACCATTATCATTGTTTTGGTGAAGCTGGATTTTAAATTTTATTAATTGTACAAGCATATAATCTCTGTGGTTTAAAAATTATCATGAGTCAGTACTGCTTTTTTTTTTTTTAATTTCCAGTAATAAGGATTCTGAGTGCTGCATGTAAGACTAGCAAAACACCTGCAGCAACCCTTAGTTACCTTGTCAGCTAGATAAATATTCTTGAATAAAAGTTGACTGGAGTACTTTGAATTAGATTCCCAAGGCCAACTGTTTTTCCTGGTCCGATTCTTGTCTCATTGTGGTATAACAGAGATATAAACCAGTTGCTATCAATAGTTACATCAGAGTGACAGTATCTACTCCATGCAAATGACCTCATTTAAAGTCAAAGCATTGTTTTAAATAAATATTAATTAGATTTCTACTTCAATACAGAATAGGTAGCATTTGGGTGATTTGAGCTTTTCTTCTCATATTATGAGGCAATCAGGAGGGGGATTCAACAGAACAAAAAGAACTGGTTTTACAGAAGGATTAGAAAGCAGCAGTTCCCATTCCTGGTATTCAGAAAACAAAATGGAGTGTGTATTGTTCTCTAGAACACTGGCTTTTGATCAGATGCTCTTTTTGATGGGTTTGTCACCAAACAAAAAACATGCATTCATGCTGATGATAATTACTTTTCTATATACTGTAGAAAAAGATGGGTTTATTGGAACTGCTCTTATGCCTGTTATTTTTACCACTGTTTGTTTTCATAGTCGGCTGGCTGTAAAGTTAAGTTAAAATAATTTCAAAGGAAGAATAAAAGTTCCATAGTTTATTATACTGTTCTCACAGTACTGCTTTTAGAACTGATGAGCCTCTTCAGTTCAAGCTGACATCTTTGCATAGTATAAAAGGTCTAGGGAGGACTGGAGGTTATGGTTCTATGTTTAGAACAATAAAGTTTTCTGCAATTTCCTCTTTTCAGTTGGATCTGTCAGGAGGATTTCAAGTTTTCCAATTCTTTAACCTTTATTAGAGTTTGTGTCATGAGAATGAGTTATCACAGATTTCTTTTCCCATTACACATTCATGTGATAGCACCTGCAATAACAGGAGAAATTGGCACTTTATTAATTCATGATCATAATAAAACCTGAGATGGGGGGGAAAAAAAAGGTAGAACAAATGCTAATAAATTTTTCTGACACACTAAAGATTTTAAATATAAGCTGGAAATGGCCCAGCAGTTATCTTTCTCATAGTGAGATTAGTAAAGGGAATGAAACACAGTAGAATGATTTTCTTGACAATAGAGTCTTATTTGGTGGCCAGCTTGAGCAATGCAGTGAGCTGAACTTGAAACATTGCATAAATTTGGTGTTTTTCTGGAGAATACGTGCATATGTTCAAGCTACTCTTGTCTGGATTGTGTTGAAGTCATCAGAGACTTATAAGTTACTTTACAAACTCTTAAAGCTTGTAATGTCAGGTAATGTAATATGATGGCATATGAAAGAAGATCCAAAATATCTGCATTGCTACCACTTCCAGCGAGATCTGTGTTTAAGGAGATGTAAACTTATTTGAATCTAAATATTAGAAATAGAATGATAAATTCTCTTAACACTTGTTTTTAAATGAAATTTCATAAAATATTCCCTCTTAAGTGTACATGAAATTCAGAAGCTTGCTATGAAACATGCAGGAACAGCTACACACCTATCACTAGGAACTGGAAATAAAGCAGGAGTAGGAGACTTGTGGGTAGTTTATAAGACCCACTGAAAAAGTATCCTGACATCAGTATCAGCACAGTGTTTTGGATTCTGTTTACAGATTTCTTCATATTTTTCTTCTCAGGCTTTGGAAGACCAGGTATGGGACCTGCTGCATGAAGCAGACAAGGCTGCAGAGGAGAACAAAGAAAAGAGTCAGGTTTATGATGCCATGGCGGAGACCCTTGGGGATGCATGGGATGCCCTCATCATTATGTTAGAGAAGCGACAGGCACTTCTGGAACTTACTTCAGTGTTCTTTGAAAATGCTCTGGAGGTTTGTATTTAAATTAAATGACTCTTAATTTGAAACCTCCCACATCTTACAGGTACTCTGTCCACTGTAATTTTGTTCTATTATATATGTTCATTGCATTCCTAAACGTTGAAGCAATTAAGAAAATAAAAATCTCTAGATGCATCCTTCCTTTTCCACCTTCTGGATAATTCAGGATGAAACTGAACAAAAAACCATGTAGACTTTAAGAAATATCTTATCATGATGTCTCCAAAATTTGTACTTGACAGAAAAATGACAATGAAAAATGGAACTGGACCAAAACCTAAAATATGTAATTCAGTGGCTATGGACATTCTGCAGAATATCTTTCATTCCTTATGATTGAAATGATTTGGCGTTGAAAGAACTAAATTCTCAGATGCTTTTGCTAATGCTTACTGAAGATTGGCCACTGAAGGTTTTACGCTGAAATATCCATACGGCTATTGTAATTATGCAAACTAAACATTAGTCTAACTTGCCAGTCCTTTACCTGAGACTTCCATGTGCAGATGTGCACAAAAGGACAGTTGTGTGAGCCCGGAGACAGATTTCAGAGCGTTGGCTTACCCCATTTACCCATTTCTCTGTATCTCTTATCCTAATTCACTGATACACCAGTCGCTAAAGCAGAGAGGGATTCCATGCTCACTCTGTGTAGCCTCACATTCAATTCTACCTGCATTTGTGGAGCTTTGAAGAGTTTAATAATTCTCCCTGATAATTTTGTTTCTACAGTAGCCCAGTGCCACCTATAAATTACAGAAGCAACCATTTTACTGCTAACTGTCCTAAGAACTCGAAGATCAACGATCTACTAATTATTTTGTCCTGGCGATGTGTATTATACAAAGAAATTAGTACAGAGTTGGCATCAGTATCACTATGATAAATTCTATACTACCAAAAGTCGGCCTAGTGCAGACTAAATCCTTAAGGGGCTAGCTGAATTGCCCCTGCAACAGGCTTATATCATTAAAACAAAATGCAGCAGCTGGAGCACAGCACAGATCACACCCATTATATATAGAAGGGAAGAAGGAATGCAATATCAATTTAAATAGGAGTTGCCGAAACTTCTTATGGAAAGGCTTTTCTTTAAATGACAGCCTGTGATTATGGAAATCTTTGTTTTATGGTGATAAAACACAAAACATGTCTCAAGAATAGTCTTTAGTGAAAATCAGAACTCAAATCTCAAATGTTGTACCTAATGGATTTCTTTTATAGCATGCAGATTGAGAGGGAGAAAAATGTGGAACAGTACAAAAGACAGAAAAAGCAGAGTGCTTACTTTTCATCTTCCTTAATTTCACCATAGTATTCAACATCTTTGCTTTTCAAACACAGGTTTGAACTCTACTCTTTTCTTCATTCTTGAAATGAAGCAGTAGAATTGATAAAGATTGGCTAAGATGCAGAATATGTGTCTCAGTTCTCTCTGAGCTACTCATACTTGGAATTGCACCTGCAAAGGTGGAAGCCAAATAAAGAATTCCAATCTTAGTTTTAACAGTCTCAGCAGATTACCAAATCTGCTCCAGATCTCCCTGAAACACAGAATATTTAAAATATGGAACCCATGGAAAAATGAGCTGTAAAGGAGTAACCGAACTTCAGTCTTCGTTACAGAGATGCTGTTTCCCCACTATAATTAATTACTGTGTTTACCATAATATTCATTAGCTTAAATTTCCTACTCATTTCTGCCTTCAAAAGATTGCTTTGAAGATTGTATCTCTGTCTGACGTTGCCCTTAAATGTTTTTTTTCCCCTCAATACTTTAACATTAGAAAGAAGTTCTGGAAAGGAAACCTAAGTTAAAGGCTTCATTTGTGTTAAATGATTTTACTGAAGGCTTTGAAATTAACAGATTCTTCTATAAGAATGTATTTTCAGTGGGTCTGAAGGCTACGTAGGAAAGATGATTCATAAAGTGACAAACTGTAATTACAGAGTATGTCAACTGAAATTTGGGTTCCCTCAATCAATGAGAACCTCAAAAAAACAGAAGGTGCGTAGAGGCCACAAAGCATCTGTATCTAGCAGTCACTAAAAATATGTTTTTCCAAGAATTTACAAATTCTCATGAATTTTACCTATAATACAGAGAGTATGATGGAGTTCTGTAAAAGAAAATTATACCGTGCTGCTTCTCACCCTTTGTTTTCTTAATGCAGTTTGCTGTTAAAATTGACCAAGTTGAAGATTTTCTGAAAAATGCCCAAGAGTTTGACAATATTGACTCTTTGAGAGAACTCCTTCTGCAACAAGAGCATCATACAAAAGGTACAAACAGTATGCCACTCCTGATGGTGTGTGATTGTGCGCTGACTCCTTGAAGGATGATTTTACTCTTCCTGTGGGTATTTAAAAAAAAAAATATCTTAGAACAAATATGAAAATGTTCTATTTGGAAAAATATAATGGTGAAATAACTCTTTATCAGGCCTTCTGAAAGATATGAAACTCCTGGTTTTGAGCTAGCTCTCTCATGGTTCCATCTTTGTTGCTGCAGAGCAACTAGCGGTATGCCTCTATTCTGATTTCAAGGCAGTCCAGGTCAGGCGAGCTGCTAAGAAACCAAGCTGACTTTTAGGGTGATTGACAAGCAAGTTCTAAAACAATCCTTCTGTTCCATGGGAAAATTCATCGAAGTTATCATAGCTATCAATGAGTTAGCATTTTCCTATGGAAAAGTTTCCATTAGAAAATTTCCAATCAGCTCTAGTAACAATCCCCTGCAAAGTCCTACAGTTTCTTGAGAATGGTCAAGGGAGAAGTCTACCCTCTGCTTTCCTTTGCCTAGGGATGGGATTTGAAACAGAAGTGGTAAAGTAAGCGTGGGAGCTGAGACAGAGGTGGCAACTAGCCAGATTCAGAATCTATTTGCCTACAGTGGTTCCTTGCATTTTGCTTCTGCCTTTGACGGGTGGGGCTGTGTTTCACTTCCTCATTGAGTTGCCCGATCTGTTCCAAGGTTCTGCAGCTAGAACTGAACACTCTTGGAAAAAAGGTGCTTTCTCCCCTTCCACCACAACTTTCCTGCACATATGTCTTCCTAGAAAAATTATTCCATGTAACTTTTTTTTGTTCATTCAAATTTTCATGTGAAGCATCTTCTACCATGTTGTGGTAATCTTAATTCAAAAAGGGTAAAAATAATTTTCTCAAAACCAATCTCATTGTGTGGCTACTTCAGACACGTTTGCAATTCCATATCGTTCTGTATTTTTTATCTTATCTTTGTAATTTTAACCAATTTTGCTATTACTAATAACTGGCAGAATATCAATTATACTTTATTATTCACTAGTGGAGTACCAGCTTAAATATTTTTAGCTGCCTTGAATGCCAGGTATTCTTCTCAGGAGACTGAATAGAGAATTGAACTCGGGTAACTCTAATATGGGTTCTGGGGCTTCCAATTCAATCTTCATGGGAGCAAAGTGCTCACTGTACAGCAATTTTAACCTGAAGTGTCTGGCAGTAATTTATTGCTGAAAAGAAGGTCTATAACTGTAAGAATCAGATGAAATGAGTTGCCACAGAAAGACTGCTTTGATGGGGATAAGCCTTTCCTCAGACGGAGGAAAGTGGTTGCAATTGATTGACTTCTTAATCTAACCACATCAAATTTGGAAAACTGATATTGAGCTATTTGATTAAAAAAGAGTGTTTGTATTGCTTTCTGCAAGAAGGATACCATCTGTCCACTCCAAAGTAAGATGGTTCAAAATACGGCCTTTAAAAAGTATTTGCTCTACCAGTATGTGATGAGTAGTTTATCACAAACGTTTGTCACCAAAAGAAAAAAATTTTGAAACAAACGCATTTCAACTCAGAATAAAAAAGGTGAAAATATATGAATTATCCTCATTTATCCATTTTTATATGTATTCCATTTTGGATGGACTGAAATGGAACATTTCTGATTTCCACCTTTCTGGAAGGCAAGAAGTAAAATGTACAGGCTTGTTGCAGTGAACTCATGGAAACTAAATTCTTGTTAGCCCTTGGTGGCTGGAGAAGTGGAGGCATTCCACTTCTGCATCTTTGCTAGGTGCTCCATGTGAAAAGTGGAGATTTAGGGTGGTTTGCTTTAAGTTACCAGTACATGTACTCAGCTGGGAAGATGAATGTTTCAGCTGTTTGCTGCCCATTGTTGGTTGCTTCACTAGCAGCTCCTTGCCAACATTCCTTTCTTACACTTTTCTTCATGCCTACCTTGCCTCTTATTCTGGCTTGGCTCCCCTTCTTCCTCATTCTGTACATAAAAATTTTCCCTTTTCATTTGAAAGACCTATAAATACTGATCGTTGTCTGTTCAATAGATTTTGTACTATGTGGCTTCAAGGAGATGGAACAGACAGACACAGGACTAGTAGGTCATTAAAGTGTACTAGTCCACTGAATTTTAACCCTGAGTGTATCTAGGTAGAGGTTATGGAAAGAAGGTAAGAGTTCCTGATATTCATGACTTATTTAGTCATAAGGTTGTAACAGCCCCCAAACAGGAGAACTTTTTCTTTCAACTGCTGTGAGGGACATAAAGACCTAAACTTTGCTTGCATCACTAATGAAAAACTACAGAGGCTACAGACCCACACAGAAAGCAGTGTAGGAAATTCCACTTCAGCTTACCTGAGGATTGGGAAACAATCAAAAAGAACTCAGTTTCAGAAAACAATATCACTTCTGGGTTTTGTCTCAATAGCTTTCAATACACCATTATCTGTGTATATGTATTATATTATATGTACCTTTATAGGTACATATATATATATGTGTATACACTGTTATGCCTTTGTAGGTTTATATAACAGCTGTCCAAACTGAAATATCTTAGCATATATACCTTGTAAAGTAAGTATTTATAACCTGTTCATGCAACGCATGAAAATACATTACACTCATGTATGCAAATAGATAGGTAGTTTTAAAAATACTTGAGTAATACTTGAAATATGCTGCTAGAATTACAAATCACATTTTTTTTTTTTCCTATGAAATTCTATTCTTACAGAGCTTTTGGAAAAGTCGCTTGCACTTTTAAACAAAAGCCAAGAGCTAACTGAATTCATAGAAGAATTCAAATGCGAGGGGCCAAATGCAAATCCAGAGCTGATTCAGGGAGCCCACAGCAGCTGCTTGAAAATTGATAGTCTCCTTGAAATGCTCCAAGACAGGAGACGGCAACTGGACAGATTTCTTAAACATCAGCGCCAAGGACTGGAGCAGGTTCTGCAAATTTGTTTGTGGCACCAACAAGAGAACCAGGTAAGACATATAATATTAAGGGAAGCCACAATAAAAAAAATCTAGCAACTGTTTGTTTTACAGTAGAGACTTTATATATATATATATAAAAATATATAATATATAATATATAATATACATATAATATAATATTATATATATAATAATATAATATATATTTATATATTTATTAGGCCAGTATCCCTGGGTCACTTCTGTTTGATGAGATCCTAACTTTTGAATATTTGACTTTGTAACTATAACATCCTCACAATTTATTTCAATATGACTTTAATGTCTTCAAAAGCACTATTTCCATTATGTGGGTCCCTCCTGTAAGTTATCAAATGTGGTGCTTCAAACCAAACTAGATTCCCTTCAAATTGAATTCCCAGCACAAACAAACCTCTAGCCACATGAGTGATAACAGTAACTGGTAATAGCAATTACAACTGCAGCAGGCTGTTTCTGAGCTAGTCAGTTAAAGAGAAGATATAGCATAGCTAGCCAGTTGGTGTGTCTGAAGGCAGAGGAGTATTTTGTTCTTGGAGTCACGTAAAAATTCTTTAGGGTACTATAGTGATTGCAGGTTTTCCACACCTGCAATCTGTTTTTCTCTCTCCTTCTTTCTCCCAGCTTAGCTCCCGTCTCTTACTGAATTTCTCAAATACAACTTGGTTTTGTACCTTGCTTTCAGAGCTTAGGTACATTTAAGTCTTACTCTTTCTCTTCCTCTTGCCAGTCCTACCACTCTTTTTCCTTTTCATTTCTCATCTCCCAGCATTCAGATCAGTAGCTTTTCTCTCTTTGTGCTTTGCATTATCAGAAAAACTTCTGCAATGTAAGATTCTCTCCTCTGATTTTCCTTGAGAAACACCACATAACTTCACCAACTTGTCAGAAAAAAGATACGGGGAGAGTCCTGCTCCGCCTCTTTGGATATTAAGTATGCTGAGAAGGTGGAACCTATGCAAATTTAACTGCCAAAGTCTAACAAGACTAAAGCTGAGTTATTTTCAGTGTTTTGTAAATAGGCTAAAATTTTGTATGGACTTCTGACAGTACAGTCCCAATTGTGATACTTCTGTAAGTTTCCTTCTTTGCCTCAAAAATAAAGTTTCCCACTGTATCAGGAAAATGTTAGAAACTGTTAGCAGTAGTCTAGTCTGCAGGAACTAACTTTGCCTGTGAGGTTGTTAAAGATGAGAAGCACCTTATTCAACAAGCACTACTCTTTGTAATTTTGCATACAGACAACAAAATTGTTGAGGTATGCAAGCAAGCTGACAGCCTTATTTCTGGAGCAGTCAATATCAGTAGCTGCCAGAAACAGAGCAAGAATTTCTTATTTAATGATTAGATAGGGAAAAAAAAAAAAAGAAGAAACCAAAACAAAAACAACCAGATAAAATTAGTATGGTCTTATGCAAGTGTCATAATGTCAGTATGTAGTTATAAAATAACAGCTGACAAAAATACTGAAAAACAAGAACTGCAGTATAGGAGGCTGTATCTATTTCTGTGCAAATCATTAGAAACCATCTAGTGCTTGCTTAGAGATACGTATTATTGCTGCTGTTACTGTTTTTGATATTTTTTTCAGTATCACCACATAGCTATACCATAAAAGAAAGACCCTCAAAAAGAAATATTGCTTCAAAATAATGTATTTTAATAAATTTACAACAGCTACAACTGAACTTTCAGTATCAGTCTAACTCGCTATATTGGAAATATGTCCTAGTTCATCTAGAAAAATTATCCTTTCTCTACATGCAAAAGTATTAGATGTTACTGCAATTACCTTATCATGCCAGTGCTATTCCATAGTATACAAACATGAAGGAACATTCAAAATGGAAACATTTCAGAAACAGCTTGCTGTTAAAGAGTAAGGGATAAATATGTGGGGTGTTTTTTGGAGCCAAGCACACTTCTTTTAAAAAAAAAAAAAAAAACAACAAAAAAACGAAACAAACAAAACAAAAAACCAAAACAGAACACACACACACACACAAAAAAAAAAAAAAAAAAAAAAAAACCAAACCACAAAAAACCCACCACATTGCCTGAGATGTTAAATATCACAACTTCATAAAATTTACCAGGGTGTTCTACTTGTCCTCATTACATATCAGGGATAAATATTTGGGAGTAACCATCTAGAATTCACCCTAACTTAGGTGGGATTGAAAATACTGTGCAGTGAATTTTTTGTGTGTATGTTTCCATTTCTTCGCAGGTATGTGCTCACATCACAAAGAGTATGTATAGAAACTGGTTTCTACTGGCAAGTTTCCTGATCATCTGAAGAGAGTGGCCAGTATTTAACTACCTGTGAGCTCATACTTGCGTCCAGCTTGAGGCTGGTGTACACATGGAGGGACAAATTCAAATAGTTTTTAATATCATACTTACCAGAATATATTTGTCTGGTATCTGCATTAGAGTCAAACCTGGTATAATGTATGATTGGTACATTTATGGACAATTAATTTGCATGTATCATGGACAAATAATATATTCACATGTAAATACAAACACTGGAAAATTAACTTTTAGAGACTTTATGTAAAATTTCTCTGTCTGGCCTTTATGACATTATGTATATATTTCTGAGTGATGACAGAAATTAGAATCTCAGAGTCTCTCAGCACATCTGAAAATGAATATTCCAATCTCTGTAGATGGACTGAACTCCTCTTGATGTCTAATGGTGCTACATATGCAAGAACAGCATATTGAACTCCTACTGACATTAATGGGAGTTCAGGGGATATGGAGAAAGCAGAGTACTGGAGATGAGCTCTGCTGTGTAAGATCTAAGAGTGGATTTTTGCTCTTTGTATTGCTTCTGTTTTGCTAGGCATAATTATGTAATGCAGAAGGCTGCATAATCTGTGGGTTGCTTTTTTAAAAGAAAAGCCAAGTAGCTGTAAAGGTCACTACTTATTACCTGGTTCTGAAGAACTAAAAATGCAGCACCTTCCTTTGATCTCTAATTGGAATGTGATGATCTGATGGTCATGACTGTAACATGTAACATGTTTCTTTTAAGATTACTTCGCTTCTAGCCACTTCTGGTGAAATCATGGTGCCAGTGAACTTAGCAGTGATTTTGCCATTGTCTTAATTATGGCCAATGCTTCCTCTCTTGCGTATTTCCAAATGTCTGATTTCCTGTCCTGTTTCTCCTGACAGTGGTAACTTTGTTCCTCTTACTACTCTTGCATATGTGAGCCAACTGCATAGGATTCCCAGACTTTGATCCTATGAAAAAAAGCCCCACATCCTGAAACCAAATGAGTTTCTGACATCCTGTCAAACTCACTCCATCGTTGGTCAGTCATAATCTTTCCTGAGAGTATATGTATTCGTGTTAAACTATGCATGTACCTATGTGGGTTACTTGGTTTTAATATTTCACAACTGCAAATGTTCCCTTCAACATTGAAATGATTACTTTTATTAGCTAATATTCTAAATAACTTCTGTATTTGGGAACATCATGTAAATAAAGTTCTTTCTTAAAAAAAGGGGAGAAAAAAAAAAAAAAAGAGGCAAAAAAAAAGCATACAATGCTTTTGTCTATATAGGCAAGAAACATCACAAATGAAAAGGACTGTTCCGCTATATTGGAACTTGAAATGCTTTTGTTGACTCATATACATCACATTTAGTGGTGTTTGTTTTTTTTATTTCCAGGGTCTTTTACAGTCCTTCACAAACATGGTATAACAAGCCACTAGTAGCTACTCTGGGACAATGCAATACTGATACTTAGTTCTTTTCCCATAAAAGATTATTTTATTCCTCTTCTTTATAAGGCTGTACTTGATCATAGAAAAATCACTAAAGCCCAGACTTTAAACTGAAGTGCTGCATTTTTCTTTAAAAATGCATCTGGGGTCCCATTTTGCACTAACTCGTTATTTATGAAATTAGACGAGGATGCTTCACTAGCAATATTGTGAAGATAAATGCATTGAAGATTAGGGAAGGGCTTAGGTAGTATTGTTATGAAGAGACTGAAATGTCCCCAAGATGAACAAAGCCAGATCTGTATTGTCATGGTGGTGCCATCACATACTGATGATAAAAATATTATCTGAGATTTTAGATAGTAAGTAAAGCATCAGCCACTCAAATACAGTGATGATTATGATGAAAAAAAACCTGTCTGGTATTTAACAAAAGTCATCTTATTGTGAATGCACTGCAGAAATTATTTGAGAATAGCTCATCCTGCAGTTCAGAGTAGGTATGTCAAAATACATAGTGCAGGCTGCTCAAGTTCGAACTGCCTGAGGTAAGGTCAGATTTAATTTATGGCATGTAAGTATGTGTGTTTTAATACATAGAGAAAGAAAGGGAGTGAAAAAACCAAAGTTTTTCCTAGTGGGAATAATTTCTAGAAAGAAAAGTGTGTTACTTCTTAATTTCTGTTCCCTGCTATATTTGCTCCTTCTCTCTATAGTCTCACATTAGTGTCAGATTGTTCAAGAGGTTTGGTACAGCCCGGGACAACGTATGTGTGTATGAGCTTTGAATTGGTGTGTGCAAGAATTCCCCTCCTTCTGAAAATATCCCCACTACACAGGTGTGTTGGGTGCAGTGCCCAGGTCTGGCAGCGGGGGGGCACAGGGGTGGGTGGCCTCTGTGCGGAGGGGCTGGGGCTACCTCCTGATGGACACAGCCGTTTCCAGCCGGCTCCACAGCAGCCACACCATAGGGCACAGCTGAGCCCCTCAGTGAAGCTGGTGGCACCTCTGTTAAAACATATTTAAGAAAGGGTAAAACACTGCACAGACATAGTGAGGAGTGAGGGGAAAGAAAAAAGAGTGAGAAACAACGCTGTGAACACCAAGGTCAGTGAAGAAGGGGGAGGAGGTGCTCCAGGTGCTGGAGCAGGTATTTCCCTGCAGCCCATGGAAGTTTTGGAAGAGACCACACCACAGCAGGCATTTCCCTGCAGCCTGTGGAGAGGACTGCGTCGGAGCAGATATCTACACTGCAGCTCATGGAGGAGTCCACACTGGAGCAGCTGGATATTCCCTGAAGGAACTGTGGCCATAGAGAGCCCATGCTGGAGCAGGGTATCCTGACAGGAACTGCAACCCCTGGAGTACCCACGCTGGACTCGGGGAAAAGTATGAGGAGGAAGGAGCGACAGAGAGAAACTTATGTACTGACCATAACCCCCCATTCCCCATACCCTTGTGCCACTCGGTGAGAGGGGGTAGGTAGAGGAGTGGGAATGAAAGAGTGAAATTGAGCCTGAAGAAAAGGGCTGAATAGGAGGAAGGTGATTTAGTTTTTGTCTTTGTTTCTCACCAAATCTATAATTGGCAATAAATTAATTTTCCCCCAGTTGGGTCTGTTTCACCGGTGATGGTAACTGGTAAGTGATTTGCCTGTCTTTATCTCAACCCAGGAGCTTTTTCATTATATTTTCTTCCCCTGTTCTGTAAGGGAGGAGGAGTGAGAGTGGCTGGGTGGGTGTCTGGCAGCTGGCCAAGGCCAACCCACCACAACAAGCTAAGCTATGCTGTTGGTTCAGGTTTTTTCCCCAACAGCTGTTTGTTGAAAAACCTTGCTTCTCTTTCTGAATTGACAGTGGGAAATGTAGGAAGGCAATGGAAGGTTATATATAAGCATTGAAATCACCTGGACCATAATCAGTGCAAAATGAGCAGTTTAGCAACCTGAGAAAAATGTTGAAGAGCCTTTGATTTCTGATATGGATTATTCATCGCAAACAGAGCAGATAATTATTGTAAATGAATGATAAACTCAAATTTTGGAAGAACGGAAGTGATTTTAGACTTCAACCAATCAAGAAAAAACACTGTCTGTTTTAAACAGATGTATTAACCTTCTCTCCTTTCCCATCCCTCCACCAAAATCACTGAAAGTAAGGTTCTGTGGGTTTCTTTCTTAAAAAGCAGTGAAATATTCCCAGCTCTTGCTTAAGAGCTAAGCTGGCACAACTGAAATCACTCAGCAGTATTAGCTGTAGTGGAAGCCAACTGATTAAACTCACCTGCAATGGAAAGAAATACTGCCAAGTGGTAAAGGGGTGAACACTTTACTATAACAGGGTTAAAGAATGACTTTTTCCTTTGCCTAGCATTACAGAAATACTAGTTTGTTTTGCTAAACAGATACACGATACAGAGAACAGTCTTAATTTACAGAGAAATTTTTCTTTTGCTTTTAGCACAGTTTTTATTGTCCATTCCACTCATTTGTATTTTGGTGGACCCATAGTAAATGTTCTGTGAAAATGTGCTTCCAGGAAAAATATTTCAATCAGTAAGTACACATCTGGAGGATATGCTCAAGAAATGAAGACTCAATAGTAAAATAATTTGTTTACTTTCCTAGCTCTGTTGACCTCCTGAGATAACGTGCCCAATTTCTTATTTGTAACTGAAAATATTTTCAACACACTTTAAAGGCTCTTTCATTTTCAGAATTGTTTAAATTTATTAAAAATAGCTTCTACATGAGCAGATAAAAAAAAAAAAAAAATCTGCAGTGTGCTATTGAAATCTGTAGTACCTAGACTATGAAGTAATTCTTAGTGTGCCATATATGATTTAAGTATAGTGGTGATTTTCCAGACTGAAAAGATTGGAGGAAATTTCCTTGATACTAATAACTCATTCTGACTACTACTTTAAAATGCAAAGGTTCACTCAGGAATTCTTGCCATGTGTTGTTTACAAAGACAGTGAGAGGTACCTATTGTGAATCAAGTAGAAATAAATGCAAGTAATTCTGTGCAGTTTAGAAGATGTACTTTTATACTGCATATGTTTGCTGCGTATACTTGCTGAAGTAAGTCTGGGAAGATGCAATAATTTTTTTTTTTTTAAGCTACTAACGGTTATTCCACATAATATTATCTCAGTAGCTTAACTAGGTTTTTCAAGCCAGGGATGGAGAGGTTCTATTAGGTCATAAGGCCCATTTAGTCTTTTTTTTCTTTTCTTTTCTTTTCTTTTATTTTTTTTGTTTTTTATCCTTGCAAAAGTACTCAGATTTCTAGTCTTTTACTGTATGCAAAGGGATATTTTTAAGTTAATGTGATGCTAGCGAAAATGTGCAATATATTTATCATGTTATAAAACATGCATTTATTCTCTATGTGACTATAACTTGATTTTTCTTTTACTGTGTTAGTTTACAATTTTGTCATACTTGATGAATTCACTTTTGTGTATTTTGTTACATATATTCCAATCCATGTTTGTTTTGACCATAATCCTTTCCTTCTGCATTTATTAACATTTAAATAATATAAATGCAAACGTTTGAATAAAAGCATGAATATTAGGAATGAAAAACAAAAGGATTGAAAAATAGACCTTCTTTTGTAGATGAAACTGCCTTGTACATATTTTAAAAAATGGACAATCGCTTCTCAAATTTGTCACTGACTGGATTCTTTCTTTATTTAGGTAACATCGTGGTACAAGAAAAACATCAGAGATTATTTTCACAAGCAAAACTTAGGCTCATCTCTATTGGAAAACGAAGAGTTACTTCAAGAGCTTGAAGAAATGGAAGTCAAAGTGAAAGTAAGAAATATGAAAACTGATCGGTGAAGCAACTTTAAAAATGAGTAGCAAAAGGTGAACTTGGGCATTTAATAGGCACATATAGAAGTAGATACTTGGTATGTGTACATAAGATATATATTTCTATATGTCTAAATGAGAATTTTTTTCATTTTACTTCTCTTAATGCAGGCCTCCATGTTTCTCTGTTTTTCTCATTTAAAACTTTAAAAGCTATTGGTAAGGTAAAAGCAGAATAATCCTTGATGTTGTTTAGTTGGTTTTTCAATTTAGTGATCAAGTTACAGACTAGTAGTTTACATATTAAACCATGTTACAAAAAATACAGAAAAGCAATTTTATTAGAATATTACCAAAGTTTAATGTTCATAAAGGGTAAAAAGCCAGCTACTGCTACCATAATTCATTGTCACTGAACTGTGTATATGATTGGAAAAGGTATTTGCCCATTTATTTCTTGGGAATAAAAGTAATTGAAAATACTATTTTCATTGTGGATACCAGTTTTCCAGAGAATAAATCTATTACCATCACTCATAAAAGCAAGATGGCATTAAAGACAATGTTGATATTTAAAAAAAGGTTATTTGAATGATGCAAATTGCATATATTTAGAACTTTTTTTAAAGATACCTCAATTGTTCCATCACCAGGTAAGTGCTGTTGCTGGGTCAGGATCATTCCTTACTGTATCATTTTCAAGCAATTGTATTTGAATAACCCAGGTGACCCAGCAGGCCTTTTTCATCCAAAAACCATTCCAGTAGAAACAAATGTCTTTTTAAAGGCTATTGTGTTGATAGCAACAAACAGGTTTATGATTGTTCATAGTTATGTTTCCTTGTAAGTTTTGTAGGTAAATGTTGCCTGTTTGCCTGTTTGCATAATTTATAGTTAACTGCTTCAGGGTTGTCACGTAAGCAGAATACAATAATATTTCTAATGCTTTTCTAAGCAGCATGTCAGAAAACACATTCTTCATCTAGGGAAGATGAGTATTGAAAAGCTAAATTCTGCTGCAAAGCCGGAGCAGACCTTTGGCACAAGAAAAGCAAAAGATAAACAGTAAATGAGTAAGCTGTGGGATGGTTCCAGAGAAATAGGGACCCACAAAAATATTTGAAGTGTCCTAAAGTACTGCTGAATTTTAGATCTAGCCAAATGATCATTCACCTTCCCCACATTCGGTGTTGAAAGGCTATTCTTGTAATTCGCTGTCTGAATTAGAAATGATACTGTAAGTACAGAAAGGAGAACAATAAGCATTTTCATTTTGTATAATAATCAATCCTTTTCATGGTTGAACATCCAGAAACTAACTTACAATGGTAACACTTGTTATTACAGTTTCACCTAACAGTTCTTCTCCCATACATTATGTAATAGATCATTCATATCATCTTACTGAATTGCTTTTTTTTTTCTCTTAAGGTCATTTAGAAGTGTTTAGGATTAAAATTTTTTGTTACACATCCATGTGAATTATGATTTAGAACATCTTACCTTTAGCCTCTTCTGCTGTTCTTACTAGCAGAATGTTCTAGCAGAGGGAAATGAAATTCTTGAAGTGGATGTTACTGAACTGGTTATGCTTATGATGTGCAAAAAGAGTGGCCAGGTTGAACTGCATACTGCAAATATATTTCAGAAAGCTGAGTTACGAGGCTTTATGCCTTAGTTTTTACAGCACTGAACTGCAGATGTTGAGACCAGAATAAAGGAGGAGCCTGGCATCTTGATTTTAAAATTCAGATAAAGTATACCAATCAAATGTGTATTTCAGTAAATATTTGTTAGATAGCAGAGATTAATATTGGATGTCATCACTGCAAAAGTAGTGTTTTACCTGTATGGTTGGAATACACTGAAATAAAAAACAACTTAGAAATTAACTTGGCATCTTTGCTCACAGACTAAGCAAAAGCAGGCTTATAAGAGATATCATGTCTAAACATGAAATTCCCTAAATCTTTGGCAACTCACAGGCCTTCAGCATCTGATCACTGATCTGAAGTATTTTGACTTCATATATATTGTGGAACTGTAGTGCTGTTGTGTGAAGCATGCGCTCTGAGAAGCTGTTAGAATCATAGAATTGTTTAGGTTGGAAAAGACCTTTAAGATCATCGAGTCCAACTGTTAACCTAGCACTGCTGAGTCCACCACTAAACCATGTCCCTACGCATCACGTCTACACTTTTAAATACCTTTGGGGATGGGGACTCAACCACTTCCCTGGGCAGCCTGTTTCAGTGCTTGACAACTCTTGTGGTGAAGAACTTTTTCCTAGTATCCAATCTAAACCTCCCCTGGTGCAACTTGAGGTCATTTCCTCTAGTCCTATCACTTGTTACTTGGGAGAAGAGACTGACCCCCACCTCGCTGCAGCCTTCTTTCAGGTAGGTGTAGAGAGCAATAATGTCTCCCCTGAGCCTTCTTTCCTCCAGGCTAAACAACCCCAGCTCCCTCGGCTGCTCCTCATAAGACTTGTTCTCTAGACCCTTCACCAGCTTTGTTGCCTTTCTTTGGACACGCTCCAGCACCTCAGTGAGGGGCCCAAAACTGAACCCAGTATTCGAGGTGCGGCCTCACCAGTGCCGAGTGCAGCGGGACGATCACTTCCCTAGTCCTGCTGGTCACACTATTTCTGATACCTAAAAGGATTTTTTGCATAAAAAAAAAATAAATTTGTGTGTGTCTAAGTGTTGTAGCAGGTTGCTAACAATTTCCCCTTGGATTATGGGGGCTTCAATTTGCTCCCTGTCCCTGTCTTCCAGCTCAAGGGGCTGGGTACCTGGAGAACAACTGGTCTGACTATTAAAGACTGAGGTAAAGAAGTCATTAAGTACCTCAGCCTTTTCCTCATCCTTTGTCCCTGTTTCCTCCCACATCCAATAAAGGATGGAGATTCTCCTTAGCTATCCTTTTGTTGCTAATGTATGTATAGAAACATTTTTTATTGTCTTTTATGGCAGTAGCCAGATTAAGTTCTCATTGGGCTTTGGCCCTTCTAATTTTCTCCCTGCATAATATTACGAAATCCTCGTAGTCTTCCTGAATTGCTTGCCTCTTCTTCCAAAGGTCACAAATTCTTTTTTTCCTGACTTCTAGCCAAAGCGCTCTGTTCAGCCAGGCTGGTCATCTTCCCTGCTGGCTTGTCTTTCGGCACAAGTGGGATGGTCTGCTCCTGCACCTTTAAGATTTCCTTCTTGAAGAATGTCTAGCATTCCTGGACTCCTTTGCCCTTCAGGACTACCTCCCAAGGGACTCTGTCAAGCAGTCTCCTAAACAGGCCAAAGGCTGCCCCCCGAAAGTCCAAGGTAGCAGTTCTGCTGACCCCTACTCTCCCTACTTCTCCAAGAACTGAAAACTCTGCCATTTTGTGATCACTATGCCCAAGATGGCCTCCAACCGTCACATCATCCACAAGTCCTCTGTTCACAAACAACACATCCAGAGGGTCACCTTCCCTAGTTGGCTCCCTCACGAGTTGTGTCAGGCAGTTATCTTCCACACACTCCAGGAGCCTCCTAGACTCTTTCCTCTCCACTGTATTGTATTTCCAGCAGGCATCTGGTAAGTTGAAGTCCTCCATCAGAACAAGGGCTAGTGATTGTGAGACTTCTCCCAGCTGCTTATAGAATATTTCGTCTGCCTCTTCATCCTGGTTGAGTGGTCTATAACAGACTCCCACCCTATCTGCCTTGCTGGCCTTCTCCCTGGTTCTTACCCATAAACACTCAACCCTATCATCACCATCATTAAGCTCTAGACAATCAAAACACCCCCTAACATACAGGACTATCCCATTGCCTCCTTCCTTGCCTCTCCCTTCTGAAGAGTTTATAGCTATCCATTGCAGCATTCCAGTTGTGCGAGTCATCCCACCATGTTTCTGTGATGGCAACTATGTCATAGTTTTCCTGCTGCACAATGGCTTTCAGCTCCTCCTGTTTGTTGCCCATGCTGCGTGCATTGTTGTAGATGCACTTCAGTTGGGCTGTTGATCTTGCCACCTTTTTGGGAGGAGAAGCCCTCATTCCTACATGACCATTCTCAGGCACTTCCATGGTTTCTAACACATCCATAACCCTTGCATCTTTGCTGCCACATGGATCTCCATCTGAGATGGCAGATGGAAGGACCTCGCTAGCACATTGTCCCTCAAACATTGGCGTGTCATTCCCAGGCTTATCTCTAGTGGGCTTGGTTTTATCCTTTTCCCCCTTCAAATCTAGTTTAAAGCACTTTCAACGAGGCCTGCTAACTCCTGTGCAAAGATCCTTTGACTAATTCCATGCAGAAGTTTGGGGAAGGTCAGTGAAGAACTTGGTACAATATTAAAAAAATGGTTTTACTAGTTCTGGAAACGGAAATATTATTTCCTCTGCATTCCCATACATGAGTGCACAAAATTCCCTTCAGCCACTTTTCCTGTAAAATTTTCATTTCAGTTGGTCATACAACATGATGTTATTGTCCAGGGTCACTACTTTCTAGGATACAATCTTTCATCCCAGTAATGACACAAATTCCTGATAAGTCTGAAATTATAGTTAGCTGTTTTGTTCAAATGAGCCTACTTTAAAAAAAGGTTGTACTCAATCTCTATAACTGATCTTTCTTAATTATTACATAGCATTCCACTACTTTTTGTGCAACTAGAAACTTCATTAAGCAATGATTTTATATTTTCTTCCAAATCACCTGTGAAGATATTAAACATAACGTGGCAAGAACATGTTTAGGAACAGAATGATTTAAAAAATACAATACTAGCAATTTATCTAGCTTTCTGTAAAGCAGACATCTATAATCCCCAAAATATGTTTTCAGGCTGCATTCAGACCAAAAGAATATTGTGATGTACAACAACTGCCTACAGTGCAACCTAATGTACTTTGCAGACAATCGTAATATCACTGTAAAATGATGCTTAGTACCTTATAACACAACATGCTCTAAAAACATGCAACATGTTTGCATTTTGGAGCTCTAGGTTGGAAAAGATTTTATACACATGCATGTAATCACCACACATTTGGGTGTTTGCTGGGCACTTTTGTGGTACAGAGTCATCAGAATTATTTTCTGCTTGTTTGATTTTTGTCATATGAGATTCTTCTGCAAGGACTAACATTCTCCCTAAAATCCAGAGTCATTATATAACTTGGAATATGTGACAAAATTGTAAAACGCTCATAAAAATATTGCCAGGTTTACATGGATAATTGGGGGGGAAACCGCCACAAAACCCCCACTATATATAACTATGGTAGCATTGCATGTTATTTGGAAAATTTTAGAGTAGAAATTAAGTCCATCTTTTCAAATAGAAAGACAACTAACTACATTAGTGCTTCCAAATTCTTCCACCTCTATTTTATTGAGCAATTTTTTTTTAATATATCTGATTCTTTAATGTTTTATCATGATAAAAGCAGACACCAGTTTTTACTGTGTATATATTGAAAGCAATCTCTTTAGCAATAGGAAAAATACAATATCATTTTTTGTCTAGTAACACTAAATCTACAGTTGGAATTGCCTTCCCTTTAGGAGTTCCTTTAGTGTCCAACTTACGTTCTAGTAAAAAAAAAAAAAAAAAGTGAATAGTCTACATTAATTTCAGAGTGAAATGTAGTTTCCAGAAGTCTTCAGAAGTTTTATCAATTCGTACAGTTAACTACTTTATCAGTTTGTGTGAGAAAACATGGAAATGGTTGTGAAGAACATTTCAGTTTATGTTCAGATAGAACTCTTAAGAGTACCTTCCACAATACTTGGTTAATTAATTAATTACATGCTTTTTCTATAGCTTCTTCATTGCTTAGACCATAGCTCATGTCTGCTGTCATTTGTCTAGTTCCCCCATGCCTCAGTTGAATGTTTCCAAAGAGCCATTAGGTGCTTTATAACATTTTATTTACCTTCCTGCAAATATAAAGGTAGATTTTGGTTAATATCTTTCCCATACTGTTTGAATGGCCATGACAATTTCTAATGGCATTCTGTTAGAAGTAATAAGGACATTGATAAACTAGTCTTGAACTACTTTGGGATTTCTGTTAGGATCTAAAGTGGTGTAAATGAATCTTTTCAAGTAACATTGCATACATATGTATACTGTATCTTTAAGGATATGGTGAAAAGTTTGTGTCATAGACATGCAGAGCAAGTGTAAGTGTTCTCATAGGGAGTAAGAGATTGGAAAGTTCTGGTATCTGAACAGTTTCACACAAAGAAAATACACATACGTTTACTTACATGTATTGTTGCATTAATACGAACAGGACGAACAATTTGCTTAAATTGTTCGGAGGCTAGCCTAAGGAGCATTTACGGGATTAACACCTTATTTATGTGACTGGGCTGAGAGAAGAAAGGAGAATGGTTTATTATGTTCTCAAGTTGATATCTTATATTGAACCTCACCTTCCTAGGAGGTGAAGCCACTGAAAGCCTCATTGCTATCTTGTACAATAATGAAGACCAAAGATAAAACCAAGGATTCATAATAGGAAAAAAAGCCCTCAGCCCTCCCAAACATTAAATGGATGCGCATACACGTGCCCACACAAGATTTGAGACTAGAGGAGAGGCAGATTTAGGAAATCATGTTTCAACGGGGATGTCTGCTGGCACTGATTAACTGCTTGCTGTTACATTTCTACATGTATTGGAGGTGCTTGGCATGGTAAAAAAGAACTGCTAGCACCACTTTGTGGCCAAATAATTTTAGAGATGAAGAAAAGTAGTATTCTAAATTGTTTCCATTTTGTCTGGTTTCTGCCACTTTTCAGGACTGAACAATGCTGGAATCAGTCTTCCTTTTAATAAGGATTAGTAGCAAGATGGAGAGTACTTCTCTGTTTTATAGATCTACGTGCTTATTGGGTCTGGAGCACCCATGCTAGGTAATAACATGCTCTAATGAGGTTTCAGGATGGTTCTTAATGACCAAATTAAATATCACTATCAATTGGTAGTATTAATTGCTATATTTGTTCACATTAACATAAGGATCGAGAATATTGAATTTACCTGCTTTTTCCCCCAGATCTCACAGCTAATGCTTAGACACATGGAGAAGTTATTTCACAGTTAAATGTCAGTCTGGAGCTCTCTCCTCTCTCTGGCCTTCCTGGATGGCCCATTTAGCCCACAACAGTTTAATAACAAGATGAAATTGTAGGTATTTCTACTTCTTTTTTTTTTTTTTTTTTAGTCTTGTGGTGGATATTTCTGAAGGCAGAAAAAGTTCAAAACTTTTACTTAAAGCCACAGTAATTTTAACTCATCAGTTTTGACACTCTTGAAAAATACCTGATTAATCAAGGAACCTAGAAAGAGCTCATTTTCCTTGGCAAATGCAATAGTGAAAGCAAGTGTTTAAAAGACTTACTACTGTGAGGAAAAGTAAGAATAGTGACATGAGCTAAGGAGACACATTGAGTATAGGCACAAACAATGCAATGTGTCTTTAATAGAGGTCAGAGGACTTTACAAGCATTTCTTGACAAATTGAAGAGTCAAGGTAGTAGTAGGCTTTGTGTTCCTTTCAGGGAAAATAAGTAACAAATATTTTAGTGCTGACTGACATGTGGAAGGCTGAAGGACAGAAAAAACTGACAAAGATTTTTTCCACTGAGTTAGTATGTCCTGTTGATGGAAAGTGTAGGCTTTTTATGTGTAGAAACATTTCCTTACAAATAGAAAGCTGAAAATGATATTGTCGCTACTTATTTTATAGAAAATTGAGCCAATTTTGAGTAACGATCAAACAGGCTAGCAAATAAGTCTAACTACATTTAATACCCTCAGACAGTGTGCAAAGTTGTAATGTTCATGGAATATTGTAAACTATAAATTATTACAATAAATTGGTTATTTTTGAGCTGAAAGGTTAGAGAAGAAGCTTGCCCAGTATAAATGAGGCAGAATTTAACCTGTGCTTTAAGATCACCTACAAGCTGCTATTGGGCACCTTGTACCAAACAGATTTATGAATGTTGTTACAGTGAAATCCTCTCATAGGAAAAAATTTCACTACAAGTTGAGTAGTTTTCTTATAATTACCGCAGGCAAGGCTAATTATAATTTACGCATTGCGATACACTGAAACAATTCAGAACTTGTTGGTTTTGTGTATCTGCTTCTAAGCTAACTATAGACAATTTCCTTTCCCATTACATTAAAATACGCACTTTTCATTCTTGCATAAAATATTATTTTAATTATTATATAAAGAACGTATAATAACAAAATGAGGATGCACATATTCAACTGCACTTTCTTTGCCTTTTTTCAGTTAATTATTACAAGTCCCAGTTCAAAGCTCCAAACTGCAGTGTTGTTTTCTAATCCATGAACAGCTATATGTTTAAATGCAAGTGAAATTTTTTATTAGAATCTGACCATGGAATGCATTTGGTACCAGTCATTCCAGCTGCAGGTATTGGAAGATGATGACATTGCGGTGCGGATACAATTGGATGTCAGGGGTCCACACCTTATTCATAAATAGGTCAGTTAAGTTGTGTGTATGGAGAGACCTCCTTACTATTTTTTCCCAAGATAAATTCTTCAGCTAAAAAGGAACAAATACAACACAGCAGACTAATTATCCTCACAATCCTCATTCTTGCTGAATATTACTTAGGGCAGAGAAAGACAGGACTTTATGAAAGGGGAATTCTGCATTAAATAGTACAGTGCAGGGTTTCACTTAATTAAAAGTACAGGCTGAAGATTCTTGCATCTAGATCTCGGAAGTGGTCATAATTTTAATTTGAAAGAAAAAAAAAAAGACAAAAAACCCAAGGAAGATTTTGCTATAGCTGTTTACCAGTAATAGAAAATATGAAAAAAAATGCAAAAAATCACTTCTATTGTGCCCCAGAATAATCTCTTTTTATTTCACAAGGAAGCTGGAAGTGTCCAGTTCAAGTCCTTAAGGAAAACTCATATGGGGTGTTTTTTTGAGTGTTTTCTTGGGAATTGGTGCAATTTCATTGCAGGATATTCCAAAACAGCAGTATTTTTTACAAGCATACAAGGAAATATAATGGGCAGCATTTGGTCTACAGGTGTGTGTTTGTGGAAGAGCTGAACTTGAAAAAATCTCTGAGAAGGCTTTTCATAAGGGTTCCCTTATGGAAGGAAAGAACAGTTAGCATGAGTGAGACAGGTTTGCTTCTTTGTAGGCATACAGTGCAGGTATATTAAAACATAACCAGAACTCAGTTCTCAATGGAATTCTGGGATTCTAACACATCTTCCTTTTTCAAAATGAAACAAAGCTTATTTTTTTTTAAATATGTGGAATTAATTTTCTTACCAAACCACTTAGAATCTGGTTGAAACATTTTAACACTATAGAATTGTTTTATGCTGGCTTTTTTTTTTTTTTTTTTAAATTTGTAATACTATAATAAACATTAAAAGCAAAAGTAGGTTTAACATGAAAAAGCTAAATAAGGCATTAATGCAGATCTATAGATTTTTACAGCTGCTTAGGTCTTCCGTGGTTGAAAGGTGAAGAGTATTCACCACAGTGGAAAAATGGCTTACAAACTCAGCCGCATTGTCATAATTTTCCTTTTCCTATTCATCAGATTTTCAAGATGAAGGAATACGTTGCATTGCACAGAAATAGGATACTGATCACATAAGTTTGTAATCTGAGACATTTCTACTACTTCAGTGAAGATGTTAGCAGTCCTTTTATGTTTATTAGCATGAAGTCTTTTTAAAATTTTTCCTCCTCAAAAAACTTACTTAATACCTAAATAAGCTTTAGTATCCTTTTAAACTGGTTTTAATTTAACAAAAATTTGCTTGTTAAAATCTTGTTTAGAGTCTCATTTATCGTATAAAATGTGCATCCTTTTTTCCTCAAATTTACTAAAATATTTGTCTCTGTTATAACCTGCAGCAGTTAGTACCACAGACTAACTCACACAGAAAGGCTCATCACTTAATATACCTTGGTAGTTGTTTTTTGGGAGAGATTAAAGGTATTTTTATATAATTAATGATTTTGAGACTATTACGTTGCCATGTAGTTACATGACACCAGGCATCACATTCCTTATTCCCATGGGTTTGTTCATATTTTAAAATTACTTTTGTTACCCATGTCAATACCCTCTGTTTCAGCTTTAGTTCATGTGCTGTGAAGCTGCAGAAATGAATCCAAAATTCAAGGCAAGAACATACAGGCATGGTCTGAATGCATGTGTGTTCCATTTTGAGGTGTGTTTTTCACTGACCTGTGAGTAGCACTAAATCTTTTTCCTGAATTGTTCAAGTTAATCTAGAATGCAGCAAGGAAATCAGTCCTTTCCATTGGAATTGCCATGTAATATTTAAGCTTGGCTATGTTGGGAATTGTAGGGTGTCTCTCACTTGTTAGTTGTTGGTCCAGATCTAGTTCATACTGACAGGGAGGGAGAGATAACAGCATCTGGTGGAGAAGTCTATGTAAAACAGGTTGCTGATCTTTTTGAACAAGTGTTTTTACCATACCAGTTGTTGTCACAACAACAGACAATGTCAGAAAAAGTATGCGCTGAACTACCTAGACCAAAATAGGTCTACTCCTGCTTACTGTACTTCAAAGAAGGATAAAGCAGCATGGTGGGACGTAGTGAGGGAATTACAATTGCTGCTGTTTGTGAAAGATCTGTGAATATCCAGAGTACTTCTTTTGGGAAAAATTGCAAAATAGCGTCTTTCACTAGCAATAATTTCACCAAAGAAACAACAAATGTGAAGCTAACATTCTTTAAGCATGCTGAAAATAAAAGAACTTACCCTGTAATCTTGTTGTGCCATATGCACGCTTCAGAGTGTTTTAATGAAAAAAATTCTGTCTTATTTTAAAATATTTTTCTGTCTGCTTTATCAGACATTTGATACAAATCTGTGAAAGGAAATGCTAAATGAATTCCAAGAAAAAAAAAAAAAGCACCTTAGTTTTAAAGTATCTAGCTCAATTAAGTGTCAGTAATGTTTCTGACTCTGAGGCTTGAAATTCTGGAGTATGATCTTCTTTTTTAAAGCATCTCTTCGGAATGTCACTGCCACTAGGAAGACTCATGGTCAGATAAGGCAGACATATGCTTTGAAAGGACTTGTGTTTTTGTGTAGGAAATCAGGGAAAATGTACAAGGGATAGTGTCAAGGCTGATAGGACACCTCACTGTAAGGGAGAGTCATTTGATTTAATTGATTACCGGAGACCTCTCAGCAGAAACTGTCTCACTGGAAACAGCTATTATCTAGGCAATATTTTAATTTGTTCTTGGTTAAATATTTGGACTTAAGGGGCTGTTTGTCATGGGAGTGTGGTCTTACCCAGTAGAAGTTTCTCATCTTTATGTTATCCAGACCATTTTTCCCAGCGGACACACTGGTAACTGCTACTTCTGCCTGTGAAACTGTGTCAAAGAATGTAGAATGCCACCACTGAAATCTCGGTCACTAAAACCATAATATGCTGAGAAATCCCTCCTAGAAGAAATACTGTTTTAAATGGTGATAACTTTCAGGCCTATGAATGTGATACATGTTTTCCAGTGTTTATATTATTATTGTGCAGGTATATTACTTTTCTATGTGTGGTTGATTAAAATGGATTTTTTCCTGTTAGGAATGGAATTCCACTGTGAAGCAACTGGAAGCTGAAGCACTTAAGATCTTGCTTTCGGAGGACTATACAGAAAAAGAACATCTAAAGCTTTCAAATCAGAAAATCTGTCTGTTGCGAGAAGAAGTGTGCTTCCATATGGAAGAAAGGAAAGCGCTGCTACAAGAGGCCAATGACTTTTTTCATACTGCTGGCAAGGTTGGTAAGAAGCCAAGTCTGTAATAAGAACATGATAATACACCTGTCAGTGTGCTCTTGAAGGCTGATACACACGAAATTATGCAAACAGAGTTTGCTAAAAATTTGGAATGGAAAATTACAAATCTGATTACCCTTTAATATGACCTTAGCCTCAAACTTCTATACAAAATGGCAAATGCATTTTAAAAAAAAAAAGTATATTGAAAACACTCAGTTTCCAAAATAAGGGAACTAATTTTTATTTTGAGCACCAGGTGGGGCTGTAATCACATTTGTCTTTAACCTGTACTATGTTCATTCAGTATTTTTTTTAACAACATGTAAACAATACTTGGTGTTGAAAATATTTACAGACCCTTGAAGTGAGAGATATCTTTTACTCTAATAAGTCTGATCTTTCTTGATTTCATTTATAATAAGGAATCTGAGATGGGCTAATGGAAACAGTGTTAAAACTGTTGCTGGTAGTCAACCCCCTTCTAGTTTGGACAAGGAGCCATGCAAATATAGGTCTATTGCTTTGAGGGCAAAGATAGCATCTTTTCAGAATGCAGGGCTGTGCTTTGTGGAAGAACCTGATGAAGAAGGCACTAGATCAGGTGTGTCTCCACAGCATGCCATTACACCTGTTATGTGTAAGAGTGAACAAAACACTATGGTTACTGTAGTTCAGAAAAGAGCCTTTTTCGCTTGTTCTCAGGTTATGCCTGAACCTCTGGACTCTCTTTACATGTAAAGGGCAGATGAGCAAAATAGAATATTAGTTGTTTTGAACTAATCCAAAGAGAACTCCTTTTAGATCTTGTGTATCTCATTCTCATTTTAATTTTTGATGAATTCGGGAAAATTAAAACACAGAAGTATAGCTCTTGCATTGTGTTTGTGCTCTTGAGTTCTGGTGTACATTTGGCTGCATTCTGTTGTCTATTTGGCTGCATTAAGCAACATTTTTCTGCATGTTTGCAAGCTTCTTGGCTTTTTTTGTAATCATTTACATTCCTTGCTAAGCTTTCCTTTAAATATCAACCCATTTCTATGTCTATGTACTTACCTTAAGTTTGACTTTCTGCAGGGGGATCTCTGTGTAGCTATCCTCTGAGAATACTTCAGAAATGATACATGGAATAGTCTGAGATTTCTTTGCTATGGCAAAAGCTTGAAAACACTCACTTGGATAGCTTTAAGTAAATAAATAAGGCGCTTACTGAGCACAGTGTGTTTGCAGATTCACATTTTTAGTTAGCTATGGAGTATCTTGTACTGTATAAGCAGGTGAATAAGTTACTTCAAAACTTCACCTTTTGATTTTGAACTCCAGGACACACATACTTTCTTCCAACTACTTTAGATGCTGGGATATTTTTCCTCCTATATACCATTTCAAAATTAAATATCATACAAGATAATATAGATAGTAACTAGCTTTAAAGTGACCATACAGGAGGGACTTAGAGGTGGAGCATTCTCGGCATGGAGCTGTGGGGACTGGAATGCAGACCTCTGCATGATCCAGTGAAACTTATTTTGCTTAACCTTCTAGACTCTTTTTCCTTGTTAATGGAATTTTCAGGTTTGAATATGTCGTTAGTCAATGATTTTGTGGTGATACATTCAGTATTGGTAAAAATAAATAAATACATAAATAGAAGTCCACATTTCTGAGTAGAAGCATTGCTGAAAAATCTTTTACTTTCTTTTGATCTTGGTAATTAGTAAAGCATAAGGAACTACAGAGAAACAATTGAACAGGCACAGGACTTTGAAAGCAAGACAAGTATATGGAGCCCGATGACAATAGAGAAGCAGAGGATGTACAGAGGGATTATGTCCTTTATTTCCTTGAAAAGATTTCAAAACTATGATAAGTGGATAAGGAAGACAGACTGAACTAAAATAAAACTGAAGCAAAATCAAAGAATTAAAGACGAAAAAAAAAGAGCCACAACAAAATTCACCATTCATGTGAATGTATTCACCATACACAAACACAAACCCGAACAGACTGGGAAAAGCGCGTTGCATGATTTTTTCTTGCTTTTTAAAAATGACTTAAAATGGATCTCAATCATGAAGAATGGTCAAGGTAACCATTAACAAGGAAATTCAGAGAGAAATATTAAGATCCTTTTTGAATGACGTTTGGATTTCTTACAAAGTGTTTTTTTAATAACAGGAAATGCCCAGAATGGCTCAGGAAAGAGGGATATTATTTCTGCTCATAGGAGTTATGCCCATGTTATCTTTAGCATGTTTGCATTCATTTTAATTACAGCTTGTAAGGTTTTCGTCATTTTTGCTAGCATAACTATTGTTTTTCCCTACTAATCTTCCATGCTGAAATGAAAAAAACCCTGTCATGAGTGTTAAGCATTTAGATCACTAATTATAGCTCTCCTGCATCTTTAACTTGTGAATATATTAGTTGCAAAGTATTTTTCTGTTATCAGCTGATAGATCAAGTGATACAATTTCTAAAACCATATCATTTAATTTATGCTCTGGTACCACAGTTGCGTGTAGATGTGATGCTTTCCTCCCATATTCTATTGTCTATGCCATAATATGCTTATGCTATAAAAAAAGATCAGAGATACACACATATGCTAATTCTTGAAAAGAATCTGAGACAGAAGTAGAAGGCTGGCTTTGTGTGGATTGTTTAATGTTGATTTCGTTGACCTCTTGAAAGTCTGAATTTAGGGCCCGATGTTGCTATTCTGGGCAGAATAGGGAGGGGTATAAAACTACCAATGACTGCAGCAGCTGCTAGGGAAAAAGTCAATCCAGATAATATCTTTCTGTAACCAGGCTTTCTACTTGCAACTGAAATTGAACATGAGGAAGCATAAATCTTTACTTGTGGTATCAGCCTTAATGGATCGAAGTAGCAACAGCACTAAGAATGCAGGCAATGCAACCCAATAAAGTTGTCTGTCATCCTTGAAGGTGCAGGTTGATGAACACGCAAGGCACTCAGATATGTTTAGGAAGAGAAGCTGCAGAGAACGCCTGATTTTTTATTTTTTCTTTTTCCCCCATGCTGGTTCTCTTCTAAGTAATCTCTTGTCCAGTTGCCATTCTGCTCACGTTGCTCTTTGATAAATGTAACAATGGCAGTAGTATATACCGTTTTGATTTATTAATTTTAAATTTCCCTGTTGTGTTTTAGCAAGACTCAAAACATGTTCTTACATTTGCTGCTTGCTTAGTTAAATATGCTAACTAGTAATACTTATAATAAGTCTGGCTGAGTGGTTAACTCCTTCTGAAATGCTTTTATAAATCTATAATCATTCTTGAACACTATCACTTTCCTATGACTCTGTAATTAATATTCTTAAGTATGGTCCTGAAGACTGGAATTCATTATACAGAACATATTACACAAAATAAATAAACTTCACTTAGTTCCTGAGTTCATGTGAATGGCCTCTATTTACAGAAAAATTCTTCGAGATTTGCATAGGTCCATGAATTTATGAGTTTCCAAAGATGATTGTAATTCCTGTCTTCTGAAGTTTATGGCCTTTTTTATACTTAGTGATGACTAAAAGGATTTCATGTTTTAGGAAAAGTCCTTCCTGGGTACCTTCAATTATGCTCCGCCTCTGACGGAGTGTTCTTGTTCTTAGAAAATTTTCTTTACCGTCAGGATATGGTTGGGGTTTTTTTTGTTTTGTTTTGTTTGGGTTTTTTTGTTTTGGTTTGGTTTTTTGTTTGTTTGTTTTTTTAAATGCTGAATCATTTATTCTGCAAGCAAAAATAACCTGGCAGAGACAATAAAATAGTATGCATGTCCTATTTTAATCCATTTTACATAGAAGTTGAATTACTTTTTCTCATCCTCTTTTCTTTATTTTCCTTCATTTCTTTTGCATAGATTTCAGTTGTTTGAGAGGGTTCAGGCATCTCTCCTTGCTATATTGAGTCAGCAATACAGGGTTCATTCTCAGTTGCTGAGTTCTTTGTTCACATGTAATATGCTGTAGCAAGCTGGATCATATTGTCCCCTGAGAATCTCATTGAATTTTTGCTTTTCAACTGAAAAACCTTGCAAAATTCTTTAAAGTCAAATTTAGTCTGCCTCAAAGTTCTTTTGTTCTTCTGATGTGGTAATTTTAAAGATGACATAATTAAGGATAGTATTTTAGCATGTATATGGTTTTGTTTTCTCTCAGAATTCTTGTCAGTGGTGAACTGAGGCTTCAAGAGCAATGTGTTTTTGGACTGTAAGTCTGCAAAATTGTTCACTGAGCTAAAGCTTAGAGTATATATAGAGAGTTACAAAGTCAGAACACAAGTTTGGTGTTGTACAAACAGTTGATTTCCTTTTAAAAATATGTATACAGAGTAGTCCATGTTATAGTTATATTTTTAGTTTATTACATAAATGTATATGTTCAATGAGAAATGAATGCTATTAGACATTGTCTACTGCTTTGCTTTATTAAGGTTTCACATTTTTCTGCTGTTTAGAGTAACAATAAAATCTGTGTAAGAGAATACAGTGCTACTGCTATGATGCTAATTATGCACAGTAGGTTTGGGCACATTTCTATTTTACTAATATTAGTATTTACTAACTTTAATAATGGAGTATTTCAGTGTTGTCCTTACTCTGTCTAAAAAGACAGGAGTCTTTTTAGAGTACTTTTGTCATTTTCTTCTGGCATGAATGAGAAACTTTTGCTTGCACTAAAGGAAGACAGAGAATAGGTATAACAAAACCAAAGCAGCATATGTGAAAAATCAAAGCCTACCTTTTTAATGAAAATATATTTAATTATAATTTACTTGTTGGATATACATTTGATGTATTTAAAACATTAAAAAGAAGAATTTTGGTAAAACTTTTAAGAGTGCTCTTCAGTAAAACTTTGAGTGCTAATGCGCTGTGTTTCCCATTATTTTGGTTCTGCTTTACTATGTCAAATTGGCCTGACTATTGCTGAAAAAATGCAATAGTTTTAAATTCAAAAAGTAATCACGATTTTGCATGCCCATACTTATATTAACTTTTGTTGAATTATACTTGTGTTCTTCTGTGACCTGCAAAGTCAATATCAGGCCCTAAATTAAAATATTGCTTTTTATTTGTGAAGAAATGTCAAATATTAAATGTCCATTGATCATCTATTTATGTAAAAGAATATACATGTACATTTTAAATAGAAATAGTGACAACAGATGCTTTTTTTTTTTTTTTTTTTACAGGTACTTGATGGTCTTGAAGATATTGAGAATTACCTTAAAATCTTTAATTCAGAAGGCTTACATTTGCCTATCTTGACAATGAAATACGAGGAATTACAGGAAGCAATTAAAGGTTTCACAGCGAGTACCTTGCAAAAGGGACAAACTTTAGTTAATAAAGCACATTCTCACAGGTATTCCCTCCATTTTTGCATATCTGCTGCATTTTTCCATATCTACATGTTGCTTTATAACTTGACTACTTAGAATCAGACTGCATTTAGAGCCAGTGTAGTTAATTAAGTGGATCTGCATTTAGATGGCCTGAAACTCAAAGTTTCTGCCATACTTATCTGTTGGTATTTATACAAACCAATCTTTTTAACAAAAATCTTTAGGAATACTACATGCTGCCTGTAAGAGTGGTGTCAAACAGTGAAACTGGTATGTTAGGGAAGTGTTCAGAAACCACGGTTTAGTTAAAATTTTGGAAAAGTAAATGTATGTAAATGAAAATTAAAATATCACTGGCTATGAACACTCCCTGCTGCCCAATATAATCCTTTTAGACCTTTTTGAAAGTCATCACTATAACAATTATGATGTGGTTTGATGCAAGACAAAACCACAGGTGTTAAGCCAAGTGCAGAAAATATGGAAGTTTTTCCACTTCTTAATACTTTTAATTAATGAAATTTTTTTTTCTTCCAAATCTTTTCTTAACTACAGTGATGATGTACTCCACAGATATGATTTTTACACTGATGTAAAGCATGACTTAGTTTAGAATCAGTCCTAGTGGCTTAATATCTCCTGCTTTCCAGGTCTTAGTTGGAGGCTGGTGCAATAAGAATGAAGACCATTTATACTAATGAGTTCTACTTCAAGACAGAGCAAGTGACCATGGCTGATGGTTGGCTAGTGGTCAGCTTAGCTCTACCTTCCCATTACATGCTTTTGTCCTTAATTATTCCTGAACTTTGAATAGCTTTACTTCAACACAGCAACTGAAAGTCTAGATAAGATTTTCATTTCATCTCATGACCTTGCAAAAAATTTTATCTAAAGCACCTTCACCTGTCACCCCAGATGTAATTGGCTTGAACCTAGCAAAGGGATGACATAGAAAATTCAAATAGAACGTTGTTTTGGGAACACATGCAGCTGGCTTTACAGCGGTTGTTACTGCTTCAGCATCTCCTGATATTTTAATTAAAAGGAAAGGAAAGGGATTTTCCTCAGTGAAACCTTGACTTTGATTCCTAAACGAGCCGTAATTCTAGAACACACGCTGCTGTTCTCTAGCACTTGATGTTCTGCTAGATGTCACCTCAACAGAAGCAGATGTTGTGCTTCAAATTATGTCTGCACAGCATTGATTAATGTTAGGAACACTAAAGATCTTGACCGAATGAATCCTTAGAATAACAAGTAATTAATTTTCTTTCTTCCTCATTAGGAATTTTTTAAAAATGTTTAAACAGTCCAAATCAGTAGTGGGGTAGTAAGATATCATGGGGACACATCAAGAAGAAGGTGATGAATTTGTCAAAATAACCCTATTGGTCACTTCTGGTAAAATTCAATAAAAACAGGTAATGCCACAGGCACATCTCCTGTGTGCCAAAGCGCTGCTCAAGCTATTCTATAAATAAATAAAGAAGGTAAGATTTCCACCTAGAAGACATTATAAATTAAAAAACGGCAAAGCATTACAGCTGAAGCAGCAGTGATTTAGAGAAGAAAGGTGAAACTTAAAACTGTATCAATAGGCAATATCACTAGAAATGTGTTTTGCTGTTTCTAAAGAACAGTGAAAAGTCCCAGGCTGTCAAATAGTTTAAGTGTCTACTTGCATCGTAAAAATAAGTAAGTCCCTTTCTAAGAAAGCAAACAGAGAATATTATGGCTTTTCAGTTTTTCCCTGCTGCCTTCAGGCCTCATTGCCCGAATGTAATGAATTTGCCATATATTTCAGTGAGTAGTGCTAGTACTTCTGTGCAGGTTGAACACTTTATATTCCTAGACATGGGCCTGAGGATTACATCATGGAATCATTTAAATTGCCAAGGAACTCTGGAGGTCATTTGGTGCAATCCCTTGCTCAAAACCTGTCAGTTCGATTAGGTTGCTCAGGGCCAAATTTTGAGTATCTCCAACGCTGGAGAGATTCCATAGCATCTCTGGGAAACCTGTTCTACTGCTTAAGCACTCTCTTTGTGAAACATGTTTTTCTTATATCTAGGCAAAATTTCTGTTCCTGCAAGATGTGAGCATTGCCTCTTGCCCTTTTGCTGTCTTTTGTATAACCCCACTTCCTCATTGATAATGAAAGACAGTGATTAGATCACCTCTTCACCTCTTCTCTACTCTGAGCAGAGTTCTGCCAGCACCCCCTTGTACATCATGTACTCCAGCCTCCAACCATCTTGGTGGCCTCTGCTTAATTCACTTCAGCTTGTCTGTCTGTCTTGTATTGTGGGGATGTAAGCTGAACAAAGTGGCCTCCAGATGCAGTTTCACAAGCCCTTAACAGAGGGGAGTAACCTGCTGGCTAGCCTCTTCCAGATGCAACTCAGCACAGGGCTAGACTTCAATGCCACAAGGGTGATCCTGACTCACATTCAGCTTTTTGTACACCAAGACAAGTCTAGGTTTTTTTGCCTAACCCATGGCTTTAGGAGATACCTAGAATGCTCCCAGCCAGCTCATAAGCCTAGTAACGGTGACACAGTGAGTTCTGTCAGGAAACGTGGTAAGGTGTTATATTCCAGAACATTAATTTCCCCCAGAAACGTTCATTTTTTTGAAAGAGGAAAGAGAGAGGCCTCTCTTTGTCATGTATAAGCCACTGTGCTATCCTTAAATGCTGGCCAGTATTTAGCCCAATGATTAACCCACATGGGACAACAAGATTTGTATGAATGGCTGAGGGTCAAAGGAGGAAGATTTTGACAGAAAATTGAGCTCCTATCAAGACTAAATCCTGATTACTATTTTGTTCCCCTTATTGCACAATTCATTGATAGTCTTAACTGCCCTCACAGGCTTCCTGTTTCCTTTATCTAACCAGCCTGGAAATCCAGAGGGACATAGGCAGTGACCATTCGAAGGCGGTGAAGCGTGGGGATCTGAAAAAGTTTAGGTATCTTTTCAAAAAACTGCTTTGCCATAAGACAGACACGAAAGTTTAATCTGACAATGAGATACATAGCTGTTAAGTGTTTGCAGTCTGGTAGGATTCTTGAGCTAGCTGGCAGCAAGTAGAACTTTGTGTGGAATTTGAAAATAGCTGCCAGCTCCCTGAAGGAGTAGTTGGAGCACAGTAATTTTAGAATTCCTTCATCATTTGTGATAGAGAAGGTATTGCATGCTCTGCTACTTGCATGACTTTACTAGTTTTAAGAAAGTACCCAAAAATAAGCCAGGCAGTTTGTATGCATATGATAAGACTCGTCTAGTTATTTATGATTTACAAGTCTAATGCTGATACCCTCACATTGAGGGACTATGTTTAAGGCTAGTGACACTGACTTCAATGGCATAATTGGAAATCCAACTCACAGTAAAAATGGAGGAATATGATGTTAATTCTGTCCCACTTTAAAATCTTTATGAGGCATGTTGCAGCCTTATAATAAAAGATAGTCCAAATAAATGAAAATGCTGAAAACGTTCACATTGAAAGAGAAACAGATTATAGAAAAGTGACAGAAGGCAGTTCCTTCTTATAATCCTAGAATGTTTCAAAATGAAAATATTGGTAAGTCTGATTTTTGAGCTCTCATATTTTTAGATTAAAACCAGCTAGAAAAACTAGAAAAAATTACACAATCAGTAAGTTTTGTTCATTAAGAGAGCCTTTGTTACCTTACCAGCCAATTAGCTTGCCTATGAGTGTAAGAACTGTCTTTATTTCACTGCTGTTATAAATTTATTGTGTTAACTTGTAACAAACCAATGATACTTTCAAAGATTTTACTGAGATCTAAAGTATAATTTTCAAAAACTATAAATCTTGTTCTCTTACTGCTCTTTTTAAAGGAGTGGTGCTAGTAGAAGTTTTTAAACATACCTCTTTTTACGGAGGACTGAAATAGAGGCATGACATTTTTAGAATTTAAGGATAAAGAACAAACTAACAGGTTGCTAATTTTTGAGAGGAGTAATTTACAAAATTTGAAACCACTTACTCCCTAAAAAGGACTTAAAATTTGGTTTCTCTTTGTGACCAATTCTTGGATCAGATTCAAACAGAATGGTCTATTAATACCATACCATAATTAATATGATAATTCATTTTAATACTGCAGAATAAGGTTTTTCTTTGAGGTTGCAGACTTTAACTCCCTGAGCCTGATCTGAAGTGAAGAGAAAATTTCCTTTGATTTTTCAGAGGACAAAGGAGGAAACCTTGAATAAGTACCTGTATTAACATAAGTTTCTGATGAAACTAAAGTAATGAAAAACTTATTTTGTACATGTTTGTTTTAAAAGAATTGTTACGATGAATAAATTTCAGTAGTAAAATAATTGATATGTGGTTTCTTCTTTTTCATATCAAAACTTCAGATCTTAATTGAATGTGGTAACTTCTTTACAATTTGAAGAGGACTTCCTCAAGTATTCAGTGTGAATTGTTTCCCTGATATTAAATATTTTAACTTATAAGACAAGCCATTGTTTTGCAAATTGATGTTGTCTTTTCTCCTGTTAAAACATCAACTTTTAAAGAAATGTTGACTTAGAATGTATAAAGAAATGTTGACTTAGAAGGTACATGACATTCTTTTTTCAGCTACTGTAAAAACACTGAAATATTTGAAAGTCCAAAGAAAACTTTCTTTTTAAAGTAGAAGTGATATGCCATATATTTTCACTCTTTTTAGGCTGTCCCATTTGTGGTTTTAGTCTTTAGATAGTATAACTGATCAGAATAATTTGTGAAATGAGGTATTTCTCAATGAATCAGGATATCAGGCACGTGAATCTAACATGCACTGGTGCTAAATGATTTTTTGGAAATACCATTCCTGTGTTCTACCCATTGTCAAATTTCTTTGGGTTCATTTTAATATTTCTCTTCGTTATTTTTCTTTTAAGGGTCACAGTTTAAAATTCATAAGTTACTTGTCATACAAATCCACAGAAAAGGTGTTGGGTTTTTTTTACTCATTATCATCCTGATTGTTGAGCAAAAATGAGAAATAACAGTTCTATTTTTCCATTTTAGCTCTTGGGTGACAGGAATTCAGAAAATGATGGAATATGTTCAAAAAAAAGTAGGTCAATTAATCAGGCAGTGTCCAGATTATGAAGAACTTACTTTGAAGAAACAACAATGGACAGCCTCACTTGAAGATCGTCTAAATAAGGTACATCATAACATGTCTTCTTAATGCGTTCATGAACAGTGCACTGCATTTCCATAATATAGCTATGTGAATGTTAAAGTTGACTCAAGTAAATACAAATTACATATTGGTTTGTTAGAGAGTGCACAGTTGTAGCTAGAATGCTGTTATCAGCACAAACGAACCTAAAGCTGTTCTGAAAAATGCAGCTCCTTCCATGAGAACATTTTACCAGTGATCTTCAATAAAGCATGGGTTTGCTTAGATAACAAGATATTATAATTTGTTATTTTGGAAAAGAAGTGAGCAAGCAGGACTGTGACCTGCGTGCAGGTTTCCTATACTGTTTCTATGTCTTCTGTTTCATTTGGCTGAAGATAAAAATAGAAGTGTGTCAAAACTGAGGGTTAATAAGCATGGTGACGGTGAACGACAGCAAATTTTCAGTAAGGCTGAAAGAGAGTACATTCTGTTTGCTATAAAAACTCCCTTTATTCATTAAGATACTAATGCATCAAGGACATCACAGCCTTCCTTAAGCTGTTGAATGTTCTGTAGCACTGCAGACCTTTTTAATGACTTGTCAGAGATGGAATAGACACATGACTCCTAAATAAGGTTCCATGTGTAAATTCAAATTAAAAAATATAATTTTTTAATAAGATTCATATGAAGGAAATCCCAGAGCATAGACCAAAAAAGTAAATCACATTTAATGACTGAATAATTAAGTCTGTAATGTGATATTTTATATTTGCATGATGTTTATAATAAACTATTCTAAATCAAATGGGAAGTCAATTTGCGATAAATTGGTCCTTTTGCATACAATTTATGTAGAAGAGGCCTCACGGTATTAGAACACAGTGAAAATATTGTTGAGTTTAGCTGAAAATAAAAGATTTGCTCATAGCTGTTGTTGGTCTTGTAGAAATGATGTCACCAACATATTGTGAATCTTAAGCTAAAACTTCAATTATGAAGGTAATTTTTACTCAAAATGTAGACCCCAATTTTGACATATGGTTTCATTCTGCAGTTTGTTCTAATCACTGTGTTCCCAGTCTTGCATTAAAGAATGTTTTGAAGATTTAAGTCATAATACATGAGGTTTCATTACAGTGAACAGTGCTTATTGTTATATTCCTACCAAGCAAAACACTTTTCCTTGCAACGTTCTGCTACTGCAAAGTATCCCAAAGAGTCTAATGCTAAATTCAACTGCCCCTGAGCTTCATTTAATAAAGTTTGAACCTCAATCAGCAGCCACTTCTTAAAATATATGGTACATGTGAATTCACATATCTAATAATGACTATACATACTATGTCTGTTGTCATGCGCCTCTGCTCTTCATACTCTGTTTTGTTATCATCATGCATATATATAACATCTTACAGTGACAATGAAGTGAAGTTCTGTACATGTATCAGCACAAAAATAGGTCTATTGGCTTGGCAGAGAAGCTTTAAATGTATTTTCTGAAAAAAACTCAGAGCATGATAAAAGTATTTCTGCCAAGCTTATAATATCTAGATTATAATGCAGTTCTGCGTTATTAAAATAGTAAGCCTGGAATACTTAGGATAAGGGAAGCACTATCAACAAAATGAGAGCAAGCAGGAGTTTTTCTGACCATACCTGTTAGAATTTTCTTAGGAGAAATAATAGAATTTTCTTCCTTTATATTTTCATTCCTGAATTTCTCTGATTATACAAAGTACATAATCTAAACACCAACAGACAAGTGTTACTTCACTTTTTTCTATACAAAGTGATGTTTTATACTGTTTTTATACTATGTACTTGTATAAATTAACTGTGTAAATAATGCTTTCAAATAAAGGTATCACAGTCGATTAAAAAAATCACCCCAATGCTTGCAGTTGGTATGGAGATTGGTTCATATTTGTCTGAGTCGGAAAGAGTTTTGAACAAACACCTTGAACTGGCTAAAGAAACAAAGGTAAAAAAAAAGAAGCTTTAATAATGTTAAGTACTTTTAGAAATAAATGCATGCTGTATGTAATTCTAAATAAGGTGAGAGGCTGAGAGTTTCTTATGTATTCTTGGAAAGAAAATAGGTCTATAGTTTAGCTTAAAACTGTAGTTAATGAACAAAACCACAGATAACATTACAAGACAGTCCTTCTTGTATCACTGGTTATCCCCATTGTCCCTATCTCACTGTGTTATTTGTTACTACTTCAAGATCCCAGTATCAACCCTTAATAGGAAGACTCTTCAAATGTGGATTGCTACTCCTACCTCAGGCACCAAGCTTAAAAATTGTCTAGACAGAGGCACAGAAAACTCTTCTTATGGTTTATTATGCCAGATTAAAGGGATGAATCAGGGAAAAAAAAAAAAAAAAAAACCAAAAAAACCCAACAGTTGTTCCCAGGTGGAGAAACTTTGAAGGGGGCTGTAAAATTGCAATCAGATATCTATTGGTCATGTTGGGAATGCAGCCATGGTATGAAAGCACTGCAGCACTCAACTCTGTAACACAGAGGACGCTCTTTTTAAGTCACATTCAGGGCCTTTCCAACTCCCATAGCAGTACTTCAGTATCTGAAAGTGGCTTAAAACCAGCTGAATCCTCTCCGTGGTCTTGACACAGGTGCATATTTCATGGCTAAGCAGAACAACATGGCAGTATATATTTTAGGAGTATCCTGTGTTTTATTTCTTAAAACTCAATTACTCCTATGGAGTTCTTTTTTTGTTTCAGGCAACAATTTATGGAACCCAAGAGCTGGATCTGTACAATTTTCTGTGGAAATAAAATTCACTTTAAAGAAATTCTGGAGAGCACAGAGTAGGCATATAAAAAGTTCAGCAGATGAGCAAGAGCTCATTTTTGTTCCACAAGACTGTATAATAGTTTTTAGTGTCTTTTCTGCCAAATTTTTGCAAGCCAGGGTGTTACGTTTGTTGCAGTGTACAATCTGCCCTGACAATAGTAACCTCTCCTACCTATTCTTTCTGTAGATTGTGATATGCTAGAGTTTGCACTCTTGGATGAATGCCAGAGGTAGATATGCCAAGTGGTATTGAGTTAAATATATAAAAGTAGATAGACAGATACAGAAGCTATGAGTTAAGACAGTGAATCTGAAAACCAGAATCTCAGCTGAATAATGGAAAATGTTAGTAACTCAGCTCTTGCTCAGAATGCATACTGTGACTTTCTTCTGGGTCTGAGCAGTTGATGCAGTAACAGATACAACCCACTATTTGCTCTCCGTCTGATTTCTGCAGATTTGCTGCATGCAAGAACATTGGTTTGGGGTGGAATGCAGCGTAGTCTAGCTTGATGGGTAGGGACTAGTCTAGAGCTAGGAAGCAATTATAGATTCAAGAATGAAGGCATGTGTGGAACTAAGATTCATAAGGCAGAGTGCTACAAGGACAGGCCCTAAAACAATTACAGCAGTAGCCTTATGAGGACCCAGTGGTTCTAGAGTCTCTACCAGACAAGCAGCTAAGAGGGATTTAGACTCAAGAGAATCAGTTCAGAAAATTGGGCTATACTGTTTATTACAGGAATTGTATCAGTTCTGGCTATCGATGTTCCCATAAGGAATGCTTCTGTTGTTTTCATTCTTACACTGTGAAGTGGTTTACTTAATCTGAATACTGAGTTTCCTACTTTTTTTTTTTTTTTTTTTCATTCAAAATAGCTATTTTAATAACATCCATAGTTTTTAGTGTCAAAATGTTACGGGAAATAAATGGTTATTTTCAACATATAATGTCCATTATGAGCTCTTCTTCAACTAAGTAATTGAATTATACATAAGAAAGCAATACTAGTGAAAATTAAAAATGTGATATCAAAATTTACAAGTCCTTTTCAGTCATTATACAGTTTGTTCTATGCTTGTACCCTCAAAGGAAACTTCACATGAACTGGAAGCAGCTGAGAGAATCATCAAAGATATGGAGGCGTTTGAACCTGAGCTGGTGGCAACTTTTTCTAGCAGAACTGACTTTCTGAATGAAGAACTGAAAAAAATTGAAAAAAATAATCGTTCCAAAATAGAAATTCTAGAAACTTATGTGGCCTTTTTAAAGTCAGCTGTGGAGGTACAGATTACTTATTCTCTGACTAGACTGTGGAAATCTTACAAGTGAAAAATGTGCTTTTAGCTAGCTAAGAAAAATCCTGTAGATGCTGTGCCATGGAAGCACTGCAAGTCTTTGTAAGCACCTTTCTACTTTGAGAGAGGTCTGTTTCATCAGGGCAAGCAGCCCTGATCATTGAACTTGCATCATCATAAGGACTAGTCTATGTACAGATTTTCTACTGATTTAAATCACCATTATAAGTAGTATTATAATTGAATTTTTACTCTTTCTCCTGCGTACATGAGCTCGCTTATTATATACATAATATAATATACATGTTTATATGTATGTACTGTGACTCTTAAATTTACTGATTTTGCTTCATATAATTTTAAAAATATTTCACATAATATGTTGATATCACTGTCTTGCACTACTTCCACTGAAGTGTTAATTCATCTGAAGGGGTTTAAAAATAAAATATAAACCAGCTCTATCTGAAATCATAATCAATTCAATACCAACATAATTTTGGTGGCCGTACTAATGATGCCCAGGGCAGTTGATTTTCATATTGATGTAATTCTTGTTTTAATATTCTACAACACTGTTGTTCTTTTATATTTAGAAAGAAATTGGGGGTGGAATGGAACCTATCAGATAAAATTAGACATAAGATTTATTTATTTGAAGATAAACTGCCAAAAAATTGCATTGCATCTTCTTCCGGTTATTGCTAACTTCAGTTGCTTCATATTAAACAGATATGTGAGAATCATTGCATTGATACACCAGTATGTAATATCCATGTAATAATATGTGACAGAAACTGAACAAATTGCTGACACCTGTCTGCTTGCCATCTACTGGTTTACAGGTTATTTAAAACTTTTTTATTATTTAGTATTTGTATAGATTTTATGGAGGATGATAGATCTTAAAACCTGGAAAAGATTCAGAGGCTGCTATTCAATTTTATCATGTCTATAAACCTTCTGATTATAGCAGCTCAATTTTTTATTTGTTTTTTGATGCTTATTTTATGTCTTTCTGTAGGTGAATGATGATATTCAAAATGTGAAGAAATTCTATAAATCAGCACCACTACAAACAAACAGGGAGGCTGAAAATAAAATTGCAATGGAGTCAGCTAATACACAGTGGCAAAAGACTATAAAGAAGATTTTTTCCACCCAAAATATGGGTTGCGATTTTCTTAATTTGGTAAATATGGTAAGTATAACCTGATAAACCATTTTGAATATTTGATGTTTGTCTGTGATGGTCTAATCCTAGTTCTGTGATTGATGGATTGTGATTTCTCCAGTACCTAGTTTTAAAGGGATTAATACTGCTATATGCTTTTAAAATACAGAAGTATTATTTGAGTGGTAATGGCATTATAAGTAATATAAAAAGTTTTGTGATTAACAATGACAGAGCCCTTAATAAATGATCCAGTACATGCATACAAATATAATACATGCATATATCTGTTTTGTTCATGTTGGAAAGCAACATATATGCAAGTACAGCATTAAGTTTATTTTACTTCCACTAAGAGGCAGTCTTTACTAATTGAGTGTATGAAGTTCTTCTAAAGAAACGGGTGCTAGAGCTACTTCCTTACAGATAATCTTTCCTGGTGTCTTTACATTCTGTCTTGGGGTCAGCTGCACTACCTAGGCATACCTATCTAATTTTCCAGCACCCCTTCACAAGATGATCATTTGAGATGTGCAATCATTCCCTAAACCACCCCCCCTAAAGTGATCCCAATTAATGTAGACAGCCTGGATACCCAGCTGTTCTTTCTGGTTTTATAGGACAGACTAAGGAGCAGTTACATTAGGGGGAGAAGGGCCAGTTGGTGTTGATAACATACAGCAGCATGCAGGATGAGCTGGAAAAGCCTAATTAAGGAGGTAAAGTGCTCAGACATTTAGTGTGGGCTAAAGTGTGTGCTGTCACAGCCTGATGCAGCCAGGCACAGATTAGATAGTCAGTGTAAAAGCAAGTTGAATATGTGTGAATAGGATGTTGCACTGCAGTCACTTAAAGTCTAAACATATCTTCTGATATTATCTCTCTGAAGACCTGGAAGTGTGCTGCCACCATATTTTCTGCTACTCTTTTCCCATAATAGTCTTAGGTTGTAGCTTTTAAGTATCTGGAAGATACAGATCATAAAAGTAATTTACGAACACAACTTTTCTTAAAAGAAAAATTCTGAAATGGGAAAAGCAGAAACAGCATTACCCAGTTTTCTGATGTTTCTGCTATGGGCGCTGTTAAAAAGAGGAAAGAACACGAAATGTTCAAATGCTAAACACTTTATCCCTCCCATGCTTCAGTGGTGCTTTGGTTATCTGCACAAAGGAGTGGTCTTTTCTTCATCTACTTCACTTTCCAATTAGTTGCTATTCCCCAAAAGGCCGGTTTTGGTAGTTCTGTCTATTTAGAAATTACTTTATTTTGTATAAGCCTTAAACAG